>NC_045763.1:173443714-174074339 GCF_008692025.1 Phocoena sinus
AAGTAATAAAATCTCTTAGTCTAACATTGATTATTCTCGCACACACATATAAGTAACAGTAGGTTTTATGCCATAATGTTGTGATCTTTTAACATTAATTCTCATTATTTGAAAAAGCAGTCAAATTTTCTGGTCTGAGCTATTTACTTAACATTACGACATTAGATCCTACAGCAGGCCTTTGTAGCAGGCCTAAGAACAAAGGCCATTGAATCAGACAGAACTCACATCTAAAGCCAGCTCCACCGCATATTTAAACACTCAGACCCTCGGTTTTCTTACACATAAAATTAGGTAACAGTGTCTAACACAATATTGTTGCAAGATAATGTATCTAAAGTATTTGATATAATAAATGGTCATGAAAAAAAATTAGTGATTCTGGAAGAGAAGTCATATTGTGACATAATGAGAAATCCTCAAGTATACAGAATTGAAACCAAAGGAAAAAAAGCTAGTTATCTTTTTTTTTAATATGCTGGCTAAATTTTCTAAGTCCTTGCAGAACAGACATTGAAAATTTGTTACAGAAGTGGAGCATCGCTATATTCTCCCGAGATTTTATTGCACATACCAAATGATTAAGAGAGATAATCTGTATAAAGCACTCAAAAATGTATCTGGCATGTAGTAAATATTTAAAATACATTTATTATCAGGATATGCACGCTTAAGAGAGTTTTATGGTAAAATATATTTAGTTCTTATGCCATAATGTGGGTTCACTGTTTCTCAATAATTTTTTTCATCATGGCAACACCAGCAGTTTAAGAACTATTCTAGTTATTTTTATGTAAGTACCCACATTGGCTGAATTACACCTGACTGGGTATATCAAGACAGCCATTTTCAGAGAAGGCAAAAACAAGTAAGAAACCCCTTTGCCTGGATACTACTTTCAAGAGATTACAGTCTGTCTGAAAATAGAAAATAGAGATAGACCAATGTGTAAATGACAGCTTGTGACTATCACAGAAAACTTGTATTTATGTCCATGTACAATAAATGGGATAAATGAGAAATCTTTAAAATGTAATTACTATACTTCAGAAACATAGACATGTAGATTTACCTATTGCTTGCTCTAATGCTTTTCCCTTTTTACATGTCCTCAGATATCTTATAAGGTCTGTGCCTATGTCTTTATCAGCTCTAAAATAATCATCAATATCACTCTTTCCAAAGCATGTGTAAACAAACAAACCTGACCTTATTTTTTTACTAAGAAAAATGTATTTGCATATCCTGATTCTCATGAGAGCCAACTTGGTATCATAAATAAGTAATTTAGTTCTTAGTCTGAAATATCAATAGCTAATGTTTCCTGCAACACATGTGTTCCCTTAGGTCGTGAAAGCACTTCTGTTTTTCCTTCTAAGCAGGCAAAATCAGATACATATTTGATGTTAGAATACTATAAAATCTCTTCTATGAACTTCATAATCATATGGCTTTGGGCAGTGTTTAAAGTATATAAATATATAATTTTACCAATGGCTGTTTTCCAAAGGGTATGTCTAATAATTTGTTTTAAAATCAATATTTTTCTGCTTTTTACAAAACTGAAATGATACACGTCATTTGGATTTTAAAATACATCTATGTGTAGCACATCCGATACTATCAATCAGGACCAGCAAAATAAATTATGGGGGCACTTGTTCAAAAATTATAAATAATTTCAAGACAGTGACAACCAAACTTTAAACTAAGCATGGGGCCTTTCTGACAACAGGGTCCCATGCAACTGCCCAGGTCACACAGCCATGAAGTGGGTTCTGCTTTCAAGACAACATGAACTTTGGAAAATAATTTTCTTCTCTTTGATGGCGAAGTCAGGGGTTTCCGTCTTGAGGTGATCTACCGTAGGATGTATTCTTACCAATACAAATATGATGCCACGACAAAAAAAAAAATCATTTTCCTTCAAAAGCCAGGGATTATAATGAGAAAAATCTGATTGTCTTCAGTTTCCTAAAATGAATTCAGTAACTGAACAAATGTGTCTTTATATGCTTAACTCTCTTTCAAATTTATTATAGATATTTTAAAATTTATCCAATGTTCTTTTATATCTAGTAAGTTTTAATCCTTAATTAAAATAGTTTTGTGATATATTTAATGTACAGATACTCTTGAAAATCTCTAGTTTTTTTGTAACAAGCTATGCACTTTTACATTAAATATGACTGAATTTTAAAATTACATATATAAATTTTAAGAAATTTTTTTTCTTAAAAAATGTAGGACGTTTTGAAAAATATTTTCTGGGGCTTTAAGAATTCAAATACATAGTTTCAAAGCCTGGTATAGCACCGTATATGTGTATACATATGATGTAGAAAACATAAAAGTTTTCAAAAGTTGTCTTTAAGGCAGGAAATGAGAACAGAACACCTATGCCAGTTTTAGAATGAAATAACAAATGAATATATTTTTAAATTTACGTGTTGAGTTTTTGAACTGATGATGGGCAGTGGGACTGTCCTTAAGCTAACAGATATGTGGACCAAAGTTAAGCTCTTTCCTGTTGTACTAAACTGTTTCTATTGAAACCAGCTGGTTTTTCCCACTTGATGCCACAGAGGAGGGATCTTTCCCATAAGTGAATGGGAAGCTTTGAGAAGTATATTTCTGGAAAACTGAAATGGATTATATTCTTTTTATATAGTTGGGTATGAATGTACCTATTTTCACTGTGGTAAGGGTTCTCCCTTCTGTCTTCCCCCAGTCATGTCCTTCCTCAAGTTTTTTTTTTTTTTCCATATTGTAAATTCAAACATAAAATCATTAGAATACACGTTTATGTATTCTAATGCATGTTAGAACATTTGAATATATAGGAAACACAAGGCTGCTTGAAGAAAAGTGCATTGTAACTGCGCCGTTAAATTTTGGCTTCTGGCTTTCTTTAGTTTGAACAACACTCTTGTCTACCCTGATAGTCACAGATGTCATCTCTGCAACAGAAACAGAGTAGTGGTGGCAAATTTCTAGAATGTTTTAAAAAACCCATCCACACCCATGTGCCTTTTCAAAATAAACTAAACTTCTATAAAGCATCTCTGGTTCTTTCAAAGTTTGTGTTGTAAGGGGAAATGTAGGTGATGCTATAGTACTTTATATTTTTCTTACAGTGACAGCTACCAATTCTTTTTCACTTAAGTTAGATTGAGAAATTTCATTTAATGGCAGCTGATGGGCCATTTTCAATTGGGAAAATTCATTTATATCTGTGGTAACCTTTGTTTTGATGAAAAGTTGCACTAGCATTTTACCACCAGATGAAAACAAGATGAGCATCATTTAAAAATTAATGCATTTAAAATAAAGTACAGAGGAAAACATGTATATAATATATCAGGCTTTGTTTTGAATGAATCTTTTTCCCCAATCCTTAAAGATCTTGTGCTGTAACTTTTACAGGCATACAAATAGGAGTGCTAAACTGTGGACTTAAAAGTAGGTGTGTAAATATTTTTAATCAGTGTTACTTGGAAAATAAAATATAACAACCACATTAAAAAAAAAGTTGTCTTTAAAGTTTTTCTTATTTGTAATACACAAGGACCTAAGGAAGGCCCTCAGACTTATAAATCTATAATTTGCTTGTTTTCTCAACATTATTTAAAAATAAAGCTGATTCGTGAAAAAGAATAAAAGTAACTTTAGTATGAAGGTTTTGAACTGATCTCAGATTAATGTACATGACTATTCTATAATAGATACTGAATCAATTAAATGGTAAATTAGAAAAAATATGATAGAATCCCACTTCCTTAAAAAAATGGGTAGGCCTCTCATCTTATAGAATATCTGATATGGCCAATTGTGTGAGAAATGCCCAGAATTTATTCTAATAATTCTAATCTATTCTGTTTATATGATAATAACTATAATGATAAAAATAATGACTAATGTATATTGGGTATCTTTATGTACTATCTTCTATGCTTTATAATTATTATGCCTTTAGTTTGCTCTAGCACACTGAGATGTTCATCTTCATTTCAGTATTAGAGATGAGGACATCCAGACCCAGAAAGTCAAATTAAATTTCCCAAATTAATAAGAGTTACTCTCAGGACACAAACCTATGTTTATGCAATTTCAAAGCCCTTGCATTGTCCAATGTACCATAGACAACGATCTGTTTCATTGACTTATGATCTATCTCTGTTCTCTTCATCAGTGTCAAATATACAAGAGGGCTTTGTTCTTAAGACCTTAACCATTTCACAAGCTGTTATGTGATATAATAATACTGGAACTGGAAAAAATGATTTAGATTTGCTAGTTGCAGTAGACAAAACATTAGAAAACAATTTGAATCCATATTTGTCTACTCTTTTAAGCAGCTAGGTTTAGTTTTCTAAGTAAAGTTCAAATATTTAGTGTTTAATAAGTTAATGATCTTGGCTACAGGAGTACATGCTCTGTACCATGTACTAGTTCATAAGATTATGGATTCAAACTCATAAATAAAACTAAGTTGCCTGACCATGATCCTCTTCTTCTTATCTACTGTTACTATTTTTAATTGAATTCAAGGATAATATTTATTTTAGAAGCTATATTTGTATTTTTTAAATATGTGAATTTTTCTTTTAAGGGATACTGGAGGTCATTGTGGATTATTACCATAATAGAAAATGGTTAGTGAAATTGCATTTCTGGATAAAGAGTCAGAGAGTTGCATCTTTATGTTGAACTTTGTGGAAAGCCCTTGAAGAAGGGACTTCCTTTACTCATTTGTGCAAATAGGATTTAGGTCAAGTCATTTGATTCAGATTGAACAGGATTTCTTCCTAGCTAAGTAATCAAAAGAAAATTAACTACTTTGAATTTAAGATCATCATTTGCAAAATGAGCAGAGTAATAACCCTATGTCATAGGATTTCTGTGAAGACCGCATGAGAAAATGCATATAAAAAGATTTGTGTTGTGCTTAATATACATTTAGAATTTTTTAAATATTAGCTATTATAAATGGTTCTCTATGGCCACCCACCTGTTTGAATTTTCCCAGTTTAAAGAGAATTCTCCAAATTGTGAAAAATGATAATGTACCACCTGATACTTAAACTGCTAGGGAACACTTGGTTATTCTATGGAAATCTGTGTTCCTACAATAGTTTTCCAGAAATCTTAGTTTTATCAGCTTGTAGCTTTAGCCCATTCCACATAGCAGGTTGTCTTAAATTACTATAGTATAATTCATTATTGTGTTATTTATAATTTAATATGTACCTCATATTCTTATTTTTGCCTGCCCAGAAACCTTTTCTGATCCTTCTTTTTAGGAGTATCTCTAATTTGCTTTTGCATAATAACCTCCTATTTCTTACCATCTTGATGGAACTCTCCATTAAAATGACAGTCTGATTTCCTCCCCCTTCATACTGTCCTCAGGTATGTGAACCAACTGAGACATTCAAATGCTCTGTCCCTAGAAAATGACTATCATTTGAGTAAAAAAACCAAAATGACTGAAGTTGAATGGGCCACTTTCTTTCCAAGGGTAGTACAAGGAGCAGATTTCCATTGAAACCCTGATAACTTATTTTCACTTGTTCTTGATGCTTCTAATCTCTTGCTCTCTCTCCGCCTCCATATACATAAATATATATATGTCTTTTATTCCATGATGTTATCAATATTTTAAAATAAGTTTATTTTTTACTTATTTTTTCCCCAGTTTTATTGAGAAATAATTGATATATGTCACTATAATTTTAAAGCATACAGAATGATGGTTTGAGTTATAAATATTGTGAAATGATTACCACAATAGTTTCAGCTAACATGCATCTTTTCATATAGATACAAGAAAAAAAAGGGAAAAAATTATCCTTGTGATGAGAACTCTTAGGATTTACACTCTTGACTTCCCTCTATATCAGTGTTCCTTATCATTATTGTGGTGTACGTTATATCCCTAGTACTTATTTATCTTATAACTGGAAGTTTGTACTTTGGACCACCTTTATCTATTAATAATTCACCATCCCCCCACCCTCTACCTCTGATAACCACAAGTCTGATTTCTTTTTTCTATGAGTTTGGGATTTTTTGGGTTTTGTTTTTTTTCCTGCTTTTTAGATTCCACTTATAAGGGAGGTCATACAGTATTTGTCTTTTTCTGTCTGACTTGTTTCACTTAGCATAATGCCTTCAAGTTTCACCCATGTTGTCACAAATGGTAGGATTTCTTCATTTTTACTCATATATACCACAAGTTTTTTTTCCATTCAACTACTGATGGACACTTAGATTGTTCCCATGTCTTGGCCATTATAAACAATGCTGCTATGAGCATGGGGGTGTAGATATTTTTTCAAGTTAGTGTTTTCATTTCCTTTGGATATCTTTCCAGAATTGGAATGGTGAGATCAAATGGTAGTCTTTAGCTTTTTAAGGATCCTCCATACTATCATCCATAGTGGCTGTATCAATTTACAGTCCCACCAACAGTGCAGGAGGGCTCCCTTTTCTCTATCCATGCTAGCGTTAGTTATCTCTTGATTTTTGGTTTTCTTTTTCCAACCCTTTATGCTCAGTCTATGTGTGTCTTTTAACACTAAAGTTAGTCTCCAATAAGCAGCACATTGTTGAATCTTTGTTATCCATTCAGTCATTCTGTGACTTCTAATTGGAGAATATAATCCATTTATGTTTAACATAATTATTGATAGGTTAAGACTTATTATTGCTGTTTTGTTAATTGTTTTCTGGTTGTTTTGTTGATCCTTCGTTCCTTGTTTCTTATCCTGCTGTCTTTTGTTGTGTGTTTTAATGTCTTTTGTTACCAGTATTCTATGAATTCTTTTTTTTTTGAATTTTATTTTATTTTTTTATACAGACGTTCTTATTAGTTATCTATTTTACACATATTAGTGTATATATGTCAATCCCAATCTCCCAATTCATCCCACCCCCCCAGCATCCCCCCCCGTTGGTGTCCATATGTTTGTTCTCTACATCTTTTTCTCTATTTCTGCCATGCAAACTGGTTCATCTGTACCATTTTTCCAGATTCCACGTATATGCGTTAATATACGATATTTGTTTTTCTGACTTACTTCACTCTGTATGACAGTCTCTAGATCCATCCACGTCTCAGCAAATGACTGTTTCATTCCTTTTTATGGCTGAGTAATATTGCCTTGTATATATGTGCCACATCTTCTTTATCCATTCATCTGTCAATGGACATTTAGGTTTCTTCCATTTCCTGGCTATTGTAAATAAAGCTACTATGAATATTGTGGTACTTGACTCTTTTTGAATTATGGTTTTTTCAGGGTATATGCCCAGTAGTGGGATTGCTGGGTCGTATGGTAGTTCTATTTTCAGTTTTTTATGGAAGCTCCATACTGTTCTCCATAGTGGCTGTATCAATTTTCATTCCCACCAACAGTGCAAGAGGGTTCCCTTTTCTCCACACCCTCTCCAGCATTTATTGTTTGTAGATTTTTTTGATGATGGCCATTCTGACTTGTATGAAGTGACACCTCATTGTAGTTTTGATTTGCATTTCTCTAATGATTAGTGATGTTGAGCATCCTTTCATGTGTTTGTTGGCAATCTGTATATCTTCTTTGGAGAAATGTCTGTTAGGTCTTCTGCCCATTTTTGGATTGGGTTGTTTGTTTTTTTGATATTGAGCTGCATGAGCTGCTTGTAAATTTTGGAGATTAATCCTTTGTCAGTTGCTTCATTTGCAAATATTTTCTCCCATTCTGAGGGTTGTCTTTTCGTCTTGTTTATGGTTTCCTTTGCTGTGCAAAAGCTTTGAAGTTTCACTAGGTCCCATTTGTTTATTTTTGTTTTTATTTCCATTTCTCTAGGAGGTGGGTCAAAAATGATCTTGCTGTGATTTATGTCATAGAGTATTCTGCCTATGTTTTCCTCTATGAGTTTGATAGTGTCTGGTCTTACATTTAGGTCTTTAATCCATTTTGAGTTTATTTTTGTGTGTGGTGTTAGGGAGTGTTCTAATTTCACTCTTTTACATGTGACTCTCCAGTATTCCCAGAACCACTTATTGAAGAGGCTGTCTTTTCTCCTTTATATATCCTTGCCTCCTTTGTCATAGATTAGTTGACCATAGGTGTGTGGGCTTATCTCTGGGCTTTCTATCCTGTTCCACTGATCTATATTTCTGTTTTTGTAGTATTCTTTGAATTCTTTATTGTGTTGTTTTGTGTAATTACTACATTTTCCCTTATGGTTACCATGATGCTTACATAAAATATCTTAATCTTATAACACCCTATTTTTAAACTGATAACAACTTAACTTCAATAGAATTTGTAAACTTTACACTTTTATTTGTCTTCTCCCTTAAATTTTAGGTTATCGCCATTATAATTTACATGTTTTTATATTGAATAACTAATAATAGATTATTGTAGTTATGATTATTTTTACTACTTTTTTTAAACTTTCAAACCAGAGTTGTAAGTAAATTATGTACAACTATTACCATATTGCAGAATCTAATTATGAGTATATATTCATAGTTACCAGTTTTTTTAATGATGTAATGACCATTCTTTTTCTTTCACTCAAAGAGCTTCCTTTAGCATTTCTTATAAGACAGGTCTGGTGGTAATGAACTGCCTCAGATTTTGTTTGCTTGGAAAAGTCTTTATCCCTCCTTCATTTCTGAAAGACAGTTCCATTGAGTATAGAATTTTGGGTGATAGTTATTTTCTTTCAGTATTTTGAGTATCTCAACCAATTGTCTCCTATCCTGAAGTTTCTGTTGAGAAATCCGCCAGTAGTCTAATGGGGGTTTCCTTGTGTGTAAATTCTTTCTTTTCTCCTGCTTCTCTTAAAATCCTTTCTTTGTCTTTGACTTTTGACAATTTAATTATAATATGTTTCCCTATAAGCACTATTTGGGTTTAACCTATTTGGGGCCATTTGGGCCACATGGATCTGGATGTCCATTTGTCTCCCTAGGCTCTGGAAATTTTCAATCATTATTGCTTTAAATATACTTTCTGTCCCTTCCTCTTTTCCTTCTCCTTCTAGAATTCTCATTATGTGAATATTGTTGACTGTGTCCCATAATTCCTATAGGCTTTCTTCACTCTTTTTCATTCTTTTATCTTTTTGGTCCTCTGAGTAATTTCCAATGTCCTTTCCTCCAGTTGCTGAGTCTTTCTTATGCATAGTCAAGTCTACTTTTGAAACTCTCTAATGAATTCTTCCACTTAGGTCGGTTATTGGAGCTTTATTGGTTTCCTTTGGTTGTGTCATATTTACCTGATTTTTTTTGTGATCCCTCATTTCTTATGCTGGTATCTGCACAATTGAGTAATCGGACTTCTCTTCCAGACTTTACAAGTTTACTTTCGCAGACAGTTCTTCACCAGTCAGCTCAGTTTGTGTTTTTTGGTTTTGTCTGCTGGTAATGTCCTTGTGTAGTTAAGGTCTGCTAATATGGTCTATTTGGGGATGAGGCAACAGTTCCGTCTCTGAGCATAGGAGGGAGTTCTGCAGGTGAGCAGACTCTGATTGGGCTTATTACTTGGCCACTGCAGTTATGAACTCTGCTACGATTCATGTGCTTGTTGCAGGCCCATCCCCCCGTCTCTGTCACATTCAAATTCCCAGTAGTTGAACCCAGCATATTTCCCTGAAATCTCCATGGAGCAAGATCAGAGTAGGGGATCCTGCAAAGCAACCCACAGTGCTGGGGGTGCTAGTTGTGCCCGTGGGTTCTCTTTTGCCACTGGAGGAACTAGAGGCTCAGGGAAGACCTCTCTGCATGGTGCCATGCTGGCCTGGGGGAGGGACAGACAGTTAATGTATAGCTGCTTCTCTTAGTTTTTTCATGTAGTCTGTCTTGGTGCTTCAGTCACCCCCATGTTCTAGGAGTCTCTCAGTTTTGTCTTGTTCTTGAATAGTTGTTAGTTGTTCTTCTTATGAAGGGGAGCAAATCAGGAATGACTTACATTGTCATTTTGGTGATGACCCTCTCTACTTAGGTTTTTCAGAGGTTTTTGTTGTTGTTCTTTTCTACAATCATATGCAATAACTATGCAACTGTTATTTAACTTGTGCACTTTAATTTATCTTTCTCTCATTTTTTATCCAAAATTTTAGACTTTATCTAATTTTTCATAGGTAAATAATAATGTAATACAAACATTGTTGAGAACTTTTTCTATATTTTCTATAATTTACATACACATATCTATAACAGATTACATATTGTTATGTTTTATATAGCAATATAATCATATTATTATTTAGGATGAAGACACTAAATGAAGTGGGTAAAGCATGGCTGGAATTGAAATGTTTTGTAGATAATCATGAAGTCCTGGAAGGATTTAGGTAATAATATAAGCAGTTAAGGATCACTATGAAATCTTCAGAAAGGAAATATTTTGATGAAACAGTAATTGATATTTTTGTATGATAGGCTGGTGTTATAAAACAATGAATAAGAAGTTATTGCTACAGTAGAGCTTGGAATTGTTTATGAGTAAGGAACAAGAAGGAACTTAAAGGTTTAGCTGCAAAGGAGAAAACAAAAACATGCTCTCCGTACTTAATAGATCTGACATGAAAATTGGCAACATCTTGACTCTTCCTTGTATTTATGATCATATTCCCTGTCACTTTTAAATGACCATTTCATTTGTCTTTTCAAATAGTTGTCAATGTAATGTGATACATGAGTGAAAATCATGTAAGTTTTTGTAAATATCTTTTCTAAAATGTCTCACTTTCTAACAAATAAATATACCATAATTACTATGACAGTGAATTGTATCCCAATATTAGTGTCTAAATGTGTGTGCATATGTGTAAAGTCTTCCATGATTAAGTACAAAAATCTATGTACACAAGGTAAATTAAAATTGCTCTGATAATCTATGGGCTTTTAGACATTCACACTTCTAAGTATTATAAATGTTATGTTTTCCTTTTATTCAAATTCTATTTCCAATAGTAGCTCATGTTGCCCGTATGCACTAAGAAGACATTTTAATTGTGATTCAAACCACCTTTCACATTTGCTTTGTGTCAGAAAAATATATGCCCTGTCATCATAAATTCTCCCTGGCAAACCTTTTTCTTCACTGCACTTATCCTATTCAGAGCCATGCTACTCATCACTTGACAGGATGCAAAATGGAATGGTCATAAAAGTAAAGTCTGCTAACTTTCACTCCTGACGATTTGTCAAAAGGCACATTAAAAATAATTGGAGAGAAACTGCACAGATTTTTAAAATGTATTGAGTCATTCTTCTTCAATGCTTGACTGGTCAGCTTGCAAGATACCATTCTCTCCATTATTAACAAGCCAGGACTGCTTTCACAAAAGGAATAGCACTATATTGCACTCATCTTGCTCTTGGGGTTTGTTTCCATAGGCCTCTGATTGATCTAGAAAGTCAACAAGTAAAACAGTCTTTTAGTACATGACTAGTTTATGTTTCCAATTTACCTTCTATTAAAACTGTCATTTTTTTCCCCCAAGCCTGCAAGGTATATCATAAATACCACCTGAAGTGGAAATGGTAAACCTTTCTATATTGTTTTATTAACAGTTTAATGTCTTAATAAAAGTTTAGAGAATTCAACTGTTAATATGTTCTATTGTTAATCTATCTTACACAAACCATTTCAACCATAGTAGATTTCAGTGACATTGTTACATGGTCAAATGCTTCTCATGAGAACCTAAACAAAATACAACAAATGGCACACCATGATGAACTCCATTAAGAGGTAAATTTAATATCTTTAGGATTTCAAGAAAGAAGAAAACAAAACTTCTACTCTAGGAAATTGAGGATCTAGGAATAAGAAATAAGGAGCAAAAAGAACAGGAAATTCAATTTGAGTTAATGTGCTGGCTAAAAAAGTAGAATATGGACCATATGTTCTCTTTTTTTAAAAAAAGGATTTTAATATGGAGTAGAAATAATTTCTGTATTACAATAATTAAACTGTATCTAGATAAAATATGGATTGCTAATAACATGATTTTTAATGATCAACAGGATTACTAATTTTTCACAGAATTTCTATAGTTGCAAAATAATACTACTGATTAAACTACAGCAATAATTACCACAAAGTCATATTCATTCTCACCAAACTTATCATTCCATATTTGTTTTTAAAAAATAAGAAATAGAGATTTCATTCCTAAAATTCTGAGAGGCTACCTGGTCAAAAGTTTGCTTCTGGAAAAGTCTGCTATATTTCCTGTAAAGTATTAATATTCACAATAAAAGTGAGAATGTCCTTTTTGCCTTTTGTTTCATGAATCCTTCCTACTCTAATTCACTAAGTAAATTAAATCTACACATTCCAATCTGTCTTTAAAAGGACATTTCAGGAAAACAATACGTTCTCAATTGAGATGATTATTATGGAGTAAAGTCTTATGTTAAGAGATTATTCATCATTTATAAAGAAGATTCCATTTTCTTCTCCACCCTCAAATTAATTAAAATTTCATTTATAAAATAATAAGGAAATCAAAACTCCCAGAGTGAGGCATCTATCGGAAAGGCTTTTCCACAAAATCACTTTATTTTCTTTTCAAGAAAAACTAGGTAATGACCAGTTATTAAACACATTGCTTTCATAAGCCATTTACACACAAAATAAAGAACACATAAATGCAACATATTACCTAGCCCACCTCAGGCAGGATGTCCAAAGTCCCTGACATTGCACTTCATTTGTTTGTTGGTATATTAACTATTTACATGTTGCCTCAATTTTACTCAGCTCATCACAATTGCCTAAAAATTGTAGTAAAAATACATTGAAAAAATTAATTAAAAATTTTTGGTGGTTTCTTACAAAACTACGTATACTCTTACCATAAGATCCAGCAATCACAGTTTTTGGTACTTACCCAAAGAAACTAAAAGCTTAATTCCACACAAAACCCTGCACGTGGATATTTAGAGCAGCTTTATTCCTAATAGCCCAAACTTGGAAGCAACTAAGATGTCCTTCAGTAGGTGAATGGATGGATAAACAAACTGTGGTACATCCAGACAATGACATATTATTCAACACTAAAAAGAAATGAGCTATCAAGCCATGAATACACAGGGAGGAAGCTTAAATGCACTAGGTGAAAGAAACCAACCTGAAAAGACTACATACTCTATGATTCCAACTGTATAACATTCTGAAAAATGCAAAATTATGGATAGTAAAAAGATCAGCATTTGACAGGGGTTAAGGGTAAGAATAGGTGGTCACAGAGAATTTTTAGGGCAGTGAAAATACTTTACATGAAATCATGATGGTGGATACATGTCACTATACCTTTGGCCAAATGCATAGAATGCACGACACTAAGAGTGTACCCTAACATAAATTATAGATTTCGGGTAATTATGATGTGTCAATGTAGGTTCATCAGTTGTATCAATGTTGCAACTTTGGGGGTGGATGCTGTTAATGGGGGAGGCTATGCACGTGTGGAGTCAGGGGCTAATGGGACATAGCTATACCTTCTCAGTTTTGTTGAACCTTAAACTACTGTAAAGAAATAAAGCCCTTTAAAAAAATCTTTAAAAATTAGTTGTCACAGTACAAAGAAAATACCATATTAGAATTTATTTAAGTTCTCCTTAAAAATATACATTTAATACACATTTGAGCTATTTTTTATAGTCGTATACTTTTGTATTTCTCATGTCTTTAATTTTAGTTATTTGAGTGGATCTAAGTTAATGATTGCGCATAGGTCAGGAGATGTAAAAACTGAAATATAAATTATCAATGATGAGAATGTGTTCAAATAAATAGTTCATAGAATACTGAACAATTATTGTTTTCATTCATTTTCTTTTCAACAGAAATACTTTTATTCTCTGATATTTTTAAGTGATAACTTCTAGGGCTTATAGAAAAGTTTAGTGAGAACTCTTGCCCAGGTGCCTCATAAGTCATGTTCACACTATGATATAACTATATTGTAAAATAGTGTCAGCTATAATATGACACTTCAGGAAAATATATGTCTTCCATGTTATAAAAGTAACAGACGTGTGTTTCTAAAGAGTTTAGATATCTCTTCATGAAATTGTACACACATTTGAGAGTAGTATCTAATGTTCTTTTTCTAGTGGTAGTGTTATGAAAGATCACTCTGTAAATACTTTTGTCATCTTAGCTTGAAACATATAACTGAAGTAAATCTTAGAAATGGGGCTTATGAGAGTGGCAGAATGGAAAGGTTTGATTGAGAAAGTCAGAAATAGGAAGAAATATCTCCCTTGAATCTGTGGTACGTTGCAGTTTCATTTTTGCTGGTTTGAATTCTCTTTCTGACACTCTTTGGTCTCTTGCACATGTCACTTTGGGGTAATAATTCCTCACAGGAATCTGCTGGTAGTTCTTAAGGATAGGAATGGTAGAAATTCGTCAGGTATGCCTGCATTATATAACACATAGGCAATTCTATTTTAATCATAGTTTATCTTAACTTATGATTTAATGTGAGATTAATACTTTTAGGATTTGGATATGATCATTGATTTATTTATTTTTTGCCTCCTGCCTCTTGTTTCTCATTTATATTAAACCAAGATAATATTTGCCATGTGCCAAATTGAATAAAAAGCAAACTAAAAATATAAAATATTGCCTAATATCATACAGATTCTTAATCTTTTTTAGTTACTATCATTGAAAATTAGTATTTGCATTTCATGAAATAAAGGCTCATAATTACAGAAAAGTCTATACTTGTTTTTTGATTTTCCTTCTGTTACTGTGTGATTTCTTGGTGTGATTCTTACATATAGATAATAAATACACATATAATAAAACTCATAAATAATATAAACTCATAAATCATAAGACATGAAGGAGCCCTTTGAGGCATGGTGTCAGTCCCATCAGGCATGAAATAAAGCCTTGACAGTAGACTGACTCCATGCCTCGGGAGGTCTCACTTTTAGTTCTTGCTGTAACCAAGCCAAGATTGATTTGCACATGCTGATAAGAAGAGACAGATATTTGGGGGCAGTCTCCTCACAAGTTGTCTGAGATAACATCTGTGAAGAGAAAGTTGGCACTAAAAATCTTTCCCTCCAAAAATGGACATTTTGGGGATCTCCTGCCAAGTTGACCTGAGCAGACATGGTCGGCATTAGAAACTCTCCCCTCCCAAACTGAACATCGAGTCTTGGGAATAACGGCCTCCTGGGACTATACATATGGGTGAGCTGGGACTGTCAATTTGAGACACATCTGGCTGTGACTCCGTCTCCTTCTGAGGATCCACTCGCCAAGACATTGGACACCAGAGGTTCTACCCAAGTGGATGGTCTTCACTTCATCGTTGGGGACCCAGCAGTAATCTGGACCCGCTTGAGTGCCTACTTGAGGAGACTGCCTCCCGCAACAACTGGACTTTTCCATCCCTGTACACACAGACTTAGTAAGTTACTAGCACTTAGTGCTCCAGTGGTTGACTTTCATTCTACATTTTTACTTATATCGTTGCTTTCTGTTTCTCTGCTCGCTTCTTCTCACTTATGTGAAAGTTTCAATAAACTGGTTCATTCCTGAAACATATTTTGTTCGTCCTTACCTTTCATGTGATCAAGGTAGTAAGAACCTGCCCCTCACTTTGAGAGGTTAATTTGTCACCATGCGTCAGGGAGCAGATTATCCTTGGCTGGTTCAACATGACACTTTCAATGCCCCGTGGATAAAGGATATCTAGTTCAAAATTCAAACACACTCCTTCATTATGCTTTATTTTTCAAGGGAATTTTAGATGGTTAATTTTCTTTTTTTCATTTCTTAACAGATATACTGATGAACTTCATTTTGTGTGTAGCCATCCTTTTACCACTTAGTACTTTCTGCTCTTATCTGATTTCTTATAGCTAGGTGCATAATTTGGATCTGTTCCATAAGCAATTACATATTATATTACTCTCCGAACTAGTTACAGTTACTTGAATTATGTTACACAGTAAAAGATGGACTTGCCTATAGCAGCTTTCTCCGTTAGCATAAAAAAAACTTACATACATTAGGAGAAAAATAATTAATTTGCCAATGACAAGGGTAGAAAAAGGAGTTTAGTTTGAGCACACATCTAATATACTACAAAAATTTCACATTAGCTGGTATCTCAAAATATTTTGGGTAAGGTTTTCAATATTAAAACATTTCCTATGAAAACAAACTACTGTTCATTCTTGTATCTATACATGGCTTTGTATTCCATTACTGAACTACAGAAGATTTGGTAAAACACAAAAGAATCTTTACAACTCAAGAAATTAATCCAATTTCTGCTTGTATCTACCTCTTCACTTAGATCCAGACCAATTTCTTATAACAGCTCTGTGAAGCCTTTTTCAGTTTTCATTTTCATTCATTTACTGTGATTTCATAAGCATTTGCATTGAATTATGTCATTTCAAATTTCTTGCATTTCCAAAATATCTTCATATTGTTCTGGCATTTAAACACTCTTTTCCTTGACTATATGATCATTGGATCATAGCTCTTTCCTTTTGATAAATGGTACATAATATATCATTGTCTTCTATCTTTTCTGTTGCAGTTAAGTCCACACTACTTTGATTTACATTCTTTTTAACACCTTTATATGGTCTGAATACTTATAAGATAATTTTATACTCAGACTTGAGAAACTTTATAAAACTTCAGGCTAAAGGTCTGCCATTTTCGTTAAATTTGGTAAGTCCTTTATGCTCTTTTATGTGTACATTTAAGCTAGCCCTAACTCAGAGAAATATGCTCATTTATAACCTTTGTATATCTTCATTTTCTCTTCTCAGAAAAAGTTAAGATTCTCAATGCTGTCTGCATAATATTATTAACTTTTGAAATATTCGCTATCATATTCAGAATCATATCTCAGCTTCCAAGGTGATTTTTATGATCACCCATTTTTGGGAACCATTGGAATATTTTAGGTGATAACCTTCCCTGGTTCAGTAGCTACCAGGATATTTGACATTTTGTAGCAGTATAGATTTGACATGCTGTTTTTCCAAATAAATCTACATGAATTCTGCTCACAATTATGCAGTGACCAGAAATGGAAATGGTAGAAAATGTCATTCACTATAATTATCTATTACTCCTAGAACGTGCACGTCCTTTTCATGGGCCAAAAGTAGTTCACTGTGTGATGTCATTGTGCTTTGCCATATGACTTGCTTTTTCCAAAGAAGTGTGATTGAGCATAATGAATGCAAATTTGAGTCATCCATATTTTTGATTTTAGTGGATGTATTCCCAAGATGTTATTTAGCACACTCCTCTCTCCTTTTGTTTTCCTATAAACAATAGTTTTTAGATTTAGAGATTTGACTAGGTTTTGGTTCAATTTTTCAGCAAGACCACTTCCTAGGAGCTGGTGTATGTTTCCTGTCGTTGTTTCATTGTTTATGGGAAAGTAACTTTTCTGTGAAGTTAGCAGTCAGTGCTGATCATTGTCTAGATCCACTATTTCACTTGATGTTGCAAATGGTGCTTTTCTTACTCCATGATTCCTTCCTCACTTTTCATCTGGAATGCTTTCAGAATGAGAAATTTCATATCATCAAATGTTTAACTTATCAGAACACAGTTTACACATGAAAAGCATGTTAAATACTTATTTTTTAAATTTACTGAACAGTTTTCAAAATAATAGATTTATTCTCTAGTTTTCTCCAGTGGAGAGCAATAGAATTTGTACTTTTTAATTTTTATTTTGTTCATTTTATTTTTTATGTCATTAAGAACATATTTGATGTTTTTCAATCCATGTCAGGTATATTGCTTACTGGTCCTCAAATTATCCAATTTCGGCCTGTAGAAACTTCTTAAAATTAGCTCACATTAGTCCTCACTTAACTTTAATATGTATCTTTAACTCTGAACTTATTTTCCCCTTAATAATATCAGTCTTTGATAGCTTCCTTTTACTTTACTAAGACAATATGTTCCAGTCTCATTTTGTACTTCTTCTGCCTCAGTTCTGAAATTAGTCATTATACCAAAAAATGCTTTTAGTGGAAAATTATATTTAGAGACCACAATATGAGCTGCTTATTCTACTGTTCTAAATTATTGATTATTGTTCCTACATATTTTAAAAAAATTTTTTGGCTGTGTATGGTCTTTGTTGCTGCATGCAGGCTTTCTCTAGTTGTGGCGAGCGGGGGCTACTTTTCATTGTGGTGCACAGGCTTCTCATAGTGGTGGCTTCTCTTGTTGCGGAACATGGGCTCTAGTGATGCAGGCTTCAGTAGTTGTGGCGCGTGGGCTCAGTAATTGTGGCATGCAGGCTCTAGAGCACAGGCTCAGTAGTTGTGGCACACGGGCTTAGTTGCTCCGCGGCAAGTGGGATCTTCCCGGAACAGGGATCAAACCTGTTAATGCAGGTGGATTCTTAACCACTGCGCCACCAGGGAGGTCCTCTACGTATTTTTAATGGATAAAACGAGAAATTATGTGTGTCTATTATTATACTATGAGTTTAAATGATGTTTGAAATTCAAATAAGAATTCAGGATTTTTGTTTTTTCTTAAATTATTTATTTTATAGTTTCATCTATTTTACCCTAAGGTAAAAATCTTAGTTCCTAATAACATTGTCATGATGAATTACTTGTTTCATCCTGTTGGTATATACATATATGATGTTAATAGTTTCGGAAGAAAATATTAATAATACGAATTACTCTATAATCAGACTTGATAGTTGCAAGTTTTTTTTCAGGGTCTTTTGGTCCATAGAGAAATATCTCACTAGGAAAGTACTATCAAATTATTGAATTTAAAGGCAATTTACATAATTCTTCATTGTGAGGAATGGCTGCAGAAACAGCTCAAAAAAGTTGGGTTTATTCCTCTTATTTACCTTTTGATTTTTAGGAATTACTTTATAAATTTTAACATTGAGTGATTATTATGTAAAACATTTACCTGCTTATAAAATTAATTCTACAAAATGTGGTACATTCAGAGCAGTCTAATTTCTATTCATGTCCTCCCCATCTTGTTTCCTCCTGTCCCTCACAGGTAACTGTATGTTTAATTTTGTTTATTTTTCAATTTTCAAAAAGCACATATATTTATGTGGATTTTCTTTTATTTCTTAAATGTTTACTCTTTGAATATGAAAATTTATAAGTACACAGTTATAAATTTACAGGGTAATAATAACAGCATTAACAACTACACTGGTTATATTTAAATAGGTAGTGTGTTTAAACAAATATGTTAATGTTCACAAACCAAATGAAACTCAGACTTCAAGAGACCTGGCATTTCATAATATCAGCTTTATACAAATACAGTACCTTTAGTTAATTCTTTTTTGCCAATATTCTCTCTTGTTGATTTCAGTTGTAAAATTCAGTCATTGCAATGATTGAGTTTTGCAATATTCAGTCTGTTCATTTGGCATTTCTTACAATTATAAATTTAATACTGCATATTTATAGAAAAGAATGTGTTAAAAACATAACATTAAACATGTTTTTAGTTATATTTATACAATATTGGACATTTTGGAAAGCATATGGGATATGTAAAAGCAGAATACTATAGTTCTTGAATGATATCCTGACTAGTGTTAGTTGGCAGTTACGTTGCTTGAGATACCCCAAACTCAGCAATTCTAAGACTTTATGGTTGCTGCATTTGCTTGAAGATAAATAAATCTTTAATTATTATTCTATTATACCAAATCATAATGTGAGCGTTTCTTAATTTTAACACAGCTTGAAAAATATTAGATTATTTCAATTTTTTTGTTCATTACAGAAATATATTTCAGGAAAAGACAAATGCCAAAACCTTCCCACAATTGTTAGTTACCTGTTCTTTGTTCCTTTGAGCTGTAAATGCCCATTTATAAAACAGATCACAATGAAATTTCTCTCTTTCCTTTTTGCTCATCTTCCACCTATATCTCCATTCCATTCATTCATAACTGTGTAACTGCAACTAAATACAGTTAATTTATTTTTTTAATTAAAGAAGAATAGTGTGTCTTTGAAAAAACCTGTAAAAAAAAACCCATGGACTGAAAGTCAAGAAGGACATTATTTTGTTAATACTTCATGGAGATAACACTGGCTGTCTCTGACTATAGCTCTTGAGATCTTAGTGTTCTATTTTTGTATGAAGTTCATTGAAGACATTTTATACTTTTGTCATCATCTCTTTTATTATTTCATCATCCTGAATTTAAATACTTAAGCATTTTCATAATAAGGATAATTTTGGTAATGAAATAATTAATCAAAGATGTAAGTCTTGTATTTACATACAACAAGAAGATACAGCCTAAGCAAAATAATGCATTAGAAGGGTAGTGGTCTACAGAAATTCTCTTTTCCTACTTCCCTGTTTTTTATCAAAGTAAACAAGTTTTGTTCTATTTAGTTCATTATAATCTTTTTAATTAATTTAATTTAATTTTTTAATTTTAATTTAACTTTTTTAATATTTTAGAATTATATTTAAGAAAGAATGTAAAATCCAATTCATGTTTGTAATCGTGTAATCAATATGTTTTACAATAAAAGGAGAAAACTTCCTGGTTGGGACATAGCCATTAGCCAACTTAGACGTCAGGATTAAAACATGGGTCCATCTACTGATGGAAATTAAGGTATATTTGGACTAAATGAAGGATACAACAAAATCTAGGGAAGGAAAATGGTGCATCTTATGATGGAGCATTACCAGGCCCTCTTGATACCAGTGCTTTAGCTAGAGCATTTCTTGAATTCATCACTTATTTGCCTTCTCAAAATATACACGTACTCTAGTTTTTCCAGTGTAAGAGCAACAAAATCAACTCTAGGTTTTTGCAGATTGAAGAATCCTAACAATGTCAAATTGGTCAAAATTTACTCACTGTGTATATCACACTTAACCTGCTGAGTGGAGGTGTTTCAGTGTTTATAACTTGGTGGGGCTGAGAAAGATGTTCTATCATGAATAGCATTAGTATTGGTGTTTTATGCGAATAATGTATTTTACTTGCTTACTAATTTATTACTCAATCTTATATAGTAAGATAAATTAAGTTCAAATTTATAAGATAAATTTGTTGCAGATCTTAAGATCAAGATCAGCATTGAAATACTCGTCTTTACGGTTCTTTTGCCAACTGTTTTCATGGTGTATAATTATATAAAGTTGGAATAAACATGAAAGCATATCACATAAAAATATAGCAAAGAAATAATTGTCAAATTTTGTATCAAAACTTTAAGGATAATATAGCTTAAAGTAAAAGAAATACGGAGCCACATTGTTTCAAGAACAGTAGGATGAGGTTTGAGGTTGATTTGGGAAACAGGAGTCAAGAGGGGTAAAGTTATTCATTTATAAACACAGAAATGGGAGAGGACCTTCAAGATGGTGGAGGAGTAAGACGTGGAGATCACCTTCCTCCCCAAAAATACATCAAAAATACATCTACATGAGGAACAGCTCCTACAGAACACTTACTGAACGTTGTCAGAAGAACTCAAACTTCACAGAAGGCAAAAAACGCCCCATGTACCTGGGTAGGGCAAAATAAAAATGAAAAAGCAGAGGCAAAAGAATAGGAATGGAACCTGCACCTCTGGGAGGGAGCTGTAAAAGAGGAAAAGTTTCCACACACTAGGAAGTCCCTTCACTGGCCGAGACTGGGGGGTGGGTGGATGGGGGAAGCTTTGGAACCACGGAGGAGAGCGCAGCAACAGGGGTGTGGAAGGCAAAGCAGAGAGATTCCCGCACAGAGGATTGGTGCTGACCAGCACTCACCAGCCCGAGAGGCTTGTCTGCTCACCCACCGGGGCGGGTGGGGGCTGGGAGCTGAGGCTCAGGCTTCGGAGGTCAGATCCCAGGGAGAGGACTGGGGTTGGCTGCATGAACACAGCCTGAAGGGGACTAGTGTGCCAGAGCTAGCCAGGAGGGAGTCTGGGAAAAAGTGTGGAACTGCCTAAGATTCAAGAGAACATTGTTTCGGGGTGCATGACGAGAAGAGATTCAGAGCCCACCTAAAAGAGCTCCAGAGATGGGTGTGAGCCGTGGCTATCAGAAGGAACACAGAGACAGCATGAAACACTAAGGCTGCTGCTGCAGCCACCAAGAAGCCTGTGTGCAAGCACAGGTCACTATCCACACCTCCCCTCCCGGGAGTTTGTGCAGCCCGCCACTGCCAGGGTCCCGTGATCAGGGGACAACTTCCTCCAGGAGAACACATGGCACACCTCAGCCTGTTGCAATGTCACAATGGCCTCTGCCACCACAAGCTCATCCTGCATTCCATACCCCTCGGTCCCCCCAGACTGAGTCAGCCAGAACCCCCCAATCAACTAGTGAGACAGGAACACAATGCCACCCATTAGCAGAAAGGTTGCCTAAAATCACAATATGTTCACAGACACCCCAAAACACACCATGGACCTGGTCCTGCCCACCAGAAAGACAAGACCCAGCCTCATCCACCAGAACACAGGCACCAGTCCCCTCCACCAAGAAGCCTACACAACCCACTGAACCAGCCTTAGCCACTGGGGGCAGACACCAAAAACAACGGGAACTATGAACCTGTAGCCTGCAAAAAGGAGACCCCAAACACAGTAAGTTAAGCAAAATGAGAAGACAGAGAAACACACAGCAGATGAAGGAGCAAGGTAAAAACCCACCAGACCATACAAATGAAGAGGAAATAGGCAGTCTACCTGAAAAAGAATTCAGAGTAATGATAGTAAAGATGATCCAAAATCTTGGAAATAGAATGGAGAAAATACAAGAGACATTTAACAAGTACCTAGAAGAACTAAAGAGCAAAAAAATCAATGATGAACAACACAATAAATGAAATTAAAAATTCTCTAGAAGGAATCAATAGCAGAATACCTGACACAGAAGAACGGATAAGTAACCTGGAAGATAAAATAGTGGAAATTATTACCACAGAGCAGAATAGAGAATAAACAATGAAAGGGATTGAGGACAGTCTCAGAGACCTCTGGGAAAACATTAAACGCACCAACATTCGAATAATAGGGGTCCCAAAAGAATAAGAGAAAAAGAAAGGGTCTGCAAAAATATTAGAAGAGATTATAGTTGAAAACTTCCCTAATATGGGAAACGAAATAATCATATCCAGGAAGTGCAGAGAGTCCCATAGACGATAAATCTAAGGAAAAACATGCCAAGACAAATATTAATCAAACTATCAAAAATTAAATCCAAAGAAAAAATATTAAAAGTAACAAGGGAAAAACAACAAATAACATACAAGGGAATCCCCATAAGATTAACAGCTGATCTTTCAGCAGAAACTCTGCAAGCCAGAAGGGAGTGGCAGGACATATTTAAAGTGATGAAAGGGAAAAACATACAACCAACATTACTCAGCAAGAATCTCATTCAGATTAGAGAAATTAAAACCTTTACAGACAAACAAAAGTTAAGAGAATTCAGCACCACCAAACCAGCTTTACAACAAATGCTAATGGAACTTCTCTAGGCGGGAAGCACAAGAGAAGGAAAAGACCTACAATAACAAACCCAAAACAATTAAGAGAATGGTATAAGGAACATACATATTGATAACTACCTTAAATGTAATTGGATTAAATGATCCAACCAAAAGACATAGACCAGCTGAATGGATCAAAAAACAAGACCTGTATATATGCTGTCTACAAGAGATGCACTTCAGACCTAGGGACACATACAGACTGAAAGTGAGGGGATGGAAAAAGATATTCCATGCAAATGGAAATCAAAAGAAAGCTAAAGTAACAATTCTCATATCAGACAAAATAGACTTTAAAACAAAGACTATTACAAGAGACAAAGAAGGACACTACATGATGATCAAGGGATCAATCCAAGAAGAAGATATAACAATTATAAATATTTATGCACCTGACATGGGAGCACCTCAATACATAAGGCAAATGCTAACAGACATAAAAGGGGAAATTGACAGTAACACAATAAGAGTAGGGGACTTTAACACCCCACTCCCACCAATGGACAGGTCATCCAAAGTGAAAATAAATAAGGAAACACAAGCTTTAAATGACACATTAAACAAGATGGACTTAATTGATATTTGTAGCACATTCCATCCAAAAACAACAGAATATACGTTCTTCTCAAGAGCTCATGGAACATTCTCCAGGATAGATGATATCTTGGGTCACAAATCAAGCCTTGGTAAATTTAAGAAAATTGAAATCATATCAGGTATCTCTTCCGACCACAATGCTCTGAGACTAGATATCAATTACAGGAAAAAAACTGTGAAAAATACAAACACATGGCAGCTAAACAATACGATACTAAATTACCAAGACATCACTGAAGAAATCAAAGAGAAAATCAAAAAATACCTAGAAACAAATGACAATGAAAACACAATGGCCAAAAACCTATGGGATGCAGCAAAAGCAGTTCTAAGAGGGAAGTTTATAGCAATACAGTCCTACCTCAAGAAACAAGAAAACTCTCAAATAAACAACCTAACTTTACACCTAAAGCAATTAGAGAAAGAACAACCAAAACCCTAAGTTAGCAGAAGGAAAGAAATCATAAATATCAGATCAGAAATAAATGAAAAAGAAATGAAGGAAATAATAGCAAAGATCAATAAAACTAAAAGGTTCTTCGAGAAGATAAACAAAATTGATAAACCCTTAGCCAGGCTCATCAAGAAAACAAGGAGGAAGACTCAAATCAATAGAATTAGAAATGAAAAAGGAAAAGTAACAACTGACACTGCAGAAATACAAAGGGTCATGAGAGATTACTACAAGCAACTCTATGCCAATAAAATGGACAACCTGTTACCATTGCAACAAAAAGAACAATATACCTAGGAACAAACCTACCTAAGGAGACAAAACCTGTTTGCAGAAAACTATAAGACACTGATGGAAGAAATTAAAGATGATACCAACAGATGGAGAGATATACCATGTTCTTGGATTGGAAAAATCAATATTGTGAAAATGACTATACTATCTAAAGCAATCTACAGATTCAGTGCAATCCCTATGAAACTCCAATGGCATTTTTCACAGAATAGAACAAAAATTTTCACAATTTGTGTGGAAACAGAAAAAACCCTGAATAGCCAAAGCTATCTTGAGAATGAAAAACAGAGCTGGAGGAATCAGGCTCCCTGACTTCAGGGAGACTATACTACAGTCTATACTTCAGTAGACTATACTACAAAACTACAGTAATCAAAACAGTATGGTACTGGCACAAAAACAGAAATATAGATCAATTGAACAAGATAGAAAGGCCAGAGATAAACTCACACACAGATGATCACCTTATCTTTGATAACAGAGGCAAGAATATACAATGGAGAAAAGATAGTGTCTTCAATAAGTGGTGCTGGGAAAACTAATTCACTACATGTAAAGGAATGAAATTAGAACACTCCCTAACACCATTCACAAAAATAAACTCAAAATGGATTAAAGACCTAAATGTAAGGCCAGACACTATAAAACTCTTAAAGGAAAACATTGGCAGAACACACTATGGCATAAATCATGGCAAGATCCTTTTTGACCCACCTCCTAGAGAAATGGAAGTAAAAACAAAAATTTAAAAATGGGATGTAATGAAACTTAAAAGCTTTTGCACAGCAAAGGAAACCATAAACAAGACAAAAAGACAACCCTCAGAATGGGAGAAAATATTTGCAAGCGAAGCAACTGACAAAGGATTAATCTCCAAAATACACATGCAGCTCATGCAGGTCAATATCAAAAAAACAAACAACCCAATCCAAAAATGGGCAGAAGACCTAAATAGACATTTCTCCAAAGAAGACATACAGATGGCCAACAAACACATGAAAAGATGCTCAACATCACTAGTTATTAGAGTAATGCACATCAAAACTACCATGAGGTATCACCTCACACTGGGAAGAAATGGCCATCATCAGGAAATCTACAAACAATAAATGCTGGAGATGGTGTGGAGAAAGGGGAACCATCTTGAACTTTGGTGGGAATGTAAATTGATGCAGTCCCTATGGAGAACAGTATGGAGGTTTCTTAAAAAACTAAAAATAGAACTACCATATGACCCAGGAATCCCAGTACTGGGCATATACCCTGAGAAAACCATAATTCAAAATGAGTCATGTACCACAATGTTCATTGCAGCACTATTTATAATAGCCAGGACATGGAAGCAACCTAAGTGTCCATGGACAGGTGAATGGATAAAGAAGATGTGGCACATATATACAAGGCAATATTACTCAGCCATAAAAAGAAACGAAATTGAGTTATTTGTAGTGAGGTGGATGGACCTAGATTCTGTCATACAGAGTGAAGTAAGTCAGAAAGAGAAAAACAATACTGTATGCTGACACATATATTTGGAATCTAAGAAAAAAAAAGGTTCTGACAAACCTATGGGCAGGACAGTTATAAGGACGCAGACGTAGAGAATGGACTTGAGGACACAGGGAGGGAAGTGTAAACTGGGATGAAGTGAGAGAGTGGCATGGACATACATACACTACCAAATGTAAAATAGATAGTGGGAAGCAACTGCATGGTACTGGGAGATCAGCTCAATGCTTTGTGACCACCTAGATGGGTGGGACAGGGAGGGTGGGAGGGAGGGAGATGCAAGAGGGAAGAGATATGGGAATATATGTATGTGTATAACTGATTCACTTTGTTATAAAGCAGAAACTAACACACCATTGTAAAGCAATTGTACTCCAATAAAGGTGTTAAAAAAGTAAATAAATAAAAAATAAAAACACAGAAATGGGGAAATCAGAATATGCTAATTTTGGGTCCAATTTGTGTCTGAAACAAGAAATGGAATCACTAGGGAATTTTTGGCATAGTATTGATATTGTAAATTTTCCTCAGATATTTCACGTTGTTCAGTCAGCCTTTATCTCCAAGTTATGTCAGCCTTTATCTCCAAATCACATGCAGTGACTCCCTTTCTCAGTTAGTATAAGCCCTCATGTAGTTTCTTAAATTTACTACCTTTTAAATTCTATATGCATATGTATTATATGTTGTTTATGTATGCCTCTTGTATTTAATAAAGCCTAGTTTATATTCAAATAGCTTTTGATATCATGCAAAAATTTATATTTTAGGTTTTAGGTTTATATTTTAGGTTTTCTGTGTAGACAATTTTATCCATGATATTTCTATCAGAAATTCCACTTCAGCTTATCTTAGAAATATTACTGGTAGATCTTAGTGTTTTATTGCTCACAGGGTAAATGGAAAATCGAGGTTATTGTCAGGAAAATGTGTTCTCAGGGTAAAAATTGAATGCACAATAAATAAAACTCTTTTTAAGACCTTGTAAAGATTTAAGGTGTTGTCTCAAAACTATTTTTAAATAGACAAAAGGTCTTCTATGAATGTTGTCATGATTTTTAAATCCACTTCATTAAACAAGAGAGCTTCTGCAAATCTTAAGGGTTGTGTTGCAGAGAAGCTTCAAATGAGATCAAGATGGAGAAGGGAGTATCTTAAAAGATTTGTATGAGTGACGTGTGTCAGATGGAGTCTAACCGATACTTAAGAGACCCAAAACATTCTTATAAGAATTTTATCAGCTTGGACTAAAAGAAGACATTTTGTAAGATTAAAAGTTTCCATGCTTCTTTCTGCAGAAAGCAAGCTTACACATTTCAATCCCTTTTATTCTGGATTTCACTTAATGATAATATTACTTAAAAAAGGAGTACAACTATTTGAGGTCTGGGGAAAGGCAAGTGCATTTTGCATTTGGGAAGACTATAAAAATTTTTTGTCCAGAAGGTGTACTGTGATCGTTTTAAAACTTGATAGATGTTCTTTGACAATCCTCTAATGTTGAAGTAGGATTTACGGCCACTCCTGTTAAATATGACCAGACTTGTGACTCCTTTTACCAATATAGTGGAAGTGACTCTATGAGACTTCCATGACCATAATTAGGTCATAAATGCTTGTGCAGTATCTGCCTTGGCCACTGGGAACATTTGCTCTTGCAGCTCTTAGTTACTGTGTCAGAAGTTTGTGTACCCTGGTACCAAGGTCCAGTCCTTCCACCATCCTTGCTCAGGCACTCGATATGTGTGTGAGGAAAATACCACAAAAATGGATGCTACAGACCTGGTTGTCCTAGTCTCCAGCCATGCAGAACACCTGTATCTCTTTCAGTCACCCAGAATGAAAGCCCAGATATCATAAAGAATTTAAGAAGTATTTATGCTATGTGCTTTTTGAAATTCTGAACCAAGAATCTTTGTAATAAAATGGTGGTTGTTTTATACCACTATGTTGTTGGATGATTTGTTATGCAGAAGTAGATTACTAGAACAGAAATGTGTGGGGATTTGTGAAATATTT
This sequence comes from Phocoena sinus, assembly GCF_008692025.1. Taxonomy (NCBI): domain Eukaryota; kingdom Metazoa; phylum Chordata; class Mammalia; order Artiodactyla; family Phocoenidae; genus Phocoena; species Phocoena sinus. The sequence continues at coordinate 173,472,132 of NC_045763.1, forward strand.
TAATCAGAATTGCATGACCTTTTCTTTTTAGAAAAGATCACTCTGGCTGCTGCTTCACAGAGCAATGGTTGAAGAGAAGGTAAGTGGAAATGGTATCACTAAATAGTTTTACTTGAATTAGATCAAGTAGGACATGATGACAGTTTCTCAAAGAAAATTTTGGCATGTAATGGAGAGAAACAAGTCCATTTTGCAGGTAGAGCCATGACCATTAGTTATTATTTGGTTGCCAAATTTATAGAACTACAGGTTAACCTACGTCCATATTCTCTAACTTTATTATGCAGACAAACCACTGGCTATCTGTGTAAATATAGATTCTGATTTAACATGTCTGAGCTGAGGCCTGAGATTCTGAATTTTTAACAAATGTTGCTCGTCTGTGGCCACGGATAAGATGTGATTGTTCCTTTGAGGTTTCAAAATAAGCTAGCAATAGCTACAGATTTGTTACGTATAGAGGGAATAGTTGCAGTATCTAGAAATAAAAGCAGGCTCAAATCAGGTATGATGTATGCCAATAGTCAAACCTTGCATGGATCTTTTAAGCAAATCAGAATTTGCTAAACTTAAAACTGCTCTTCATCTCAAGCTTGTTATATTTAAATTGAAAACTGCCAAAGCTGCAGATTGATTAGGTTTAATTATCTCTCTGTACACCAACACACACACACACACACACACACACACACACACAAGCACTTTAATATTGAACATCTAGCAAATTGTCTGACACTTCATAAATTTTCAATAATTATATTTGCCTCAATAATCTTTCTGTTATGATTCCACCTGTTTTATATTTTTCTTCTTTCACTGATGTTTAGATTATTTTTATGTTTCTGTTTATTGACATAAAAATGAATGACCTAAATGAAAGTAAATATAACAAAGAAATTTTACTATACTAATTATTTATTTAAATTATTCTACATCATAGATATATATTTATGGTGTACAGTTCCATAGAACTTAACACATGCATAGATTTGTGTAACTAACACCATAATCAGGACACAGAACAGTTCCCATCACTACAAAGCTCGCTTGTGCTTTCCCTTTACAGTCACACCTTCTCTCCAAACTAACCACTGGCAACCACTGATCAATGTCCGTCAGTATGGTTTTGTCACTTTGAGAATGTAATACTATATCAAAGGAATCATGCAGTATGTAATATTTGTATTCAGCACAATAATAACTTAACTAATGTTCATTGACTGTAAAATATATATGGATACCATTCTTTAAAAATTGTTAGTAATAATGGTTTCAGGACCACACAGAAAGTGTTTTCTGTCTTTGGCCAGTTTTGTTAAGTTATGTTATCCAGATGTGTGTTGATTGTAGATTTTAGGACTATTTTAGAAATATGAGACAAAAGCCTGCCAACATTTAGGAAACACAACTAAAGGACTTAATAATCAAAAGAAAAATACCTAAACTGAAATGAATTTAAAAGGAGCTTCAGCAGACTCTAGCCCATACCTATCAGTTCAATAATTATCAAAGGAAGATAGCTTGAATACATAAGCACCACACTGAAATGTACCCTTATATGGTATTTATGGTGATATATTCATTTGATTATATGTTTCTTTACGTACGATAGTTATAATTATTTTGAAAATGTTTCCTCAGATTTTTGTGTTTATCCACTCTAAGTCATTTAGTTCTGGGGCTTTCCTTCATTGTATCAAATAGTTGATGCTTCAAGAAAGGGTATACTAGTGACTAGACTTACTAGCTTACTGTTGTGTTTTGAAAGTCAAATTATTATTTGTTGGTGTGAGATAATAATTTTGAAAGTTAGGTTTTGAAATGAATGTAGAAAGTAATTCTATATATCTAGAATTTCTCTGTATCTAGTAAACTCAGATCATAGAGCTTTTCTGATTCACAGAGGAAGAGAAGCAAGGACGTGTTGTAAGAATATTTCCACTGTATGGGTACAGTAGCCTTCCACCTTGTGGAGGTGTTTTGCCTAAAGCCTTACTTTCAGTTTCAAGGTTCGTAGCATTCGCTGGCAAAGTAACCACTCTACACTCAGTTAAACAAGAATTTAGAGAGAGTTTATTGAATTAACAAATATTACAGTATACTAATAAAGAAAAGAATAGTATAACTAACTAAGAAAGAATAGTAAAGACAGAGGTTTATACATCACCGATTGGGGAAGCACCTACATCCAGATCCAAGCAGTGCTGGGAAGTCCCTTGAACATCAATCTGGAGTCCCAGTTGGGAAGGTCCCGGATGGTACGTCCATCCCACAGGTGAGACTTAACGTTTGCCACTCGAAGGAGCCCAGCTTTTAGCACCAGGCCGCAGGCTGATAACAATCAGCCTATGTGCAACTTTGCAGCTCTGGTTGCTGTCATAAATGCCTAGGTCTTAACCCGTAAGTCTTGGAGTGTTCTTGATCCCCGGGGGATGGCCAGACCCTCAAGGTGCGAGAAGTCCCATGACTTACTCTCTGTCTTATCTAGTGGTTTACAGTGCGAACTTTCGCCACCCCTGCTGGCCTGGGTGTAGCTCAGCAGTTAGGCACGCAGCCAGCTTCAACGTCATTGTCCGATCAGAGAGAGGCCTAGTGTCGCCTCTGAAGCCTGAACAAGAGTACTTTACTACCTTCCCCAATAGGAGGACATGGTGATATTTGTCAGGCCTAAAGTAGAAGAAAGGAGAAGAAGGAGAAAGGGGGGTTGGAGAAAGAGAGAGAGGTGTTTTTTTTTTTTCATGTAAAGAGGTAGGAATAATTTACCAGTTTTTTTCCCCATTTATTTACATCTAAATCTTGTTTTCAAAAAACACAGACTTAGTAAAACTGAGCATTACTTTCAAGTCATTATTTTTTATTTATTTAAAAAAATTTTTTTTAATTCTTGAATTTTATTTATCTCTTTATACAGCAGGTTCTTATTAGTCATCAATTTTATACACATCAGTGTATACATGTCAATCCCAATCTCCCAATTCATCCCACCTCCACCCCCCTGCCGCTTTCCCCGCTTGGTGTCCATACGTTTCTTCTCTACATCTGTGTCTCAATTTCTGCCCTGCAAACCGGTTCATCTGTACCGTTTTTCTAGGTTCCACATATATGCGTTAATATACGATATTTGTTTTTCTCTTTCTGACTTACTTCACTCTGTATGACAGTCTCTAGATCCATCCACGTCTCAACAAATGACCCAATTTTGTTCCTCTTTATGGCTGAGTAATCAGGTCTTTATTTTAAGGCATGTTATTTTGAACTTAATCTGAGACACAAATCACTAATCAGTGATGCAAAGAAGGAACAAAAAATCATTAATGAACAATTACATCAACTGGTGCAGGAAATAAGCAATTAGAACTTGCATGAAGAAAAATCAATACCCACATGTAACTTTTTCCAACAAGAAATTTCAAAGCAATAAAAGTCAGACTTACTTTACTAATGAAAGCTAGATAACCAAAATTGAAATGCTAAATAGAACATGATAAGTACAATTCCTAGCCATTAAACAATAACTAGAAAATGTAGGTAGATATATCCAGACTTTAAAATATTCATAATTGAATTTATTTTTACTGAATCTATATAAAAGATACTATGAACTGTAATTTTTATCATTTTTTTCACGTATTTTTCAAATAAATATTAATCCTTAAATCGAATATTCTTTGATCATTACAATTGAATTTTACTTTATAAATGACATAATACAATTAGGATACACACACAAATGTACACATACACCCCTAGGATAGATACCCTCTTTTGGATCCTACAGTTTACTGCCAACTACAGCTGTCCTGATTCTTAGTTCAAAGTGCTTATTCAAAATACAGTAAATAATATAACTTCATAATATCTCCATTAGTTATCTAATTATCTCATTATGCTTTGCCTTTAAATAATATCTCATAAACATTCTTAATATCCCTAGTCAACAATATATACATAGTTATCATCAAATGATTATGAAATATTGAGACATTTTACAAGACACAAGGAACCTGAATAACTTAGTGAGGGTCTGAGACTCTTATTCTTGGATAGCTGAATTATAACTTTCATGTGTAGTGAGCTTTTCTAGCTCAAATAAATCCCATCATTGTTTATTTCACTCCAAGAATTCACTTACATAGCTATCATATTTCTCTAATAATTATAGTTTAGTGATCTGTACCAAGTCATACTAACTTACTATTAAGGAATATATTCTTGGGTTTTTAAGCACAGCTAAGCAAATGTTACAGTCCTCAAAGAGCTTGAAATCAAGTTAGAACAATGAAACACTTAAAAAGATGAGAAATATCTACTCATATACATTGCTCAGATAGTTGGTTAAAATCTATACTCTTTCAGGGCTTCCCTGGTGGCGCAGTGGTTGAGAGTCTGCCTACCAATGCGGGGGACACGGGTTCGGGCCCTGGTCTGGGAAGATCCCACATGCCGCGGAGCGGCTGGGCCCGTGAGCCACAACTACTGAGCCTGTGCGTCTGGAGCCTGTGCTCCGCAACGAGAGGCCACAACAGTGAGAGGCCCCCGCACTGCGATGAAGAGTGGCCCCTGCTTGCCACAACTAGAGAAAGCCCTCTCACAGAAACGAAGACCCAACACAGCCAAAAATAAATAAATAAATTAAAAAAAAAAAAAAAAATCTATACTCTTTCAGATTCAACATTTAAAACAATTTTTCTTTTTAAATTTTTCTTTCTATAATAATTTAATTGCTAGTATCTACGTATTAATAAATGTTGTATATATGACATTTCTAACCATTCAAAATTTTTTTGCTTTAGTCATTTGTTAGTATATTTTTCCTCTTAGCTATTTATATTTATATTATATTTATACCATAATTTACTTTTAAGAGAAGAAAAGAAAACTCAGATTCTTTACAAGACAGCATTCATAATATCTGGAATACAATTAAAATAGTTCCAAGAGTTGTGAAGAAGCAATACAATTTCACCAACTAGGAATTAAATAAATAAATAAATAATAAATATAGACTCAGAAACAACTTTATGTTGGAGTTTTAAGTTAAGGGCTTAGAAAATGCTATTATAAACATGTCTAAAGATTTAATGTAAATAATGGATGTAACGGAACCAATGAAGATTTTCTACTGATAACTATAAAGAATATAAGGAGATAGATAAAAAGTCTAGAACTGAAACATATGTAACATAATAGAGGAATTTAAAGACAGATTGAATACTGCAAAAGAAAAGATCAGTTAAAATTTGAAGATAGGTCAAGAGAAGCTGTCCAAGCTGAAGTGCAGAGGAATAGGGGAAAAAAGAAAAAAAAAAGAAGAGAAAAATCAAAGCAGAAATAAATGTTAGAAGAACTAATGCACACATTTTTCAAATTTTATGAAATAATATTAACTCATATCAACAAAACAACAAACCCAAAGCAAGACGAAAAGAAAAACAACCTTAGGTAGATCATACCTAAGTCAGTAAAAACCAGTGTAAATAGGAAATTTAAAAGGCAATCAAAACACAAAGCAAAAAAAAACACCCCAAAATCAATTTACATATAAAGAAAAACCAAAAAATTCCACTGATTTCTAAATAGAAACAGTACACAAGGTTAACAGACAATAGGATGACGTCTTTAAAGCTTTAAAAAAAATGGCAGACTGTATAGCTTTATCAGGAGAAAACATGCTTGATAAATGAAAGTGAAACAAAGACTTGGAGATAAACAATTATAAAACATTTTTACTAGCAAGCCTGCAGAAAGAAAGAAGAAAGAAAAATCAGAGAGAGAGAGAGAGAGAGAGAGAGAGAGGAAGGGAGGAAGGAAAGAAGGAAGGAAGGAAGGAAGGAAGGAAGGAAGGAAGGAAGGAAGGAAGGAAGGGAGACAAAGAAAGTACTATAGACCAAAGGCAAATTATATCACATAGAGACATAGATCTATACAGAGGAATGTAGAACAATATAAATTATAACTAAATGGGTAAGTGTAAAATACTTTTATCCAGTTTTAAGTTTAGTAGATTGTTGACTCTTTAAAGAAACAAAAACAATAGCAATGTGTTGTAGAATTTTTTTTAACTTTTTATTTTACATTGGAGTATAGTTGATTAACAATGTTGTGATAGTTTCAGGGGTACAGCAAAGTGATTCAATTATATATATATACATGTATCTATTCTTTTTCAAATTCTTTTCCCATTTCAGTTGTTACATAATATTGAGCAGAATTCCCTGTGCTATACAGTAGGTCCTTGTTGGTTATCCATTTTAAACATAGCAGTATGTACATGTCAATCCCAAACTCCCTAACTATCCCTTCCCCACTGGTAACCATAAGTTTATTCTCTAAGTCTGTGAGTCTGTTTCTGTTTTGTAAGTTCTTTGTATCATTTATTTTTAGATTCCACTTATAAGCAATATATCTGACTTACTTCACTCAGTATGACAATCTCTAGGTCCATCCATGTTGCTGCAAATGGTGTTATTTCATTCTTTTAAATGGCTGAGTAATATTCCATTGTATATATATTGTAGAATTTTATAACCTAAGTTGAAGTAAAATTTCTGCCAACAGTAGCACAAATAAATGGATGCAGAAATTGTTATGAAGCTATGATGATACTAGTTAAAACAGATCTCAAGACAAGAAATTCTAATGGAGATAAAAATGTATTTTTCTTAATGATAAAAAAGTTAAGGGAAAGGAGTAGGAGATACAAACTGTTAGGTGCGGGATGAGCTACAAGAATATGTTGTGCGTTGTTGGGAATAGAGTCAATATTTTATGAATATGAGTATGAATGGAGTATAACCTTTAAAAATTGTAAGTCACTATGTCGTACACCTGTAACTTGTATAATATTGTACAGCAACTATACTTCAATAAAAAATGATTTATTCAGCACCTTTTACATGACAAGCAATGTGCACTCTACTTAAGCTACTTCACTGCATGCACTTCAAAAAAAAGTTAATTTATCACCTTAATAACATAGAAAAGTGCTAATATATCCAGATGTGTATTAATTTAATAATAGCACAGGGCTTCCCTGGTGATGCAGTGGTTGGGAGTCCGCCTGCCAATGCAGGGGACACGGGTTTGTGCCCCGGTCCGGGAAGATCCCACATGCTGCGGAGTGGCTGGGCCTGTGAGCCATGGCCGCTGAGCCTGTGCGTCCGGAGCCTGTGCTCCGCAACGAGAGAGGCCACAACAGTGAGAGGCCCACATACTGCAAATAATAATAATAATAATAGCACAAAAATAGAGGAAGGAAAAAACTGTGACAAATAAAGGTAAAGACAAAATCTCAGATGGAGATTTTAAAGTCCTCTCTCAATAATTGATTGAAAAATTAAACAAAAATGGTATTAATTATTTAGAAAGCCACAAAAGCAACCATTTTAATTGATATCAACTATATTTAATTGATATACTTCAACAACTGAAAAATATATAGTGTTTTCAAGTGCATGAGGCATATTTACCAATTTAGACCATATGCTCCACCACAAAAAAGCCTGCATAAACTTTAAATTATTGAAATACTATAAATATTTCTGTAAATTAGAAATAAATAAAAATATCTGAATGAAAACCCCAAATATATGCAAATTAAACAGCTCATATCCATGGGTAATAAAAATTATAATATAGTAATATATTATTTTTAGCAAATGGTAATACAAAAACAGTGTCACAAGTTGTTGGATAGTGTTAAAAGTGAATTAGAGGCAAATGTATAACTTTAAATAATGACATTAAAATGAAGAAAATTCTTGAATAAGTTATCTGTTTTCCCCTTAAGCTAGAAAACAAACAGCAAATTAAACCCAAATTATATAGAAGATAATACATACTAAAGGTAAAAGAGGAAATCAAATGAATAGAAAAGAGAAGAGAAACAGGAAAAATCAATGAAACAAATTTTAGTATTTGAAAAAAAAGTTATGCAAAAATAAAATCCTAGCTAGAGTGCTCAAAGAAAAGAGTGGGGAAATATAAATTATCAGTATCAAGAATGAAAGAGAAGATGTCCTACATATCACACAATAAAATAAGTATCAGAGACTCTCACAAACAGTTGCATGACAATAAACTGGGCATCTTAAATAAAAAGGAAAAATTCCTTTAAAGATAAAGACGACCAAATATTCCTCAGGAATAATTTAAAATCTGAATAGTCCTATAGCCATGAAAAAAAAAAAAAGAGGAAAACTCTACTTATAGAAAACTCCTGCCCCCAAGTGGTATCACAAGTACTTCTCTCACAGAATCTTTTTTAGAAAATAGAGGGGATAAAGAACACTTTTGTGTTAATTTTACAAAATGAGAAAATCATGGAAGTGAAAATATTAAAGGATATTACAAAAAGAGAAAATTACAGTATCTCTTATGAAAATATAATTAAAATTCTGGACAAAACTGCTATCAAATTCTTTCCAGCAATATGTAAAAAAGAATGAAAAGACAGATAACTACATATGTTGAACAGTATGTGAAGAAAAGAGAATGCTCATGCATTGCTGGTGGTAATGTAAAATGATGCACTTTAGAAAACATTTTTGCAGTTCCTTAGAATAGTAAGCATAATTTTTTAACATGACCTAGCAATTCAGCCACACCAGGGGTTGTAAGCTCAAGAGAAATGGTATATGTTTCCACACAGAGACTTACATATGGATGGTTTTTGCAGCATTATTCATAATAACAAAAATTGGAAACAACCTAAGTGACATACACTTTGTGACTAGAGACAAAATATGGTATACATAGAACGGGATGGTATTGAGCAATAAAAAGGAATTAACTACAGATACATGCTATGATGTGGCTGAACCTTACTATGCTCAGCTAAAGCAAACCAGACATAAGTGACTGTATATTGTATTACTTTATTTTTTTTACTAGATCTTTATTGGAGTATAATTGCTTCACAATACATTGTTAGTTTCTGTTGCACAGCAAAGCGAATCAGCTATACGCATACACATGTCCCCATATCCTCTCCCTCTTGAGCCTCCATCCCATCCTCCCTATCCCACCCCTTTAGGTCTTCGCAAAGCATCGAGTTGATCTCCATGTGCTATGATGCTGCTTCACACCAGCCAACTATTTTACATTCAGTAGTGTATATATGTCGATACTAATCTCACTTCACCACAGCTTTGCCCTCCCAACCCATGTCATCAAGTCCATTCTCTAGGTATACCTCTTTATTCCTGCCCTGCAACTAGGTTCATCAGCACCACTTTTTTTTTTTTTCAGATTCTGTATATTAGCATATACCGTATATTAGCATACGGTATTTGATTTTGTCTTTCTGACTTACTTCACCCTGTATGACAGACTCTAGGTCCATCCACATCACTAAGAATAATTCAATTTCATTTCTTTTTATGGCTGAGTAATATTCCATTGTATATATGTGCCACATCTTCTTTATCTATTCAACTGTCGATGGACATTTAGGTTGGTTCCATGTCCTGGCTATTGTAAATAGTGATGCAATGAACATTGTGGTGCATATCTCTTTTTGGATTATGGTTTTCTCAGGGTATAGGCCCAGTAGTGGGATTGCTGAGTCATATGGTAGTTTTATTTTTTGTTTTTTAAGGAATCGCCATACTGTTTTCCATAGTGGTTGTATCAATTTACATTCCCACCAACAGTGTAGGAGGGTTCCCTTTCACCCCACCCTTTCCAGCATTTATTGTTTCTAGCTTTTTTGATAATGGTCATTGTTACCAGCGTGAGGTGGTACCTCACTGTAGTTTTGATTTACAATTCTCTAATAATAAGTGATGCTAAGCATCTTTTCATATGCCTGTTGGCCATCTGTATGTCTTCCTTGGTGAAATGTCTATTTAGGTCTTCTACCCATTTTTTAACTGGATTGTTTGTTTTTTTGATATTGAGTTCCATGAGCTGTTTGTATATTTTGGAGATTAATCCTTTGTTGTTTCATTTGCAAATATCTTCTCCCATTCTGAGGGTTGTCTTTTTGTCTTGTTTATGATTCCCTTTGATGTGCAAAAGCTTTTAAGTTTAATTAAGCCCCATTTGTTTATTTTTGTCTTTATTTCTGTTACTCTAGGAGGTTGGTCAAGAAAGATCTTGCTGTGGTTTATGTCAAAGTGTGTTTTTCCTGTTTTCCTCTAAAAGCTTTACAGTGTCTGGTCTTACATCTAAGTCTTTAATCCATTTTGAGTTTATTTTTGTGTATGGTGTTAGGGTTCTAATTTCATTCTTTTACATGTAGCTGTCCAGTTTTCCCAGCACCACTTATTAAAGAAGCTGTCTTTTCTCCATTGTATGTTCTTGCCTCCTTTGTCATAAATTAGGTCCCCATATTTGTATGGGTTTATCTCTGGGCTTTCTGTCCTGTTCCACTGATCTATATTTCTGTTTTTGTGCCAATACCATACTGTCTTGATTACTGTAGCTCTGTGGTATAGTTTGAAGTTGGGGAACGTGATTCCTGCAACTCCGGTTTTCTTTCTCAAGATTGCTTTGGCTATTTGGGGTCTTTTTTGTTTCCATAGGATTTTCAAGACTTTTTGTTCTAATTCTGTGAAGAATGCCATTGGTAGTTTGACAGGGATTGCATTGAATCTGTAGATTGCTTTGGGTAATATAGTCATTTTCACAGTATTGATTCTCCCAATCCAAGAACATGGTATATTTCTCCATCTGTTTATGTCACCTTTGATTTCTTTCATCAGTGTTCTATAGTTTTGTGGGTACAAGGCTTTCACCTCCTTAGGCAGGTTTATTCCTACGTATTTTATTCTTTTTTTTTTTGCAATGGTAAATAGGAGTGTTTCCTTAATTTATCTTTCTGATTTTTCGTTGTTGGTGTATAGGAATGCCAGATATTTCTGTGCATCAATTTTGTATCCTGCAACTTTGCCAAATTTATTGATTATTTCTAGTAGTTTTCTGGTGAAATCTTTAGGATTTTTATGTATAGTATCACGTCTTTGGCAAGCACTGACAGTTTTACTTCCTCTTTTACAATTTGTATTATTTTATTTCTTTTTCTTCTCTGATTTGTGTGGCTATATCTTCCAAAACTATGTTGAATAATAGTGGTGAGAGTTAAGGAAATGAAGCCAGACTCTTAAAGAATTAATAGGAATCAGTTAATTGCAAAAGAAGAGACAAGGCTTTGGGGACAGCGGGAGTGTCCCATGCAAAGACATGGAGGTTAATGGTGGAGAAGGACGTGCTCTCACTCCCTCTTGTGAGAACACCAGAATCACAACTACCTGCTGGAGAATCATCGACAGGAAGACACTGGAACTCATCAAAAAAGATACCCACATCCAAAGACAAAGGAGAAACCACAATGAGATGGTAGGAGAGGCGCAGTCACAGTGAGATCAAATCCCATAATTGCTGGGTGGGTGACTCACAGACTGGAGAACACTTATACCACAGAAGTCTACCCACTAGAGTGAAGGTTCTCAGCCCCACGTCAGGCTTCCAAAGCTGGGGGTCTGGCAATGGGAGGAGGAATTCCCAGGGAATCAGACTTTGAAGGCTAGTGGGATTTGATTGCAGGACTTTGCCAGGACTGGGGGAAACAGAGACTTCACTGTTGGAGGGCACACACAAAGTAGTGTGCACATTGGGACCCAGGGGAAGGAGCAGTGACCCCAGGGGAGACTGAACCAGACCTACCTGCAAGTGTTGGAGGGTCTCCTGCAGAGGCAGGGGGTGGCTGTGGCTCACCGTGGGGACAAGAACAATGGCAGCAGAAGTTCTGGGAAGTACTCCTTGGCATGAGCCCTCCCAGAGGCTGTCACTAGCCCCACCAAAAAGCCCAGGCAGGCTCCAGTGTTGTGTTGCTTCAGGCCAAACAACCAACAGGGAGGGAACCCAGCCCCACTCATCAGCAGTCAAGTGGATTAAAGCTTTACTGAGCTCTGCCCACCAGAACAACAGTCAGCTCTACCCACCACCAGTCCCTCCCATCACGAAAATTACACAAGCCTCTTAGATAGCCTCATCCACCAGAGGGCAGGCAGCAAAAGCAAGAAGAACTACAAGCCTGCAGCCTGTGGAACAAAAACCACATTCACAAAAAGATAAACAAGATGAAAAGGCAGAGGGCTATGTACCTGATGAAGGAACAAGATAAAACCCCAGAAAAACAACTAAATGAAGTGGAGATAGGCAACCTTCCAGAAAAAGAATTCAGAATAATGAGAGTGAAGATGATCCAGGACCTCAGAAAAAGAATGGAGGCAAAGATCGAGAAGATGCAAGAAATGTTTAACAAAGACCTAGAAGAATTAAAGAACAAACAAACAGAGATGAACAATACAATAACTGAAATGAAAACTGCACTAGAAGGAATCAATAGCAGAATAACTGAGGCATAAGAACAGATAAGTGACCTGCAAGACAGAATGGTGGAATTCACTGCTACAGAACAGAATAAAGAAAAAAGAATGAAAAGAATTGAAGACAGCCTAAGACCTCTGGGACAACATTAAACACAACAACATTCGCATTATAGGGATCCCAGAAGGAGAAGAGAGAGAAAGGACCAGAGAAAATATTTGAAGAGATTATAATTGAAAACTTCCCTAACATGGGAAAGGAAATAGCCACCCAAGTCCAGGAAGTGCAGTGAGTCCCATACAGGATAAACCCAAGGAGAAACACACTGAGACACATAGTAATCAAACTGGTAAAAACTAAAGACAAAGAAAAATTATTGAAAGTAGCAAGGGAAAAACGACAAATAACATACAAGGGAAATCCCATAAGGTTAACAGCTGATTTCTCAGCAGAAACTCTACAAGCCAGAAGAGAGTGGCATGATATACTTAAAATGGTGAAAGGGAAGAACCTACAACCAAGATTACTCTACCCAGCAAGGATCTCATTCAGATTCGATGGAGAAATCAAAAGCTTTAAAGACAAGCAAAAGGGAAAAGCACCTAGAAAAACAAACGCAAAACAATTAAGAAAATGGTCATAGGAACATACATATCAATAATTACCTTAAACATGAATGGATTAAAGGCTCTAACCAAAAGACACAGGCTTGCTGAATGGATACAAAACCAAGACACATATATGCTGTCTACTAGAGACCCACTTCAGACCTAGGGACACATACAGACTGAAAGTGAAGTGATGGAAAAAGATATTCCATGCAAATGGAAATCAAAAGAAAGTTTGAGTAGCAATACTCATATCAGATAAAATACACTTTAAAATAAAGAATGTTAGAAGAGACAAGGAAGGATACTACATAATGATCAAGGGATCAATCCAGAAAGAAGATATAACATTATAAATATATATGCACCCAACATAGAAGCACCTCAATACATAAGGCAACTACTAACAGCTATAAAAGAGGAAATCGACAGTAACACAATAATAGTGGGGGACTTTAACACCTCACTTACACCAATGGACATATCATCCAAAATGAAAATAAATAAGGAAAGAGAAGCTTTAAATGACACAATAGACCAGATAGATTTAATTGATATTTATAGGACATTCCATCCCAAAACAGCAGATTACACTTTCTTCTCAAGTGCACCTGGAACATTCTCCAGGATAGATCACATCTTGGGTAACAAATCAAGCCTCAGTAAATTTAAGAAAATTAAAGTCATATCAAGCATCTATTATGACCACAACACTATAAGATTAGAAGTGCATTACAGGGAAAAAAAACGTAAAAAAGACAAACACATGGAGGCTAAACAATACGTTAGTATATAACCAAGAGATCACTGAAGACATCAAAGAGGAAATCAAAAAATACCTGGAGACAAATGACAATGAAAACACGATGATCCAAAACCTACAGGATGCAGCAAAAGCAGTTCTAAGAGGGAAGTTTATGGCTGTACAATCCCAACTCAAGAAACAAGAAAAATCTCAAATAAACAATCTAAAGTTACACCTAAAGGAACTAGAGAAAGAAGAACAAACAAAACCCAAAGTTAGCAGAAGGAAAGAAATCATCAAGATCAGAGCAGAAATAAATGAAATAGAAACAATAGCAAAGATCAATAAAACTGAAAGCTGGTTCTTTGAGAAGATAAACCAAATTGGTAAACCATTAGCCAGACTCATCAAGAAAAATAAAGCAGAGGACTCAAATCAATAAAACTATAAATGAAAAAGAGAAAGTTACAACAAACACCGCAGAAATACAAAGCATCCTAAGAGACTACTACAAGCAACTCTATGCCAATAAAATGGACAACCTGGAAGAAATGGACAAATTCTTAGGAAGGTGTAACCTTCCAAGACTGAACCAGGAAGAAATAGAAAATATGAACAGACCAATCACAAGTAATGAAATTGAAACTGTGATTAAAAATCTTCCAACAAACAAAAGTCCAAGGCCAGATGACTTCACAGGTGAATTCTATCAAACATTTAGAGAAGAGTTAACACCCATCCTTCTCAAACTCTTCCAAAAAATTTCAGAGGAAGGAACACTCCCAAACACATTCTATGAGGCCACCATCACCCTGATACCAAAACCAGACAAAGATACTACAAAGATACTACAAAAAAGAAAATTACAGACCAATATCACTGATGAATATAGATGCAAAAATCCTCAACAGAATACTAGCAAACAGAATGCAACAACACATTAAAAGGATCATACACCATGATCAAGTCGGATTTATCCCAGGGATGCAAGGATTCTTCAATATATGCAAATCAATCAATGGGATACACCATATTAACAAACTGAAGAATAAAAACCATATGATCATCTCAATAGATGCAGGTAAAGCTTTTGACAAAATTCAACTCCCATTTATGATAAAAACTCTCCAGAAAGTGGGCACAGTGGGAACCTACCTCAACATAATAAAGGCCATATACAACAAACCCATAGCAAACATCAACCTCAATGGTGAAAAACTGAAAGCATTTCCTCTAAGATTAGGAACAAGACAAGGATGTCCACTCTCAGCACTATTATTCAACATAGTTAAGCCACGGCAATCAGAGAAAAAAAGAAATAAAAGGAATACAAATTGGAAAAGAAGAAGTAAAACTGTCACTGTTTGCAGATGACATGATACTATACATAGGGAATCCTAAAAATGCCACCAGGAAACTACTAGAGCTAAGCAGTGAATTTGGTAAAGTTGCAGGATACAAAGTTAATGCACAGAAATCTCTTGCATTCCTATACACTAATGATGAAAAATCTGAAAGATAAATTAACGAAACACTCCCATTTACCATTGCAGCAAAAATAATAAAATACCTAGGAATAAACCTACTTAGGGAGACAAAAGACCTGTATGCAGAAAACTATAAGACACTGATGAAAGAAATTACAGACGATACCAACAGATAGAGAGATATACCATGTTCTTGGATTGGAAGAATCAATACTGTGAAAATGACTCTACTTCCCAAAGCAATCTACAGATTCAATGCAATCCCTATCAAGTTACCAATGACATTTTTTATGGAACAAATCTTGTTAAAATTTATATGGAGACACAAAAAGACCCCGAATAACAAAAGCAGTCTTGAGGGAAAAAAACGGAGCAGGAGGAATTAGACTCACTGACTACAGACTATACTACTAAGCTACAGTAATCAAGACAATATGGTACTGGCACAAAAACAGAAACATAGATTAATGGAACAAGATTGAAAGCCCAGAGATAAAGTCACACACCTATGGTCAACTAATCTATGACAAAGGAGGCAAAGATATACAATGGAGAAAAGACAGTCTCTTCAGTAAGTGGTGCTGGGAAAACTGGACAGCTACATGTAAAAGATTGAAATTAGAACACTCCCTAACACCTTCCCCAAAAATAAACTCAAAATGGATTTGAGACCTAAATTTAAGACCAGACAGTATAAAACTCTTAAGAAAAACATAGGAAGAACGGTCTTTGACATAAATCACAGCAAGATCTTTTTTGATCCACCTCCTAGAGTAATGGAAATAAAAACGAAAATAAACAAATGGGACCTAATGAAACTGAAAAGCTTTTGCACAACAAAGGAATCCATAAACAGGACGAAAAGACAACTCTCAGAATGGGAGAAAATATTTGCTAATGAGTCAACTGACAAATGATTAATCTCCAGAATATATAAACAGCTCATGCAGCTCTATATTAAAGAAACAAACAACCCAATCCAAAAATGGGTAGAAGACCTAAATAGACATTTCCCCAAAGAAGACATACAGATGGCCAAGAAGCACATGAAAAACTGCTCAACATCACTAATTATTAGAGAAATGGAAATCAAAACTACAATGAGGTATCACCTCACACCAAGTAGAATGGGCATCATCAGAAAATCTACAAACAACAAATGCTGGAGAGGGTGTGGAGAAAACGAACCCTCTCGCACTGTTGGTGGGAATGTAAATTGATACATCCACTATGGAGAACAGTATGGAGGTTCCTTAAAAAACTAAAAATAAAATTACCATATGATCCAGCAATCCCACTACTGGGCATATACCCAGAGAAAACCATAATTCAAAAAGACACATGCACCCCAATGTTCATTGCAGCACTATTTACAATAGCCAGGTCATGGAAGCAACCTAAATGCCCATCGACAGACAAATGGATAAAGAAGATGTGGTACATATATACAGTGCAATATTACTCATCCATAAAAAGGAATGAAATTGGTACATTTGTAGAGACGTGGATGGATCTAGAGACTGTCATACAGAGTGAACTAAGTCAGAAGGAGAAAAAGAAATATCGTATATTAATGCATATATGTGGAACCTAGAAAAATGGTACAGGTGAACCGGTTTGCAGGGCAGAAGTTGAGACACAGATGTAGAGAACAAACGTATGGACACCAAGGGGGGAAAGCCATGGGAGGGTGGGGATGGTGGTGTGATGAATTGGGTGATTGGGATTGACTTGTATACATTGATGTGTATAAAATTGATGACTAATAAGAACCTGTTGTATAAAAAAATAAATTAAAATATTAAAAAAATAGTGGTGAGAGTTAACATCCTTGTCTTGTTCCTGATCTCATTGGAAATGTATTTATTTTTTCACCCTGGAGTATGATGCTTGCAGTGAGTTTGTCTTATATGGCCTTTATTATGTTGAGGTAGTTTTCATCTATGCCTATTTTCTGGAGAGTATTTTATCATAAAATTTGTGTTGAATTTTGTCAAAAGCTTTTTCTGCATTTATTAAGATGATCATATGGTTTTTATTCCTTAATTTGTTAATGTGGTGTGTCACATTGGTTGATTTGCATATATTGAAGAATCCTTTCATCCCTGGGATGAATCCCACTGATCATGGTGTATGATCCTTTTAATGTGCTGTTGGATTCTTTTTGCTCATATTTTTTTCAGGATTTTTGCATCTATGTTCATCAGTAATATTGGCCTATAACTTTCTTTTTATTATGATACCTATTTCTGGTTTTGCTGTCAGGGTGATGGTGGCTTCGTAGAATGAATTTGGGCGTGTTCCACCCTCTGCAATTTTTTGGAAGAGTTTGAGAAGGATGGGTGTTAGCTCTTCTCTAAATGTTTGATAGGATTCACCTGTGAAGCCATCTGGTCCTGGCCTTTTGTTTGTTGGAAGATTTTTCATCACAGTTTCAATTTCATTACTTGTGATAGGTTTGTTTACATTTTCTAATTCTTCCTGCTTCTGTTTTGGAAAATTGTACCTTCCAAGAAGTTGTCCGTTTCTTCATGGTTATCCATTTTATTGGCATAGAGTTGTTTGTAGTAGTCTCTTATAATCCTTTGTATTTCTGCAATGCCAGTTGTGATTTCTCCTTTTTCATTTCTAATTTTATTGATTTGCATTCTCTACCTTTTTTTCTTGATAAGTCTGGCTAAGGGTTTATCAATTTTGTTTATCTTCTCAAAGAACCAGCTTTTAGTTTTATTGATCTTTGCTATTGTTTTCTTTGTTTCTATTCCATTTATTTCTGCTCTGATTTTAAGATTTCTTTCCTTCTACTGACTTTGGGTTTTCTTTGTTCTTTCTCTAGCTGTTTTAGGTGTAGGGTTAGATTGTTTATTTGAGACTTTTCTTGTTTCTTGAGGTGAGATTGAATTGCTATGAACTTCCCTCTTAGAACTGCTTTTACTGCATCCCATAGGTTTTGGGTCATCTTGTTTTCTTTGACATTTGTTTCTATGTATTTTTTAATTTCTTCTTTGATTTCTTCAGTGATTTCTTGGTTATTTAATAGCATACTGTTTAGCCTCCATATATTTTTGTTTTTTACAGTTTTTTGCTATAATTGATTTCCAATCTCATAGTGTTGTGGTCAGAAAAGATGCTTGATATGATTTCCATTTTCTTAAATCATCTGTTGCTTGGTTTGTGACCCAAGATATGATCTATCCTGGAGAATGTCCCGTGTGCACTTGAGAAGAAAGTGTATTCTGCCACTTTGGGGTGGAATGATCTATAAATATCAATTAGATCAATCTAGTTTATTGTGTCATTTTAAGCTTGTATTTCCTTATTTATTTTCTATTTGGATCATCTGTCCATTAATGTAAGTGGGGTGTTAAAATCCTCTACTATTATCGTGTACCTGTTGATTTCTCCTTTCACAGTTGTTAGCAGTTGCCTTATGTATTGAGGTGCTCCTGTGTTGGGTGCATAAACATTTATAATTGTTATATCTCCTTGGATTGATCCTTTGATCATTATGTAGTGTCCCTCCTTATCTCTTGTAACAGTCTTTATTTTAAAGTCTATTTTATCTTATATGAGTATTGCTACTCCAGCTTTCTTTTGATTTCGTTTTGCATGGAATATCTTCAGTTTCAGTCTGTATGTGTCCCTAGGTCTGAAGTGGGTCCCTTGTAGAGAGCATATATGTGGGTCTTGTTTTTGTATCCATTCAGCAAGCCTGTGTCTTTGTTTGGAGCATTTAATCCATTCACGTTCAAGGTAATTATCGATATGTATGTTCCTATGACCATTTTCTTAATCGTTTCGGGTTTGTTTTTGTAGGTGCTTTTCTTCTCCTGTGTTTCCCACTTAGAGAAGTTCCTTTAGCATCTGTTTTAGAGCTGGTTTTGGTGGTGCTGAATTCTCTTAGCTTTTGCTTGTCTGTAAAGCTTTTGATTTCTCCATCGAATCTGAATGAGATCCTTGCTGGGTAGAGTGATCTTGGTTGTAAGTTTTTCCCTTTCATCACTTTGAGTATATCATGCCACTCTCTTCTGGTTTGTAGAGTTTCTGCTGAGAAATCAGCTCTTAACCTTAATGGGAGTTCCCTTGTATGTTATTTGTCGTTTTTCCCTTGCTGCTTTCAGTAATTTTTCTTTGTCTTTAATTTTTGCTAATTTGATTACTGTGTGTCTCGGTGTGTTCCTCCTTAGGTTTATCCTGTATGGGACTCTCTGTGCTTCCTGGACCTGGGTGACTATTTTCTTTCCCATCATGGGGAAGTTTTCAACTATAATCTCTTCAAATATTTTCTCAGACCATCCCTTTTTCTGTTCTTCTTCTGGGAACCCTATAATTTGAATGTTGTTGTGTTTAGTGTTGTCCCAGAGGTCTCTGAGATTGTCTTCAATTCTTTTCATTCTTTTATGTTTATTGTGCTCCTTGGCAGTTATTTCCACCAGTTCATCTTCCAACTCACTTATTCGTTCTTCTGCCTCATTTATTTTGTTATTGATTCTTTCTAGTGTATTTTTCATTTCAGTTATTGTGTTTTTCATCTGATTTGTGTGTTCTTTAGTACTTCTAGATCTTTGTTAAACATTTCTTGTTATTTGTCAGTCCATGCTTCCATTCTATTTCTGAGATTCAGGATCATGTTTAGTATCATTACTCTGAATTCTTTTTCAGGTAGATTGCCTATTTCCTCTTCATTTATTTGGTCTTTTAGGTGCTTACCTTGCTGCTTCATCTGTGACATATTTTTTTGCCATCTCATTTTTTTTCTTTTTTAGGAGTGGCATTGTGTTCCTGTTTTACTGGTTGTTTGGCCTGAGGCTCCCAACACTGGAGTTTGTAGGCTATTAGGTAGAGCTGGGTCTTGGTGCTGAGATGAGGACCTCTGTGAGAACTCATTCTGATGAATATTCCCTGGGTTTTGAGGTTCTCTGTTAGTCCAGTGGTTCAGACTTGGAGCTCCCACTGCAGGAGCTTCTGCCTGAACCCGGTCTCATGAACCACGATGCCACAAGCTGCGTGGGGTGGCAAAAAAAAAGAACAATAACAAAGTAAAAAACAAAATTAGACTAGGAAACTAACAGGTATGTTAGAAAGAATATAAAAATTAAAATGTAGATGAGTCAACAACTAGAAGGTATATCAGTACCACAATAGTAAAAAAGAGGAAGAGGGAAAAGAAGAATAAAAAGGGAGGGAAGTCCTTGGCTGTGGAGGGTGGGGCCTAAACAAGTGTGAGATTTGGGTCATGGGTGGGGCCTATGCTCAGGACCCACACATCGGGAAAAGCCCTGGGGCCTTTGGGAGGTGGGGCTTAGGCTTAAGGGACAGAAGTGTCCCAGGCGTGGCCCCCATCCCTTGTCTCAGAGGACAGAAGACCTCACCTGGGAGCCCAGCAGGTCTTCTGTGCTTGGGTGGGTGGAGCAAAGGCCCTCTTCTTCTCTCCTGCTCCTCCTGATGTCTGGGCAGGCCCCTCCTGCCTGCTTCTCCTGATCTCCCCAGCCTCACTCCTATGCCCCCAGGACCAATGTGGCTGGGCTGGGAGGGCCCTTGGAGGGCAAGGCACCAGCCTGGGAGCTCAGCAGGCTGCCTGTGCTGGAGTGGGCGGGGCACTCGCCCTCCACTCCTCACCCACTCCTCCTGGAGGGCCCCTCCTACCTGCCTCTCCTGTTCTGCCCCCAAGGACCCATGCTACCTGGAGGGGGCTTTGGAGGGCAGCAGATCAGCCTGGGAGCTCAGCAGGCTCTGTATTACTTTTTTATATGAAATGTTTAGGAAATGAAAATATATAGAAACAGAAAAGTAAATTAGATTATTAGAAAACACCAAGGAAAATTTATGTACAAAAGTTGATGCTATTGCATTTGGATAAAGTTGACGAGTTCCTGCTACTCACTTAGCCCAGGAAATACCACCAAGGAAACCTAATATATTAGAATAGATGTTTGAATATTTGAGTAATATTCAAACATTTGAATAAATGTTTGAATAGTATTCAAATATTTGAATAAAAAATCTTTAACAAAATTAAACACACATTTAAGCTAAAAAGTAAAAATTAGAATAGACGTGAACCCCTCAATCAGATAATTAGCAACTAAGAAAAGAAAGCCTCACATAAGATAACTTTTCATTTTCAGGGACTCTATATTTTCAACTTAAAACTGAGAACAAGGTAGAATGTCTGTTCCTACCTCTTAAGACTGAAGACCTTATATAATGAAAAAATAAAGAATTTTACAAGAATTAGAAAGTAAAAGTAAAACTATTTCTATTTGCAGTGATAAGATTATAGAAAATTCTAAGTTATAAACAAAAAAAGCCCTACAAAAACTAAGAAATTATTGTATTAAAATTTTTGCATATGAGGTAAATATACAATCTATTTTATTTTTATATAACTACAAAATTTCTTGTTCTAGAATAATAATAAAAAAGCATTTCCCATTAAAACAAGATCAGGAAATAGAATACTTGGGTTTAAATGTATCAAAAGTTGTAGGAACTCTATGTTTAAAACCTCCCAAAACCACTGAGAGGAAAAAAAAAAAAGACAAATGAAAAGATGGATCAATCTTCATAAATAGGAAGACTCAAATTTGTAAGATGTCCTTTTTCCCAAAATATTCACCTCCAAAGTCCGGTAGTCATTTTGCAGAAATTGACAAGATGCATTTAAAATATATCTTATATTTAGGCAGTTGGACTCAGGGCAGAGGCAGAACCCCCTCCCTCCTTTTTAGCTCAGTGGATCGTGTCCAGGTCCTCGGTGACAACTGTTGTACTGGGGAAGTGACTGGGTGGTGCCTGCACTGGAGATGATGTCATTTCCAGTAACAACACAGGAATCAGAACAAACACAGCCACTACAGAAGCACTACAGCGTTCTGTGCTATCAGTTTAGTGGACCCAAAAGGAGACTGACTTCAGACTTACACAGAAACTAATTGTGATTCCAAAGCCCTCTGGGGTTTTTGAAGAGTAACAGGAACAACAATGCAAGACTTTAACTTTGGAAAATGTAACCTGGTAAAAGAGTGAATACAAGAAAACCATGAAAGCAAGAATCTTCCACAATCTGTGATTGAAAATGTTGGAGGAAAATATTTTTACACTTGGATCTTACAGATTAAGAATATATACAAAAGTTGCCAATATTGATGTGTTGTGTGTTGCACCAAGAGAGATTGATTGAAGTGACTTTTTCACCTCATTCTATAAATTGAAATTACAGGAAGAAGTGAAAGATTTAGGAGCTGTTGAGGCATTTGTGCCAGTTATCAAACTGTTTTGATAGCTTAGGGATTGATATTTTGTTTGCAAGATTAGCACTGCAGACTATTCCAGAATATTTGGACCTAGGAAATGACAGTCTGCTTAAAAAATAGATAGAATATGTGTAAGGAGTCTAAACAGTTTCAGGGGAACCAATGAAATTTCCCATCTAGTTCTAATCATTGACAACTTCAGGTTAACTCTGAGAGCTATCAAACTGGGGGCCAAACTCCACAACATCTGTTCCAATATATTAGGTTTCCTTGGTGGTATTTCCTGGGCTAAGTGAGTAGCAGGAACTCGTCAACTTTATCCAAATGCAATAGCATCAACTTTTGTACATAAATTTTCCTTGGTGTTTTCTAAATGGTATGTGTTAAAATTATACTAAAATAAAATTAATTTTAAAATAAATAATAAAATATGTCTTACATTTAAAAAGTATTGGATAGTCAAATGATCATTAAAAAGAAGAGTCAATTTAGAAGACATACACTAATTGATTGTGAGTTACTCTATTTTCACATTAACCAAAAGAGTGTGGTATGAACATGAGGATAGAAAAGTACAGAAGATATTTATATGAACAGACACGTAAATTGTCAATAATATTTTTTAAATCTCCTCAAAGTAAACTAAAGGAAAATGGAAAGTCTTTGAAACAAATGGCTGGAACAACTTATAAACATATTAAAAAGTTGAAATTTGTCACTTATCTCACTCCATACATCAAAAATTAACTTGAGATGAATCAGTGAGATAAATATAAACACAAATAGAAAGTTCCTAGAAGAAAACATGGGAGAATATTTTCTCAGATTTTGAGTGGACAAAGTATTTTTCTTTTTTTGAGCAATTGTATGTTTTTTGGGGGCTGTGTTGGGTCTTCCTGCACGCGGGCTTTTCTCTCTAGTTGCAGCGAGCGGGGTCTACTCTTCATTGCGCTGTGCAGGCTTCTCATTGCAGTGGCTTCTCTTGTTGTGGAGCACGGGTTCTAGGCACGCAGACTTCAGTAGTTGCAGCACACAGGCTCAGTACTTGTGGCTCACAGGCTCTAGAGCACAGGCTCAGTAGTTGTGGCGCACGGGCTTAGTTGCTCCGTGGCATGTGGGATCTTCCCGGACCAGGGATCGAACCCATTTCCCCTGCATTGGCAGGTGGAATCTTAACCACTGCACCACCAGGGAAGTCCCAGGTGGACAAATATTTCTTTAATTGGACCCAGAAAATATACAATTTTTTAAAAAGCACAAATTGGATTCCTTCAAAATTAAAATCTTCTGTCGAAAGATACTTTTAACAAAATGAACTGACAGACCAAGATGGGGAAATATCATATATATATACATATAATATATATATACACACATGCACATATATTATTTGTGTGTGTGTGTGTGTGTGTGTGTGTGTGTGTGTGTGTGTACACACACACAATCAGGCCATTATGCATATATTGGATTGTCTTTCCATAATTTATATGTTGAAGCTGTAACCCCCCAATTTGACTATATTTGGAGATGGGGTTTTAAAGAGTTAATAAAGGTTAAAGAAGGATATAAGGGTGAGGCCCTAATTCAATATGACTGGGATGTTTATAAGAAGAGAGAGAGAGAGAGAGGGATGTGTGTACTTAGAGAAAAGTCGACGTGAGAACATAGCAATAAGGTGGGGGCAAGGAGGGTGGTCTAAGGAGAAGCCAAAACTGATGACCCCTTGAACTTGGACTTCTAGCCTCCAGAATTTTGAGAGACAAATTTCTGTTGTTTAAGCCACGCTGTCTGTGGTATTTTGTTATGGAAGCCTTAGAAGTATAATAATAATAATCGTGATTATTACTACTGCTACTATTATTATATGTGTGTATATATATATATACACAAATATTTCTTTCCAAAATAAATTATTATATGTATATTAGTATATATTATATGTATATACACACAAGAACTTCTTTGCAAAATAAATGAAGATATTCAGACATCCTGTAAATCAAAAATAGAAGAAAGACAAAAACCCCAATAAAATGGTAAAAACAGTGACAACAAATGAGTTTGATAAGAATGTGGAACAACAGGAACTCTCCATACATTGCTAACAGAGGCTTAAAATAGTGCAATCACTTTGGAAAAAAATCTTTGGCGGCACCTTCTTTAATTAAACTGTAATAATTTTATGACCTAGCAGTTCCACTCCTAAGTATTTACACAAGAAAAATGAAAAGAGAAATCCAAAGGCAGGCACAAGTATATTTGCAGCATTTTTACATGTAATAGCCAGTAATTGGAAATTACCCTAATGTCAACTAATGAAGAATGGATAAACAAATTGTGGTATAATCCTACAGTGTAGTACCACTTAGGAATATAAACAAACTACTGATCAATTAAGTGATGTGGATGAATATCCTGGTCATCATAAGGAGTGAAAGAAGCAAATACAAATGAGTACATTCTGTAAGATTCCATTTTTATGAAACATTGGAGCACCACCAAACCAATCTATTTTGATAGAAATGCACACAGTAGAAGTCTCCGGTGGAGGAGATGAAAAGAGAAGTTCCATGAAGGGCCTTTCGAGGCCAATAGGAATTTTCTATATTTTGATAGCAGTATGGTTTACACAGGTGAATGAATATGTTGAAACTCATCACAGTGGAAATCAATATATGTACATGTTTACCCTGTGTAAAATAGCTTTCAACCAAAAAATTAAAAATGCAAGGTCATGAGTAATTAGCCCTGATGAAAAAGTATTGCTTTAGAATTTAGAGGAATAAAAGAAAATAACCAGTTTAGAATTTACAGTACAACACAGCAATCATTAGTTCACCTAAACAGTAATCTCAATTTACCCACTGCTTATTATTGTAAAGAACTAGCAAAACAAAACCATGACTAAAACTACCTTCATCATTGACCTATTCAGTGCTAGTGAAGAAATTTTCGCAACTTCTATGAATTTACGCTGCAGTATTACCTATAATCTCCACACATTCCAACAGTCTTATTAAACTTATCAACTATCTCCTGCTTTCTCCTCTCAAATTCTCAAATCCTTCCACCTTAATTGCATTCTTTTCCAAAACTATGGCCAATAATTAAGCTGCCATATTTCCATAGAAAATTCTAAAAATATGAAAAGTTTCTTTTGTTGGTTTGTTTTCCATTTTCTGCCATTAAATATGCAAACCTACAGTGATTATTCTTTCCTAGTTCTTATTGGTTGTGGTGGAATAAGATTCTCTTCTCCTGATTCTAGTGTAACACTCATTCCAGTCTGTCCTTTGAGTGACCTAAGAATTTCAGTTACCTTTTTTCCCAATTATGTGTTCCACATGTTTCCCTTTATTGGCACTTTCCTTAGCATCCCCACAGGCTCCAGTCTCTCCCATTCTCAGTTTAACAGCCACATGTCTTCAAAAAATGTTCACATTTACTTTTTTCCCCCCTTCCTCAACCATCTGTAATCAACTTATAACTTTCTGGCTTTTATTCTCTTTATTTAAACAAAACAGGTTTCATTAAATCTATGCCGAGGGATCCAGTGGACAATTTTTATTTCATACACATTTGACCCCCAAAGTATTAGACCCATTGACCTCCTTCTCTAAACATGTCTTTCCTTTGGTCCTGGGAAGTTTTATTCACCTGGCTTTCCATCTGTCTCTGGCTGCGTATCACATTCTTTTATAGGCTTCTTCTCCTTTGCTTTTTGGTTAATGTTGAGGGAACATCAATGCTACAATCAAGGCCTTAGAACTTTCACTCTTTAAACCTTCCACAGACAATGGCATTTACTCCCGTGTAGCCTATTGTCTTCTTATATTGAAGTCTCACACATCTATTTCTGTAGTCGACATCTAATTTTTGAGCCTCATGTCCTTATAGTTGACTCTTTCTTAGAACTAACCAATTGGGTATTTCACCAGCATCTCAAAACGCAACCTGTCCCAAATGAAAGACTTTGCTTTAATGCTCCCCCTCACAATTATGCTTTTCTCTTATTCCATCCACCAGTAGTTGCATCTTATCCAGTCTTTCATTCAGGTTTCTAAGCTTCAGATCTTGCTCCTTTAAATAGTTGTCTTCACTCTTCACTAATTTCCTCAGCTTCATGATGTTCTGCTTTCCTCCCATCTTCTAAACTAGTTTGTCTCCTTTTTTTATGCCCCCAATGCATCCTGCTCTTCCCTCTTTATCAGATGTATTTTTCTTCAATTATTTGACCTATATCCATATATTCTAACTGTAATCCAGTTTTAATGGGGATTACATTTACCCACTTCTCTAGCCTCAGCTCTTATGTAAGTTCTTATCCCATAGCAGGATTTCAATAACTATATATTGAATTAATTCATTAATTAATTAGTGACTTAATCTCTTTATGTTTAAGAGCCTAGAAGGAAATATAACCCAATATGTGTACTACCTCAACGCGTGTTGAAATTGGTTTGGGGAAGATGTACATTTATTCTGCTCTCTGCATAATAACAATGAAATATAGATAGAATGGTTAGTTACTAGTAACATTACAACATTAACAGTTTTTGGGAGAATAAGTTCATTATGATGATAGGTACAAAAATCTGTGATGCATGATAAAAGTTTGTGGTTGATTAATCAGTGGAAGCAATTGGTAATAGAATAGTCATGAAAGAATTGTAGTAATTCAGGACTGGCATAATAATGGCTTGAAATCGTAACAATTAGAATAGAAACAGTTCTTGGCTTGGATTGAAGAATAGGGGATACCAAGAAAGACTATCTCAGAGTTAAGAAGAACACCAGAGGCATCTGGTGCCATGGGACTAGGGAAGAGAGCCAGAGCTCTAGGGAAAGGCAGGAGTCGTCAATAGAAGCTGACCTTGCAGACAAATAAAATGAAAATTCAAATTGTATGCATTCTTTCATAACAATGTTGTATTTGAAACCCATTTTGAATATATAAGGATATAAAAATAGTTTTTTCTCCCTTTTAAAGAAAGTAGATCTTATTGGCAAATTGGGCTTTGGATAAGAGTATACGAGAATGAAAATGTAACAAGGAGTTGACGAGAGGTGACATGATGAGTAAACCAAGTGCACTGAAACTGGAGAATATTGACAGGGGGTGTGGAGATAGACCATTACATAAAGGATAGTTTCCAAACTAGATAATTTATATATAAATTAGCAGGCATTGAGAACATTAATTTCCTCCAACAGTACATTAAGATGTGCGCAAAGATTTTCCAAGTAGAAAATTTGAAATCTTCAACCTGAGCAAGTGATTTCTGTTACCTCAGTCACTTTATTGAACTCTAAATAGAAACCTGAGGAGTATTTGAACGGTGTAGGGAATGAAGTCTAAGTCTTAGATCAGTGTCAAGACGTATTGACCAAGAATTACAATGGTGATGTTATGTCCATACATAAAGGACAACTCTTATCATAGAACAAATTTTTTTCTAGGTTGAAATAGGTGGATGTTGCATTAAACAGAAGTAGGAGTTTAAAATTCAGTTTAATTAAATCATTTAACTCTTGCCTTCACACTCATTAGCAACACAACAGTGTATGAAATAATATGAACCGACAAAATGGAGCTGTAGCATAAATGATTATTGATCATTTCTACATGTTTCTGTTACCAATATGAAACTTTCGCTAAATAAGAACATATGTATCAAATAATTTGGTAAATTATAAATTTCTTTAATGCTTTCTTTAAGAAATTTTCAAACCAAATGCTAACATTCAGAAATTTAATTTCTATACAGTTGTATAGCTTTAGGGGTTTTTTGGTTTGTTTTTACATTTATTAAGCAAATTTGCTAAATATTAAACCTTATTTGTAATTATGATGCAAAAACACAGCTGAGGAACTAAACACATAAATTGGGTTCTGTCATAAATATACAGAGCATACACAGAATGCTCAGGTAGTGTAAACAAAAAAGCAATGAATCTGGCTGAAGATACTGTAAATATTGTGATACACAATTTTATTTATAATTCAACTAGAATATAGAGAGAATAATTTCCATCCCTCAGGGTTGTTTATACCATGTATAGTTAGAGAATTTTTCTCGCATAGTTTGTTTTCCAGTTTTTGCTTTTGGTCCTAAGTAAGAATTCAATTATCAACATTCTTGGCTCTTGAAAGATAAGAATCTCCGTGACAAACCAGCATTACAGTTTTTGCAAGAATACTTGAACAATCTAATATAAGAGCTTTAATCAGGACCTTTTTCTAAAATAGCTTACATTCTGATAAAATCAGAATCTAGTGGAAAATGCTTTATTACCTTCCACTGTGTTTTTAGAGAATAGTCAAGCTTATTTTTGATGCCCTGTAAATAAGTACATATCATAAATAACATATAACAATATGAAATTGTTAACTCTTACATGATCAAGACAGTACATTTACAGTGCTTTCTTTAATCTGACTTGTTCATCCACATGCATTATGCTTCAAAGGTATAGGTATAAATAAAAGTTTTGATATATAATTTAAGCATTATATATGCAAATATAGGATAAATAGAAATAAAGGATTCAGTATGAAAGTAAAATGTCAATAAATACATAGGCTGAGTAAGTTAAAATGAATAGTTTTGCATTATGATCTTGAGAAGATTATTAAAATTATAAGAATGGAAATGAGAATTCATTAACAACAAAAACATATTAATATTTAGATAAAAAAATCTGACTCTCACAATGTCTTAGTAATTTAGGATAAAATTTGGATAGATATAAAAAGAAAAAAATTGAAATAAATTAGATGTGATATTTTAGAAAAAAGACACCTACATTTATTCCTTAAAAAATAATTTCCAAAAAAGAAAAAATTTATATGTGATGAAACATAATAATAAGAAAAATATTTTTCAGGATAACAATTTCTTCTACTTTTTCTTAGAACTTAATTGTATAAACTAGTTTAGTTTTGGAAGTGGTATTTCTACTTTTGTCTAATCACATCCTAGGAGATTTGGTAGTTTTTCTGTGAAAAACTCAATGGAAATCTTTATAAAGTGTTCATCATAGATGATTTCTGGCTAGTTGTAGGATTTTTTTTAAAACTTATGTTTCAACGCTGAATATAATTTGTTCTTCAGACAATCAAGAGTCAATGCTGTGTTGCGGATTTTGCAGTAATTTATAATTTGTGACAAAAATTGTAAGAAAATTTTAGGAGTCTAGGAATGTTTATTAATTTCTCAATCCTAAAGATTTGAAATTATTCTGAGAACATTGTGAAAAAACCCTAATACTGTGCTGAGTAATGGAAACAGAGCATGCACAATATATAATACTCTGATATTACCCAGCCAATCTTTTATCTGATGAAAGAGACAGGCTTGTAACTAAAATCTATTACAAAATTACTATACCATGGTCTAACTGATACTTGAAAAGCTTAGGAAAAATTAAGAAGACTTAATTCAACCTAGAAAAAATAGGAACGCTTAATACAGCCAAAAAGGATTTGATTTTGGAGAGAAGGTATGACTTGAATAAATATGACTTTATCTGGAGATGAATATGACTTTAGCAGGTCTTGCCCATAGTGAATTTCAGGCAAAATAGAATTTTCTAGCTCATCCATTCTACAGCAAGTATCACCCCTCATTTAATTTAATGGTAGTATAAATCATATAGTATTGTAGTCATTTTCAGCTTTACCTTTTCCACAAATCGTGAACTTCTTCTCATTTTCACCTTTGTATCTAACTCACTTTTATACCCCAGTACTTGTACCTAGTTATTTATCTGAAAACACTTGTTGGCATATTACCGATTAAACTAAGGCATCTTATATTTGTTATAATAAAATTTCAGCCTATGGGTTGTATTTTCCATCTTAGATCCAAGTTTAGTCTTCTATTTTCACATAATAAGAAATGGATAACTAATCATAGAATGTTTTCAGAGTCATATTCAGTCACAGGGAATAGAATAATTGGCCTACTTCAGAAGCATAGCTTTTCCTGAGATGTATATGTAGTACGTATCACATTGTGTGCTTTATTACTATAACATATAAGTACATAGACACTTCAGAACATTATGTGTATAAGATAAAATTAAAATAATTACAATGAAATCTTTACAATCATATTTCTACTATGAGAAATACTTGTAATAAGTAAAATATAATCCATGTAGAGTTTGACAGGTCTTATGAAAGCAAATATACTTGAAATATGTTTTGGGCAGTTTGAACAGTTCTTACAAATGACTTTCACAGTAGTCTTTGCATTTTCTGAGATCAAATGCTTCTAACTTAATAGCAAGTATATGTCTTTTAGAGGTGTACTGAACACATTCAAGTGATGACTGCAGTTCTCTGAAATGAAGTCACAATCTAACTAGAGATCTCCACGGTGATTAGGTGTATTTGCTTGCCTGTTATAAAATGAAAAGAGAAAAAATGTAATGTAACTACATTCAGTCATTTGAGTTTGAATTTTAGTAAGTGTATTCATTCATAAAATTGCTCGTAATAGGCTATTTAGTTTAAATGGTGAATTCACAAATACTTATGGAATGCTACCTTGTTCTAGGAAATGTGCTAAGTACTGTAAATTCAACAAGGAGGTTTTGTAGGGAAGTGGAGTTCAATAAGCAAGAGCAACTTTAAAAAATGCATATAGTAAAATTACTTGTATGTATACAAATGTATACAGTAAAATTTGTGTAATTAGTAAAATAATATTATGTTCTGGAGTCAGAAAGAAGAACACTGAAATCTGGCCTCAGAAGACCTCTGGAGGGACAGGCGGCCTGAATCCTAGAGGCTGAGTGGGAGTTGATTGGATGAAAATGGGTGAAGCACACACAAGGCAAAGTGATTGGTGTTACCTCAGTCATAGAAATGAGACATAAGGTGGTTTCGGAGGTTACCTTAAGCTACTAGATCATACTGTAACATAAACTTCAGGTCTAAGAGTGGAGGAGGTCACCGAAATGCTGTGACTGGCAGTTGACCCACTAGTTGGACCCAGGCAATAGGAGGCTCCTCACCCTATCCACTATCTTGGAATGTACCTTCTTCCCACCATTCCCACACTAGGGACTGTTTCAAGGACACAGCCTTGAGAGAGTAAGGCATCGGGATCATCTAGCCCATGTACTACATGACCAAACCCCGTTAGGGCCTCTATATGAACTTTTTCTACAAATTGAAGTATAGTTGATTTAGTATGTTCTGTAAGTTTCAGGTGTACAGCAAGATGATTCATATATATATATATATATTATTTTTCAGATTCTTTTCCATTATAGGTTATTAAAAGATATTGAATGTAGTTCCCTGTGCTATACAGTAGGTCCTTGTCATTTATATATTTTATGTATAAAGTATGTATATGTTAATCCCAAACTCCTAATTTATTTCCCCCCCTTTCCCCTTTGGTAACCATTAGTTTGTTTTCTATGTCTGTGAGTCTGTTTCTGTTTTGTCAGTAAGTTCATTTGTATCATTTTTTTTAGACTCCACATATGATTGCTATATTTGTCTTTCTCTGTATGACTTACTTCACTTCATATGATAATCTCTAGGTTCATCCATATTGCTGCAAATGGTATTATTTCATTCTTTTTTATGGCTGAGTAATATTCTACTACATTCTATATATGTACCACACCTTCTTTATCCATTCCTTTGTTGATGGATATTTAGGTGGCTTTCACATCTTGGCTATTGTAAATAGTGCTGCTATGAACATTGGGGTGATGTATCTTTTCAAATTAGAGTTTTCATCTTTTCAGGATATAAGACCAGGAGTGGGATTGCTGGTTCATATGATAATTCTATTTCTAGTTTTTTAAGGAACTTCCATATTGTTTTCCATAGTGACTGAACCAATTTACATTCCCACCAACAGTGTAGGAGGGTTCCCTTTTCTCCACAGCCTCTCCAGCATTTATTATTTGTAGACTTTTTGATGATGGCCATTTGACTGGTGTGAGGTGATACCTCATTGTAGTTTTGATTTGTATTTATGTAATAATTATTGATGTTGAGCATCTTTTCATGTGCCTTTTGTCCATCTGTATGTATTCTTGGAGAAATGTCTATTTAGGTCTTCTGTCCATTTTTTGATTGGGTTGTTTGTTTTTTTGATATTGAGCTATATGGGCTGTTAATATTTTTGGAAATTAATCCCTTGTTGGTAGCATCATTTGCAAATATTTTCTCCCCTTCTTAGGTTGTCTTTTCATTTTGTTTATTGTTTCCTTTGCTGTGCAAAAACTTTTAAGTTAAATTAGGTCCCTAATTAGGACAGTATAATAAATGACCAAACCCTGTTAAGGCCTCTGTATGAGCATTTAAGATTCTGACAGATGGGTGTGGAGATCTACTCATCCTGAAGCTGCTCAAGACAAGTATGTAAGTTCCCCTTGCTCATTAAATTGCCACCTACCAATTTGGAGTGGTCTGCCTCTTTCTTCGGTATCTCCTTGCCCTCCTTGTACAGAGGCCAGTTTAGAATGTCACCCAGTGGGGCGGGAACTAGTTGGTAGGGAACATAAAAATATTCACAAAGAACTGTTTTCTAAAACTGATGACCACAGCAGCAAGAGAGGAGAACACAGCTATAGAGCAATGCTTCCAGGGATGGGACTTTCCAGATATTTCCTGAATTGCTTGTCAAGTTTTTCAGCCACAGAAATTGTCTTTGTGCTTGATTCCATTCTTTTAATACTGTCGCTTTCTCTGTCTTGTTTTATCTTTCCCCCTTAAATATTACTTTCTTCCATTGCATGTCCATAAAATAGTCATTTCATCTGCTATAAAGTTTGTTGTTGCCTCATCACTGCATTGAAAATGCACCCTTTACCTCCCACTGCTTGAGCCATACTACTGGCTGTACATTTTTCACATCCTCTGAGTGGCAGCAGCAGCAGCAGTGGGACCGCTTCTGAAATGCTGTCATCTAGTTTTCTGATGTGACCCAGGAAGAAGGGAGAGACTGACAGGGCGCATTATAGAAAGGGGCCAGTCGGAGGTGGGGAAGCTGCCAGCCGCGGGCCGGGGGCGGGGTCTCTAGGCCGAAGAGCCCTGGGAGGCCCCTGGGGAGACCCCGGGGAGTCGGCACTGCTCCAGGGGAGCTGCTAGGCCCGCCTCTGCCCCCCGCAGAGGGCGCGGAGAACTTTGCTGTTCAAAGAGGGGCCCGCGGTAGCATCGGCACCACCTTATCGGAAGTGCAGAATCTCGGGCCTCTCTCCAGACCTACTGAATCAGAATCGGCATTTGAACAAGATTCTCAGGATATCCGTGGTGATCTTGGAAGAGTCCGTATCATGGAATCGATCTCTATGATGGAAAACCCCAAGAAACTTAGCGAAACTTTTTTGCCTAATGGCATAAGTGGTATCAAAGGTGCAAAGAAAGTCTCTGTAGGTGTAATTGGAAGTGGGGATTTTGCTAAATCCCTGACCATTCGACTTATTAGATGTGGCTATCATGTTGTCATAGGAAGCAGAAATCCTAAGTTTGCTTCTGAATTTTTTCCTCATGCAGTAGATGTCACTCACCATGAAGATGCTCTAATAAAAGTAAATATAATATATGTTGCCATACATAGAGAACATTACATCTCCCTGTGGGACCTGAGACATCTGCTTATGGGTAAAATCCTTGATTGATGTGAGCAATAACATGAGGACAAACCAATACCCAGAATCCAATGTGGAATATTTGGCTTCATTATTCCTGGACTCCTTGATTGTGAAAGGATTTACTGTTGTCTCAGCTTGGGCACTTCAGTTAGGACCTAAGGCTGCCAGCCTGCAGGTTTATCTATGTAGCAACAACATTCAAGCTTGACAGCAGGTTATTGAACTTGCTGGTCAGTTGAATTTAATTCCCATTGACTTGGGATCATTATCATCAGCTAGGGAGATTGAAATTTTACCCCTGCGACTGTTTACTCTCTGGAGAGGGCCAGTGGTGGTAGCCTGGCCACGTTTTTCTTTCGTTATTCTTTTGTCCGAGGTGTGATTCATCCATATGCTAGAAACCAGCAGAGTGACTTTTACAAGATTCCTATTGAGATTGTGAATAAAACCTTGCCTGTAGTTGCCATTACTTTGCTGTCCCTGGTCTACCTGACAGGTCTCCTGGCAGCTGCTTATCAGCTTTATTAAGGCACCAAGTGTAGGAGGTTTCCACCTTGGTTGGAGGCCTGGTTACAGGTAGAAAACTGCTTGGATACTAAGCTTTTTCTTCGCTTCAGTCCATGTTGCCTACAGCCTCTGTTTACCAGTGAGAAGTCCAGAGAGATACTTGTTTCTCAACATGGTTTGTCAGCAGGTTTGGGACGTGCTTGATATTTATCTGATGCTAGTAAAATACTTGATTAGTATAATTTGTAAAACATAAGATTTAAAATACTGTAAAATTTTACATACCTTGTAATAGAAATGTTGGTATATTTAGGGAGGGGAAAGAATTATTCTTTAAATAATGTTTCTGCATAAGAATTATGTGGCTAATTCAAAATCATTTAGAGTAAAAGCTGCTACTATCCCTTTCTTTGCAGAATAAAAGCAGAGAAGTAAAAAAAAAAAAAAAACAACAGAAAGGGGCCAGTCACCATAGAGTGACTATATTTTTTAACATTGCGTTTTATCAAAAGAATATTTTTTCTTTCCCTTTAAGAAGTTTTGATCAATTACAGCAGCTCAGAATATCATGGACATCTCTGTACCTCCAAAATACAATAACCTGTCAATGAATATGATGAATTAATCATAAATCCAAGACCACAAAGTCATTATTCAAAAATTGACAAAGTGCATCATGTTTTGAAATAAAAGGCTGTTATAAAGCATTACTACCCTTTTACTTATCAAAGTCAAGTGGTAGTTTTGTTTTAACAAGTTAGTTTCCACAAAAGCTTTAACAAGATGAATGGATTTATAACACTGTCAGATACAACTAAGAAAAACTTGGAAATAACTGTCGAAAAAAAGCCCAAGAGACTTTTATCCATTCATCCTCACCATCACAGGTACTGTCTGACAGCACATCTCGTCTTTCTGATGTTCAGTACAAGAGATTACGTATCTGACACTGGATTTTTATAGGTAAATACAAGAATTCCTTATTATAAAATGGTCTCTTGAGAAATTTATAATATTTTGGCATCACTTTCAAGAAGAAACAAGGACTCAAAAATATAAGTAACTTCAACTTATACATTCTTCCACTCTCCGGCCTCTTGCTGTAGAATTTGTAAAAACTAAAATACAGGATGCTTTTTGCCCTGTTGTAGCTGTTTATACTTTACATATATGATACCACTAGGAAAAACTTTTAAAGGATCTTATGATAGTATGAAAATAGATTTCATTTATGATTCCCCCCAAAAAAATATAAATCGATTTTTAATATTTGAACAAATTCAAATAAATCTCAATTAATGTATTTTTTTGGTCAAATACAGCTTTAGAAATGTTTTGGTTCCAGACATTTCAAGGAATGAAAGTACATGAATTTGAATGAATTCACCATGACCAAAAACCAACAGCTATTTGTTGGTTTTATTAGTTCATTACCTAATTATTTATTAATTTGTGCAAAATAAAGTGGCCTCATTGGACGTTTTAATGATTTTGCTGTTTGTTTATACAGTGTTAAGCATATATAAAGTTTTCAATAAATGCTAGTTATTGTCATCATAATTATACTAACCTGCATCTCTTGGACTCCTCCATTTTCAGAGAACTTTCACTATTGATACTCTGTGTCTATATGTTTTCACCCTCTCCTCCTCTACTGTTGCCATTTCATCACCATTAGTATTTAATAAAGATTAAATTTCACAGTGAAATGATTGACGTTTCTGACTCAAGTGCTCGTGACTCTCCATTGGTCTTCCATTGCTGCCTCCCTGGTCACGTGGTCTTCTCTCTTCATGAGTCTGTGTCTTCTCCTCTTCTTATAGGGAGACAAGTCCTGTGGATTAAGGACCATCCTAATCAGTATAACCTCAGACTAACTTGATTACATCTGCAAAGACCCTGTTTCCAAATTAGGTCACATTCAAAGGTACTAGGAGTTAGGACTTCAGCATACCTTTTGTGGGATGCAATTCAACCCTTAATATTCTTGTTTTCATATCAGTGTTATTCTGCCTCCATAAGTTTGGAATTTTTCTTCTTCTCTATTTTATGAAAGATATGGTATATGGTTGCTATCAGTTCTTCCAAACGTGTTTGAGAGAACTCAGCTGTGAAAACATATGGGTCTCGAGTTTTCTTTGTAGTAATGTTTCTAACGAATTTAACTTCTTAAATTGGCAGAGGGCAATTCTGTGACAAGTGTGGTAAGTTGTGATTTTTCAGGGAGATGGTCCAATTTCTTGGCATACGGTTGTACATGAAAATCTTTTTTACCTTTTATTGTCTGTGGGATGATCAGTATTGATATTCTTTCTTTCATTTCTGATGTAGGTAATTTTTATCCTCTCACTTGCTCCTTTTCTTTCTTTCACATCATCTTGTTAATGTACCTGTTCTTTGTTAATTCTACTATTACTGTTCCACTTTCTCTTTTATTTGTGCTCTTATCACTATTATTCTTCTTCTTACTAATTGCATCAGATATAAATTACTCAACTTCCTTTTACTTTTTATGACAGATGATTTATTTCTACTCTTTTAAAATATGAGCATTTATAAGTTTCTCTCTAATCACTGCTTTAATTCTATTCCACAAATTTAGATACATTGAGATTTTAACATAATTAATTTCAAAATATTTTATAATTACCCCTGTGATTACTTTTTTTTAATCCATGAGTTCTTAACAAATGATTTTTAAAATTTCCAAATATATGGGACATTTCTAAATGCCTTTTATAATTAATTATTATTTTAAGACCAGTATGGTCAGAATATACTTTCTAATATTTCTGTCTTTGAAACTGTTGAGACTGGTGCATATGGCTTATTTTGATGAAAAGTCTGGGTGAAGAATAAATATTCTGTAATTATTAGGTATAGCATTTTGTAAAACCAGTCAGGGTAATTGACTGACTGTTTTTATACCTTCCAAATCGTTACTGCTTTTTGTCTAGTTATCAATTCCAGAGAGATGTTTGTCAAAATCTCCAACTATGCTTTTGGATTTAACCCTATTGCTTTAATTTCTGTGAGCTTTTGATTTATTTATTTTAAAAATTCTGTTATCATGTAAATCACCAGGAATTTATATCTTCCTGACATTTGAAACTTTTATCATCTTCTGTGATAGTCTTTGTCTTGATACTTAATATTTCCACTATTTTTATAACCCTACCATTTTCTTACATTTACTGTTGTTTGATAAATCTCTTTCCATCATTTTCTTTTATTCTATCAGTGTTTTAAATTCAAATTATGACCCTGTAGAGAGCATATGCTTCAGTCTTGTTTTGAATTCAACCTAACTTCCTCTCACTTGGAATATTTAGATCATTAATTGTAAACAAAATTAATATAAATTGTTTGACTGAGTTCTATCTTACTACTTGCTACTTTCCCAATCCTCTCTACTGATCCTTCTTGTCCTACTGTTGGGTTCTTTCTTGAGTTATCTACTGGTTTTTGAAAAACTATTCTAGTTTATTTATTCTATTGACTTTTTACCTATACCTCTTTACACTTTTTAGTTATTTCTCTAGGGATTAAAGAATTAATCCTTGGAATATAGCCAATATTTTATAATAACTTTAAATGGAGTAAAATCTATAAAAAATATTGAATCACTATATTATACCTGAAATGAATATGATATTCTAAAATATGATATTCTAAATCAGAAATACTTTACTATAAGAAATAAAATTTTTAAAATGTGCCCTTAACCTATTACAGTCCCCCTTGATCTAGTACATAAAATGTAAAAGTCTTGCTACAGATATGTACAATTAAGTACCCTCAACCTTTGTGCAATAGTTTTCATGTATATTACATCTATGTACATTAAAGACAACACAACACAGGATTATATTTACAGTTTTGCATGCCCTTCATTTCTTCCTACACCTAACGTTCTATTTGGTCTAATTTATCTCAAATTACCTATTTACTGTTATTTGCAGTTCAGCTCTGATGGCTAGAAACTTACTCATGTTTTATTTATCTACAGAAGGTTTTATTTTGTCTTCATATGAAGGCTAGTTTTACTAGATGTGGAATTCTGGGTTAAGAGTTTGGGTTTTGTTGTTGTTGTTGTTTTGATAAGTTGGATTTCATCAATAAAATAGCACAATATCCTGCTAAGTAGATGATAAGACAAGTAACATCCTGGGGAAAATGTTGCAAGCTACAATTCTACAGCAAATTGTTTATAGGAAACTCAATAGTTGAATGATTAGGAAATGGGCAGAATACAGATATTTCACTGAGGAGAACTGTATTACTCAGGGTTCTCCAGAGAAATAGAAACAGTAGTATGTGTATATGAGAGGAAGAAAGAGAGAGAGAGGGGAGAGAGACAGAGACAGAGAATGAAAACTATTGTAAGGAATTGTCTCGTGTGATTCTGGGGCCTGACAAGTGCAGACACAATCTGCAGGGCAGACTGGCAGACTGGAGATCCAGGGAAGAGGTTGATATTACAACTGGGGTACAAAGTCATTCTGGATGCAGAATCCTGTCTTCCTCAAGAGACCTCACTTTTTTTTAAACTTCAGCGAAGTGGAAGAGGTCCATCCACATTGTGAAGGGTAATTTGCTTCTTTCAAAGTCTACTGATTTAAATTTTAATCTCATGTAAAAATACCTTCAGTGTTACCTAAACTGGTCTTTGATCAAATATCTTGGTTCCACGGCTTAGTCAAGTTGATATGTAAAATTAACAATCACAAGTCTGTGCACATGGCAAGTAAACACTTGGAAGATATTCACCATCAGCCATTCAAAGAAATACAAATTAAAAGCACAATTAAATATAACTACACACCTTTCTTATCAGAATGGCTAATGTTTTTTTAAAGTGATACAAAATGCAGGTCAGGATGCAGAGAAATTGGATCATTTTCATATTGTACATGGGAATAGCCCCTGTGGAAGACAACTGGACAGTTTCTTAAAAAAAACTGAACATGTAGCTGTCATATGATCTGGCCATTGCACATTTATCACAGGTAAATGAAAACTTATATTCACACAAAAATATTTCATAAATATTCATAGCACATTTATTTGTAATAGCCAAAATCTGGAATCACTTCAACAAATGAATGGGTAAGCAAACTGGTAAATGCAGACCTTCAACAATCTGATACATAAAAAACTCCTAATAAATCTCCATAGAATTATGATGCATTAAAAATAATAATTCTAAATCGTTACATACTGTATTATTCCATTTATCCATAACATTTCTTGAAATGATGAAATTATAGAATGGAGAGGAGATTACAGGTTGCCAGGGCCTAAGGCAGGAGTAGGGGCAGGAGGGAAGTGAGGTGTGTATGGCTATAAAACAGTAGCCACAGGGTTACTGAAAGATGTTACCTTTGGGGAAAACTGTGTCAATGGTAGGGATATCTGTGTCTTATTTCTTACAACTGCATGTGACTCTATAATTATTCCAAAATAAAATGTTTAATTAAAAATCAGTTAGGAAGACTAATGAAGGTCTGCGTTAACAGGAAATAAAATTAATTGCAAAAGCAATTTGTGAGACAGATCTATACCTATTGATATAGAAACCATGTTGTAAAACATATTAACAAATCATTTGTGCAGAATAAGAAGTAGAAGCTCATGACTCTATATATTATACTTTTCATTTAAAAAAATAACACATATGCTAATGTTTTCAAAGGGCACTAGTAGTTTACACCCAAAACGATAGGGGGTGGTAACTTTAACGAGGAGAGTTTTTGTGAGTAGGTCTATGTTTTGTGGTGTTGTTTTGAATAAAACAAAGTCCAAGAGATGTTACACATCTATGCCTGGTTCTTTCAGTTGTATGTGTTTTATGTTTGGTTGGTTGGTTGATAGTTCGGGTTTTTATGTTGTGCATCTTTGCAGTCTCTCAAATGTTGATCTGCGCAGTCTCTGTTTCTGGAACAGCCAGTTTGGTCACCTGTGCCAAAGACCAGTGAGTCACTCTGTATGATAGACTCTAGGTCCATCCACCTCACTACAAATAACTCAATTTCATTTCTTTTTATGGCTGAGTAACATTCCATTGTATATATGTGCCACATCTTCTTTATCCATTCATCTGTCGATGAACACTTAGGTTACTTCCATGTCCTGGCTATTGTAAATAGTGCTGCAGTGAACATTGTGGTACATGACTCTTTGTGAATTATGGTTTTTGATATTAATATACATTTGTTGAAAAACTTTCTAGCAAAATTCCATTTATGTGATTTATTGATTCCTATTTCATTGACACATTTTTGGCATGAATTTTTTCATTTAAAAATAAAATTAAATCTGGTTGATTGATTCTTTATTCAATCTATGTCATATTTTACTTATAACTTCTTTTGTTATTTTTATTGGAGCCATTATTACGGCAAAAGCCAAATTTAGAGGGCAAATTTTGTCTAAAGAATTAACTCTTCAGTTTTTTTAAAAAATAATATTTGGATCTTAATGTGTTGTCATTTCAATTTATGTTGATTGTTACTATTAAATTATGTTTCTGAGAGAAAGTTTGTTGTTTAAATGTTATTGCAGTAACTGGCAGTTCAGCAGGATCTGATTGCTTATCAACCTTCAGCTTGTTACAGGAAAATAATACAATATAGTAATTACCTTAAAAAGAGGATATGAGTATATTTATAAATAAACTAAATATGTATAAATCATAACTATATAATTTATTCATTATACTTAATATGTATTATGCAGTATGATATAAAATAGCATTTTCTCTTTGAGTTCATAGAGACTGCATTACTAGTAAAGGATTGAGCACATAGACTGCGTTATTAGTAAAGGGTTTTGAGATTAGATCATTTCTCATTCAGGAAGAACTATTACAAATACTACATTATTTCAGAAACTAAGGAAAATGCTAACATTTTTAAGGAACCACATAGCTATTTTAGTTGTGGGAGGCCCTCAAACTGATCACTTGCAAAGCTAAAGGAAATCCAGGGAAAATTTATTAGCATTTCCATTATTTAAAGAAGAAGATAGATAGTCTATATGTCTAAAAGAACAGTGACATAAAATTATTTTGTTAGTTCCACAGGAGTTTATTGCTATTCAATTTAGAAGTAACCCTTGAGCAGTAAGGAATTGATTTCCCTGTTTAGTATGTAAAATTTGGAAGGCAGTAAAAGAGATTAGCATCAGATATTTTACACTTTGGAAAGTTTGCTCTCTAGTGTTTGATAACAGAATTTTTCAAATCTTTTACACTTAAGAGTGAAAAGAAAATAGATCCTCTTCTTCTCTTTGAAAAACTACAGATTTAATAATCATTCACATACGAAAACTCTTCTTGACTTGCACTTAAAGTGAAGAAAAACTATAGGCTTCTTCCAGAGTCTTAAAATAGGGTTAAGTTTCTTTCCTCAGTAATTTTGAAGCAGTGAGATGCTCCTGTACAATATCACTGAGGAAAACTTGTAACAGGAAAACAAAATCACTGACTGATCTGAAGTAAGCAGCCTATGAAAGCTAGGAATCTTCTGGTGTAAATCCCACTAGCCTATGTGCCAGAGCAGACACTGCTGTACCGCTAAATTATCTTTTGTCAAGAAAAATACTGAAATATGAAGGCGCTTAGGTTTTTGTCTCAATCTTTAAGAGTTTGCTTAATGTTTAGTAGGTACAAAAATGAAAAGCATTGAACAGCAACAAAAAAGAGTTGACTCAATGAGCTGAGAGGTAGAAATAAGTATTGATCCTATTTTTTCATCAACTAGTGTCAGTTTGGTATACATTATTCAAATATTTATCAAAAATACCTTTAGGGCTTCCCTGGTGGCGCAGTGGTTGAGAGTCCGCCTGCTGATGCAGGGGACACGGGTTTGTGCCCCAGTCCGGGAAGATCCCACATGCCACGGAGTGGCTGGGCCAGTGGACCATGGCCACTGAGCCTGCATGTCCAGAGCCTGTGCTCCGCAACGGGAGAGGCCACAGAAGTGAGAGGCCTGCGTACCACAAAAAAAAAGTAAAATAAAAAAATACCTTTAAAAATCTATCTTATTTCCACAAAATCAAGCATATAATTATATGTATATAGGTGTGTGTGTAAATATATATATGTATATATACATATATATAAATTGTTACAGTTTTGTTTCTTTGATGATAATTGTAAAAAAATGTGGAAAATACATTGTATACAAACTTAAAGTAAAAATGTACAAGTCTTACGAAAGAAATTTTGTAACAATTTGTCATTCAAGAAAATAACATGATGAAGTGAGAGAGTAGCATTGACGTATATACACTACCAAATGTAAAATGGATGGCTAGTGGAAAGCTGCTGCATAGCACAAGGAGATCAGTCCATGCTTAGTGACCACCTAGAGGGAGGGGATAGGGAGGGTGGGAGGGAGACACAAGAGGGAGGAGATATGGGAATATATGTATACATATAGCTGATTCACTTTGTTGTACAGCAGAACTTAACACAACATTGTAAACCATTTATACTCCAATAAAGATGTGAACAAAATAACATTCTTATATTGTAAACCTCTATTATCGTTTTGTCCATAATGCAAATTACAAGGCTTTTGTTAACTTTACAATTATTAAGCTTAAATCTACACCAGTGTTGCTAAATAGGAAAATGAGGATCTGCTAAAAAGCTGTGGTATGATTTAAGTGAATTCCCCATTTTCTACTGTGTACTAACAGAGTGATAAATGTGATTCCAGTGTCTCTGTTATTTTGCTTGTGGAAATCCATGTCAAACCTGGATATGAAATAATTTAGTACAGTCAGCTTTAATTGCACTGCATCAATCATTTCACCCCTTGTTTCTCAAAAGAGATCTTGATCCAACATTGACTTGCTCTGGTCTTTCTTTTTCTGACATTAATATTTCCACCCAAAATTTGGGGGTGTGTTTTGGTTTGTTGGCATGGCTGTTGTTTCTCAAATAATCTTTGTGCATACTTTGTGACCAGTTTTTAGTACAGTTTAAATAATTGACTTACGCTTTAACAACTTGTGAAAATCAAAGTTGCCCCAGTCAAAATATTTGTTTTGCCTGCTGCCTCACTATTATTATTTTTGTTGGAATTACTTTGTTTTTTCTATTTTATGATGTTTCTCTTTTAGATATTTATGTTTTCTAGTGATTTATGAAGTAGATATCATAGGTTTATTTTTTCTGGTTGTTCCTTTTATATATTCTAAGAAATAATATTTAGACAACAGTGTAGTAACAAAGTCTATTATGAAATTTGGTTCATTTGTTCATTAATCTGTTCATTCATTAAAAAACATTTATTGACAGCTGATATTTGCATGATATCTTGCTAGACTAATAGAAATATTATATGTCTAACAATAAAGGTTTTGTTTAACTGTGGGTGATTCAGGGATATAAATAGATTTTACAGTATCAAGATGTTAAAATAATAAAAAAGAGATTGATTCCATTGACAAAAACAAAACAAAACAAAAACTAAGTTCATTCTTTCATCATGCCAATGGAAAATACAAATACTATATCAATTACAAAATCAAACACAGTTACAATGTATCTAAATATCAGATTCATCTCTTTAGGAACTTGAGTGATAAGGAATTTTCCCACCCTAATGGTTAATTTCTAATTAATAGCTAATAGGTTCACT
The DNA here is from genome assembly GCF_008692025.1 of Phocoena sinus. Classification (NCBI taxonomy): domain Eukaryota; kingdom Metazoa; phylum Chordata; class Mammalia; order Artiodactyla; family Phocoenidae; genus Phocoena; species Phocoena sinus. Next base: position 173,516,346 of record NC_045763.1, read on the forward strand.
CTAATGATTAATTTCTTACATTAGGATTCTAGTATTCTGGTCCCTCTTTATAGAAGATGTTTGGCTCTGATCCTACAGCTGTTTTGAGCCACTCAAGGTCAGAGAGATCGAACAGAGAGAAAAGAGGAAGATATGGGATTACCCTCTTGATGTTTTCCATATCAACTATTGGAAAAAATTATCCTATTCCCAAACTATTTATGAACTGATTTTGTAATTTTTAAAGAAATATTTGTTTCACCTATGCAAAATAATGCTTTATTTCAACCTCAAATACAACTTCAAATAGAGAAGAGTTATCCTTCCAGATGTGTTTAATTATTTCTTAGTCATTTATTATAACAATGTACTAAACACAAACTAATGAATGAATACGAAAGTATAGAGTGAGATTTGAGCAAAATTAAAAAAATTTTTTTGAATAAAGGTACTTCTATCTTCATTCTATTTTGTCTCCCTTTTTTCTCTGAGTACTCACACTTCAGATCCTTTTAAAATGTTTTCTAGCCACCAAGAAGTACTCACTGTAGTCTCTCATCCAGAATTGCTTATTTGCTTAATGTGTCATCCTGTGTGTGTGTGTGTTTGTATGTGTGTGCATTCATGCATGTGTATGTATCTTGATTGCCATCACATTTAGCCTATTTCCTTAATTTTATTCTTCTAAAGATATCTAATTAACAAATTAATAGTATGTTTTATTTGGGGCTGGTGACATTTTGAAAAACGATGTTCTTTTCTGAAAAAGGACTTTAGTTTTATACAGTCCCTCATTTCCTTGATTCAAAGGAGTTTCAAATTATGCATCTTTTATGCGTTCTGACAGGATATTTTGGAAATTGATCCCCAGATCAATATCCATGAAGTCATTAGAACTTTTCTTCTTATTTCTATATATATGACTGCTTGGATATTTGAATCTGATACTCAGGCAATTATTTTTAAAATATTTGCCAAAACCTCAGAAAGCCAAAATCATTTAGTTAATCACGGTGTCTATTAAAGAAAACAGTTCTTTACACTACATCTTTATCTAGGAAAAAATGTGTCTTTTCTCACTGACTAGGAAATGTGAGTTCTTAGGTGTATTAAACTAATAATTATGTTTACATTGATTTGTGTTTATTGTAAGTATTTTCATATTACTTTTAATTTGTAAAAATGGGAAAATTCTCCACATTTTATTATTAAATATTACTTGAAAACATATGCTGAATCAACAAAACCGTTCAGGGTTATAGCTGGTTTATATGGAAGTAGAAACCTCTAATGGATTTCAGTGAGTATAATTCATAATATTATCTGCCATTTATAAATACATCAGAAACTTTTCAATGAGATAATAATTTTAAGCTATGAATTATTTTTTTTCATGAGAAAAGTATTAGAAAAGTCATACTGATATTCAAAAAATTACCAAGATAAAACATTTTAAATTAGTGACTGGATAATGTAATTTTAATATAAAAATGCAGTACACCAGCTATAAATGTCACCAAGAGCTGAATATCATTCATCAAAAGTAGTTAGTGTGTATATGGTTCAGAATTATTTAATTATTACATTACTAAACTATGCCTGACATAATTTATAATGTTCTATCAAAGTTGAGTTACAAAGAGAATTAATGGTGTATATGTTGAATATTTGAAAAAGTAAATTAATCAATTTAAAATCCAAGAAATATTAAAGGCAATAATATACATGAGTACACTTATTTAGATACACAATAGAATAAAAGAAAATCATATACTATCCTTGAAACTGATAGTAAACTGTCTTCCCACCTTAGAGTCCAAGCCATGGTAATATTGAAAAGTTTTGTGGTCAAACAATATCCACTGAGTATAAATTCTCAAATTTGCAGGATATACTCTGCACGTTTCACTGTCTCTTTGTAACTTAAATTTATGAGGGATTTTAATATTACCTTTTTAAAAATCTACTTTAAGTTATGTTGTATTAAAGCTACCTGTTCTAATCTATATGTACATTATTTTACATTTACTAAAAATTTCTAGTAAAAAGATTTTTTTCTTCCAGGAAAGAATTTAAATTGGATTGTTAGTTCCACACACATCTGTGATTCTTACAGGATGTCTGATCTTATGCTTAAACATTATGTTTGTATTCTTTCCTCTTTTTTTCAGGATATAGGTTTAATTGCTTTTTGTATTTGAATATTTTTATTTTTTCAGTCTTCTATTTATTACTCTGTCTTGGTCACAAGTTCAATTTAAAAGGATGTTTTCTCCTATAAGTTTTACCCTTCACTATAAAGTTTTTCTTTTTTCCTATTCAGAACTCTTATTTCAACCAAACATATTTATCACTCCATCCAAAAGTACTATGGATTATTTATTTCTGAATCATCACACTATTTCCACTAATATCAAAAATAGCTGGGCTTTAATTCATTCTTGTTCTGCTCTGAATCACCAGAGGTGATTAGCATAGCCTCTTTAGCAAGAAGAAAAGCCACAGAAACCTTTAGGGCCCCTGGAATTGAAGGTCCTGCGAATGATAATTATCCAGTGTTTAAACAACTAAATTCATTTCCAAATGGCCTATCTTGAATGAAATTCATAGAACACATTAATAAATTATTGAACCAAATCAAATTTTACTGTGCCATTTTTCTTATTTTTAACAGTAGAGTTCTCATAATAAATAGGAGCCATGATTCTGTACCTCAGAAATAGTGAATTCGTTTATTATTTTGAAATTGTATTATTATTGTGTTAACTAAAGAAGATGTCAGGTGCTTCAGTTTAAATGACTCATAATGCCTGGCCTTTCTTTACCTAGAACTCACTGTTAGTCCCTTCCTGTATGCTGTAGGCAGAATAATGGCCTCCCCAACTCCTCAAATGTTCACGTCTTAATCCCTAGAATTTGTGAATATGTTATGTTACATGGTGAGGGAGAATTAAGGCTTCAGATGGAATTAAGTTTGCTAATAAAATGACTTTGAACTGGAGGGATTATCCTGGATTTTCCTGGTTAGCGCAACATTATCACAAGGGTTCTTATAAAGGCTAGAGAAAGATGGAAGAATCAGTGTCAGAGTGATGAGATGTGAGGAAGCCTCAACCAGCCATTGCTGGTTTGGTTCATGACTCCATTCACTGGTTCATATGTGATACTGACATTGCTAAGATTAACACGAGGTATTCCTACAGCACTACCAAAAGGACTCTTACTCATTCCCCAACATTAAAGATTCCCAGTTTTGTTCACTTTATCCGAGTGTGGAGAAATTTAAAAAGCCAAGAGGCAGAGATTTCAATGACACTCTTGACCTGAAATCTCTTGGGGAGTTTATGCAAATTAATCAAGATAAAGATTTACAAATGGGCCAGGGGTCCTCAGCTTAATTCCTTGCTGAGGAACCAAAGCCTTCTGCACAAGGTCACAAGATTTTAATTTTTATTACTTTTATTTTTATTCATTTTAACTTTAGTATTTTATTTCTGAAATTTTACTTTTTCAAATATCCATGCTTATATTTAATAGTCTTTTAATGCCTTGCTTCTGTTTTTTATTACCTCCATTATTTTTTTAATTTTTTAATTATGATAAGCATAAATATATCCTATAACTGATGGTTCCAATATAGGGATTCTTCATGAGTCTGATTCTGTTGTTTGATTGTCTTCCGACTCTCAGTCATATTTCCTTCTTCTTGATTTTTCATAGACTAAGTTGCTGGAGTCATATTCACTGTTATTTTACATGTTACTATAAGATTTGGTTTTAGGCTAAATTTATTGATAGAGAGCTTTTTTTGGTTCTGTGAGACACATGAGGGCACTAAGCCACTTGGTACTAAAGTCCTATCTAAGTTTGTAATTACTTACACCATAATATGTAATACAAATCAAATCCTATGTGAAAACCAGCTGGAGTTATGAATTCTCAGAGGTGTCACATCTCCCAAAGGAGGACTATAATTTAGTTTATCTTTTATTGAAGGTACAGATCTTTGGGAATTCAGTTTTATGCTTGGTCACTCTGCACTAAAACCGTCCTCCATATTGCATGCTCAAGTGCTTGTACATTGTCTCCTGTGGATGACCATCATCAAAAAGTCTAAAAACAATAAATGCTGGAGAGGGTGTGGAGAAAAGGGAACCCTCCTACACTGTTGGTGGGAATGTAAATTAGTAGAGCCACTATGGAGAACAGTATGGAGGTTCCTTAAAAAACTAAAAATAGAGCTACTGTGTGCTTCTGCAATCCCACTCCTGGGCATATATCCAGAGAAAACCATAATGCAAAAAGATACAAGCACAGCAGTGTTTATTGCAGCATAATTCACAATAGCCAAGACATGGAAACAACCTAAATGTCCATCAACAAATGAATGGATAAAGATGTGGTATATATATACAATGGAATATTACTCAGCCATAAAAAAGAATGAAATAATGCCATTTGCAGCAACATGGATAGACCTAGAGAATATCATATTAAGTGAAGTAAGCCAGACAAAGACAAACATCATATCTTATCACTTATATGTAGAATCTAAAAAATTGATACAAATGAACTTATATACAAAACAGAAATAGACTCACAGACATAGAAAACAAACTTATGGTTTGTTATGGTACCAAAGGGGAAAGGCGGGGGTAGGGATAAATTAGGAGTTTGAGATTAACATACATACTAATATATATAAAATAGATAACCAACAAGGACCTACTGTACAGCACAGGGAACTATAGTCAATATTTTATAATAACCTATAAGGGAAAAGAATATGAAAAAGAATATATATATACACATTATATATATTATATATATGTATATACATATATAACTCAATCACTTTGCTGTAAACCTGAAACTAACACAACATTGTAAATCAACTATACTTCAATAAAAATAAATAAAATCAAAAGGTAAGACTGTAAAAAACAAACATAAACAAACAAAAAGTAAACCACTGAATTCCTTGAGATCGTCAAATCCCCTCATAGTAGGTGTTGGCTTTGGCTCACTTGCATTCTCTATTTGTCTTCATCCTACTCTTTTGGTCTCATAATTTCCCCTCCTTTCTTGCAAGTCCATTTATATATTTCAAAGTATATGCATTGCTATATTTATCAAGTATTTAAGTATTTTGTAGGAGATAGGTTTGCCGGATAAATAGTCTATACCGTTTGTGGGAAATTTTGTCAGCTATATTTTGCAGAGTAAAAAAACATTTTTAATTTAGTAACTTAAAAAATAGGCCATTTATATATCTGAGGATTCCATGGGTCAGTAGTTTGCCCTGGGCTCCCCTGGGAAGCTGTAAGGGGTTCTTCTGATATATCAATGATCCCAAGATCAGCAAGAGAGAGCAAACCCAAATGAACAAGAATTTTTAAGCCATTCCTTCCATCATATTAACTATTATCCCATTAGTCAAAGCAAGTCACATGGTCAAGTGCAGATTCAACAGTTAATTAAAAAGACTCCACCCTTTTTATGAGGAGCTACAGTGTCATATTGAAAAAGTACCTACAAAGTAAGAGGAGGGGAAATTAATGGCTATATTTGCAATATACTACAAAAAGAATTTCCTTATTATTGATTTGTGTCATTTTCCTTTTTATGTGACATTTATGCCATCCTTTTTAATTTTTAAAGTAGTCATTATTAGTCACTTAATGATATTGAAATATTAATATATGCATCTGAATCTAAAGCTTTATAAGGACAGGTGAATAACATTATCATTGTATTACTAGTATAATTAAGGGAATGCTTAAATATGTTTGTATTTACATAACTTTTAACTGAAAAATATATTTTTAAATGTTCATAAGATTCTGTTCTCATAATTTGTTAGATTAGAAACCCTGGAAAGTATAATACTGCTTAAGAAAATAAATATATATCATAGACTTTAATGAAAATAAAGGAAATGATAAATGCAAAATTCAGCGTAGACATTATTTATAAAACAGCAAAGGAAAAAAAAGGTTGCAGTCAGGGATAGATCCAAAGAGATTTCAAATTAGTGATAATATTACTTCTCTTAAACTGGGAAGGGGTTATCTGGAAAGCCCATTGTGTGTTTTATGGTAAAATATAACACTGCAGTATTGTGCAACAGTAAGATATTGATTTTGTTCTCAATAAGTGTGACTAAATCAAATGGGTAGCCATGTTTAAAAGTTGAATTCTTGTCCTCTAATTCAAACCACATACAGAAAACAATTCCAGTAAGATTGTTGATATTGAAACCAAGCAGGACCCTGCAGGCCTTCCTGCGGACAAACCCCTCTCTCCCCAGCCATGTCCCCCATCTCTTGTTTGTAGAAAAGCTTTAGCCTCCGAGGCCTTCCCTGAATTCCAAAAAGCAAATTTAATTAGAGAAATGAGAAAATATAGACACAGTGGAAAAGAAGACAAATAATAATAGTTTAGCCATAAAACAAAGTCAAGGATTTTTAGTTCCTCCTCAAAGGCTATATATAATATACTGAGCCACATCCACTAGTTATTTTGCAGATACTAAAACTTCCACCAGGTGGAGGACCTTAACTCATGCTGACCATTAACACATGACCCCCAGACTGGCTGGAGCCTGAAGATTAATAATGCTGAGTCCTCTGACCTCACATGGTTACCTCACCACCCACCAATCAGAATTATGCACAAGCTAAACACATACCCCATGACCCTCTCCCTCACTTTGTCTTTAAAAACCCTTTCTTAAAAGCCATCAGGGTGGGCTTCCCTGGTGGCGCAGTGGTTGAGAGTCCGCCTGCCGATGCAGGGGACGCGGGTTCGTGCCCTGGTCCGGGAAGATCCCACATGCCGCGGAGCGGCTGGGCCCATGAGCCATGGCCGCTGAGCCTGCGCGTCCGGAGCCTGTGCTCCGCAACGGGAGAGGCCACAGCAGTGAGAGGCCCGCGTACCACAAAAAAAAAAAAAAAGCCATCAGGGTATTCAGAATCTTTTGAGCATGAGCTGCTTCTTCTCCTTGCTTGGCCCTGCAATAAACTCTGTGCTTTCCTTCTCTACAACCTGGTGGGAGCCACATGGCACCAGATAAGCCAAGTAGACCAAAATAGCACTATAAACATTCTGAAAATTAAACTGCCATTGCACCCACAGTCCCCAAACTAGGCCAAGACTAACAAGCTGAACCTAAACAGGGCGACTATCTGCTAACGTAAAATATTTAAATAGAACTAAGGGAGTCTTAACATAATAGATCAGACATCTAAGATAACGATTTTTAAAAATCATGTCATAAAAAGAAACAAGAAAATCACCACTTGAATAAGAAAAGACAATCAGCTGATACCAACATCATGATGAATCAGATGTTGCCATTTTTTGACAAGGATTTTTCAAGCAGGGTCTGAGCAGACTTTAGAAAACTGACACTCTATATAAAATATCAATGAGAAATTCTCAAATTTCTCCCATATATTTACTTTATTTCATCACTTAAAAACTAAAAATATATATTGAAATCCTTATCTATCTGCCCCAAACAATGAATATTATAAATTAGCATTTTCTTTGTTATAAAACTAAAAATAGAAAGTTAAATTTGTATGATTTCTGGAATATTTTGCTCCATAAAATTTAGCAGTGCAAATGCACTGCACAAAAATTTTGAATGTTACAATTTAATTTTTGTTTTCACATATAAGAAAATTAACTTAAATAAAACAAAATAAAATTCTATATGTATTGATATCCCTAGTTAGTAAGTATTTACTAACAGACTAAATAAATGCTTCTGTGATGCTCTCATTATGCTCACATTATGGAAATGCCTTGTTTTTGTTTGGTGAAGCATAACACATGTCCTTGAATGTGTTTTCAATGCTATTTTTACTGATTATTTTTGCATTTAATTTCATCGACTTATGCAAACATTTGGGTATGCTATCTCATTTTTCTTAACTGCTACACTAATCCTAGTTAATCCTAAAATATAACACAGGTCTTTTTCCATGCGTTTATTAACATGCCAAGATGTATCAGTTCAATATGTAGCCTTGCATTTTTAACACCTACTGTTGTCATACTTTCTTAGTCTCATTTAACACATGCATCTCTAAATTCTCATCTGAACTCCAACTATCCTTTTTTGTTTCCTACTTTTTCCCTGCATAAATCTCTCCCTTTGTCACAGTGCTCTTTTTTTGTTGTTCATTTGCATAGAGCCTTCATATATAAGGTTACGTGATAGATATAGGTTATATACATATGTAGGTTACTACCTATGCGAGGTTATATAGTATAGTGGTTAGAAGTATGGGCTCTTAAAGTTGGCTAGACTCCCTGCAATTATTCCCAGTTTTATCTCTATGAACTTTGGAAAGTTTATTAACCCCCTCGGTTTCCTCATCTATTTAAAAGAAAGGGGCAGTAATATGCCTGCCTTGGAGACAAAATAGGTAAAAAAGTTGGATCAGTGTCTAACAAATAATGGGTGATCAATATACAGTAGACCCTTGAACAACATGGGTTTGAACTGTGTGGGTCCACTCATGTGCAGATTTTTTTCAATATACAGTACTACACGATCTGTGGTTGGCTGAATCCATGGATACAGAACCACAGATATGGAGGACTAACAATGGGACTTAAGCATCTGCTGGTTTTGGTACTACTTGTTCAAGGGTCAACTGTATCAGTAACTATTATTCTTCAGAATTAACTGGTGTACACATGGCTGTGGTATATCAATCTGGAATGATGATCAACACTTTGCCTTTCTTCATGGTTGACTCATTTCAAATTCAAAACATCCATATAAAATTATTATTCTTCCAGCTCCTCCTGTAGACTTGAAATTTCTATCTTTGACACATACATATGATTAGAGTTTTGTAATTATAATTTGAATAATCATACTCATTTGAACCATGTACCCATTCAGTCAGAAAATCTTGACAGTCATCTTTTATTCTTATATCTGTCATTCCATTAAAAGAAACTAGTGATCATTCTCTGAGTAAATATGTCCATAACATATGTATGTAACATATTCCAATTTTACACGAAAAAATAAAATCACCATAATTCCCATCATCCAAAGTTATCCACTCATAATATGTACAGGTAGAGCTGTATTAATTTGGATTCATAAAAACATACTTTTTCACTTTGTTTCCAAAAGTATTTGTAAACTGCTCATAAAACTCACTATATTGTGTCACTTTTTACATGCCAATATTGTGGAACTGCTCTATACCATTGGTCCCCAACATTTTCGGCACCAAGGACCGGTTTCATGGAAGACAGGTTTTCCACGGATTGGGTGGGGGATGGTTCAGGCAGTAATGCGATCGATGGGGAGCAATGGGGAGCGGCAGATGAAGCTTCACTCTCTTGCCCGCCACTCACCTCCTGCTGTGCGGCCCGGTTCCTAACAGGCCGCGGACCGATAGCAGTCCATGGCCCCGGGGTGTTGGGGACCCCTGCTATACAATATGGCTATTGAAGTGTATATTTAAATTAGCTATAATCAAATAAAATTAAATTAATTTTCTCACTGGCTATATTTTAAGTGTTCAACAGACACATGCAACTGTATTATACTATATTGGAGAGAATAGATATAGAACATTTTTTTTCATAAAAAGTTCTATTAGATTCTATGATGTTTGTGGGAGAAGGGCAGCTCTCAACCAGGATATTGACAAGCCTTCCCTACCATTCAGCTGGGCTCTGTGGTAGCTCTGTGGGCACATGGCTCCAAAAGATGTGGATATTTAATGGAATAGCATATTTTATATTTTGCCAATTTTAAAACCCTTAATACTTTGGATGAAAGCATTTAATGAATGCTTAATCCTTTTTGTAACAGAAAACTAAAAGAGTAAATATCATTATTATTATTATGTTATTAGGTTTACAGAATTGGATTTAAAATGTTTCAAAAATATAATGCTGGATAAAATAAAAGCTTTAAAATTTAGTAATGATTATTAAAAACCTTTAATATATGTTTTAAAACAAGATTACATGGCAGTAGATGAGAGATATGATTAACAACAAAACAGTGGAAAACGATGTCAGGATCTAGTGGTATCAGTTGTTGGAAAGTTTAATGAGTCAATCATTTAAAGCAGATGCTAAAATAGCAGACATAATCTTGTTTGCATTAATGTAGTATAAACAACATCACAGAAAATAATCACCTAACAACAATCCATGTGGTATAAAACAACCCCAAGAGGATTTTGCACGTTAATAGAAAACATGCTATTTATCTTTAAAGCATTGAACTTCACACGGTCCAGAGTTCATAGTAAACACTCCACAAAAATTTTGAACTTCAATCCTAAAGAGCATTTAGGGTAACAGTGCAAATTAAAGAGTTGAGAAATACACATCACACAGACACTCAAAATAACTACACACTTACAAGACACAGTTCAAGGCAAGGTGTGAAAAATGTTTAAATACTTAGCTGCCATCTCTTCCTTCCTCCTTCCTTCCTTCCTTCCTTCCGTCCTTCCTTCCTTCCCTCCACACATATTCATTGGTTATTGTGTCAATAACAGCCATGGAAATAGACATGACCTGTGAGAAGGAGAGTAGATTAACCCTATGTTGTTTCAAATTGCAAAGCTAAGACTATTTCAATTATAAATGAGGAAGAGCTAAACAATAATGGACCAAGCTGCTTGTTGTCTCTTGAATTGCAATGTCTTTTGGTGCACATCTTTTGGAAGATTTTTAAAGGCCTCAAATATAACCTTATATTAATGTTGTATAGTTTGGTAAAACGTTCATTACTAGTGACATATCAAAGTCTAATTTTAATGCACAGTTTACCTAGCACTCGTTTTCATTGTAAATATTGATGTTATTTAGTATATCTTCATTGTGAATTTGATCCTTTAGCATTTTAAAGATTTATATTAATATACGTTGTTTAATAATTTCCACCTGCACTTAAATGTCTCTGATAGAAAATTGGGATCCCTGATAAACTGATTTGTGTTAACTCTGCATATGTAGTTTTTATTTCCTCTTTTTTTCAATCTTCTAAATGCCTTTATTTTAGATCTGTTGCTTTTATATAATTTAAAGTCATATTTTATTTTGTTATTAAATCAGATAGCTATTTTTCTTTAAGTATGTGAGTTTAGTCCATTCTCACACCCATATGTAACTATGATAGATATGTGTAATACTATTTCTGTATCATATTATTTTTATTTTATCTTATAATTTCTAGTTCTTTGTTCAAGTGTTTTACATTGCACTTCCTTTTCTTAATTATGTGATTTTATTATAAATTTAAAATTAGAAAGGCTTGTATTATAAATGAGCTATATTTTATTAGAAATAGTCTCTGTAAGTTTAGACATTATCCAGTAATTCTTTATTATGAACATAAATTTATATATTTCTTCTCTCTTGACTTACGCCCCCTGATTTTATTTAATTGTACAACTATTCTTAGTTTTACCTTCATGTTCTTAGGTATAATTAAAACTCTTTTTGATTCCTCATTTTTAAATGAACCATTTATTGAGGTACAACATACATGTTGAACAATACACAAAGCATAAATATGCACCAAGTGTACACATTAGTGTAAATACCACTTGGAATCACTACATCTCCAACTATGGTTTTAATGTAATATTTTGAAATGATCATTATTAAGAGTTTGTAAAGTGATGTTAAAAGGAGCATTGTGAAATATACAACTGAAGTCAAGATTGAAAACATTTTTTTGCATTAAGTTTTCTATCAACCAGCTATGCAGGCTTCCTAGACTCTGCTCCGAGGCTTGCCTCTCCAGATACTAGAACTTGACTATGCCTATGAATGCTTGAGGGAGCATGAGATCAATGATAATTATTTGTTTTTAAAATAAAATACCCTAGAATATTCTCCTATGCTAATTAGGACAATCAAAAAAAACAGATAAAACTGATAACTTTGGAAAGGTGGCCAAGAACCTATGTTCACAGTATGATTAAAAGAAAATTATGCCCTCTCAGTGCCACTCTGTTTGATATTATAATCAGTAATTGTTTTACTAAATTAATTCCATTCTGCATGGTAAAAATATATTTTGAATTAAAATTATATACTCTAATAGTTTAATAAGTATTAAATAATCTAGAATAACTTCAAAATATATACAATGAATTGGTGACCTCAAACCTCTCTTTAGAAACTGGTTGTGTTTAAAAATAAAAATGTAAAAAGCTTTTCACAAAACGCCCACATTAATACATAACAGAAGAGAGAATAAAAATAATGTGCCTATCACCACTTCCATAAATAAGATGGAGGAAGCACATATAATGTAATGCAGTTTTTTCTCTCTTTATAAAATTAATTCATTTTTATTTGTTTATTTATTTATTTTTGGCTCTGTTGGGTCTTTGTTGCTGTGCACAGGCTTTCTCTAGATGCGACGAGCAGGGACTACTCTTCGTTGCAGTGCATAGGCCTCTCATTGCAGTGGCTTCTCTTGTTGCAGAGCACGGGCTCTAGGGCACACGGGCTTCAGTAGTTGTGGCACATGGGCTCAGTAGTTGTAGCTCATGGGCTGTAGAGTGCAGGCTCAGTAGTTGTGGCGCACAGGCTTAGTTGCTCCATGGCATGTGAGATCTTCCTGGACCAGGGCTCGAACCTGGTCTACTGGATTGGCAGGTGGATTCTTAACCACTGCGCCACCAGGGAAACCCCTATAAAATTAATTTATTAACTCTTCTTGAGATAACTTTGATTTTCTTGTTTCTTTTATCTTATTCTCTAATTAATATAATAATTTCACCTAGAATGAACTCATTGAATATTAGTTGGTTTGGGTGTGTTCAAAATTTAAATTATGCACGTAAGAAGCAGATTTTAAAATATTTGTTGAAATGAATGCATCTTTTAGTCAATTTCAGTCATAAATATATTATTGTAGGCACTAGTGGTTAACATCTCAGAATGACCCTAACAATTCTTTGAGTAATTACCTAATTGTTCTCTTTCACTCACTAGACTCTAATGCCCATGCAAGCTGTAGATCATTTCCTTACCAATGATTGTGCCTGGCACAGAAAAGTTTTCAGATTTTGGTATGAATTAAAATGTAGACATTAGATTATCTAAATTAATCAACTTCTGATTAGCCATGCCTAAATAATGAAGACTGAGGATTGAAGATTTTCTCCAAACAACCAGTCTTCAGTATGATCAACAGTGATCAGTTATCTCTGCCCCATTACTCATCATGGCCAGACTTCCCTCCACTCTCTCTGTGCATCAATTATAACCGACAACTACTCCCACGTTAAACTTTGCCTTTATGGGCTGATGTGTTCTTAAAATAACATGAATAATCAAGAGTTGACTGGCAGCATAAAGTGAACTTGACAATTTATTCAAGAATATCAAGTAAATGTGTTTAATCCATTAGGAAAAAAATCTTACCTCATTCTTTTGAAGTACTTTCTCTCACACTCTTTCCAGTATTCATCTATGTCTTCATGATAAATTACATCAAAGATGGCTTCTTTTGGTAATTTTCTTTCCTCTAATAGTAGAACTGTCTCTTTTTTGTAAAATCAGTCACTCTGTCACAGTAATTTTATCATTTTCTGTTCTTCTATATTATAAACAAAAGTAATAAAGAAAATCACTCTTCAATTATTGCCCTCCAAAATATGATATGTTTAAGCACATCACTCAACTTGGTCTTTTTTATCAATATCTTATTATATCAGATTCTTTAATAGTCACATATACTTTTATTATAACTGGATCACATGTATTACCATTTCTGCTTAAAATAATTTTTCCCAGGGAGGGAAATAAATAGTGCCTGTGATACACCAATGAATAAGAGAAAGACCCTGATCTCATAAAGCTTACATTTATGTATAGAATTATTGTCATGAATATTCTATGAAGAGAACATAAAATAGGCCAAAAGGAAAGTGTGATGGTTATTCATTTAAGTAGCATGATGAAGTAAGTACTTTCTGATGATGTGAAGAATGAGTGTAACCTGAACGAAATGAGAGTGAGAGCCATATGCAAGCAGAAGAGAAAGAGTTAGAGATTGCTTTTAAAGTGACAGAAACAGAGTAGAGCCCAAAGTAAAAGCTCAATATGCATTAGAAGAACTTCCATCAGACCCACATCTCTGAGTGTGCAATTGAATGCTAGAAAAGAAGTGTGTAAGTAAGGAGGGGGATATCGATGCCAGAAAGCTCTTAAATTCTGGCTGAAAGTCCTCCTGCTTTGGCAAAACACAAGTAGTTTTAGACATTGACGAAGTTGTTTCTTTGGGGATTTAAATCAATCCTAGCTTGCAGTCTATTTTGTTTTGGCTCTAAAAATTCATTTGTTTCCTTTATTCACTCAGTGATTTGTATTTCCCTTTTGTTGATCTGTGTTTGTTTTCTTTACTAAAGCTTGGACAGTTAAGCCTGTTGCCTGAGAATACATTCATATCACGTTTACCATAGACTCAACTCAGGTATGTTTAGCTCAAAATGAATTCCAAAATGTTAAAAAGGTTAGGGAGATTTAAGACTTATTGATCTTTAGCTGACTGGGTTTTACAATGGCCAGTTAGGAACTGTGATATATATCTGTCTATATTTCAGAACCCTTAAAAGTTTTTCAGAAGGAGAGGGAAGTTGAAAATCATTGCTGAGGAGGCAGCACACAGTCTGCTGCAAATTGGTCCCCATTTGTTATTCTGCCGTGTGAAAAGGTGATAGTGATACTCCTACATTGCCCTGGGTTCAGGATTTTGTTGATTCATGTTAAGACCTTGATGATTGGGCTCTCAGGATGCATTCATTGCACACATACTTGCAGTCAATCTCTGTAGAAATGTGTGTCTTTTTTTAGCTATCTAAAAAACTTTGCCCAGATTTCACTATGACAGATTTTTTTTAAATAATTTGTATAGTTGTAACTGTCTTTTCACTGAGGCTGAATTTTCTTCTCTGATTTTCCTTTTTTTGTTTTTTAATTGACTTTAGGGAAAAGAGCAGGAATAGATATGCTTTTAATGACTTATCTTTATCTGAAGATTTTTTTTCTCATTTTTAACTATACTCTGAAAATACTGATATCAAAATATCTGTGTTTTTCATTTCAACGTAATTAGCTTTGGCTCAATTCATATATATGCTAATAATCTTTCTTTACTGTTGACACTTTACTGTTGACATTTATCAACACATGAAATTATACAACAGACAAATATAGATAAATGAAGAGAACACTGCAATTAGTGTCATTTTCTTGAGTATGTCAAATGTACATTTTCCTGTACTGCCAAAAAACATCATGGCACCTGTCCTTAGCCAGCCATTTCCTCCAACTATGATTATTGTCTGTCATAGTTACACAATGATTCATCTCAATATAAAAAAAGGTATTACAAAAGAGAAGAAAATTTCACTTTGGGAATCTACTTTGGTGTTAACCCAGAGAGAACAAATCTGTATAGTCGATTACAATAGACTTTCTGGGGTTGGGCTCAGACTTCTCAGTATAAGGTGGGCTGAAAAGAAGGTACATGAATGTAAACACATTAAGTTCATTTCTGACTGTGAAACTGTCAAATGCAATATTAATGATTTAGCCTTTGGATATAGTATATTTTTTCTTACTAAAAATAACTTTATCTTTTGCTTTAGGCAAATGTAAATACTAATGGGAGAGAATCAAAATTAACTTTCTAGCACTCAAGTCTGAAATGATTGATCAATCTAGACTAAAGCATGTATGTACCCTAAAAACTTTTACTGTACTTTAAAGTATAAAAATAATATTTTTACTTTCCTAGTTATGTATCACCTTTATAATCTTCTCACCCTCTTTAAGTTATTTAAGCAAAAAAATAATAATAAGTATTATATATGCCATGGATATACTGACAATAAAAATACTAATGTAGCCTACTACCTGGATTCACTGAGCTCATATTATAGTGAGAGAGACAATAAGATAAATAAAAAAATTCAACACAGTGCAATGACAGATGTCTTAATGGCTTCTTCAGGATGATTAAGATAAAATCACATGTTCTTAGTATAGTGTCAGTTATTAGTGTATTCTTAAACTTAAATAAGCAACTGGAAATTTCAATAAATGTACAATGGCATATTTTACACATTTTAAAACCTAATTTCTTCCATCCTCTTTTAAAGACCCCCAAATTAGTAAACAGAAGCCTTAACTGAGGTAGTTATTTGCAGAGTGCTCCTTAATTGTCATAGCTTACACTTATGCAGATAAGGCAAGGCATAAATATTACAATTACTACGTATTTAAAGTACAAGGACAAAAATTCAAAGGTTTGAAACTAATTTATGCTACAGGCAGCACATCTCGAATATAAAGCAAAAGAATGTTGCTGAACTTGCTGAACTGTTGTCGATCACTTCTCTCTGCCTTGGTTTTAATATTGGTTTTCATGGACTTTTCTGATGAATTGAAAAATCTTTCTGTGAGTTTCTTATGAAAGAAAAAATATCATATTCCCCCAGGCTCAAAGCCCCAGAGAACTGGTAACAGCAGGGGAGGTGGTACATACATACAATCCAGGCCTCCCAGCCATAGGAACGTCTGGGGCAACAGGCAGTAGTTGCACTGTGGCCTGGGACCCTGTCCTCCAGCTGCTAAGGTGCTCTGCTTGCCACTCTGGCCTTCTACCTGCCCCCTGTGCAGTGGCAGAGCCTTGCAACACCGGGCACTGGAGAGGCGCCCACATGACCCTGTCTTCACCCCACTGTTCCCCTCCCCTGTGACAGCAGAGATTGTGACATAGGAAATCCCAGAGGCATCTGGAGAGCCCACCATCCCAGTGCCCCAGGCAACAAGGTCGGGGACCTTGGTAGCAGTAAGACACCAAAACCCCTGGAGGCAAAAGAAGCTATGAAGAGGGGTTGGGGCAACACCTCTGACAGAGACGGGTGGAGGGTGGAAAGTGCAGACTCTCAAAACTAGAGGCAGTTCTTGATAAGAGAAAAGAAAGAGATAAGAGAAACCAAAATCTTCTGCTATAGCGACACCTACTGGAATGCAAAAGAAAGGCCTCATTTGAAAAGGCACATCTGATAAAGGACTATTATCCAAAATATGCAAAGAACACTTAAAGCTCAACAAGAAAACAAGCCAATTACTAAATGAGCCAAAGACCTTAACAGATGCCTCACCAAAGAAGATATACAGATGGCAAATAAGTATACGAAAAGATGCTTCACATCATATGTCATCAGGGAAACACAAATAAAATCAACAGTGAAATATCACTCTACACCTATTAGAATGGCCAAAATCCAGAACAACATGAAATGCTAGCAAGGATGTGGAGCAATAGGATCTCTCATTCATTGTCCAAACCTATAAAATATACAACACCAAGAATGAACCCTAATGTAAACAATAGAGTTTGAGTGATTATGATGTGTCAATGTACATTCATCAATTATAACAAATGTACCACTTTGGTGGAGGATGTTGATAATGGGGGAGGTTGTGCATGTGTGGGCACAGGGACTAATGGGAAATATTTGTACCTTTCAATTTTGCTGTGAAACTAAAACTGTTCTAAAAAAATTAAATCTTTAAAAAGTCATCAAATTTGTTAATTGATTTTATTATTAATAAGATACAACTTCCTTTGTGTTTTTATTGGACAGTTATATTTGCATATACATAAGTAGTATATTTATACATTTTTACCATTATCATAAGATATTCTGTGTTTTTAAGATTTTGAAAGATTGTTATATAAGAATATTAACATTTTACATGTTTATGAAGAGTATGTTTTTCCATGTGTTTTATTTTGTCATTCTTTCTTTTTTTTTTTTTTAACATCTTTATTGGGGTATAATTGCTTTACAATGGTGTGTTAGTTTCTGCTTTATAACAAAGTGAATCAGCTATACATATACATATGCTCCCATGTGTCTTCCCTCTTGCGTCTCCCTCCCTCCCACTCTCCCCATCCCACCCTTCCAGGCTGTCACAAAGCACCGAGCTAATATCCCTGTTGTCATTCTTAATATATACATGATTTAATGTTTTATGTCTGAGCTTTATCTTCTTTATTTTGCTTTTGTGTTTAGGAAGATTAGATTGATTTTCTATGCCTGCAGAACAAATTTTCCCAAAATTTCATGTATTATTAAACAAATATTTATTAGCTCATACTTTCTATGCTCAGGAACCTGGAAGTGGCTTAGCTAGGTCCTATGGCCCTGAGTCTCACAAAGCTGCAGTTAAGGTATCAGTCAAGACCGCAATCATCTTGAGGGTCAACTGGGAGAACTTCTTCCAAGATCATCCAAGTGACTGTTGACAGTTACTCATACTGTTGTTTGACTGAGGACCTCAGTTTCTCACTGGCTGGAGCCTTCTCATAGGATCACTCACCACACGTCAGCTGATGTCCATTAGAGGAAGCATGTAAGAGGACAAGAGTGAGCAAGAGATGGCAAGGGATTTAAGTCACAGTATTTTGGTAACTTGATATCTCATCACTTTTATTATTCTGCTTAGAAGCAATGCAAAGTATAGCACACATTCAAGAAGAAAGCGTTTCACGCACCCACCCCAGGTGGCAAAGATCATTGGGAGTTATTTTAGAAGCTGTCACATAGATCTTTCACAAATCTTGTAACAATTATTTTGTATGTACATGTATGACATTCTTTTTTGACTTCTGATTTTTCACAAGATTTTAAAATTTATTTTGTTACATGTTTTTGCCAAGATATTTTGGTATGAATATAAAATTTACATTTTATACATGTCCTCAAATATATCAAATAATGGAATAAGCTTTAATAATCACTGTCACAAAATAAAGCTTTTCCTATTAACTTGACTCAGTTTAGTATAAGCTTTTTCTTTCTGTGTGTGCAATGTATATTCTAATTCAGGACATTTATTTTCCTTTGTTATTAAAATTACAAGTGGAATTATTAACACTGAGTAGATGAATATTCAATTATGGATTTTGCTTTACTGAAGTCTTTCAGGTGTACTTTGCTCCTGTCCCTTAAAGCTGTCCTGTTGAAGTTTTATAACTATTAGGGTCAGAATTATTCAAACTATGTAAAAGCCTGGAAAGGAGAATTATTTTTTTTTAATAAATTTATTTATTTCTTTTTGGGTGTGTTGGGTCTTCGTTTCTGTGTGAGGGCTTTCTCTAGTTGCAGCGAGCGGGGGGCCACTCTTCATCGCGGTGTGCGGGCCTCTCACTGTCGCGGCCTCTTATTGCGGAGCACAGGCTCCAGACGCGCAGGCTCAATAGTTGTGGCGCATGGGCCCAGTTGCTCCGCGGCATGTGGAATCTTCCCAGACCAGGGCTCGAACCCATGTCCCCTGCATCAGCAGGCAGATTCTCAACCACTGTGCCACCAGGGAAGCCCCAGAATTATTTTTTTTTTAACTAAGCATAAATGTGAAAGCTAAAATTTAAGATGATTATTTTAGACAAAAGGGATTGATTTAAGGCTATATCCTTGTCACACATACCATAGCCTTAAGTTAAGACTATATGGCATTTCTAATTTCTTTTTATATTTGAATGAAGATACAAATATAAAGGCAATTTTAAATAGTGATTCCTCTCTCTTCACGCTAATATAGATCATCTGAATATTCATTTCTAATTACCCACAGAAAGAAGGCATATTTTTAAACTATCAAAATTGGACTTTTTTTTTCTTTAAATTTACAGAATACATTGCTGTAAGAATGTATCATTCCTCTGTTTTTATGATTTTTTTTTATGTCAGCTATTTGGTTTAAGTCCTAGATCCTGGACAATATTTTCCCTTGTCCTAAAAATAATACTTTATTGAATAATCTCAAAATCATATTCTTGATGTTTATTTTAAAAACTACAAAATTGTCATACCTAACTATGACAATGTATACATTTTTAAAAAATAAACTCTTACCATAATAGATTAATTATTGAGTTCACTAAAAATATCCTTCTATCTCATGATACACAGATGTCAAATATCATGTAATAAAATACTCTTTTAACCTATGTATCAGTAAAACCAAACGAGTTGAAGCTTTCAAGGCCGCGAGAAATCATCTCATCAGCATATAAGAGTTCATAAAGGAAGTGCCAAGACATCAGGATCTCTGTAACATTCATCTTCTAATTTACTTTGGTCCCATCAGTAGACTTGGTATACTCAAGAATCATATATCTTTAACTTTCAAAATGACACTTCAAAGGAAATTGGTGAGTGGATACACAATGTAGTTTATGAAGATTTTCATACATAGTCTTAGGAAAATTATTTTTGGCTTATTTGGATTACTCCTCAAATGAAAAATAAGAAACAAAGAAATTGAATTATCGTCTTTGGCCAAGGATACACCCTTAGACATTCTGTTATTTAGTAATAGTTTTGCAGACTTAACATTTTGGTGAACTTTTAGGTTAACAGAGAATTTTTCATTTTTAAAGCTAATGTTAAATTCTGTATATTTTATTCTAGGCAAAGCCAAAAGACTTTCACCCAAAAGAAAAGGTGACATTTCCACTTTGTGCAGTCTGCTAAAAATGTCACACAAGCTAGAGTTTTAATCCATGTTGGTAGGTTATGCACAGATTGATTTTAAATGTAGCATTTTATTGCTCTAGGAAAAGAAGCATTTCCTTCAAAATAAGATTAAATAGATATGTAATGGGATTTTAGTTATAGAGTTGAATTTTTACACATATTTATTGGTTATTCTATATGAAATTTCCTTTCTGCTTTAAATATCTGATATAAACACCCTGAAGGGCAGGTGCTGAAATGGCAGACAGACTTAATTCCATCTGTGTAAAAGGTTAGTACCACATTGCAATGCTTAGCATAACCTTAAAAATCCATAATTTAAACTCTGTTTCTAGACTCTTTCATCCTTAAATGTGATTGAGTAATATATATCCTAGCAAGTTAAACATATAATATGGGACATCATCTTATTTTCATAAAATAATTAATCACACACAGCACAGTTGTCATAATTACTTAAGCTCAGAGTAAATATATTTTGTATGTTAAATCCTCACAGCCAATGCAAAAAAGTAGTTTTCCTATTATTAATTCTATTTGTACAAAATAGATTTACTCATATAATGTCATTCCAAAAACTTAAAAATATTGATAATGATAGTGAAAAAGTATAAAAAGTTTTACTTCCTAGCTTAGATCAGCTTTACTTCAGATGGAAGATTTCACAAATTCCAACTGTATATATTCTCATATTGTATAACCCTTGCAGACAATTAAACTTTTAATTGTTTAATATCTTCTACTTCAGAGATTCCTTCTGTCAATATGAAGGCAAATTCATTAGAAATATTATAAAATTTATTCTTGTCCTACCTCTATATGATCTGCCATTACACTTACATGAAATTAATTTCTCATTATTGGTATTCATACCTTTTGCTGAAATATGTTCTGCTAAATTTTACTTGTGATAAATGTCCCTCAGATTTTGAGCCTGTCCTGCTCTATCCATTCCTCCCCTCAGAAAAACAAACAAAAAACCCAACAAACAAAAAACAAACAAACAAAGATTCTTCTCACAATCCTATTTTCTGTACTGTTTTGTTTTTCTCCTCCCATCGTGCCTCTTCATAGTATATTTTCATATCCATCCAAAAGCAATCACTTCCAAATTGTTTCACCAGATTTATTTACATACTTCACTCATTCAACATATTTATCTTTGAAGCAAAATTTTTTTTAAAGTTATTTCCAGTAGCTGCATGGATGGTTGGAAAAATTATTCTCTCATGTCAAAAGTTATTTTTTGAATCTCTATTAATTCCTCCTTTCTTATTTAAAATGTATATAACATGATTCAAAAACTGTAAATTATTACAAATGCTACGCTGAATTTAGATTGTGTACAATTTTGTTGGTGATTTACTCTTTTAAGACAGAAGGATGTGATACTATTTTGATATATGGTCTAAAGCAGAAGGACTATAATCCATACATAAAACTGCTAAGTAATTAACTCAGTTCTATACTCAATATAACCATTCTCTCTTGAAATCAATTTAAATTTCAATTAAGAAAAGAAAAAGTTCCCTTCAAGACAGTAGTTAAGGAAATTAAAACAATTAATATATTAAGTAATATTTTTAGAGATGAAAAACCTTAAGCGTGTCAATGGCAGTGTTTTACGTAATTAAAGATGTTCAGTTGCCAACATCAGCAACAAGTACGTTAATATAATATTAAAATTTTCTAGTATTATTTTATTATTTGTCATTCTGGCAGAGTCCATCCCAGAATTAACTTCTTAGTAATTATAAAAGGCAGTCAAAATAATGGATGCTCTGTTGCACTGTTTCACTCCTATGCTATCACTCTCTCATCCTATGAACTTTTGAGCACTGGTATCATAGCTGTGCGTTCATCTTTGAGAGGCCAAGGACAACGAAAGAATAACTATGAGCATTGTAGCATACTTCAAAGTCAAAGTTTAATTTATTAAATTTTATATTTGGCAAAATGCCAATAAATTTTTCTGAAGCCCCTAGTCTGAAATGTTGTAATACAAACTTAATTGGTTATTGATCAAACACATACAAATTTCCAAATAATACACCGGCACATCACTCAGTAATTAATAAACACTGTTGGATTCCATTGTTATAATGAGGATCCATTTAAATTCTTATATGTTTCGGGAACGTCATAATAGCTAAGGATAAATAAGAGCAAATCTATTGGCAAACAAAAAGCAAGACCCAGTCATGTGACCCAGACCTAAGAAAAGAGTGCAAACTTGGAAAACCAAAGTGTAGCCTATGAAGTTAGCTGCCTTTTTTTTTTTTTAATAGATCGTTATTGGAGTATAACTGCTTCACAATACTGTGTTAGTTTCTCTTGTACAACAAAGTGAATCAGCCATATGCATACATATACCCCCAAATCCCCTCCCTCTTGAGCCTCTGTCCCACCCTCCCTATCCCACCCCTCTAGGTCATTGCAAAGCACCTAGCTGATCTCCCTGTGCCCTGTGGCTGCTTCCCACTAGCTAACTGTTTTACATTTGGTAGTGTATATATGTCCATGCCACTCTCACTTTGCCCCAGCTTCCTCCTCCCACCGCCTATGTCCTCAAGTCCATTCTCTATGTCTACATCTTTATTCCTGCCTTGCCACTAGGTTCATCAGTACCATTTTTTTTTTGATTCCATATATATGTGTTAGCATATGGTATTTGTTTTTCTCTTTCTGACTTACTTTACTCTGTTTGATAGACTCTAGGTCCATCCACCTCACTACAAAAAACTCAGTTTTGTTTCTTTTTATGGCTGAGTAATATTCAATTGTATATATGTGCCACATCTTCTTTATCCATTCACCTGTTGGTAGACATTTAGGTTGGTTCCATGTCCTGGCTATTGTAAATAGTGCTGCGATGAACATTGTGGTACATGACTCTTTCTGAATTATGGTTTTCTCAGGGTATATGCCCAGTAGTGGGATTGCTGGGTCATATGGTAGTTCTATTTTTAGTTTTTTAAGAAACCTCCATACTGTTCTCCATAGTGATTGTATCAATTTACATTTCCACCAACAGTGCAGGAGGTTTCCTTTTTTACCACACCCTTTCCAGCATTTATTGCTTCTAGATTCTTTTGATAATGGCCATTCTGACTGGTGTGAGGTGATACCTCATTGTAGTTTGGATTTGCATTGCTCTAATAATTAGTGATGTTGAGCATCTTTTTATGTGCCTCTTGGCCATCTATATCTCTTCTTTGGTGAAATGTCTATTTAGGTCTTCTGCCCATTTTTTAATTGAATTGTTTGTTTTTTTGATATTGAGCTGCATGAGCTGCTTGTATATTTTGGAGATTAATTCTTTGTCCATTGTTTCATTTGCAAATATTTTCTCCCATTCTGAGGGTTGTCTTTTCATCTTGTTTACAGTTACCTTTGCTGTGCAAAAGCTTTTAAGTCTCATTAGGTCCCATTTGTTTATTTTTGTTTTTATTTCCCTTTCTCTAGGAGGTGGGTCAAAAAGGATCTTGCTGTGATTTATGCCATAAAGTGTTCTGCCTATGTTTTCCTCTAAGAGTTTTATAGTGTATGGCCTTACATTTAGGTCTCTAATGCATTTTGAGTTTATTTTTGTGTATGGTATTTGAGAGTGTTCTAATTTCACTCTTTTACATGTGGCTGTCCAGTTTTCCCAGCACCACTTATTGAAGAGGCTGTCTTTTCTCCATGTATGTTCTTGCCTCCTTTGTTGTAAATTAGGTGATCATATGTGCGTGAGTTTATCTCTGGGCTTTCTATCTTGTACCACTGTTCTATATTTCTGTTTTGTGCCAGTACCATACTGTCTTGATTACTGTAGATTTGTAGCATAGTTTGAACTCGGGGAGCCTGATTCCTCCAGCTCCGTTTTTCTTTCTCAAGATTGCTTTGGCTATTCGGGGTTTTTGTGTTTCCATATGAATTGTAAACTTTTTTGTTCTAATCTGTGAAGAATGCCATTGGTAGTTTGATAGGGATTGCATTGAATCTGTAGATTGCTTTGGGTAGTATAGTCATTTTCACAATATTGATTCTTCCAGTGAAGAACATGGTATATCTCTCCATCTGTTTGTATCATCTTTAATAACTTTCATTCGTGCCTTATTGTTTTCTGCATACAGGTCTTTCACCTCCTTAGGTAGGTTTATTCCTAGGTATTTTTTACTTTTTGTTGCAATGGTAAATGGGAGTGTCTCTTTAATTTCTCTTTCTGATTTTTCATTCTTCGTGTATAGGAATGCAAGAAATTTCTGTGCATTAATTTTGTATCCTGCAACCTTACCAAATTCATTGATTAGCTCTAGTAGTTTTCTGGTAGCATCTTTAGGATTCTCTATGTGTAGTATCATGTCATCTGCAAACAGTGACAGTTTTACTTCTTTTTTCCACTTTGTATTCCTTTTACTTCTTTTTATTCTCTGATTGCTGTGACTAGGACTTCCAAAACTATGTTGAATAATAGTGGTGAGAGTGGACATCCTTGTCTTGTTCCTGATCTTAGTGGAAATGCTTTCAGTTTTTCACCATTGAGTATGATGTTCACTGTGGGTTTGTCATTTATGGTAGGTAATTATGTTGAGGTAGTTTCCCTCTATGCCCATTCTCTGGGAGAGTTTTTATCACAAATGGGTGTTAAATTTTGTCAAAAGCTTTTTCTGCATCTATTGAGATGATCATATTGTTTTTATTCCTTAATTTGTTAATGTTGTGTATCACATTCATTTGTGTATATTGAAGAATCCTTGCATCCCTGGGCTAAATCTCAATTGATCATGGTGTATGATCCTTTTAATGTGCTGTTGGATTCTGTTTGCTAGTATTTTGTTTAGGACTTTTGCATCTGTGTTCATCAGTGATATTGCTCTATAATTTTCTTTTTTTGTGATACCTTTTTCTGGTTTTGGTATCAGGGTGAGGGAGGCTCTGTGAATTTGGGAGTGCTCCTCCCTCTGAAATTTTTTGGAAGAGTTTGAGAAGGATGGGTGTTAGCTCTTCTCTAAATGTTTGATAGAATTCACCTGTGAAGCCATCTGGTCCTGGACTTCTGTTTGTTGGAAGATTTTTAATCACAGTTTCAATTAGATTACTTGTGATTCATCTGTTTATATTTTCTAATTCTTCTTGGTTCAGTCTTGGAAAATTGTAACTTTCCAAGAATTTGTCCATTACTCCATAGTTGTCCACTTTATTGACATATAGTTGTTTGTAGTAGTCTCTTATAATCCTTTATATTTCTGTGGTGTCAGTTGTGATTTCCTCCTTTTCATTTCTAATTTTATTGATTTGGGCCCTCTCCCTTTTTTTCTTGATGAGTCTGGCTAAGGGTTTATCAATTTTGTTTATCTTCTCAAGAAGCAGCTTTTAGTTTTATTGATCTTTGATATTGGTTTCTTTGTTTCTATTTCATTTATTTCTGCTCTGATCTTTATGATTTCTTTCCTTCTACTGACTTTGGGTTTTCTTTGTTCTTCTTTCTCTAGTTGCTTTAGGTGTAGTGTTAGATTGTTTATTTGAGATTTTTCTTGTTACTTGAGGTGAGATTGAATTGCTTATAAACTTCCCTCTTAGAACTGTTTTTGCTCTGTCCCACAGGTTTTGGGTCATTGTGTTTTCCTTGTCGTTTGTGTCTATGTATTTTTTTATTTCTTCTTTGATTTCTTGCAGTGATCTCTTGGTTATTAGTAGCGCACTGTTTAGCTCCATGCATTTGTGTTTTTTAGGTTTTTTTCCTGTAATTTATTTCTAATCTCATACCATTGTGGTAGGAAAAGATGTTTGATATGATTTCCATTTTCTTAAATATTCTGAGGCTTGATTTGTGACCCAAGATGTGATCTATCCTGTAGACTGTTCCAGGTGCACATGAGAAAAAAGTGTATTCTGCCACTCTCAGGTAGAATGTTCTATAAATATCAATAAAATCTATTAGTTCTATTGTGTCATTTCAAGCTTGTGTTTCCTTATTTATTTTCTGTTTGGATGATCTGTCCATTGGTGTAAGTGGGGTGTTAAAGTCCACTACTATTGGGCTTCCCTGGTGGCACAGGGGTTGAGAGTCTGCCTGCCGATGCAGGGGACACGGGTTCGTGCCCCAGTCTGGGAAGATCCCACGTGCCGCGGAGCGGCTGGGCCCGTGAGCCATGGCTGCTGAGCCTGTGCTCCGCGACGGGAGAGGCCACAATAGTGAGAGGCCCATGTAACGCAAAAAAAAAAAAAAAAAAAAAAGTCCACTACTATTATTGTGTTATGTCACTTTCTCCTTTCACTGTTGTTAGCATTTGCCTTATGTATTGAGGTGCTCCTGTGTTGGATGCATAAACATTTATAATTGTTATATCTTCTTCTTGGATTGATCCCTTGATCATTATGTAGTGTCCTTCCTTATATCTTGCAACAGTCTTTGTTTTAAAGTCTATTTTATCTGATATGAGTATTGCTACTCCTGCTTTCTTTTGATTTTGATTTGCATGGAGTATCTTTTCCCATCCCTTCACTTTCCATCTGTATGTGTCCCTAGGTCTGAAGTGGGTCTCTTGTAGACAGCATATATATGGGTCTTGTTTTTGTATCCATTCAGCCAGTCTGTGTCTTTTGGTTGGGGCATTTAATCCATTGACATTCAAAGTAATATTGATGTGTATGTTCCTATTACCATTTTCTTAATTGTTTTGGGTTTATTTTTGTGGGTCTTTTTCTTCCCTTGTGTTTGCCACCTAGAGAAGTTTTTTTTAGCATTTGTTGTAGAGCTGGTTTGGTGGTGCTGAATTCTCTTAGCTTTTGCTTGTCTGAAAAGCTTTTGATTCAGATCCATCAAATCTGAATAAGATCCTTGCTGGGTAAGGTTTTTCTCTTTCATCACTTTGAGTATATCCTGCCACTCCCTTCTGCTAAAAAATCAGCTGATAACCTTATGGAGATTCTGTTGTATGTTATTTTTTGTTTTTCTCTTGCTGCTTTTAATATTTTTTCTTTGAATTTAATTTTTGTTAGTTTGATTAATAGGTGTCTTGGTGTGTTTCTCCAAGGATTTATCCTGTAGGGACTCTCTGTGCTTCCTGGACTTGGGTGACTATTTCTTTTCCCATGTTAGGGAAATTTTCCACTCTAATCTCTATATTTTCTCAGACCCTTTATTTTTCTCTTCTTCTTCTGGGACCCCTATAATTCAAATGTTGTTGCATTTAGTGTTGTCCCAGAGGTCTCTGAGATTGACTTCAATTCTTTTTATTCTGCTCCTCAGCAGTTATTTCCACCTTTTTGTCTTCCAGCTCACTTATTTGTTCTTCTGCCTCAGTTATTCTGTTATTACTTCCTTCTAATGTATTTTTCATTTCAGTAATTGTGTTGTTCATCTCTGTTTGTTTGTTCTTTAGTTCTTCTAGATCTTTGTTAAACATTTCTTGTATTTTCTCAATCTGTCCCTCCATTCCATTTCTGAGATTCTGGATCATCTTTACTATCATTACTCTGAATTCTTTTTCAGGTAGATTGCCTATTTCCTCTTCATTTATTTGGTCTTGTAGGTTTTTACCTTGCTCATTCATCTGCAACATATTTTTTTGCCATCTCATTTTTTCTTTTTCCTTTTTCTAATGAATGAGTTGTGTTCCTGTCTTACTGGTTGTTTGGCCTGAGGCTTCCAACACTGCAGTTTGTAGGCTGTTGGTTAGAGCTGGGTCTTGGTGCTGAGGTGAGGACTTCCGTGAGACCTCACTCCGATGACTATTCCCTGGAGTCTGAGCTTCTCTAGAAGTAAGTCCAGTGGTTCGAACTTGGAGCTCCCACTGCAGCAGCTTCGGCCGGACCCCCCAGCTCATTAACCAAGATCCTGCAAGCTGCACAAAGCATCAAAAAAAAAAAAAAACCAGAACAATAACAAAGTAAAAAATAAGATTAGGAAATTAACAGCTATGTTACAAAAACTATAAAAATATAAATATAGATGAAACAACAACTGGAAGGTAAAACAGAACCACAAGAGTAAAAAAGAGGAGGAGAAAAAAAAATGGAGGAAAAGCCCTTGGCTGCGGAGGGCGGGGCCTAAGCAGGGTGAGGTTTGGGTGGTGGGCAGGGTCTATGCTTATGACCCACAAGGCTAGAAAAAGCCGGGGGTTTGTGTGGGGTGGGGCTTAGGCTCAACAGGACAGAAGGGGCCCAGAGGGTGGGGGACCCCACCTGGGAGCCCAGCAGGCTCCCTGTGCCCAAGTGGGTGGAGCAAACACCCTCTGCACCTCTCCTGCTCCTGGAGGGCCCCTCCCGCCTGCCTCTCCTGTTCTACCCTGGCCTCCCTCCTACTCCCTAGGACCAACGCAGCCTGGAGGGGCCCACTGAGGGCATAGGACCTGGCCTGAGAGCTGGGCAGACTTCCCTGGTCTATTGGGCAGGGGAAACGCTGGGCCCGCTCCCCGTGATCTGAGCCCCTGAGGGTCCCTCCAGACATGGAATCCCTCCCCCACTCAGCCACCCCTCAGGGGCACTGGTCCTGTCTGGCCTCCACTTCTCCTCCCCTCTCAGTCCCCCCACATCCTACTGGTTCACTTGGGGGTTCTTCCTGTGTCCTTTGGCATTGGGGTCCCCCACCATCATCCAGCAGGAGCCCTAGTTGTGGGGAGACGTGAACTCTGTGGCTTCCCACACTGCCATCTTGATTCACTGAAGTTAGCTTCTTGAAGTCATGCCCCAGACATTTGCTCTCAAAGGGATAGACATAAATAGGTTTCCTAATACAGTGGTCTATAAACTAACCCTATATGGGTGGGTCACTCTCCCGAATTAATGGTTGATGTATCTGGCTGTGTGCCTGTGGATTGGCTGGGGCCAGTGGGGAGGAAATCTGTGCAGCTCAGTTCAGCTCAGGTGGGCTTTGCTGGGCTCTGCTTCAAATGTCTTCACGTTTTAGAGCTGAGGAAGAATTTGTAGCCCCTATATGACATGCTTATCTCATTATAGAAGCTAGTAACACAAGAGACTCAGCTAATTCATACGATGATAAAGTTCTGTTTGGACAGTAAAGTTTTCATACATTCAGTGACCAAAATAAGTTACAGAGCCAAGTCTGTTATTGAGGGGAAAACATATGTTGTATACTGGGAGACACTGTAAATCAATTAGCAAATGGTGTATGTTTACATTTTTCTTGTAGGAGAAAGAGGAATTAATGAGATCAATAAAGCAATCTACCATACCTTCACCACCACCCCCCCACCAAAACAAAAAGGGTAAGATTGGACACTACTGATAATATCTGAGGCAAAAATTCCTTGCCCTGAATATTGTCAAGCAAAATAAAAGAATTAACAATTTGTTCAATCTTTGTATGAAATCTATTTCAGGGTAGTTGCCCTAGTTGATGAGAAATTCTCTTTATAAACGGAGTTTTAGCTAACAATTGTGAAAGGAATAATTCTTTAGTGGAATCTGTGATTCAGGGAAGAGTCATCAATTTATAAAACCAGTATAGAAATACTTTAGGAGATCTTTCTAATGGAGGAACTATAATATCACCATATGAGCCACAGATCAATCTTAACTTCATTAAATGTCCAATAACTAGACCTTGTGTCATTGATATGATGTAATGTGGAGTATCTAATAGCATTTGAGCCTAATCAAGCTTCTAGAGCTAGCTTTCATTTACCAAACAAAGTGGTGGGGGGGAGAACTAATTAATGACAGCACAAGGAAGCAAAAGAAACAAAGAATTTAAGACATTCTGCAAGATAACGTGCATCCATTTTATTAATTAATAACGTATTAAAATTAGGATGCATTAGCTCTAAATTAAAGGGGACTTAAGAGACATAATAGCAAAATTTATGTGTGGCACTTATTTGAATTCTAATTTAGATTAAAAAACTAAAAATATGAATTTGGTAGATGAATAGGGAAATTTTATTTTGGAGTCATTAGCTGATATCAGAGTCATTATTTTTGTATTTGTGAATGTGGATTGTGATTTTATAAAGCAGTATCTATATTTATCAGATATGCTTATTAAGTTTGTAAGGGTGAAATGACTTTGATATCTGAGACTTATTTTAATGTACATTAGAAAAATTTTTAAAAGGTAGATGAATAAATATGATTAAATCTTTCTCCTTAACTCTGGGTAATTGTTGGTGGTTTGTTACATAGTTTCTCTTTTAAAATGTTTACAGTTATTATAATTTATTATTTTAAAATAAAGGAGCGCAATATTGAAATTGTCCCATGATCTCTGTTTTAAGGATTATTGAATTTATTTTTATGACTCTTTTTTATCCATACCAATTATGCTTCATGCTAACCTTGGCTTACATTCCTTTTGTTTCTTCTTTGTAGCAAGTTAAATGTTACCTATAATTTTATAGAATGTCTCTGTTATTTTCTACTTTATCTTTTCAAGGATGAAATTAATCTTTTGCACTTTCAAACTGTAGTTTCCCATGGTTTCATAACAGTGTGAAAATGTTTTTACTTACTAAGTATTTCATGAAAATAATGACCAAAATTCATTAATTCCATAAAAGTATTAATAGATATAATTTTTTAAAACATCTTTATTGGAGTATAATTGCTTTACAATGGTGTGTTAGATTCTACTTTACAACAAAGTGAATCAGCTATACATATACATATATCCCCATATCTCTACCCTCTTGTGTCTCCCTCCCTTCCACCCTCCCTATCCCACCCCTCTAGGTGGTCACAAAGCACCTAGCTGATCTCCCTGTGCTATGCGGCTGCTTCCCACTAGCTATCGATTTTACATTTGGTAGTGTATATATGTCCATGCCACTCTCTCACTTCGTCCCAGCTTACCCTTCCCTCTCCCCTCAAGTCCATTCTCTAGTAGGTCTGCGCCTTTATTCCCATCCTGCCCCTAGGTTCTTCATGACCATTTTTTTTTTCTTAGATTCCATATATATATTAGCATATGGTATTTGTTTTTCTCTTTCTGACTTACTTCTCTCTGTATGACAGACTCTAGGTCCATCCACCTCTAATAGATATAATTTGATCACTGTCTTATCTGCACTAACTTGACATTCCATTCCCCACTCTCAGCAAATAATATTCAATATTATCCAAGAAAGTAGTAATTTCTAAGATATTGACAAAACAATTAGCTTGAACACTTTTATTTAGTACATACTGTTTTGGTTATAATTTCCCAAATGCAATTTTCACCTATATATGGAATTAATTCCTGTTTATTGTCACTGTAGGTGTGATAGGACACATTACAATTTATTAGTGTATTCTGTTATTCACAGGTTTAGAAATATTCTAAAAGTATCCAAAACTGATACGAAATGCTATATTTTTTCCTTCTGAAAACTTGTATTTGTTTTTTTATAACTACTGTAACCAATTACCACAGTGGCTTAAGTAACACATATTTATTATCTTATACTTGCATAGAGTAGAAGTCCAACACAGGCTTCATTGAGCTAAAATTGAGGTGTCAGCAGGGCTGAGTTCCTTTCTGGACACTGGAGGGAAGAATCCATTTTCTTGTTCTTTCCAGCCTTTAAAGCCTCCCAACATTCCAGGTATCGCGGGCCCCTTCCTTTATCTCAAAGGCAGCAACTTTGCCTCTTTCTATGGTTTTCTGTCATAGTTACATCTTCCTCTGACTTTCTCTCCTGTCTTCTTCCTGAACTTTTAAGCACCCTTCTGATTACATTGGGCACACCTGTATAATCTAGGCTCATCTCCATATTTTAAGGGAGGGAGCACAACTTCTTCCACAAATGAGGTGAAATCCAGAGCATTGACAATAGTGTTGAGTCCTCGTAATGAGAACTGAGAGCAGGTATGGCTCCTGGGCAACAATGCACAGACACAAATACATCAAAATGAAGACTACGATTATAAAGACTTCAAAATAAATCAGTACTTCAAAAGCATCAAATGGAGACATCTACTCAGAATTTTCTTACAACAATAAGATTTAAACAGTAAGCAGCTAAAAGGAAAAGGAGGCATGGAATTAGAAGTTGCAGGCTCTTATGGGCTGAGTATTTGTGTCCCCCCTCAGATTCATATGTTTAAGCCTAACCTTCAATGTGATGGTACTTGGAGGCCTTTGGGAGATAATTTGGGTCTTGCAGGTGGGGCTCTGGTCTAATGGGATTAGTGCCTTTATAGGAAGAAATATTAGAGGGCTTGTTCTCTCTCCATGTATACTAGGAGATAGTTGCTGCTAACCAGCCAGAAAGAGAGACCTCATCAGAAACTGACAATACTGGCACCCTGATCTCTGACTTCCTACTTCCTGAACTGTGAAAAATAAAACGTCTGTTGTTTAAGTCACTTGGTATATGGTATTTTGTTATGGCAGCCTGAGCAGATTAATACAGAGGCGCACCATGATCTCACATAATCGAATAAGCATAACCCCAAACGTATTAACAATTGTACGTTAAAAGTCTGATGCCATTGCTTTAGTTATCAATGGAATGGAAACTTAAATTTTATTATAGCTTTACATAGATATATGTTTGGGGAAAGTAATAGATAAATAACCCAGGCAATTTGAATAAGATGTTTAACATTTAGCTGAGGATTTTAAAATGTATCCACTAAATGAGCTAGATTGCATTATTGTTCCCAAAATTTTTGTGCTCTTCTATGCAGAATATTTAGCTGAAATATTGGCGACAGGCTTGGTCATATAACCTTTTTTAGCAAACCATACGATAATAGAAACTTTAAAAAGCCGCTGTGTTTTTTTTCCTCTCTCATGGGTCAGTAATGCTATAGATAGAATGTGGTTCCTGGGGTAAAGATAGAGGAGTACTCAAGCTATAATAATAATAATAATCTATAAATACTCATACAAAATGATTTGTGTGTGTGTGTTTTTTTTTTTTGCAGTACGCGGACCTCTCACTGCTGCGGCCCCCCACCCCCCGCTGCGGAGCACAGGCTCCGGACGCGCAGGCTCAGGGGCCATGGCTCACGGGCCCAGCCGCTCCGCAGCATGTGGGATCTTCCCGGACCAGAGCACGAACCCGTGTCCCCTGCATCGGCAGGCGGACTGCCAACCACTGCGCCACCAGGGAAGCCCAAGAGAGTTTTTTTTCTTAACTATTTCTTTTTCTTTCTTCTCCTATTTCTTGGCAGATCACTCAACAGCAGGTGTGGGTCAAAAATTAATCTATATATTTAGTTTCATTTTTGTTCAGTTTTATTTTGCATGAATATTCTAAAGTATAACAATTCCAAGCCCTCCTTGTCCAAATTAGAAGGGGTTCTATTCTTCTTTCCCTCTGCTCCTTAATATGTCATAAATTTTTATGTCCAATAGAGTAGTCATGACAATAGAGTAGTTATGATGGTTTTTACTGGTCACCATTGGGACCAAATTTGTCTCTGGAAGCCAAAGTGCATCATGCCCTCTACCTCGAATCCTGGCAGCTACAGAGGCTGGACATGTCTTGATACTGACGCTATTATTATCATGACCCAAAAAAGCAGATGTTGGTATTTTTGCTCAAAAATTTGTTTAGATTCTTTTTTTTTTTTTTTTTACTGCCTCCAATATTCTGTTATTGCCCATCTCTAGCTTCATGTAATAATTGGCATTTAAAAATATATAAATTGGGGCTTCCCTGGTGGCGCAGTGGTTGAGACTCCGCCTGCCGATGCAGGGGACGCGGGTTCGTGCCCCGGTCCGGGAAGATCCCACATGCCGTGGAGCGGCTGGGCCCGTAAGCCATGGCCGCTGAGCCTGCGCGTCCGGAGCCTGTGCTCCGCAACGGGAGAGGCCACAACAGTGAGAGGCCCGTGTACAGCAAAAAAAAAAAAAAAAAAAAAAAAAAAAAAAATATATATATATATATATATGTCTTCAAAAAGTGTTTTTAAACAGTCATGGTGTGATCTATGTTATTAAATATGATATTTTATAAGACCGGAGATTTTTTAGTTTGATAACCTTTACATTTTATGGTTTTCTGATTGTCCATGTTACATGCAAAATTTGGAATTTTTTCTCACAAATAGGCCTTAAATTTTTTTTTGCTTATTTCTGATATTATCTTATTTAGACTGTTTCATGTAAGATTCCATTCTGCTTCATGTAAGAACATCCAAAATATAGTGACAAATAGAAGTTTACAAATATGCTTTTTCAAGGAAGAAAAAAAGGTACGAAATTAGGCAGTCCAAGGTGTCAGAAGTTTCATTGATCCAGCTCTTCTTTAACTCTTCTCCAGCATCCCTTCCATTAGCTCTGTTATCAAAGAGTAAAGGGAGGGATTAAAGGGGACTTGCCCAGGAAACCCCATTTAAGGGGCTTTCTTAGAAGTTCCACTGAAAGGCAGCTCAAATGTCATTACCAACCCATAAAACACTTGAAAGGAAGAATAAAATATGTTACTCACTTTCCCTGTTATTTTGTTTTATTTCATTTTAACTTAGTTTATTGCTGCCCACAAAGATGTAAGTTGTGTTTCTAAATAAAAGAAAAAAATGCAGGCCATTAGTGTATGCGATTGGATTCAATATGAAGCAATCCACTTTTCAAATAACAGAGCACAGACAAATCATTAAAAAAGAACTATGTCCTGCTTATGTATTTGTCCTTCTAGTTGAGAGCATGTAATAACAATTACACTAATTCAAAAATTGCCCCCTGTGAGGGTAAACAGCATTTTCCATTTTCTATCTGCATTCAAGCCATGTTGTAACAGTGGTAAGGTATTTGTAAGAGAAAGAATTTAGAAAATCTCTTTTAAAAAACACTTCCTTTCATTCAATAATTAATTCAGAGGCTAACTTGAAAAAAAAGTTATCCATGTAAAGGGAAGGAGAAAAAGCCAGAGAAAGTAAATTTGATTATAGAAAGTTAAAAAAAGAAAACCTATAAAGAAGTTGTGCATCCTTTGAAGAGAGGGTGAATGCCTCAATTCAGATTTTTAAGGTAATTAACACAAAATGTTCATAGCATGTTATTGTATCATACAAGGTATATTCTTTGAAAAGTAAGTTGTAATTCTTTCGGTAATTCTACAATTTTTCAGGAATTATGTTTAATGAAAAGAATAGAAATAGAAATGTGTTTTATAGGGGCTATAATATCATAATGTGAGCTTCTCCCTTAAAATTATGATAGCTTGCATTGGCTCTGATATAGCATCTCAGATCACATCTAATCACCTAGCAAAAGCAGGTTTTAATGTAAAAGGTTGAGTATGACATGCAAAATGGAGCTCTTTTGGGAACTAGATCCTGTAGGAATATGAAATGACCATATTACAATGATTATTTCTGTAAAGTTATATAAAGAACATATGCATATCTTAAATGTAGTACATCTTTTGCTTGGAGATGACATTTAATACAGCCAAAGGAGCTCCAAGTTAGTAAGTACCAAGACGTATATAAAAAGTCCTATCTGAGGCAATTCATATTCATCAACAATATATTTGATTTTTCCCATTCTTTACAACCTGTGTGAAATTATTTCATCTTGTCATTATGGTTTTCCATTCAAGGACTTCTAAAGGATAAAGACATATTATTTTATCATAGTCCTTAAGCTCAGCTACTGCATGTTCTCAGTTGATGAATGTTGTATACGATGGCCCATAACAACTTCTGCAGGTCAGCAACTGTTCTCATAGTTGGCATAGATTTAAAATTCTTGACTTAGATTTCTATTCCTTCAGAATATTATTGAGTTTAGATTATTAAGTTTTCACCACTCACATTCCAAACACAACTTCCCATTTCTTCCAGTGAAAGAAATTATTATTTCCACTAAACCTTTTAGCCAAAATTATCAGAACCTCTAGGCCATTAATTTATTTCCTTTTCCCCTATGAATTGGGTCTCATATATGGTGGGATTTTTTCTTCAACACTTTAAATATTTCACTCTATTCTGTTCTTGCTTGCACGTTTTTCTGAAGATAAGCTATAAGTAATTTTTACCTTTGTTCCTCTATAAGTAAGGGGTTTCTCCCCCTGACTCCTGGCTTCTTTTAGGGATTTTTCTTTATCTTTGATTTTCTATAATTTGAAAATAATGTGCTTACATATATTATTTTGGGAATTTATTTCTGCTGTGTTTTTTCTCTTTATCCAGCATAAATTTCTTGATTCACTTTTTAAAATAACCCTTTGTCAAACTACCAAACTAACATGTCCTTTAACCTTTCCTTGTATTCCCTTAGCAAATCTTCAAATATGTATGCCCATCATTATCCTGATCACCGTTAGACCTGCTGGTTACCATTAGCAGTTAGGAAAAAAATCACACAACTAAAATATTTGTTTCACCAAAAATCCCCAGACAATACCATCAACCTAAGCTTCAATATTACAGTTTTATTATGTTTCTATGTTTTTCTCATCAACTCAGGCTCAGTCTCTACAAAAACTATTTCCACTCCCATCTTCTTCAAGCTTCTTCAGTTTTCAAGAGAAAAAATAGACTTTTGCTTATTCTCTCATTTATACATTCCAGGCTTTCTTCTGATTCTTTCTTTGAGGATTGAAGCTATAGAACTTTTCTGTTAAATCCACTTGTTTTTTTATGGAATGTGGCCAAGATGGCAGAGTAGGAAGACCCTGAGCTCCCCCGCTCCCACAGGTACATCATTACAACTATTTACAGAGCAACTATTGATGGGAACAACTTGAAGACCAGCAGAGAAGGTTTTCCACAGCTAAACATATAAAAAAGGAACTACAACAAGCCAGGTAAAAGAGGCAGAGATGCTTTAAAGTCAAGACCCACACCTCCGACCCACAAACAAGGGGATAATCCTAAATGCCGAAGTTCTTCTTAAGGAGCAAAGCTGTCCAAGCCTCACATCAGGCTCTCCAACCCAGGGGACTTACACTGGGAAAACAAGCCCGCAGAACTTCTGGATTTGATGGCTGGTGGGGCTTGCAAATGGGAGAGCCAAAGGGCTGTAGGAAATGAGACCTAGATGGTATTATGCTATGTGTAATAAGTCAGACAGAGAAAGACAAATACTGTGTGATTTCACCTGGAATCTAAAAAACAAAACAAATGAACAAACATAAAACAGAAACAGTGTCATAGATACAGAAAACAAACAGGTAGTTGCTGGAGGGGAAGGGGATAAAAGGATGAGTGAAATAGTCAAAGGAAATTAAGAGGTACAAAGTCCAGTTGCAAAATATGAGACATGGGGAAGAAATGTACAGCAGGGAGAATATAGTCAAGAATAATATACTATCTTTGTATGGTACTAGGGATGTAAAGGGCAACATGATTAACATAACTAACTCTGCTGTATCTTATCTCCGAAAGTTAAGAGAGTAAATCCTAAAAATTATCACAAGAAAAAAAATTGTTTCTTTTTCTTTTATCTTGTATATATATGAGGTGGTAAAGTTTCACTAGACTTACTGTGGTCATCATTTCATGATGTATGTAAGTCAAGTCATTATGCTGTACACCTTACATATATACAGTGCTGTATAGCAATTACATCTCAAAAAAAAACTGGAGGAAAACATTTTTTTAAACTAAAAAACTAAAATAGCTATTGTGAATACAATATATTATAAGGAAAATGCTGCTGGTAATATTAAATACATATCGGTGCAAAATTATATGTACATAAATATACACATATATGTGCGTGTATATATATATACACAGTGTTTTATATATATACATAAAACAATTACATGTAGTAAGGGTGCTAATATGGGTGACTTAGAATTTTTCATTCTATTCAATGATAGAAAAATGCAATTAAAGCTTTAAATTTAAGGGAAAAATCTACTGGTTTTTCTAGTAGAATATATATCTGCAAATAATAAATATGTTATCTCTTTTATTTCCTTACTATTAAAATTATCCATTTAATTTATTTCCTGTCATATTGTATTGATCAGGGTATTAGAACTGTGCTGGAACATAATGACAAGTATGGTGATGGTGGTGACAGGGAAATCTTAATATGGTCATGTAATGAGGCAAGCATACCCCAAATTTTCTCAGTAAGTAGAAAATAATTGTAGATTTTTTGCTGTGCAATTTTATGAAGTTAAGAAAGTTTATTTTTAGTGTTGGCTTCCAAGAATTTTTATAAAACATAAATGTTGAACTTTTCCAGATGATTCTCTTTTTTTAAGCTTGCCATATCAGTTTTCTCTTTAAGGTCATTGATGTGTTAAATCACATGGAAAGTGAGTGTATTTTTTCTCTTTTTGTTTCTTTTCTTTTCTTTCTTGGCTAAATTATCCTGGCATTCCTGCTCTAATTATATTATATTTTAGTTAGTTACAGCATCCTAATAAAGTGAGTGTATTAGCCTTTTATATCTTTCTATTTTTAGAAAACTTGTATATGGTCAGGGCTGTTTTCCCAGGAGAATACATTAAAGTTCACTGTAAAGCCATCAGTGCCTGGGGTTTGAGGATGTACAAAGGTTTTGATACACATTTATATTTCTTTCTATCCAAGTTTTATTTTTTTAATTTCACTTTGTACTAATTTTGAATTCTCTCATTTTCAGACATGAATATTTATAATTATCCTCTGATTTTTATTTTCAAATTGTCATGTGATCAGAAATCATGGTCTGAGCTTTGTTAACTTTTTTTGAATTTTAGTTCATAAGTAATTCATGGTCACTTTTTCTGATATTACATGATACATTGAAAATAATTATTTTTGTTTATTCCATCTGCTTCGTCTGGTTTTTCAGATTTTTTTCTCCGTCTGTTGCAGTTACAATCATAAATTGTTTCTCAAAATGTACAAAGAGGAGAAATTGGTCCTCAGACCCAGTTTGTGCCGTCTAGAAGAGCTGAAGGGGCAGTGGTGTGGGAGGTGAGGGATCTCCTCAAGGCAAAGAGCGAAGATTTATACCTCCACAAAGTAACGATAAGTTTTTAAAAAGCATGGTGTGTCCATTGCAATCACTTCATCCTTGTGCTATGTAGCTCAGTAGATTAGAATGAGCACTAGTTAACCAGTGAGTTTCTACATCTTGTTCTGAAAAATTCTCCCTCACCTACAAGAACGACCCATTTTCATTCTTCCCGTGGATTTCTCAAAGTGTTCATGAAGGAAGCCAGCTGTCAATATTAGCTCACCCTCTTTTGGGGTCATGGAAATTCACTATATTGCTAAGAATTATAATACAAACTAAATATATCTTTATAGAAGAAAAACAAAGAAAACAGAATAGTCATTCTAACATACAGTTTCTACAAATACTTGTTATTTAATCATCCTTATAAAGATTTAAACAATTTTTCTTGAGAAAAAACAGATATTTTATTTTAATAAAAGTGCCTGGTAGAATACTTCATGCATTTGAAGAGGTATTTAAATTTTTATTTTGAAAGATTATTGAAAATATTATCACCATCTTATTATACAATTATAAAATAGAACATTTATTGAGAGTTTTCAAGTACTAATAAAAAGAAAAATTGGAATGAAGCTCTCTGGAGTGGTCTGTTGTGGTGGCCTTAGTTAGATGGCCTTGGTTTCCATGCTGTAGAGTATGTTATTTATTTCCTTCTTAACTGAAATAGATTCTGAAAACAGCCTCTCTGACGCTCAAATCATTACGTACGTTAGTCCCCAGATAGTAGGTGATTTTATCCTGAATTTTAGTCATCCACTTTCCAGAGTTAATGAGAGGAAATTACAGTTTTCAAGAGATTGAGTTTTAAAAAAGAGTTTAATAATAACATGTTGAAAAACACTTGCAATATGTAATCTTTTTAATTTATAAGACTCACAGTCATCTTCCTTCTGAGGAAATTTTTTCAGTGTGTTTTTTGATCTAAATTTGTATGGTTGTGAAAACCCTGATACTTTTAATAAGCAGTAAAGTAGGCATTGATCCTAGTTAAAGGCAACTGCATATAGGCAAGTATGTAGAAGGCTGGCAACCTATCACTTAGACAACTGCCATCCTATACAACAGAAGTTTCTATGATGATGAAAATACGCTGTAATCTGTACCGTCCAATATGGTAGCTACTGGCCACATGTGGCTGTTGAGCACTTGGAATGATGCTAGTTTGAGGAATGAATTTCTAATTTAATTTAATTCAATTTAAATTTATAAAATCACATGTGGCTAGTGCCTACCACATCGGACAGCAAAGATTTAAACTAAACAATTAGAAGATTTTGTTCATTTACTGATGTAGGCCAGTTGCCTAAAAGAGTGTCAGGCATATTGTAAACTCTCACAAATAATTGTTGATTTAGTGAATGCAAAGGTCATATTCCAATATATGTTACCTTTTAGTATTCAGCCCACTTCAGGTGCTGGCCAAGAGGCACTTACTGGTAAAAAATAAAATTTGATACTGTGGGTAGTGATGCAGATGATCTAAACACAGACCTAAAATTTGGAAGTTGCCCCCCTTTGGCAAACTACATTTTGGCTAACACTGACTGAACCATTAATTACCCTCCTCTTGGTGGATTATGAATAAGAGATACCAAGAGAGGAACATAGAAGCAGAAATAGAAATATCAGGGAAGAAATAAAACTTTAAAAAAACTGTAGAGAGAAAGGAAGGGAGGAAAAATGATTAAACGAGATTACAGAATATTCAAGTGCATAAAAGCAATGAATGTCTCAGATTACTAGAGGTCTTAGATTTCAAGAACACTTTATTATATTTCAAAAGTTTGTGACCCACTTTTTCCAGTTTTTTTCCCTAGGAGACACATTATATATTCTAGTATTGAGTTTCTGAGACTAGAGTGATTATTAAGGTGCTTCATTATTTAAACATGTGTACTTACGTTCATTAAATAAATAAAATCTGTATGTCTCTTCTTTCTAGCCCGGAATATTCTAATATGTTTATTATATTCATTATTTAGGTATAAGTTCTGAAATATTTTGAGAATTCCAAATATTTATTTGTTGCTTTCTTTCTTACCATGTGAAATATGACTGTACTTGTGTGTGTGTGTGTGTGTGTGTGTGTGTGTGTGTGTGTGTATGAACGTATATTGTGAATTTATGTTTGTGTTGGGAAGCTGGAAGTCATATATATACTATTACTCAAAATCCTCTGTGCAATTTGGGATTAAACACATTTATTATCAAGCTATATTGACAATGACTGTCAAAAGAAGGAATCAAGGTAAGTAGATCCCTGTTGTAAATAATCTCCATAAAATTTAATGCATATATACTCAGAAACACATAAACACTTCTACCAACTATTAACATACTTTGTTCATTCCTCAGTAGTTCTAAGAGATAACTGATATTCAACATGATTAAATCACACTTAAATGTACAATGAAGCAAAAAATATAGTAAGGTATTTTATGTTGTTTAAATGCATTTGAATGAACTTACTTTTTATTCATCATAAACTATGGGAATATTAAATGACCTATCTATGGAAATATGAAAAATATAAACAGTATAGATAAAGATAACTGTTTGATAAGGCACTATTCATAGGTAATAAGTGTTAAGATTTTAGAGATTTGGGGAAACAATTAATATACACATACACAAATGTGTACACTAGAAAGACATCTGATATCCATATATATGATACACACATATGTATGTAACTGTATTTACATATAGATGTACATGTATATAGAAATACAAATATGTATATAGAAATACTTCTGTGCATACAATTTTTCCTGTAACATGTCATTTAATTCTGTCTCATGATGGGGTTTGGAATAACTTTACATTTACAAATGATGATAACCATCTACTCTGCTTTAAGGCAGTTACTTTTAAATAAATATTTACTCAGTTTAGACGTGAACTGCCTCTAGTACTGTTTTCCCCACACCTCCTTCTCCAACCCAGGATGGCACACAGTTTACTAGGAAAGAGCAGTCCTTGCTGTGAGGTGTGGGACAAAGCCACTGGTGCTGATGACTCTAGCCCTAACTATTGTCCACACCTATGAGGTTATCTTGCTCTGAAAACCAGTCACCTATATAATGTCCCTTTGAGTCTGTAGTCTTTTTTTTTTAATTGAGGTATTGTTAATTTACAATGTTGTGTTAATTTCTGCTGAACAGCAAAGTGACTCAGTTATACACATATAGACATTCTTTTTTTTATATTCTTTTCCATTATGGTTTATCCCAGGATGTTGACTATAGTGCCCTGTGCTACACAGTAGGATCTTGTCCATGCATTCTATATGTAAGAGTCCATAGTTTTTTGACGGGTCCCCTGTGCCTGACTATGGCATATGGGGAATTCTGAATCTGCTGAAAACCAAGAGAGCAATGAAGAAACAGTATAGCCATCCTGGGCCTAACCATGCTTCCAGCAGGCTTTTGTTCAGAGTTCCCGATAAGTAGTGAGCAAGAATGCCTTCAGCTGCTACCTCAGCCTGTTAATTCTGCATTGATTGTTAGGGACAAAGTGCCACCTATTAACCTATTAACATTTTTAAAATTTCATATAAGATATTATCTTCTGAAAAGTTTTATAATTTTGATGTTTCCACATTTATGTTTTTAATCAACATGGAGTAATCTTTTCAATTGTATAGCATTCACAGCAATGCTCATCAAATATTCCATTTGTCACCTACATTTCCAAGCCATCTTGCATCTCTGTAAAGTTTATATAAGATTGCAATATTGTTTCTTCACATATTTGGTAGAACTTCTTGGTAAAATCATTTGTGCTAAGAATGTTTTGCTTGAGGAAAT
The DNA here is from genome assembly GCF_008692025.1 of Phocoena sinus. Taxonomy (NCBI): domain Eukaryota; kingdom Metazoa; phylum Chordata; class Mammalia; order Artiodactyla; family Phocoenidae; genus Phocoena; species Phocoena sinus. The sequence continues at coordinate 173,559,557 of NC_045763.1, forward strand.
GTATTTGAAAAGTATTGCTTCTTTAGTAGTTATAGAACATAAAGTTTAATTTTATGTTCTCTGGCTTCATGTTTATTGAGATTTTCTTTCCAAAAATGTCTGCTTTTGTTTAAAAGATCAAGTTTATTGTCAAAATGTACATAACTCCCCTTAATAGGGCTTCCCTGGTGGCGCAGTGGTTGAGAGTCCGCCTGCCGATGCAGGGGACACGGGTTCGTGCGCCAGTTCGGGAAGATCCCACATGCCGCGGAGCGGCTGGGCCCGTGAGCCATGGCCGCTGAGCCTGCGTGTCCGGAGCCTGTGCTCCGCAACGGGAGAGGCCACAACAGTGAGAGGCCCGCGTACCGCAAAAAAAAAATGTACATAACTCCCCTTAATATTTCTTAAGCATTTAAGTAACTGTAGTTTCAACTATTTGTCATGACTAAAATCGTGACTTTGTTATCCCTTAATATTCATGATTACTACCATAGATTATTGGTAAAATTTAGAGTTGTTTTCAAAAAACAAACTTTTGGTTTTGTGGACCCACACTATTACATATTTTTTGTTTCAATATTTGATTTCATATTTATTTATTTTAAATTTTATTATTTCATATTAAGTCATCCTTATACGTTCTTTGGCTTTGTTTTTGCTGTTATTTTCTTAATTCCTGGGATATATTTTTAACTAATTTTCAGCTTTTTAAAAACTATATGTACCTTCTTTGTACATTATATAATTATAAATAAAGACAGATTTACTTCTGTCTTTCCATACTCTGTCTACTATTTCATTTTATAATTTTTTCCTTTTTTTTTTTCTTATTGCACTGGCCATGTTCTCCAATATAATATAGAATTAAAGTAGTGAGAATGTACATCTTAGCTTTCTTTTTTTACTTTGAAAGTGTGTGAAATTTTATCAGAAATGTTTTTCTTTTTTAGAAAACAGCCTTGTTGTAGAATTGATATACAATAAACTGCATCTTTTTCAGGTACACCATTTGGTAGGCTTGATGTGTGTACATCCTTGAACCACTCTCACAATAAGATGGTGAACACATTCATCACCCTTGTTTACTCATGGCCCTTTGTAACCTCATCCCACCTCACCCCAAGAAAGCACTGATCTGTGCTCAGTAAGTATAAACTAGTTTGCATTTTACAGAATTTTTTGTAAATGAAACCATATAGCATGTATTATTTGATGTCTGGCTTCTATCACTCAACAAAATAACTTTGACATACATCTCTGATGTTGGGATCAATAGTTCATTCTTTTTCAGTCCTGGGTAGAATTATATTGTATGGATACACCACCATTTGTTTATCCACGCACCAGCTGATGGACATATGTGTTGTTTCTAGTTTTTGCTTTATTGTAAATAAAGCTACAACTAGGAACAGAAGTTTAAATGTCTTTATAGTAACATATGTTTACATTTCTCTAAGAGATGAATGACTAGATCTTATGTCAGATGTATGTTGAAGGTTTTAAGAAACTGTCAGATAGTTAAGCTATCCTTTTGCATTCTCAAAAATTCACAGCATATATCATTTGGTATGATACTTAGTAGGTGTTTGATAAATAGAGATTAAAACAAAGAAAAAATAAATGTGTGTGTATCGTTTTTTAAGGCAAGTTTAGACTGTTCTAAAAGTGGCTTCTTAGGTTAGTCATCCTTGCCTAAAGTTAATAGCTTTTTCTTCTTCTTGTTTTTTTTTAATCACATGATTTTAAAACGATCTCATCTTCAAAGGTAACTGATTAAAGCAAATACATACATAAATGATTGAATTGATGATTTCCAAACAAGTTTTATTAACAAAGTAAAGGACACAGAACTCGAAAGCAGTTGGCACTGGTGGTGGATAGAACAGGGAAGAGAAAGTCAATAAGTCGATGCCGTTTAGAGTTTGGCCTTACAAAAAGTGCACTTAGATATCTGTTGGGAATAGTGCTGCAACCCCATTCTTGATGTTTCCTTTGGCTTAAAAGAAATTTCATAATAAAGGAGTAAATATTCTGCTAGGTACATTGGGCGGGGGACATAAATTTGGGATATTTTCAGTTCGGCTCTTTCATTTTTCTCCTTGGGAATCAAGCTGCTTGAAGTAAATACACATTCTACTTTGCTTCTTCATGTGAGGAGCTGGCTCCATTTTGTGAAGTAATTTGGTATATTAAGACACTTTGGCACTGAATATGCATTCTGAGGGTTTAGCTATAGGAAAACTACTAGCCATGATTTCCAGTTCATATTTAACAATATTAAAATTGATATTTCTATTGTACATATGAGTTTGTTTTTTATTACTTATAAATGATTCAGGATTGAGGTGCAAAACAAGAATGTTTTATATTGGACCTCCATAATATTCATTGGTTCCTTCAAATTTTACAATAAAAGGGAGAAAATATTGAGAAAATAATCCAACTTCTTTAGAAAAATCAAACATTCTGTAAGCTACCTATTTGGATAATGATGAGGCTATGTAGAATAAATTAGATTCCTTTAATTAAAAATATTAACCACAAAACTGTTGATTATCAACTATAAAAAGCCTGGCCTTTTAATCAGATCTTAGTTTAACTTGTAAACATCTTTAAATATCATTAATTCTTTTTCTACGTTTTTGATAATGCAAATATATTGTAATTATTTTTCTAGATTAAGTTATTTCTGTGATATACTCTTGCTTTCTTGAAATTACAAACCTGGTGGAGATTAAAGTGATTAAAATGTGGCAGTGATAAAAACGCAGGACAAACATTTTAGCATGTCAGTTTTACATCTGGCTGATATTATGATGGCAACAGATCTGTTAAGGCAAATGCTTTCCTGACAAGCTATTTAATTAGAATTACAATCATCTTCCCAGAAATGATCCTTAAAATAAATTGTCTACTGTAAGTGGATGAAAATAGTTTGTTTCTCCCCAAATCTCCTGAAGTAAAAGAGCCGAAGACAAAGAGTCTTATAAATACCGTAATTTTCTATATGAAAATGCGGAAGGAGCAGTTTAACATTAGATAACAGTAAGCTTTGCTGTGATGGGAAGTGTTGTGGTTTTTTTTTTTTCTTTTACACTTTTTTTCAATGATTGATGTGGCTGATAAAGTGATATTTTCTGTCACAAACATTATTAAGGGTATTCTATCTACAAACCCTCTACATCAGTGAAAAATAAACGTGACTAGAATTATTTTTAAATTATATGTAATGTAGCACAATGCAAGGCCATGTAAGAAATCCTAAATGGTTTTTTTTTTATTTTTGAATTTTATTTAATTTATTTTTTTATACATCAGGTTCTTATTAGTCATAAATTTTATATACATCAGTGTATACATGTCAATCCCAATTGCCCAATTCATCCCCCCCCACCCCCACACCCCCTTGGCTTTCCCACCTTGGTGTCCTTACGTTTGTTCTCTACATCTGTGTCTCAACTTCTGCCCTGCAAACCGGTTCATCTGTACCATTTTTCTAGGTTCCACATATATGCGTTAATATATGATATTTGTTTTTCTCTTTCTGACTTAGTTCACTCTGTATGACAGGCTCTAGATCCATCCACATGTCTACAAATGACCCAAGTTCGTTCCTTTTTATGGCTGAGTAATATTCCATTGTATATATGTACCACATCTTCTTTATACATTCGTCTGTCAATGAGCATTTAGGTTGCTTCCATGTCCTGACTATTGTAAATAGTGCTGCAGTGAACATTGGGGTGCATGTGTCTTTTTGAATTATGGTTTTCTCTGAGTATATGCCCAGTAGTGGGAATGCTGGATCATATGATAATTCTATTTTTAGTTCTTTAAGGAACCTCCATACTGTTCTCCATAGTGGCTGTATCAATTTACATTCCGACCAACAGTGCAAGAGGGTTCCCTTTTCTCCACACCCTCTCCAGCATTTGTTGTTTGTAGATTTTCTGATGATGCCCATCCTAACTGGTGTGAGGTGATACCTCATTGTAGTTTTGATTTGCATTTCTCTAATAATTAGTGATGTTGAGCAGCTTTTCATGTGCTTCTTGGCCATCTGTATGTCTTCTTTGGAGAAATGTCTATTTAGGTCTTCTGCCCATTTTTGGATTGGGTTGTTTGTTTTTTTAATATTGAGCTGCATGAGCTGTTTATGTATTTTGGAGATTAATCCTTTGTCCGTTGATTCATTTGCAAATATTTTCACCCATTCTGAGGGGTGTCTTTTCATCTTATTTATGGTTTCCTCTGCTGTGCAAAAGCTTTTAAGTCTCATTAGGTCCCATTTGTTTATTTGTGTTTTTATTTCCATTACTCTAGGAGGTGAATCAAAAAAGATCTTGCTATGATTTATATCAAAGAGTGTTCTTCCTATGTTTTCCTCTAAGAGTTTTATAGTGTCTTGTCTTACATTTAGGTCTCGAATCCATTTTGAGTTTATTTTTGTGTATGGTGTTAGGGAGTGTTCTAATTTCATTCTTTTACATGTAGCTGTCCAGTTTTCCCAGCACCACTTACTGAAGAGACTGTCTTTTCTCCATTGTATATACTTGCCTCCATTTTCATAGATTAGTTGACCATAGGTGCGTGGGTTTATCTCTGGGCTTTCTATCTTGTTCCGTTCCTATGTTTCTGTTTTTGTGCCAGTACCACATTGTCTTGATTACTATAGCTTTGTAGTGTAGTCTGCAGTCAGGGAGTCTGATTCCTCCTGCTCCGTTTTTTTCCCTCAAGACTGCTTTGGCTATTTGGGGTCTTTTGTGTCTCCATACAAATTTCAAGGTTTTTTGTTCTAGTTCTGTAAAAAATGCCATTGGCAATTCTAGGGATTGCATTGCATCCATAGATTGCTTTCGGTAGTATAGTCATTTTCACAATATTGATTCTTCCAATCCAAGAACATGGTATATCTCTCCATCTGTTGGTATCATCTTTAATGACTTTCATCAGTGTCTTATAGTTTTCTGCATACAGGTCTTTTGTCTCCCTAGGTATTTTATTCTTTTTGTTGCAATGGTAAATGGGAGTGTTTCCTTAATTTCTCTTTCAGATTTTTCATCATTGGTATATAGGAATGCAAGAGACTTCTGTGCATTAATTTTGTATCCTGCAACATTACAAAGTCATTGATTAGCTCTAGTAGTTTTCTGGTGGCACCTTTAATATTCTCTATGTATAGTATCATGTCATCTGCAAATAGTGACAGTTTTACTTCTTCTTTTCCAATTTGTTTTCCTTTTATTTCTTTTTCTTCTCTGATTGCCATGGCTAGGACTTCCAAAACTATGTTGAATAACAGTGGTGAGAGTGGACATCCTTGTCTTGTTCCTGATCTTAGAGGAAATGCTTGCAGTTTTTCACCATCAAGAATGATGTTTCCTGTGGGCTTGTCATATATGGCCTTTATTATGTTGAGGTAGGTTCCCTCTATGCCCACTTTCTGGAGAATTTTTATCATAAATAGGTGTAGAAATTTGTCAAAAGCTTGTTCTGCATCTATTGAGATGATCATATGGTTTTTAATCTTCAATTTGTTAATATAGTGTATCATATTGACTGATTTGTGTATATTGAAGAATCCTTGCATTAGTGGGATAAATCCCACTTGATCATGGTGTGTGATCCTTTTAATGTGCTGTTGGATTCTGTTTGCTATTATTTTGTTGAGGATTTTTGCATCTATATTCATCAAATGATATTGGTCTGTAATTTTCTTTTTTTGTGGTATCTTTGTCTGGTTTTGGTATCAGGGTGATGGTGGCCTCATAGAATTCGTTTGGGAGTGTTCCTTCCTCTGCAATTTTTTGGAAGAGTTTGAGAAGGATGGGTGTTAGCTCTTCTCTAAATGTTTGATAGAATTCACCTGTGAAGCCATCTGGTCCTGGACTTCTGTTGATGGAAGATTTTTAATCACAGTTTCAATTTCATTACTTGTGATTGGTCTGTTCATATTTTCTATTTCTTCCTGGTTCAGTCTTGGAAGGTTATACTTTACTAAAAATTTGTCCATTTCTTCCAGGTAGGTTGTCCATTTTATTGGCATAGAGTTCCTTGTAGTAGTCTCTTAGGATGCTTTGTATTTTTTCGGTGTCTGTTGTAACTTCTACTTTTTCATTTCTAATTTTATTGATTTGAGTCCTTTCCCTCATTTTCTTGTTGAGTCTGTCTAATGGTTTATCATTTATTTTTATCTTCTCAAAGGACCAGCTTTTACTTTTATTAATCTTTGCTATTGTTTTCTTTGTTTCTATTTCATTTATTTCTGCTCTAATCTTGATGATTTCTTTCCTTCAGCTAACTTTGGGTTTTGTTTGTTCTTCTTTCTGTAGTTCCTTTAGGTGTAAGATTAGATTGTTTATTAGAGATTTTTCTTGTTTCTTGAGATAGGCTTGTATAGCTATAAACTTCCCTCTTAGAACTGCTTTTGCTGCATCCCATAGGTTTTGGGTCATCATGTTTTCATTGTCATTTGTCTGTAGGTATTTTTTGATTTCCTCTTTGACTTCTTCAGTGGTCTCTTGGTTATTTAGTAATATATTGTTTAGCCTCCATGTGTTTGTGTGTTTTACGTTTTTTTCCCTGTAACTCATTTCTAATCTCATAGCCTTGTGGTCAGAAAAGATGCTTGATATGATATCAATCTTCTTAAATTTACTGAGGCTTGATTTGTGACCCAAGATGTGATCTATCCTGGAGAATGTTCCATGCGCACTTGAGAAGAAAGTGTAATCTGCTGTTTTTGGATGGAATGTCCTATAAATATTAAATCTATCTGGTCTATTGTGTCATTTAAAGCTTCTCTTTCCTTATTTATTTTCATTTTGGATGATCTGTCTATTGGTGTAAATGAGGTGTTGAAGTACCCCACTATTATTGTGTTACTGTCGATTTCCTCTTTTATAGCTGTAAGCAGTTGCCTTATGTATTGAGGTGCTCCTATGTTGGGTGCATATATTTTTTTAATTGTTATATCTTCTTCTTGGATTGATCTCTTGATCATTATGTAGTGTCCTTCCTTGTCTCTTGTAGCATCCTTTATTTTAAATTCTATTTTATCTGATACGAGTATTGCTACTCCAGCTTTCTTTTGATTTCCATTTGCATGCAATATCTTTTTCCATCACCTCACTTTCAGTTTGTATGTGTCCCTAAGTCTGAAGTGGGTTTCTTGTAGACAGCATGTATTTGAGTCTTGTTTTTGCATCCATTCAGCAAGCCTGTGTCTTTTGGTTGGAGCCTTTAATCCATTCACATTTAAGGTAATTATTGATATGTATGTTCCTATGACCATTTTCTTAATGTTTTGGGTTTATTTTTGTAGGTCTTTTTCTTCTCTTGTGTTTACCACTTAGGGAAGTTCATTTAGCATTTGTTGTAGAGCTGGTTTGGTGGTGCTGAATTCTCTTAGCTTTTGCTTGTCTGTAAAGCTTTTGATTTCTTCATCGAAACTGAATGAGATCCTTGTCTGGTAGAGTAATCTTGGTTGTAGGCTCTTCCCTTTCATCACTTTAAGTATATCATGCCACTCCCTTCTGGCTTGTAGAGTTTCTGCTGAGAAATCAGCTGTTAACCTTATGGGAGTTCCCTTGTATGTTATTTGTCATTTTTCCCTTGCTGCTTTCAATAATTTTTCTTTGTGTTTAATTTTTAACAATTTGATTACTCTGTGTCTCAGTGTATTTCTCCTTGGCTTTATCCTATATGGCACTCTGTGTGCTTCCTGGACTTGGGTGGCTATTCCCTTCCACATGCCAGGGAAGTTTTCAACTATAATCTCTTCAAATATTTTCTTGGGCCCTTTCTCTGTCTCTTCTCCTTCTGGAACCCCTATAATGCAAATGTTTTTGTGTTTAATGTTGTCCCAGAGGTCTCTTAGGCTGTCTTCATTTCTTTTCATTCTTTTTTCTTTATTGTGTTCTGCAGCAGTGAATTCCACCATTCTTTATTCCAGGTCACGTATCCGTTCTTCTGCCTCAGTTATTCTGCTATTGATTCCTTCTAGTGTAGTTTTCATTTCACTTATTGTATTGTTCATCTCTGTTTCTTTGTTCTTTAATTCTTCTAGGTCTTTGTTAAACATTTCTTCCATCTTCTCGATCTTTGCCTCTATTCTTTTTCCGAGATCCTGGATCATCTTCACTATCATTATTCTGAATTCTTTTTCTGGATGCAATCTCCACTTCATTTAGTTGTTTTCCTGGGGTTTTATCTTGTTCCTTCATCTGGTACATAGCCATCTGCCTTTTCATTTAGTCTGTCTCTCTGTGAGTGTGGTTTTTCCACAGGCTGCTGGATTGTAGTTCTTCTTGCTTCTGCTGTCTGCCCTCCGGTTAAGGCTATCTAACACTAAATGGTTTTAAATCCTGATACCCATACTTGCTATCAAGGTAACCTTGGAAAACTCTTCAATCTTGTTGCCGAAAACCCAGCCTCTGTTCACCGGTGCCAAATAGAAACCTGGAGACAGAGCTTTGGAAGAGTAGAAAAGAGTAGCTTTATAACTTTGCCAGGCAAAGGGGGCCACAGCAGGCTAATGCCTTCAAGACTGTGCCCCCCTTCCTTGGAAATAAGGGGTCTTATAGTTTCAGGGTGGAAATTAGGTCTCTTAGGATTGGGGCTGAAGTAGTCTTGCATTCTTGTTTCTTCCTGGAGACATTGATTGAGATCATTAGGGCTGGCGTCAGGTGGTTCCCAAATAGGTTCTGGTGGTCCTTAAGGTTATAATTCTGTGATCTTCTTTCTTGAATGAATAATGCTCACAAAGGAAAGGAGTGTTAGGGAGTGCTGTCTTGGAGAAGTAAACATCAGGTGCATAGTACAATTTTAGCTAGAGGGCAATCAGTATCAGAGTTCAATTAAGCAAAAAAGAGAAGGAAAAAATAACCATCTATAGGAGACTGGTTGAATGGCTAAAAAGAATAAGGGCTGATTAAGGGTTAACATAATGGGGGTGCCTCAACTAGTTTCTGCTACAGCAATCTCTTTCAAGGCTATTTCCAGGTTTCTAAATCATAGACAGTATTTTTATTTCATAAGATATTTGTGAGAATCATAAAATGTAACCCCATTTAAAATAACGTCTAGGAAAATATGGAATATAAAGAAAATATATATTTAAACACTATGTATAGCCCTGGATTTTGTTTTTATGGAAAGAAAGTTAATTTGGTTTGTCAATAGCCTTAAAGTTTGCAGGTTAAAAGAGATTCAATGATACTCTTTAAATAAGAATATTTGTGGAGTAAAGAATCATGGAATCTCAGAATTGCAAAGGACACTATGTGTCATCTTTGCCCAAATACCCATATGATTTCACTCTTTTTTTATAATATAACTGCCAAGAGAAATCTATGCTTTGTGGCTCCAGTTTTTATATATTCATATTGATATATTTTTGAGAATCACAGTATTTTAGATGGAAAAGTCTTATTTACAAATCATTTGTATATTTCTCTATTTTAAGATAATATTTAGGTATCATGTACATCATAAAACAATTTAAAACAAATAAAAATTATTAATGAAATATTAAAGAGAAACCATAATATTTCTTTCCCACATGTCAATGGATCAATCTGCAGTGCAAATTGACTACTAGGTGGTCTAGATATTTTCAATGTATTTCTTTGGCCTTGATGAGAAAGAGCTAAACGGAGTATATAACTTAGCTCAGATTGTACATGAGAATTGTCAAAGATAAGTTTTAAGTTTTGCTTTTTATTTTTGTATATAATTTTTAAAACGTTGTGATGTACTAAATGTGGAGATGTATTTAATTGATTCACTTAATTTGTATTATTTGAACATTTGAAAAGCATAGTTATATTTTAAGTATCCATGAGTGTTTAAACACCATAAATTAATAGTTTCAGATTTTAAGTATTTGGTAGAGTTTTAAATGTTACATTTATCATACAGAAGATCTTCACCATTCTCTCTGATAATGTTATAAAGAAGTAAATGTTACAAAATAAGTGAATGGCAAAAATACAATTTAAGTTTTTATATATTGGATTTATGTGTAAAATTTTGTGTGAACAATATGTTATTTTTGCTCAGAGAAATCTTGAAAAGAGCTTTATATGTTATAGATTTATTTATACCATGTGTAATGAGAAACTGGAAAAAATAAAGAAAAACATTCTACACATAATCATGGAACTAAAGTAATGATATTATGCAACTCTCCTATGATATATATAATCTCAAAATTCTTAGAGGCATTTTTACAAGAAATAGGCTAATGAAATATTATCTACAAAACTTGAAGAGACTTCAAAAATAGCTTTCTTTTTATAATGTTCATTAAATTAATATAAAAACACAAAGGTATAATTTCTAATAATTTATTATAGGTATTTTATTCTGTTTCCCTTGCTTTGGTTTAGTAACATATAATTTAACAAATCTTTTCCCTTTTCAATGTACTTAAGTTTGTCTCATCTTTAGTTTAAACAACTTAGGCTTTAAGCAGTTTTTCCTCTGCAAATGATGCAGCCTGAAGACAAAGAAAGATGTTCACCTAGTGTACAAACTAACTCAATAGAGGGGTTCCATTAGGTTTAGGGAAGCATTCTTCTTTGTATAAGAAATACAAACAGTCATGTATACACTGGGAGTTGAAATACTGTGGCTATGGCAGAACAAATTTTAAAATTTAGATTCATATTTTAAATGAAATTTGTTAATTCTCAACCAACTTTTACCTAGTATACTTTCAGCAAAATGGGACTATATACCAAGGATATTTGGATATAATAATAAAGGAGATATCATAGCTTGTTTATTCAGAGAAGGATGTTTTCTAAACTTAAAATTGCAGATAAACTAGCTGAGCTTTTTAGAGGAAAGCACGTAATGAAGGAAAATGCTTCACCCCCATTAGTAGAAAAATCTCTGTGAATATTTAATCACAAGGTTCACATTTCTTATTTTTATTTTTTTAATTAAAAAAAGTATTTTTACATCTTTATTGTAGTATAATTGCTTTACAATGTTGTGTTAATTTCTGCTGTATAACAAAGTTAATCAGCTAAGTGGATGGAGCTTTGGTTTGTATATATCTATGCGTTGTCTGTAATGACCATGAGGGGTGTGGCATGCAGTTTATTAACCATCCCCATCCTCCATTCCATACCTCAGAGCTGAGGGACTGTCATTTTACCCCTTGAGGAAGTCCAATCTGCTGTAGAATTTTTTTTTTAAGTACCATGTGTATGTGGTAACCATGAGGTCAATATGACCAGGGAAATTCAAAAGCTGAGGATATAAAAACATTGATGCAGGAACAGAAAGCATAAGACACATTTCTTTGCAGTGGGAAACTGAACGCACAGAGTTGAGAAGCAGCACCTTGGCAAGGAAATCTTTTGAATGCTTCTGGATTTTGAGAATTAAAGAGAGAAGAGCAGGAGTTGGAAACTTTGCAAATGTGGAATTGTATCAAATACAAAATTTGACTAATTTTCACCCTGGTAACTTTCTGGAAATCTGTAGTACTGCTAGGGAATTGCTTTCCATATCAATAGTAGAGCTATTTCTATAATGAGCAAGGGAGATACAATTTTAAATACATGCAATATTAGATTTCACTGTGCATTGTCTACATCAAATGAAATATGTAGACACAGAACATGCTGTACAAGAACGGTACAGCATATCTGACCTTCATACAGACAATTATGTCATAAGAGTTACAATAAGCTTTGAAGAAATCACTGGAAATTTTATGTATTTGGGCTTCTTGGTGGAAGTCTTACATTATAGGAAAGAAGACCTTTTTCCCTCTGTCTCTTGACTCCAAAAGCAATTTGTAGTAAGCCTATGCATTTAAAGGAAACACAGTAACTCCTTATTGTTTTAGGGGGCCCAGTGATAAATGGTCAGAAATGTTGACTATTTTACTCACAAAAGACAGGAGAGACTTTGAACCAAGTGAAAAATTATGTTCCATTTATCATTGAGATGTCAGGATTAAGGGCCAACTGAGAAAATGAAAATAAGAAATTGTAAATATACAGAGTAAATACTGGTTATAGGTGCTAAATAAGTAGCCCAAACTGTATCCATGCAAAATGAATGAAGTGCTTATGTCTAAAAAATTTAGCAATAGAAGAGAGATATTGTGTACATTTTGAAATTATAAGTTTTCTAAAGGACACAGAAGGAGTTATTTTCTTTTAAGGAATTATCTGTGACTTCAGGGGACTCATTTTTAAATAGGAGAAGGTAAAAATTTTATATTTAAACTATCAATTGATATAAAGAGAGGCAACAAGTTTAAAATTTTTCTATTTTATATTTCATATTACAGTTGACTCTCCATATTCATTGGTTCTGCATCTGCTAATTCAACCAACAGAGGATTGGAAATATTAAAAAAAAATTCCAGAGAGTTCCAAAAAGTAAAACTTAAATTTGCTGTGAGCAGGAAATAGTTATTTACATAGCATTTACATTATGTTTACAACTATTTGCATAGCATTGACGTCATTTACATTGTATTAGGAATTATAAGTAATCTAGAGATCATTTAAAGTTAAGCATATGGGAGAATGTGTGTAGATTATATGCAAATATTATGCCATTTTATGTAAGAACTTGAGCATGCCTGGATTTTGGTATCTGGTGGGTGGAGTGGGGATTGGGACAAGTACCCCTGGGGATACTGAAGGACAATTACATTCCACTTCTGTTAGTTTCTGGTTCAGATTTTATAACCCTGTCTGTTGCTAATTGAATAACAGTATAACATGATTTATTGCAGAAGCCTCTTAAAACTATTATAATATTACTACTAATAATAAAAAAGGAATGCCTCTCTGATAGCATAAGGCCTCAAGTGGAGTTTCCATCTCACTGAGATGAGAGGAGCATTGATGGGCACAGGTCCTGATTCAAATACAGCAGAATAGAGGGAACCATTTAGGAGTAATAAGGATACTCTAATACTGGATTTTGGTGAATTATATATTTACAATGGGTGAATTTTATGTCAATTAAATCTCAATAATGTTGTTAAAAAGCTAATTTTGCAATGTTTTAGTACTCAATAGCTCTAGATTTTATGAAGCAAACCATCCAAAACAGTAAAATAACCACTGACAATCTTCTAAGTAGTTTTTAAGAAAGGAGTTTGGTATTGTGCTTTTTAAAATTTCCTCAAAAGGGACTTTACAGACTTTTAATACAAAAAAGCTTGAATCCCCAAAAGAAACTATTAACATTACAGATATATTCCACTCCATGGTCTCTCTCATTGCTCTTTCATCCCCATGTGTCAGATTTAATAAACTAAAATTTTCAAAGAAAACAGCAAACCCAAATCCCCGTCCTAAAAATTTCACTTTCCCTTAACTTCATTCACTATTTTCAAAATTCCCCAAATGGCATTCACCGATAATAAAAGTAAATGCATCTGTCAGCAAAAGAATATTTTAAAGACATGTTGCAGTGTAGTTTAAAATTTAGTAGACATTCTTTAAAAACTGGATTCATTCATGTATAATAAAATCTACTATCTGATATTTATCTCATCTGTTTGTGTGTGTGTGTGTGTGTGTGTGTGTGAGAGAGAGAGAGAGACCTTGTATCCATTCTATTAGAATAGAAAAATAATATATGTTTTCTTATTAAATTAGAAAAGGTCACTTATCTGGGAATTCTATTTATACTAGATTCTGAGCCAACTTGGTGCCAATAAGAAGAATACTCTTGTTGATTCTCAATACTTATGTATGATGTTACTAACCTGAATATTTTTCTTTCTAAAATAAACATTGTTCAGCCAGTTTACTTATTTTCTCACAATTAACTAAACTTTTTCAAAAAATAAGTGTGACTTTTAGAAAATGTAAGCTTGGACAATATATCTTATCTAAGACTTTACTTCCACATCTTTAAGATGGATATTAATTCCTGTTGGAATGATTAAATATTATATTAATATATCTAGCCCAATACCTGGAAAAATTGTAACTGTTCAACAAATACTTAGCTTTGCTTGGTTTTCTTTTTTGTCTGAAGGTTCTAGTTATATCTAGAAAAATAACCCTTTCTTATAGAATATGGTCTTTTAATAATATGTCTGAGGTTGGGTATTTTAAAGTAGGTGAACTTTGAATTTGAGGTTGAGTTAAATCTATCAAAAGTATTACTCTACAGCATTCAACTCAACCTCAAATTCAAAGTGCACCTACTTTAAAATACCCAACCTCAGACATATTATTAAAAGACCATATGTGGGGCTTCCCTAGTGGCGCAGTGGTTGAGAATCTGCCTGCGAATGCAGGGGACACGGGTTCGAGCCCTGGTCTGGGAAGATCCCGCATGCCGCGGAGCAACTGGGCCCGTGAGCCACAATTACTGAGCCTGCGCGTCTGGAGCCTGTGCTCCACAGAGAAGAGAGGCAACGATAGTGAGAGGCCCACGCACGGCGATGAAGAGTGGACCCCGCTTGCCACAACTAGAGAAAGCCCTCCCACAGAAACAAGACCCAACACAGCCATAAATAAATTAATTAATTAAAAAAAAAAAAAAAAAAAAAAAAAAAAGACCATATGTGGAGAAAAGGGAACCCTCTTGCACTGTTGGTGGGAATGTAAATTTATACAGCCACTATGGAGAACAGTATAGAAGTTCCTTAAAAAACTAAAAATAGAACTACCATACGACCCAGCAATCCCACTACTGGGCATATACCCTAAGAAAACCATAATTCAAAAAGAGTCATGTACCACAATGTGCATTGCAGCTCTATTTACAATAGCCAGGACATGGAAGCAACCTAAGTGTCCATCGACAGATGAATGGATAAAGAAGATGTGGCACATATATGCAATGGAATATTACTCAGCCATAAAAAGAAACAAAATTGAGTTATTTGTAGTGAGGTGGATGGACCTAGAGTCTGTCATACCGAGTGAAGTAAGTCAGAAAGAGAAAAAAATACTGTATGCTAACACATATATATGGAATCTAAAAAAAAAAAGGTTCTGAAGAACAGGAATAAAGAAGAAGACTTTATGGAGAATGGACTTGAGGACACAGGGAGGGGGAAGGGTAAGCTGGGACGAAGTGAGAGAGTGGCATGGACATATATACACTACCAAATGTAAAATAGATAGCTAGTGGGAAGCAGCCGCATAGCACAGTGAGATCAGCTCGGTGCTTTGTGACCACCTAGAGGGGTGGGATAGGGAGGATGGGAGGGAGATGCAAGAGGGAGGGGATATGGGGATATATGTATATGTAGAGCTGATTCACTTTGTTGTACAGCAGAAACTAACACAACATTGTAAAGCAATTATACTCCAATAAAGATGTTTAAAAAAAAGAAGTATTGCTCTACCCTTGTAATGAAGTTAAAGAGTTTACCCAAGGACCACAGTGGATCAGTCTACAGTGTAGAGAATGGAGTCACTTGAGGGAAAGGTATGCCCAGATCGAGGAAGAAAGCATTTCTTTTCACCACTGCTGTGTGATGCATAGCTGCCAGAAATAAATGAAATAATAATGAAATTGGATCAAAATCAACAAACAATATGGGTCAAATAATTTAGGACTATTGCCATACTGTGAGAAAAACTGGCGATACATTTTGATAAAAATATTATTGTGGGGTGTGTTATGATACAAAAAAGTGACACCACTGAATTCCTCGTGGGCTAAATAGACTCATTTTCCAGATGCTTGCTGAGCTCATTAACTTTCCAAACTGTCTTTGCTTATTCATTTGTTTTTCCTTCTATTTCTAGTTGCCCAGCTCCACATAGCAGGATACTCTTGGACACGAAGACTTCCCTCACCAGGTAAGCCCTCACCTACAAGTGAGCTCTGTACCGGTACTCTCCCCAACACTCCCAAATTTGGAGCTCTTATTAACTCTAACCTAAATAATTATAATATTCTCCTTATCATTCTATGTCTAGTTTCTTCCTGTCTACCCTTTTCCACATGAGGCAATGTTGCAATTTCTGGAAATTACATTAAAATACCGCAGTATTCACAGTGATATGTGTGCATATTTTTGTGTTTGCAAATTAACTATGAACTACATATTCTGAAGCCCTTGTTCTAGAGTTTGATAAGGCAATAAATACTGCTACCTAAATCTTGAATAAAGAGACTTTTACTTCTCATAAGGCACGTTAAAAATGCTTTGTCATTGGATTGAATAGCAGTGTTCATGTTTTGCAATTGATAAAGATTATTTTCACACCTCTGCATTTGGGTGAGTGGAGGGTAGAATCTTCAGACTGTACATTAGGTTTGATCTTCCTTGCAGCCTCTGGAGGATTTATCACTGATCACTAGAAAGGTAGTTAATTCTGCTGTCAGAATATGTTGCATTTGTCTCACAATAAAGCCTTCAAGTAAAATTTTGAAGCAACAAAAGAAGAGAAAAGAAGAGAGACGAAAATCTTTGCAGGAGATAGGAAACAGGCTATATGACTTTTTGTGGCAAAATTGGATACTTAACACTTTTATTATAATATATCACTAAGAAGGTCTAAAGTTTCACTTACCTATAATTATCTGAGACATCAAAAGGGAGCTGACAATTGTTGAAAGCCAGAATGGCTTAAGTTGATGTAAACTTCGTAAATGACAATTCTTACTATTTTTGATCCTTGATCAAAGATATAAATGATATTTTTTATATAAATTCCTTCTATCTCTCCATCATGTTCAAGATTCTCTACATTTTTAATTTTTAAAAATTGTTTGCTTCTTACCTCTTTGTTCATTCATAGGAAAACCCTTGGATAAATTTATTAATATGTTTATCACAATTTCATTTAGAGTAAAAGCTTACTGTCTTGAGGACATTTGACTCCATCCACAAAACTCAATATTTAAAGTATGATTCCTCTGAAGAAATTTCCAAGCTAACCACAGCAAAATTCAGCAGAGGACACTGAACTGTCTCCATTCTCCTCAAACATATATGTGCCTTTTCATTCCTAACAAATAGGTAAGAAAAACTAATATATTAACCAGGCTCAAGTAATTTGGTATCAACTTTATCATTTCTACTGAAAATTATTTTTAGCACACTATATTCTACCATTTATTTTATCTTCTGTGTCTCTTTCCAAACACAGCTTAACTCTTGTTTTATAAACAAACAAAACCCCTCTTGTCTCTAAGAGTCTTATTTTACCACTTTGTTTAATAAAATGACTGTGATAAAAATGGGATGATGATGATGACAATAATTACTAATACCTAGGTAGTTTTAAATTTTTATGAACATAGTAACTAATTTGATTTGTCAACACTCTAGGGTAAGTACCCATTTTGTAGATAAAGTAAATTAAGCTAAGTGGTATTAAGTTACTTGGCAAAGATCACACAGGAGAGCAGATTTAGAATCAACTACTCTGGCTTCACATACTTTAGTGTTACCAAATAAAACTCAAAAATCAACATTATTGGCATAGTTTTATATGACCTGGTTATAAAATTTCTACCTCAGAACTTTTGTCATCCTGTCTTCCCCTAATTACATGTAGCTTCTTCTTCCTTTGAACACACATAAAAATTTTCTCTCTCTTGTAACACTTGATATTTTACTTTTTAAATTTCTTTCATCATTCACATTCTTGGCACCATCATAATATTTCCACCTCTTTAACATACATACTTGAAACATAATTAGTTCCCTTGGGTCAGTAACTCTGAAAAGTGCCCTTGGGAGTTAGGTCATAATTATAAATTTCAGACCAAGAAAGGAGCAGACATAGCAAATAGAAAATTGAAGCAGGCACAGATATCCTCTTGCCTGAGAGTAAATCATGGTTTCAAGAGTACGTGATGAGGGAAGAAAGGTTTTACTCTACATAGATAGCATCAGGATGGTTCTAGAAGAGTTAAATACATGGGTGTCAGTGGAAACAGGTAGGATGTTATTTGATATAACACAATAGACAGTGCAGGGACAGCCAGACAGATAGGTTCAGACTTAACATCACGGGCATTTGTCCACTAGGTGGGAGGGCTTAAGTCACATGTCATTAGTTCAGAGTTCAGAGTTTTCCAAGAGATAGTCAGGAACACAATTCAAGTTAGAATGGGTGCCTGAGCAAATTTTAAGAGTAATAACTTAAATGAAGTCTTCTCTCACACAATTAAATGACTAATAACAAAACAAAGCCTAAGAACAATTACCAGAATCAGGGAACAAAGACATCCTGAACGTCTGCAAGGATGACTTAGTATTTCACCTGAGGTAGCAACCTAAAGCTTCTTAATTCCTTCTGACTGAAGTCAGCCTTGAGTCAAGACAGCCTTCCAGAGCCTAGGGTTTGGACTGACCCAGGGTTACCTAATAAAGTCTCAAGTGGCAGTGCAGAAGAGCTTTCAGAGGTAGAGTATGTCAGATGCCTTAGAAAATATATTTTTCTCTGTAATGCTTTAAAATGGTACCTGGGATACTGCAAAGATTTCTTTTCAGGTTGAATTACATTAACTTGAATCTTTTAAAAAGATATCATTGAGGATAAGCTTGGAAGAATATCTTCCCTTTTATTACAGTTCCTTTCTAATGCATTTTTTCTTTCGCATTTTATTAAATATGAGCCTGCACTAAAATACTTTTTGATCTTCACTTCCTATGCTTTTGAACACCTCAATTCTACTTCATCTTCCCCCTAAGGTTCCAGCCTCAATTCTTCTCACATATTAAGCAAAGTAAAATTGACATTAAAGCCAGGGAAACACATCCTGCTTCATTCATACTTAGTATTTCTATGCTTACAGTCAGAAAAAAAAATAATGTACATGAACAACAGCATCTTTTACTCTTTCTAATGCACCCACTGAAGTTATTGATATATCTTTTTTTTTTTTTTTTTTTTTGCTGTACGCGGGCCTCTCACTGCTGCGGCCTCTCCCACTGCGGAGCACAGGCTCCGGACGCGAAGGCCCAGCGGCCACGGCCCACGAGCCCAGCCGCCCCGCAGCGTGAGGGATCCTCCCGGACCGGGGCACGAACCCGCGTCCCCTGCATCGGCAGGCGGACTCTCAACCACTGCGCCACCAGGGAAGCCCGCTATATCTTTTTTTTTAACATACTGAGCAAGCTCTTTAATTTAAAATCTCATTGTTTTGATCTGCTATTGGTTGAATCTGTGAGTGTGCAACCCAAGGCCCACTGTATATAATTCTCCGGCTATATATATTTTTCTCCATCTTAAGTTCCCCATCTACTCATCTACTTACAAAGATTCTATTTCTTTTGATCTTTTCCCCTAAAAAAATAAAAACCCAATGAGCTAAATACACCTTGAGGTTTTTCTTAGAAGAAAGAAAAAGCACATCATGGCACAATAATCTCTTAGAAATACTAGTCCAGAAAGAAGATCTACAGATCTACAGAAGTTGTATTTAAACTCCAATCTGGAACAAAGTTGAATCTTTTTTTTTTTTTTTTTTGCGGTACGCGGGCCTCTCACTGTTGTGGCCTCTCCCGTTGTGGAGCACAGGCTCCGGACGTGCAGGCTCAGCGGCCTTGGCTCACGGGCCAAGCCGCTCTGCGGCATGTGGGATCTTCCCAGACCGGGACACGAACCCGTGTCCCCTGCATCAGCAGGCGGACTCTCAACCACTGCGCCACCAGGGAAGCACCAAAGTTGAATCTTATACTTAAAGTTTTCCTAAAGCGAAAAAAAAAAAGACGTGAAAATTTTGCTTCAGAATTCAGAATTTTGATAGGGTCTTCTTGTCTTTGATTACAAGATCTGTACCAGATAGTTGAATTTATTATTATTACCTCAGATAGGAAAACTATTTAAATAAAATAAGGAGGGGGATACTAGGAGAAGATTAATATAACCTAGCCATGCCCAATTTTTAAAAATAACCTTCATAGCAGAAGAAAAGTAATAAATACATGAAAACATGCCCCAAAGATTTACTGAAACTCAGTGATACTTATCACAAGCCTAAAACCAGAATATGCAGCTCCCTGGTGGGAACACTCAGATTAAAAGAGAAGACATTTTTAAATATTGTATTAATATGGATAAATTTAAGACTGATTCTTGTATTAGTTTCCTGTTGCTGCTGTAACAATGACCACAATCTTAATGGTTTATAAAAACGCACATTTAGTGTCAAAAAGTTTGGGAGATCAGGAGTCCAAAATCAGTCTCAATGGGCTACAGTCAAGGTGTCAGCAAGGCTGTTTCCTTTCAGAGACTCTTAGGGTGGATCCATTTCCTTGCATTTTTCAGCAACTAGATCCACTTGCATTCCTTGGCTTATAATTACTTCCTCTGTCTTTAAAGTGCATCCCTCCAACCTTTGCTTCTATCATCACTTCTCTTCCCTGTGACCGGGAAACTTGTTTCCCTCTTACAAGAACCCTTGTGGATTTTATTAAAAGCACCTAGATGGTCCACAGTGATCTTCCCTTGTTAAGGTCCTTAACTTAATTACATTTGCAAAATCTCTTTTGTTATGTAAGATAACACATTTGTAGATTCTGGAGATTAAGATGTGTACATCTTTGGGCAAGATTATTCTGTCTACTGAAATTCCGTACGTTTATTTTCTACTCAGTCTGAAAAATTGACTCAAAGCTTCTATGTAAAGCAATAATTGTATTATCTTTGCCATGATCTGTTAGGTGAAAGAGTCTATCTAAGAACAGATTACAAATAATTCAAAATTACTCAAGACCAACCACTGAAAGAATCATAAGACGGTTTCTGATATTAACATATTTTTTAGGCAATTAGCAGGAAATTTTTCAGAAACAGCAATGCTTCTAAATGTTTGACTCCGCTAAGATCTTGAAACGAATCCCATGGATTATGGAAACCAAGAATGCCCTCAAATGAACTCAAAATATGCCTTCAACAACTTATTTGCATGTGCATGAAAATTTAAGCCATGTCCTGTGGGTGTCATCTCAGCAGTGTTTCATATGTCAAGGAGCTATTGTCTATCCCTTGATCCCATAGCCAGAACTTATCCTTGCCTCCCAACAACTGTAGTCTCAGCTAAATCCATCAAAGCATCTTCAGGTTTCAAACTGGGAATACCTTTAAGTCTGATGTTACCAAATGAAGTGCAATCCCTATTGTCAATGGACAGTCACTAATATCTTCCTAACAATAAGTTAACTGATCACTATTATATGTTTTTCTCATATTTCTATCCACCAGTGTAACACTCATTCCAGGAACACTACTATGCTTACCTAATGAGGAAAAAACTCACAATAACATTAAGAACAGATCTTTTGGGCATGTCATTAAGTAAATCCTGACTTAGTCTCATTTCCTGATGGGCTTATCTTAAAAATGATGGACAGTTTTAGTCTGGTTTAACAATAACCAATCCAGACTTCTTTGAATCTAATCTAGTATAAATCCAAATTGAAGCAAGTGACCAAATTTGTGGCCTTCCCCGGGTCATGACAAATCGCTAAAAATGCAAGGCTAAAATAAATGTGGTATTCATTATGCTTTTGATGTAGTTCGTGATTCTGGAATGCTTTAGAAACGAAATTGTTAGTTAACCTCCTCAAGTTCTGTGTTAAAAAAACAGACAACAAAATATATTAATCACTTAATGTCTTGATGATACTCACAAAAATTTTGCATACACAAAAATAATGGCTCTGGCCCACTAAAAAAGAGGCAACATAGGAATTGGAGAATATGCTTTAGCAAATCATTAGGTTAAATAAATTGTTCTGCCTAAAGTTTTTGCAAAGACACATTCATGGAGATAGTTACAATTTCACCATAGATGTGCAGTCTCCGGTTCCCGAGTCTGAAGAAAAGAGTTGGAAAAATCAAGTTGTCAGATCAAGAGGAAATAATCTGGCAAAGCTAGGTGACAGTGTACTGGGACCGATGACCTCAAGTGAGGCTAACATACTCCATGAGGCAAGCTTTTAAAATCGAATCGAACACTGGTGGGTTTCTAAAATAGCAATTCATGACTCACCTGCAACCTACATGATACTGGAAAGGCTGTAAAAGTGGCACATGGATAGAAAGTACATCCTAAGGGAAGATTTGAGCATCTCTAAATGAATTTAATACTATTATCTCTCACTATGGGTTATGAAAATGCATCAATGAATAGACATTTATTTTCCTTATACGTAGAAACCGTTGTCTATTTAAAAAGCCACAATACTCACAGTGCCTTTAAAAAAAAAACTATAAAAATGGTTGGACCATTCTAGTTTACTTATTCAGTATTGAAGAAATACATTTTTCCAGGCAAGTTAGGTATAAGTGACATAAGGCATTTCCCCTTACACAGGAATCTGACTATTGATTATGCCCAAGAATATGGAAAAGAGGAAGGAATGATGTATTAAAACATAAATAAGTTGAACTACTGAGCAACCTTGAAATCTCATGTTTGAAAGTACTTTCCTTACCTGTCATGGATCTGCATTCTTACCTCTGGTGAAGTCATAACTTGCCTCTCTCAGAACCGGTATCTGTACTCATCACTGATTTCAATCTTGTACATTTTTATCTGTCTAAAGTATTGTGGAAAACATATGAAGTATAATCATTCCTATCATTCTTATAATCATTAATAGGTACAGGTTACCTTTACTCTCCAACTATCTAATCATCCCCTGCAATGACTCTGATGTATCCTAGATCAAAGATAGATTGTTCTTGGTCTTCAGTATAAATTACTTCATGGGATCTCTTAATTAACAGTTAAATTAAACCACATTTATTTTTAGATGTACTCTTAGCAAGTGAAATGACATCAGCCATCTTTAAACAACAAGAATGAATAAGATACCATCATTAAGTATCTTGATTAGAAAACCTCCAGAAGCAGTTATCACATGAAAGTTCCAACAACCATGGAAAAGCAAATTGCTTAATAAAGTAAATAACTTTCATTTAAGGACATCAGAAAATGATTTTTCTCTGGATACCTGGAAACAGTGATTGTCCCTTTCTCTAGTTCATACTTTTGTTATTTATCCTCCTGATTGTACTTTTCCTCTTTACTGATTTACTGAAGAAAAGACTATATATTGTTACTAAAAATTTCCCATTAGTTTTTATCTAAATTATTTTTCTCTTAGGATCCCATCTAGGACACGACATTGCATTAAGTTGTAATGTCTCCTTAGGCCTCTCTTGACTGTGACAGTTTCTCCAACTTTCATTGTTTTTGATAACCTGGATGGTTTTGAGTAGTACTCATCAGTTACTTGTTAATGTCCCTCATTTGGGATTTGTCTAATTTTTTTCATCATTAAACTGGGGTTGAGTTTTGGGGGAATAAGCTCACAGAGGTAAAATGTTTTTCTCATCACATCCTATCCAAGGTACATATTACCAACCTGATTTATCACTGTTGATGTTCATATTGATTACCTGGCTAAGGCGGTGTTTGTCAGGTTTTTAAAGTTGCCATGTCTCCCCCTACCCATACTGTAATCTTTGGAAGGAAATTACTCTGTTCAGCCCACACTTAAAGAGTGGGAGTTACGCTCCATTTCTTGAGGGCAGAGTATCTACCCAAATTCTTTGGAATTCTACTGAATATGAGATTTGTCTATTCTCTGTCATTTATTTATTAAAAGTGTATATCAGTATGGATCCATAGATGTTAATTTTAAAATTGGGTTATGAACCAATGTCACTTTATTTATTTTGTTGTTCAAATCATTCCAACTTTGGCCATTGGATCCTTTTGCTGTTGGATCTTGAAAACCATTGCAAGGTCTTTGTTGTTGTTGTTTTTAAGTACTTCATCACTTTCTGATGCTACTAGTTGCTTCAGGCTAATCTTGTATATTTTCTGCTCCAGCCCTGGAATCAGCTATTTCCCCAAGGAGATCTGGTTCCTTTTATTGGCAGATGGTATTAGAAACCAGAATCTGGGTGCAAGTATGCTCACTTGGATGTCAGTGCTTCTAGGAACCTCTCTTGCTAACAGAGCAGAGGAATATATGTATGTATACCAACCTCTGTATATTCACATATCTATAAACATTTGTGCCTATGTTAAACTAAATATGAGTTCACACTGATGTTTCCAACTCTAATTAAGTATCATATGACTCATTGTAGTCTTCCTTCCTTGCTTGTCTGTAACATCCCACCACTAAGAGTAGGACTATTGGTTGCTAGCATCTGCCATCCATTTACTTAATTATTCAATTCCAGTATGCAAATATAGCTATATTGGATTTTGTAATCCATACCCCTTGTAGGATACAACTCTGTCAATGAGTGTCCAGTGCTTATGTAAAGAATCTACCTTTAGTTTTATAGAGTCCTCTCAACTCGAAAGTTACTTAGGTCAACAACTTTTCCCTCACCCTCTTCAGTGAGACTGTTTCAAACATTCATAATGAGTTAAAGTCTTTTGTTATTGTCTGCTTGCCATCCTGAGATCCTATGGCCTCTTAAATGATTCTTCAAAATTTACCTACTGTCAGTATTTTGTATTGTCTTAAAAAAAATTAACTCTTCTATTCGGTGTAAAATGCCTTCTCATTGTGAATTTATTTGTATTTTCATGATGACTAATGATGTTAAAAATCTTTTCAAATGTTTATTAGCCATGCTTGTTAACTTCTTTAATGAATGGTTTATTTAAGCCTTTTACCATTTTCTTCATTGGGTTGTTTGTCTGCTTTTTATTGAGGTGCAAGTATTGTTTTATAATTTGTGCATGCAAATGCTTTGTCTCACACACACATATATGAGATATCTAGATATATATCTAGATATATCAGTGATATATATTATATGATATATATATATATACATAATATATTAGCCAGTTTGTGTGTTATTTTCATTTAAAGAGCTGATGTTTGTTTTTTAAACGATGTCCAAATTATTATTTCTTTATGATTACTAGTTCTTGTGCTCCATATAAAATCTTTGCTTACCCTGAGATTGCAAACATTTTCCCTAAATTTTCTTCTGTTTTGTAGTTTTAGTTTTATCCTTACTTCTATGATAAATTCCACACTGTTTTGTATATGCTATGAGGTGCAGAATTAACATTATTGAAATACTCATACTACTCAAAGTGATCTATATATTAAATGCAATTTCTATCAAAATTCCAAACGTATTTTTCACACACACACAAAAAAAAAAATCCTAAAATTTGTATGGAATCACAAAAGATCCTGAATACCTAAGGTAATCTTGGGCAAGAAGAATAAAGCTAGAGGTATCACACTTCCTAGTTACAAATTATCTTACAAAGCTATAGTGAAGTAAAGTATGGTACTGGCATAAAAACAGACACATAGATCAATGGAACAAAATAGACTAAAAATGAACACACACACCTCCAATCAACTACTTTTTTTTCAGGCTCCGGACGCGCAGGCTCAGCGGCCATGGCTCACGGGCCCAGCTGCTCAGTGGCATGTGGGATCTTCCCAGACCGGGGCACGAACCCGTGTCCCCTGCATTGGGAGTCAGACTCTCAACCACTGCGCCACCAGGGAAGCCCCAATCAACTACTTTTTGATGAAGGCACCAAGAATACACAATAGGGAAAGGATAATCTCTTCAATAGATAGTGTTGGGAAAACTGGATCCACAATAAAAGAATGAAATTGGACCCTTACATCTTTATTTTATGCACACAAATCAACTCAAAATGTATTAAAGACTTAAACGTAAGACCTGAAACCATAAAACACCTAGAGGAAAACATAGGGAAAAATCTCCTTGAAACTGATCTTGGCAATGATATTTTGGATATGACACAAGAAGCACAGATAACAAGAGCAAAAATATACAAATGAAACTACATTAAATTAAAAAGCTTCTGTACCATAAAGAAAACCATCAACATAATGAAAACACAACATACCGAATGGAAGAAAATATTTGCAAACTATATTTCTGATAAGGAGTTCGTATTCAAAAATATAAAGAGCTTTTATAAGTAATCATATTATAACTGAAAATAGTTAACTACATATATGCCACAAGGATAAAGACTTTCAAATATAGCTAAATCTGTATAAGCCTAAATAGATGCCTATATATTGAGGAGCACAGAATGAAAAATGATGCTTTTTTAGTATGAATGTAAGGTGTTTGATATACTTAGTTCTCTAAAAAGTTATCTCAGTAGGAAAAGACATTTTCTTTTTATTTATTTGACACAGTGAACAACAGAAAATCATTTTTTGGTGGGTGCTACAGAGTCGGTTGCATTTCAAAGACAGAAATTCTGTGGTCTCGTTTGTGTGTTTTTACACCACTATGATTCTTCAAACTGCTTAGAAATGTTTTAAAAATAAACCATTAGTTATTGGTATGAAGAAACAAGTGTTTTCCTTTTTTCTAATTCATAACCAGCTCCTATCACACAACTGATTTTTGTGGAAGAAGTTTACTGCTGAGTAAGCCAACTTTGGTATAGTGGAACAGTTTGAACACTGTTCTCCATTTCAATCCACTTTGCAATACATGTATTTCCCACTGCTAGGGAAATTCTAGTTTTTACATTCATTTTTTTAAGCAAGAAAAGGGTTGTGACATTTAAAACATTCTAGATGTAAATCTAAATAATTACTTTAAGTTGAATAATAACTTGAAGTGAAACCACATTTTCTGCAGCATTGACTAATCATATGGAATGATGTGATATACAAATAATTTGTAAATCACTCTATTGGAAGCTTGTTTCTTAACAAATTTCTCCCTAATTCCAGAAAAGCTTGTTAAAAAAAAATACAACTCAGTCTAACATCCTATGCATTTGGCACAATGGATTTGAAAAAATGATGTGACATAATTATATTCTTAGGTAATTAATCCTTTTAATTAGCCTTATTGTTTAGAGCAATTGCATAGAACATCATATGAGGAAATAATATTTGAGGTTTAAGCAAATTTTAAAATATCAGTATCATAGAAAATTGATCCATAATGTGTGTAACAGTATTTATATGTTGAATTGTTAATAGGGCATATTTAAGTATTTTCTCTATACAGTGAAATAGGAAGACAATCATGAACAACCACAGTAGATGTAAGCAAAACTAGACTTTGCAAAGTTAAGATTTTTAAAAAACATATGTCACGAACATGGGCAAATGCAAATATATTGTAAATAGTTCTATTCATTTATTGTAAATAAAACATAAACCCTAATTTAAATAATTAATTTTATATGAATTGTGGATATATACACTCTCTATATATATTTATGCACACACACATTTCTGTTAAGGTCAGGGAGCAAAAACTGAGTAAAAAGAAGAAAGTTATATTAATAAATGAACAACCCAATCAAAAAATGAACAGAAGATGTCAAAAGACATTTCTCCAGAGAAGACATACAGAGGGCCAAAAAGCACATGAAACGATGCTCAACATCACTAATTATTAGAGAAATGCAAATCAAAACTACAGTGAGGTACCACCTCACACAGGTCAGAATGTCTATCATCAAAAAATCTACAAACAGTAATTGCTGGAGAGGGTGTGGAGAAAAGGGAACCCTCCTCCACTGTTGGTGGGAATGTAAATTGGTATAGTCACTGTGGAAAATAGTATGGAGGTTCCTTAACAACTAAAAATAGAGCTACCATATGATCCAGCAATCCCACTCCTGAGCTTATATCTGGAGAAAACCATAATTCGAAAAGATACATGCATGCCAGTGTTCATTGCAGCACTATTTACAATAGCCAGGTCATGGAAGCAACCTAAATGTCCATTAACAGAGGAATGGATAAAGAAGGAGTGGTACCTATATACAATGGAATATTACTCAGCCATAAAAAAGAACAAAATAATTCCATTTGCAGAAACACGGAACTAGAGAGATGATCATACTAAGTGAAGTAAGCTGGACAGAGAAAGAAAAATATCATATGATATTGCTTATTTGTGGAATCTAAAACTTATCTACAAAACAGAAATAGAGTTACAGATGTAGAAAACAACTGTATTGTTACCAGGGGCTAAGGGGGGGGTGGTAAATTGGGAAACTAGAATTGACATATATACACTACTATATATAAAACAGATGACTAATAAGAACCTACTGTATAGCACAGGGAACTCTACTCAGTACTCCGTAATGGCCTATATGGGAAAAGAATCTAAGAAAGAGTGGATATATGTATATGTATAACTGATTCACTTTGCTATACACTTGAAACTATCACAACATGGTAAATAAACTATACTCAAATTTAAAAAATGAAAAAAAAGGTAATGGAAGTTCTTCATTAAGCTGAGTTTGTTTTTTAAATATTAATACACTTATCTAATTTTTGAACTCCCTATCTTCCAGTTTTTATTATCCCAGTTGCAAGCATACTTCTCTTTATTTTTAATATACATTATAATGTCAAGCCTATTTTATAATATATATGTCAAGGTGAGTTTTTAAAATTTATTCTATTTTATATCATTTTAGGCCTTTTTCATATACAATTATTCCCCTTAATTTACCATCATGTTAACTCTTCTCCTAATCATATATTTCAAATTATGTCAGTAAAATTCTCAAAATTTTAGGTGTCCTTTTGCAGGTGTCATTGTCTTATCAAGATGTGACACACAATTTCAAATTTGCTTCACAGTGAAGAAAAATAGAAAATTTGTTGCATTAAAATATACGATTCACAACCACATTCTAGATCAATTATGTTTCTTGGTTAAATTCAATAGTTAGTGTCTCTGAAAGTGGATATTATTAGCAATATATCAAGGAAGTAAAACTAGATGAGGATTTGGAGTTTTAGTTTTAGGATTAGGCAGGACTTTCCTAATGTGTAAGAAACAGGAAATAGTACAGGTAAGTTTGTAATGTTACAATCTGGTCATTTCACTTCTACTGTGATGAGTGGCCTGCATATCTCATTCATGTCCTTTTGCTACTTTCACAAGTTATGAAGTCCTGGGAGAAAGAGAGTCTGCTTGGTCAAGCAAGTATGGGTCAATACAGCTCACCTGTACTGGGGATGCTGGAGAGAGAAAAAATGGATCCTGTAAGCCAGAGCTATTTTCCTACCAATACTGTACACAATAGAGCAGAGAACATCCCCCAAAAGGAAACTGGAAAATGCATAATACACAACCTAAATATGCCACAGTTAGAAATTCAAATAGTTGAATAAAATTCAATCACATTTGCAAATATTCAGAGTTTTTAGAAAACTAAATAAATATCTTTAAGAGGTGTCAATAGATATTATTCAAGGCAGTGCATGTGTAAACATTAAATTTGAGTTCAGGTATCACTCAAGTGGATAGTTTTCATCAATAAAATGGAAGAAACGAATAACTGAATATTTGGAAGAGAAGTGAAGTTACAATATTCTTGGTAGGTTAATTCTGGAGCTGTCTCTACAACCGCAGCCAGATTAGCTGTATCAAAGCATTGCCTGAATTTGAATTTGAATTTCATATTACAAGAGGATGAACTGCATGACTAGAATTACTAGGTCCCTACTGAGTGGTGCTGTCATGTAGACAAGTAGCAAAAAGCAAAGATTATTCTGTCCTATCCAATTTTGATGTGCTCGAATAGGTCTGGTCTTCGTTATACAGATAAGATTGGGACTTGATAGACTTAGCAAAGTAGAGAGTTGAAATGTTATCCTGAAAATTTCTACTGAAATAGAATACTAAATTAGATTAGGAACCAAAACCTAATTTAGGACTGAAAAAATAGAATTGGAAATCTGTTTTGTTCATGTTTATCAGATAATTATAGAACGTTTCTTTCACTTAAGGCTACACTCATTTTTTTCTCGGGACTCAATTTAATGGCGACAGTATGGTGGCAAAAATGCAATTAGGTTTTTGATGAAGCATCTTAGGGTGGACTGGTTTACAAACACTTACTGTTCATTGTGTGGAGAGCAATGCATTAGGTCCTTGGAGAGGGTGTTCCAGCAAGGGAAGATGCAAAAACATA
The DNA here is from genome assembly GCF_008692025.1 of Phocoena sinus. Classification (NCBI taxonomy): domain Eukaryota; kingdom Metazoa; phylum Chordata; class Mammalia; order Artiodactyla; family Phocoenidae; genus Phocoena; species Phocoena sinus. Next base: position 173,589,464 of record NC_045763.1, read on the forward strand.
AAAATAGATGTAGTAACACTTTCATTATAATTAAAGATTAGATATTAGATTGTTTCCAGCCAGAAGTATTAGTTTGCTCACATCCACTTTTATTTCACTGTCACCTAAAATTTTATTTGATAGAACATTTATGAATGACACCACAAAAAGAAATTTTTTGGATTATATTGTCTACTGATAACAGTGTATATATTCTCTTTTATGGAACATTTACTATGTTAAAACATACTGCTAAATGATCTGTGTTAAGAAGTGTGAGGTAAGGGAAATGTAAAAGTTAGGGTGCTGCCTTCCAGAATCGAAATGTATTATAGATAAATTGTGCCGATTTGGAAATCAAGTGAAAACTTTTAAATATATTACCTACTGTAGGCTCATTTAAAAATCAGCACAATAAAAAGACAAAAACAATTCTGAAAAACAATTAATGATGAACCAATATGTATAATCAGTATTTAAAAAAATATTTTTAGGAAATAGGAGCTTTCCAGTCCCACTTAAAGAAAAAGAAACAGAAAAAGAAAAGATAAACTTTAATGGGAGTATGTATGCTTATTAATTCAGTCAACAAATATTCAACAAATGTATTTGGTCATTTATAACTTTCTTCCAAACTGTTGCTAGTGTGATGGATAGTGCAAGATGAATAAAAATGGCTTCAAATGCTCCACATAGAAAATACTCAGGTTTATCTCTCTCTGTGTATAACTTACAAAAAAAATTTAAGGATGTTGTACATTGTGTAATAGTTATGTTTATTTTTCATTGCCTTCTAAGAACCTATTGTAAAGGAGTTTTTAATAAGCAAAAAAATAAGTACTTGGTGTCACTAATGAAAAACTGTACTTTTTTAGAGCAGAACATTCTGATGTTATTGGAGTCTATCTTTTGGACATTTTTAAGTTTAGTTGGTAAATGAGAAGTACTCCCAGTTTTTTGTTTTTTTTTAAAGAACTTTTCTATATTATAAATTGAATCCTAACTGGCATATTTCTAATCCAACTATTTCTGCATTTCTAGCTGTTGGTTTTGGATTTCTCTGGGTTTTCATAGATATTAAACTAAGAAGATATTAAACAAGCTTCAGCAAGACCTACTAGCTCTGTTGACTTCAATAATTGCTTCACTTTACCCCCTAATAGTTAAATTAACTGAAAACTGTTGTAATGTATGTCTGCTTTTTTTTTTCAAGTTAGCATGCATTTTTAATTTGGATTTGTCACACATGATTTTATTTGTTTTATATTTTACTTTTTTCTCATGATCAAATGGTCACTTTACAGGTTTTCATATACTGTTTCCAAAGAATGTCAGAACACCTGTTATCATGTATACTAGTTGTCTATTGCTGTGTAAAGATTACCTCAAAAGTTAGTGGCTTAAAACAAGATGCCTTTATTATCTCATAGTTTCTGTGGGTCAGGTGACAGCAGAGTGTCTCTGGTTTGGGGCTCACACCAGGCTGCAGACTCGAACAAGGAAGGATCCAGTTTCACTGAAGTGGCAGTTGACAGACCTCAGGTCAATCCTTGCTTTTTGATGAGATTCAGCTCTTTGCCGTCCTTGTTTTTCTATAATTGTACAATACTACCCACAACATGGCAGTTTGCTTCCTCCAGAGTGAGGGGAGGGAGAGAGGGATAAAGAGAAAGGGAAAGAGGAAGGGTGGAAGGTGGGTGAAGCAAAAGGAAAACAGTAGTCCTTTAAAATTTAATTTAAAATGACATTTCATTACTTTTGCCATATTCTCTTGATTAGAAGCAAGTAACCAGGTCCAGTCCACAATCAAGAAGAGACAATCACACAAGTTCATGAATAACAGGAGGCGGGGTCATTGTGAGCGATTTTACAGGTTGTCCATCACAACATGGTAACAACAACAACAACAAATGTGTACTTTTTAAAGAATTATGTGAACCAACATTGTACACATAAATGAATTTTAAGCATCAACATCTTATACCTAAATCTACTGGCCAACAACAGGAATAGCTTAACACACAATAAAGAAAATAAGTAAAGTTAAGAAATCTTCAGGTGCCATACTCTTCCCTGTGAAGAGTGTCTGTTATTATTGATGAGAAATAGGTTGGGTTTTAGGTCTTCAGCCGATAGCTGATTTTTTTGCCAAAATTTTACCTCCATCTCAAGAAAGAGGTTTATTATCTAGAATCTTGATGATTAAGAGAAATGTGAGAAATGTTCTAAATCTAAAAATGTTGGTTGGACAAAGTGTAATAATATCAAGAACAATGGGTTAATTTACCAGACGGGTGACAGAATCCTGCTTCGTAATCCTAATACATGAACTTTCCTAACCACTCAGATCACAGATTTGCCAAATTCTGAGATATGAATATTTTAGAATTAGTCTCTTGGACTTTCTCTAAGACAAGCAGTCTAAATGCTCTGGCATTTAAATGTCTTTATTATTGAATTTAATGTGTCATGATATTATTTTCTCTATGTATTTCATCTTTGAAGATTTACAGAATATAGTTTACAAAGTTATAGGTAGGAGAATGGACACATCAATGCATGGTTTGTAGGAATGTAGGTGAATGTCTGTGTACTGACTTGAAATGGTTTCCCAGACATATATTTTTTCACAGAAGATAACTAAGGTGCAGAGCTTTTTAAGTATTTTATAATTTCATGTATACAAATACTTATATATGTAAATATTTGTATATGTATAAATCTAAAAATAATATGGAAGTATTGGTTTGGCCAGAAAGTTCAGTCGGGTTTTTCCGTAAGATGTTACAAAAAACCCAAATGAACTTTCTGGCCAACCCAATAGTTGCCTTGTAGACAAGGGCATCAAGTTTCAAGGAGAGGTTTATTTTTCACTGAATATTCTTGCATATTTTTTATTTTTGCCACTCTTGTATTAAAAAAATCAAAGTAAAACAGTAATAAAATAAATCTAAATAAATTAATAGGTGATTACATGATTATTGTAGAAAAATTATGTTAACTATATTACTTGGCAAAAGTTACAATTTTTATTAAACATTGACAATTATGATAACACCTGTTAAAGAAACTGATCAATTATTTTATAAATTTAAGAGACAATTTTTTTCTGCATGCATTTGCTATAATAACACACCAATTCATGATTACACTGAAAATATTTTTATTAAACTACTTAGTGACTAATAAAAATATTTTCATTTTTGCACATATTCATAAAAAGTAACCACTTGAAAATTTTCCTTGTCTATCTACATAAGTGAAGATTTGCTTCTTTTTTATTAACATTCATGTAAATATTATATATTTTGCTTATAGCTCTTTTAATATATCCTCTGACCTTTAACAGAAATATTTCTTTACAAAGAATTCTTGAGCATTACATTTCACGGTCTCATAACATAATGTCATTAGAAAATATAATTCATTCTTTATATCCTATAGACAGAACTGAGAGATTTCTACATTTCTTGGCTACATATTAACAGATTTTTCTCTTAAAAATGTAGAAAAACATAACCATGGGATGTCCTAAGGATTTATATTTAAATTATAATTTAATATCCTCAAGTCAGTGAGGTTTGCTTCTAATATTTTATATTATGGCTTTGTTATTTAAAATTGTAATCTTTTGCTATTCATATGCAATTTTATTAAAGATAACTATTTTTCACTTAACAGAACTAAGATAACCCATTCTAGGAAGATTTAGATCAAATCCATTTTATTTTGTGCAGTGAATTTCTTTAATCTGTCTCTCATGCTGAGTGGTAGATGGCATTCATGGCCCCATTTCTTCAACACTTTGCTATGCTTTTTCAGTGTCTCCCCATTCTGATATTTGAGTAATGTGATTTGATTTGGCTTGGCCTACAGAATAAGATGGAAGCGACAGCTTGTCTGTCCTGTGCCCGGGCCCAAAATGGCATTGTTTCTGTTTCCCTTCTCATTGTTTGGTCACCTCCAAGAGAAGCGCATGCCCAGACTAGCCAGGTGGTCTTAGGAGGAAGGTGAGAGAAGCAGCACGGCCTCAGCTAAGCTCCCTCATCCCAGCCTCAGCTCAACAAGCATGTCTGTGATCAGCAGGGCCCCCCGCACAAAATCCTCAAATACATGAAAATAAATGCTTATTGTTGTATACTACTGAGTATTGAGGGCTTCTTTTCTAAAACAGACCTTAATTTTTAGAGCTGTTTTAGGGTCTTAGCAAAATTGAGTAGAAAGCACAGAGAGTTCCCGTGTGTCCCCAGCTGCCACATATGCAGCCTCTCCACTGTCAACATCCTGCAGCACCAAGTGGTGTATGTGTTATTATTGATGAACCTACATGGACACTTCATTATTACCCAAAGTCCATAGTTTTCATCAGGGTTTACTCTTGGTTTTGTATATTCTATGGGTTTTGATAAATGTAAAATGACAAAAGAGAAATTTTGAGTTAATTTTTATAAAAAATGTAAGGCCTGTGTCTGGGTTAATTGTTCTATATGCAGATATCCAGTGATTCCAGCACCATTTGTTGAAGAGACTATTGTTTATATGTTGACAATAAAAAAAATCTTCAGAATAAATATTTGGAGAAAATTATTTTTTAATTTAAAATATGAATCCTACTTCTTTTGAACCTAGTAGAGATGAAAACTTGAATAGGGTGAAATAAATAAATATCAAAGAAATTACGCAGGAAATTAATAGCAATAAAAATATTCACCTAAGAGGATATTTCTAAAAGAAATCATCAATCTTTTGAGCAGGTGTGTCAAGGTAGATTTTGAGTATTTGTAAAGTTTTTCTTGTTTGTTTTTTTTTTAAACTGATAGGAGATCTTGACTCAAAGAGTTAAAGTTTCAATGAAGTTATGTGTACAATAGCTACCAAGACACTGAAAATAAGGTACACAAGTCACTCAGATGTTTTTTCTGCCACCATCGTTTCTAAGACTTCTACCTTAATCCAAAAAATATAATAAACTAACATTGGCATCCCAGGAGGACACTGGGAGAAGCCAAGGGCCAAACTGAGGTTTACTCAGTTTACTCAGTCTATGGAATCACCTAAGTGATGAAGAACTAAGGCCTGCCAATAGCCACACACATGAGCTTGGAAGTGGATTATTCAGTCCCAGTGAAGGTTCATATAAAGCCAGCCCCAGCTGAAAGCTTAACAGCAACCTGCTGAGAGCCCCTGGGCCTGAACCACCCAGATAAATTGCTCCTGGATTCCTGACCCACCAAAATCTGTGAGACAAAAATGTCCAGTTTTTAAGCTGCTAAATGTTGTAGTGATTTGTTATTTAACAATGGTAATGAATATGATGATAATTAGAAACTTAGTTCAAATCTTCCTTTTATTTTATTGTTAATCTATCATTTACTTGACATACTTGTTCAAAATGTACAGAATTAATGATCCAAAAGCATGGACTATTATTTTTGATTCACAAATTAATTGATCAAATGCTACATATTTTCAATATTTGTTTAAGAAAAAAGAGCATGCTTGTTTCTATCCTGTATTTAATTTTCCACCTGATGGAAAATTTCCATCAGGGGAGAGGACCTTTTGCAAACCCTCTCAAAAGCAAATGAGGAAAATATACCTGAAAAACACCAGACAAATATGGCAATTATTGAATAAATTAGTAGATATTAAAACATTGATTTCATTATTATATTCCAAACATCACAATGATATCTTATATTGAACAGGCATTTTCTTTTGCTCTGAAACACTTCACTTTATATAATGGAGAATTTTTTGCTTCAGAAAAACTGATTATTCCATTGTGAGCTGTAGTATTTTCAAAAGATAAAAGATGAGAAAAAAATCTTTAAAGAAATGAGATTTAAATGTAGGTGGCACCATATAAGAATCCCATGCTGTAAAATACACAGGAAAAAAAAGGGTGAAATAGCTGTTTCTAGGAATAAAATAGTAGCATTTTATGGGTTGGGGAAGTTTTATGATACTACCTAATGATTTTCTTTGCTTGGCCAGTGTACGAATGCTTCGGCATCCATAGGTTTTCCATGTCTAAATTGCTAGTCTCCTTGTTTACGTGGCTTTCCTCCAGTTATTTTATGAACCTCAGGCTTATTAGATTTTACTGTTGAAAATGCAGTTTCCTCAGATTTAAGGTGGCCTGCATCACCTCAGTGATGGATCATTCCTCAGGGTGCATCATTTCTTTCATGCTGTGCTTCTATTTAATGACTGAGTCTATGTATCACCAAATACAGTGGTGAGTTGGCAACTACATATTTTGTCTATTTCATTTATGGCCCAAGAAGGCATCCTGAATGTCTAACTCCACCACAACCAAAGTTACTTAAAGAGAAGGAACTGAAAGCCGGGGAATTTAAAGAGTTTCTCCAAGATCTCTTTGCTCTCTGTTAAATGTGGCTTGCTTTACTCTTAAGATACACTGGATAAATTCACAGCTAAAATTAATATAGGTAAGACCCCCAAATTATCTACATCGACTATATTAAACAAAAAATATGTGAACATGTAAAAATTGTATCTTTAAAAATCCCCAAATTAATTGACATGGGAAGACAATGTAGAAAAAATTACTTAAAAATCTTAATTCTTAGATCTAAAAACAGAGCCCCAGAGGTATTAAGTGAGTGATCTGGCATCACACAGCTGGTGGAAATTCTGGAATTATAATCTTAATACATTCACATAAGTTTAGGCATAACAGGACTTTTTAATTCAATGTCTTGAATTTCTAAATTTTTCTAGTAGCCTCCCTGTCATAATTATATATCTAAGTATAAAGCAAAAATAAATAACCTATTATTCCATTACAAATCTAGTTTTTTCAGAAAGAAAAAAGATAACCTATGTTTGATTATAATAAGAAATGTTAAACATTCTTTATAAGGCTCTTTTTCAAACAAAAAAATTGGGAAAGGTACCAATGAATTCTAATAAAGTAAATATTAACTTTAAAAATATTTTCAATGATCTAAGTTATCAACTTAAAAAATTTGTTCCGTGGCCTGTGTTAGCAGGGTATGAAGCAGTTAGTGCATTTTAGAGTAAGTTATTTGTGATTTTAACATGGCAAGAAAAGTACTATTAGCAATTTCCACAAGATGTAAAGGAGATGATCTTGATATGATTATATAGAAAATTGCTCAACATGTCTTGTGCTTTAAGCAGAAAAGCACCGTGCAAGTAATCATTTAAGACCTCAAGATGAGATCCAAGGACACAAAAGACATATAAACATACCCTCAGTTCCTGCCAAAGATGGGAATTGATGTGATCCAAATAATGATGCAGAAGTAACATGGTGTAACAAGGAAAGACATTAACTGAAATAAGCAACAATGGTGAGGGAGATGGAAGGAACATAAGTGTGAGTTTTGATTCATTTTCAGTTTGTAGATGGGCCAAATCTTTTCAAGATTATGATTTATTAAACGTTTGAGGGATCAGAGGACTCAGAAACAGTATTATTTCTAAGTGTCAACACTAGCTGCATTTTTAATGTTTAAATACTCTTTCATTTATCTCTCTTTTGTCTTTTTATTCTCTTTGATTTTCATTCTTCTTCCCTCCCTATCTTCCTTCCTTCCTTCCTTGTTCCTTCTATGTATAACTGCCATCATTTCTTTTTTCTTCTTCTTATCCTTCTTTCTTTCATACACCCCTATTTGAGATGATTCAGTCATTTTTACCAATGTAAAAGTGTCTGCCCAACTAATGCCCAGATCTCATACACTGACACTATTCAACAATGGATATTCCTCAAATTCTCAGCATGCTTATTTATTGATATTCATCTTAGGGTTGCTAGATAAAATACAGCATGACAGTTAACTTTGAATTTTACATACAAAACAAATCGATTTTTAGTAGAAATATATTTCATGTAATATAATTTGGCATTCTTTATTTTTATTTGCTAATCTGGCACACTAATTTACTTAGTAAATAAACTGTCATGTGAAATAATAATAGTAAAAATCCACAAATCCAGTCACATGCTTTTTGTCCTCATACATCTGAGTTTTCTGGAATAGTGTAAATTAAGGTCATGAGCTTTAAATCCAGATAGTTCTGAGTTTGAATCATAATTGTGCGATTCTGATCGAATCACTTCTCCTCTCCAGGCTTGTTTTTCTCATTTTAAAAACAACAGTAATAACAGTAAAGCTTCAGAAACTTGTTACGAAAATTAAATGGTATTATATATAAAGTAAGTGGCAAAGGTAGTTCTTGTTCGTAAGATGCTTATTTCAAAAATGAAATTAAGTGTTTAAAATTCCACCAAGATGCTAGAATACATACCTTCTCTCTCTCTTAAAAATACACCCATTTATTTCAGATTCACAGGATATAACATAAGACCATTCATTCATTTGTTTATACACGAGGTATGTCTGTCACTTATAGAGGAAGTGAGGAGGTCATGTACAGAGCTTACAAAATTGCAAGTCAGAACTTGGAGCACTAAGAGATAATTTGAAAATACACTGTAGCAAAACAGACCAACCTGAGCCAAGATTAAATTCATCGTTAAGTACTGAACTGTCAGTCAGGCCAAGTGGCAAGTATGACAAAATACAGAAATACTGCTTGTCAAGGACAGTAGAAAACAGTTTACTTACGAAGTATTCATCCAGAACCTACTGCAAACCAAGATTTTACTCTGGTCAGTCTAGGTAAGGTCCCGGTTTCAAGGAATTCACAATACAGTCTTAGAGAAAAGAAAACCGAACAATCATTTTAAAACAACGCAGTAAGTATAAAGAGAAATGGCATTATTCTCAGATTACAAGGGTAACTTCTGAAGAAAGTGATTGCTGACTTTAGACTTTAAAATTAACAGAAATAAATGGGAGAGAGGAAGATAAAGAAAACACATCAGGACACCATGAGTGAAGGGTAAAGATCAATTGCGTGGGTCCATGTTGCTATAAGCAATTAAATACCTCTAATGCTAAAATGTGGTGGAGGAAGCATCAAGAGATAAGGAGAGAATCTACTATGTTCAAAGCAAATTACCAACATATGTATTTTTTAAGAACTCATTAACATCTGGATATAAATAATAATTTTGCCATTTTGGGCAATTTCCCAACCATTGAAGACTCCATGTAGGAAAAGAGAAAAAATGTGGTTAGAATGCATGTAAAACAAGAAGCACTTTATGCTCTAGGGGTGGGAATAAATGATGTCACACATGTCAGTGGTGACTCACAGAATCACAGGTTTTAAAGTGTTGAAATTTGCCTGGGATATCCACAGAATATATATGAAACTGACATTCAGATTTAACATCTGAGGGTTAAGGGATGAAGCTTTACAGAACAAGCTAGTTGGAGAAAATTTAGTAAATTAAGAGATCGTTGAAATCCTGAAAATAGATAAGAATCGTTCCACCTCCTTCTCCCAAGAAAACATGTAAAGGCAAAGGGGAAAATGCAATAGATTGAAAAAGAACTTTAAGGGAACTCATACTTTTAAAACTGTGCTAAGCTTTTTCTCTTTCCCTTCTCTCCTCTGCCTGAAACATTCAATCTTTTAAATAGGGAAAAGCATGTAGGCATCTTGGGGAGGAGGGAAGGAGTGGGGAGGGGAGGGGAGCTGGCGGCCTGAGCAGAGTGAGTGAGACCTAGCCTGGCCTGGGGTCCCAGAGCCGAAGCGATGATGAGTGTGTGTAGAAGGGCGGCTGTCCTTAGAAGGGCGGCTGTCCAGGCTGTGGTGGGGATGTCCTGTTAGGGAGTTTAGATCCAAGCAGGATGAAGAAGGGCATCTCCACGATGGGTGCCCTTGTTCGTTAGGATCTGGGGGATGGCGTGAAGCAGCCCAGCACCGATGTCAGAGTTTAGGTGGGTTGAAGAGAACATTCCTGGAGGGGAGGGTATTGGAGTGACATTTCAGAGAAGATGTGAGATGAGACACACACCCACTAGAGGATGTCAGAAGGCAAGGGTGTGTGGGGGAGGTCGACCACACGAGGGCAGCCTGACCCTGCTTCTCACGCCCTGCCTGTAGGAAAGGGGGTCGGGGAGCAGAGACTGCCTAGCGAGGTGGGTCAGAACCCGAGGACTGGGGAGGCAGCTAAATGAGGGGGCAGCAGAACCTGGCGTCCTGCAGCTGGAGCAAGGCGAGACGTCCCTGGGGAGGAGGAACTGGCTGTGCTGATGGAAGATTAATAATACGTGGATGGTGATTTGAAAAAATATTAATAATTAAATATACTAATAATTCAATTTATAAAATAAATAAATGCAAGAATAATGAATATCATTGTACTGAAATTTGCTAAGAAAGTTGCTAAGCAAGTAAAATTTTAAAATTATCACGAGAAAAAAATTCTTATAGCTTCGTATGGTGACAGATGGTAACTTATTGTGGTGATCTTTGCGCAATGCATACAAGTGTTGAGTATGATGTACCCCTGAAACTAATAGAATGTTGTATGTCAATTATACTTCAATTTAAAGAATTCATGAGAGCCACACTTTTCACTGTCAGAAAAAGGAATATAAATATTTTTTTTAAAGAAGCAAGTTAAAATGAGCACTGTGGATTTGGATGGGAATTGGAAGTATTGTTAATGCTTGTCTTCAGTATAAAGAAATGGTTGAAAATACCTCAGCTGTAAATGTGTATATTTTTTGTATAGCTATATATATCTATATATAGATATACACATATGCCTATATATATCTATATATAAATATATACATATACCTATATGTACACATATTTATGTGTGTGTATATACATATATATGTGTGTATATATATACACATATATATACATATATGTGTGTATATATATGTATATACATATGTGTATATACATATACATATGTGTATATGTATATATACATGTATATGTATGTATACATATGTGTATATACGTATATACATATACATATGTGTATATACATATATGTGTGTGTGTGTGTGTGTGTGTGTATATATACACCAATAGCAATGAGCTTGGCTAATATCCACTTTTATCTTCTAAATAACATTCTCCAACAAAAGAAATTAGGGTTTCTTATAGACAGGGCTGATTTGATTCCAGGGCATGAGACATGGAAATTACAAGCAATTCATGGTATGTATATATCTCTTACCAGAAACAAGGAAGTGCTCAAAAAGTGATGGGTCAAGAGAAGGGTGTTCCCACTGGGCAACTCTGAGACAACTGGAGAATCGAATAATTAATAATAGTAAGAAATTGTAACTCACTTGTCAAGACTCTCAAGGGAAGACTCTCATAGAATTCTATCAATGCCTACCATGCAATGAATATGGTTTATTGATAGCGTATGCTTATAGATGGATATCAATACTTGGCAGTATCAATCTGGGGCAATAGGCATTTTCAATGATGAAATGTGTAAACTGTCATTACAGATCAGCATTAACAGCACTCACAATCAATCTTGAAGATAAGGAATACTAACTTTGAACCAAGTAAAATATTCCTTAAAAAGAATCTCTTTATTTTCAGTGGATCTGTGTTTCAAAAAATTATTATTATTATTTTTTAATTTCATTAATAAGAAATTGTGGAAACCTGTTCATATAAGTACAGACAGACCTCATTTTAGTGTGTTTTGTCATATTGCATTTCGCAGACATTGCATTTTTTAGAAATTCTTCAATTTCTCAGTTCAATTTCAAATTCTTCGTGTGCAGCAACATTGCATCAAAAAGGTCTACAGGCACCATTTATCCAATAGTATTTGCTCACTTTGTGTCTCTGCATCACGGTTTGTTAATTCTCACAATATTTTAAATTTTTTATTATTATTATATTTGTTATGGTCATCTGTGATCAGTGATCTCTGATGTTACTATTGTAATCGTTTTGGGGCACCATGAACCACACCCATATAAGACAGTGAACTTAATAAATGTGTGTGTTCTGACTGCGCCACTGACCAGCCCTTTGCCGGTCTCTCTCCCTCTTTTCAGGCCTCCCTATTTCCTGAGACACAGAAACATTGAAAGTAGGCCAATCAATAACCCTACAATGGCCTCTAAGTGTTCAAGTGAAATGAAGAGTCGTACCACTCTCACGTTAAATCAAAAGCTAGAAATGATTAAGCTTAGTGAGGAAAGCATGTTAAAACAGAGAAGGGCTGAAAGCTAGGCCTCTTGTGTCAAACAGTCAGCCAATTTGTGAATGCAAAGGAAAAGTTCTTGAAGAAAATTAAAAGTGCTCCTCCAGTGAACACAGGAGTGATAGGGAAGTGAAACAGGCTTATTGCTGATATGAAGAAAGGTTCAGTGGTCTGGATAGAAGATCAGACCAGCCACAATTTTCCCTTAAGCAAAGCCTAATTCAGAAGAACGCCCTACCTCTCTTTAATTCTATGAAGACTGAGAGAGGCGAGGAAGTTTCAGAAGAGAAGTTTGAGGCTAGCAGAGATTGGTTCATGAGGTTTAATGAAAGAAGGCCTCTCCATACCATAAAGTACTAAGGTGAAACAGCAAATGCTGGTGTAGAAACTGCTGCAAGTTATCCAGAACATCAGGTTAAGATAATCAATGAAGGTGGCTACACTAAACAGCAGATTTTCAATGTAGACAAAATACCCTTATATTGGAAGAAGATGCCATCAAGAACTTTCATAGCTAGAGAGAAGTCAGTGCCTGGCTTCAAAGGACAGGCTGACTCTCTTGTTAGGGGCTAATGCAGCTGGTGACTTTAAGTTGAAGCCAATGCTCATTTACCATTCTGAAAATTCTAGGACCCTTAAGAATTATGATAAAGCTACTCTGTCTGTGTACAGACAGAGTATAAATGGAACAGCAAAACCTGAATGACAGCACATCTGTTTATACAACATGGTTTACTGAATATTTTAAGTCCCTTGTTGAGACCTACTGCTCAGAAGAAAAGATTCCTTTCAAAATATTACTGCTCAGTGACAATGCATCTGGTCACCCAAGAGCTCTGATGGAGATGTACAATGAGATTAATGTAGTTTTCATGCCTGCTAACACAACGTCCGTTCTTCAGCCCATGGATCAAAGAGAAATTTTGACTTTCAAGTCTTATTATTTAAGAAATATATTTTGTAAGGCCATAGCTGCCACAGACAGTGATTCCTATGATGGATCTGAGCAAAGTAAATTGAAAACCTTCTGGAGAGGATTCACCATTGTAGCTGCCATCAAGAACATTCATGATTCACGGGAAGAGGTCAAAATATCAACATTAATACAGTTTGGAAAAAGTTGATCCCAACCCTCATGGGTGACTTTGAGGGTTCAAGACTTCAGTGGAAGAAGTAACTGCAGATGTGGTAGAAATAGCAAGAGAACGAGAATTAGAAGTGGACCCTGAAGATGTGACTGAATTGCTGCCATCGCGTGATAACACTTGAATGGATGATGAGTTGCTTCTTATGGATGAGCAAAGAAAGTGATTTCTTGAGGTGGAAACTACTCCTGATGAAGATGCTGTGACGATTGTTGAAATGGCAGCAAAGGATTTAGATTATTCCATAAACTTAGTTGCTCAAAGCAGAGGCAGGGTTTGAGAGGACTGACTTCAATTTTGAAAGAAGTTTTACTGTGGATAAATGCTATCAAATGGCGTTGCATGCTACAGAGATATCTCGTCCATGAAAGGTTGTGGCAAAGGTCACTGTTGTCTCATTTTAAGAAATTGCCACAGACACCTCCACCTTTACCAACCACCTGATCAGTCAGCAGCCATCAACATCAAGACAAGGCTCTCCACCAGCAAAAAGATTATGACTCGCTGAAATCTCAGATGATGGTTAGCATTCTTCAGCAATATGGTATTTTTAATTAAAGTATGTACATTGTTTTTTTAGACAATGCTCTTGCAGACTTCACAGCCTACAGTATAGTGTAAACATAACTTTTATATGCACTGGGAAACCAAAAAACTTGTGTGATCTGTTTTATTGAGATATTCTCTTCATTGTGGTCTGGAGCCAAAGTCCCAACATGTCCAAGGTATGTCTGTACCTATGTATTATCCCATTTCTATATCTTAGCCATAAAATATTTGCCAATGTCCATTCTAGGTCAATTACATATTTAAGTAGGCATTAATCATTTTACAATACTGAATGCAATTGTGCAAATACATATTACAGAGGTATTTCCCGAACTATAAAATAAAAAAAGAGGAATATCTGAAGGTACTGAAGTTTAATCACATCATTGTCCATCAGCGTGCTCTACTGGAGTTATGATAATCTATCAGTGTTATAATTGATCTATTACAGTTTACGTCCCCATAAAATGATCTTTCAGTGAATATCAGGGGATCTTTGAAGATGAAGAAGGAAGAAAGAGGGAGGGGAGTAACCAAATGGGACTAGAGTTGCTGTTGCTCTGTCCGCACCAAAGATTTAAATGAGTCAATCAGAATACCTACTATGTACCTAGCACAAGGATTGTTGTCGGAAGGACTTATCAAGACCACGCTGTGTGAATGGGTGTTTGAGATGGCATCGAGTAATATCAGTTGTACTGAACGTGCTGGTCGCTTGTTCCTGACCGTAAAATTAGAGGATTGGCTGCACCATTTCCAATTTTCATTCTCTTCATTATACTTCTGATAATGTAGAACTAATTTGGAATTATTTTCAGACAATTGACAAAATAAACTCATAATGAATTAATTCATATTAACTAAAATATGTAAATTTAAAAAATTAATTTTCCTGGGTTTTGTATAATTGAGAGATAATATAGAAATATGGGCACTCGGTGAACTTTGGACTCAAGTAGACTTTGGGTTTAATTCCTATTGTCCTTAATAAGATCTGTGAGTTTGTCTTTACCTATAAAACTGGAACAAAAATTCCTTCTTTATATTGTAGGTATGATTATATGGGATAATACATTTAAAAGATCTAGCATAGTGACGATGTCGCTCATATCTGACAGTTCATGCCTGACAGTTCTTTTTCTTCATTTTGTGCTTATTATGGTTGTTTCTAGTCCCAGTCTCTTCTGATTTTTTACTTACTATGCCTTGATTTTTGTAAAACTTATGTCCACCTTACTTCCTCTTTTTAAATTAAGTAGTTTCCCTTTTACGTCTCTTAAAATTTTAGATTTATAGCTGCTCCTCTACATTTGTGATCCATAGAGGACATTTTCTTAAAAGTCAAAGTGTACAATATGAGATGTGAACTCTTGGAAGAAAACATGTTAATGTTGCCTTTCACCTTAGCCTGATGGGAAAGTTTAAGTATGAACAATTCATGATTAAAAATGAGGAGTTAATGACTAAATTGCCTAAGGACAAAGAAAAGGAATTTGAGAGATAAGAAATTTACCATGTTTTCAAAAATAAAGCCCTTGTAATAATTATGCTTATAAAAATACCTTGAATTATATCAATTAAAAAATATTGTATTGCTGTCATTTATATTAAATAGAGTATAAAAGACATAAAATCAACTTCACAGTCAGTGTGGAGAGATCCCATGTCCCCCAGGACACATTCCCTAATGTTGAAAAATGGATAGATTGGAGGCCAGAAATAGCACAAGAAAGAAGTTATCTCTCATAACATAATTTATCAGAATATATGTTAATAGAGGTTTAGAATTATTATTATTAAATAAAGAACAGATTATTAAGTATAAAGTTTCTTTTCTTTTTTCAAAATTAACGTCCAAAATGTAATAATCAGCAAAAGAAGCAATAATATATGGGCAAGGATTCTTGAACTACACAGATCAAGGGCTGAATTACAGGATATTTTTATTTATTATTATTTTCTTCTTTTGCTGTACGTGGGCCTCTCACTGCTGTGGCCTCTCCCGTTGCAGAGCACAGGCTCCGGATGCGCAGGCCCAGCGGCCATGGCTCACGGGCCCAGCCGCTCCGCGGCATGTGGGATCTTCCCGGACCGGGGCACGAACCCGTGTCCCCTGCATCGGCAGGCGGACTCTCAACCACTGCACCACGGGAAGCCCCCAGGATATTTTTAAATGGTTGAAAAAAAAAAGTAATAAGAATAAGCAAAGCAGAAACAGGAGCAGCAGCAAGAGAGACCATATACAGTCTCTAAAGCCTAAAATATCCACAACCAATTCTTTACAAAGGAAGTTTGCAGATCTCTGATATAGGACATACATTTTAAGAATAATTATATTAATTTGGTTTTTTAATTTCTGAAGTGATTTTGTAAATAAGATCTTATAACTCATTTTCCTTTTGATTAAGTGTGAAAATGGGGAATAATACCTGCTTTACCATATTTAAATGTCATCATATTTTTATAATTTAGTCAAAATACGAGATAATTATCAGATTAAGCTTGGGACAGAAGAGGTAGTTTAAAGGCAAGAATCAAGATGAGGTCACCTCAAGACTATGAATAGTGAAAGTCAAAATTGGGTGAAAGAGGAAGAAAGAAGCCAAGGTTTCATCACTTACTAGATGTCTGGGGCAACAAGTTAGTTACCAAAGTTGCACATGCATATACAGACACAATCAGAATCAAACAACCATAGTAAATGCTCATAAATAGTTCTTAAACAAATATCATCATTTCATATATTGCAGTTTAGAAAACATTGAAGCCTATAGTTTATGTTTAGGTTCGATTGAAACCAATGAGGTATATAACTTTCTATAATAAGAAAAAATATAATGATGTTACATTGATATTAACTCATATATTTACAATTGTTACCTGAATTATCATAAATTTATTGTTGGTATCTAAATTGTTGGAGAAATGAATTCTGTGAAGTGAATTATTTTGCATGAATTATTTGCAAAATAGAAACCAGTAACCTGAGAGTTTGCACTCAGACCCTCTTGGGATGCAGTTTCTCTTAGGAAGAATCTGGTGCCATGAAACACTGAAAATACCGTCTATCCCTATGGACGTTCCAATGCAACAATAACAACATACATAATATCTACTGAATGTTCCTTATGTGCTAGGCCACTTGTAAAAATTATACATAGATTATCCAAGAGCTTTATATAGATTATAATTGGTCAAACAGAAAATAGTTTTAACTATTACAAGGGACAGACCATGGTTGCAGAAAATGTTAGATGGGAAGATAATTTTAACAATACAAGCAATACATCCAAAAGACTATTTGTGAGCGTTCTAATGTTAGCCAGTGCTTATTGTGGAGAGTAGTTAGCCTTAAAGCTATTTTATTTTCCATGGGTAATATAAATGGAGATTTTCTTTTGGACCACTTTCTCTTAAAAGTATTGTGACAAATGAGCTTTCAAAGAGTGAATTACTTTTAACTTGTTGGCATCTCTTTCCCAAACTATGTCGTTCAAATTTGTTCTGAGGCCCTTATGCCAAGGGCAACTCTGAAAGAAGTTTTACAAATATAAGTACTTGTACCAGGTATTACAGTAATGTCCGCTAGAAATAGTTTTTTCTCCAAAGAATTGTAAAATGTTGATAAAACATAAATATTTCGGATTTAGGAAAGGTTAATTTCAAACATATTTTAGTATAAATAGATACTTCTAAGGTCAACTCATTGTAAATATACTTCTCCATTGACATTTTCCCTGGAGTCAAATATATTTCATAACGTCATAAATCCATAGGAAGTTTTATATGATTGCCTGTATTCTTCTATCAAACAGGAGGAATATATTATTATTGAAGTACTACTCAGTACAGTGCGCTTAAATAGTCATTGGTCTGCAGAACCATGGCATTTGCAATCTGGTAGTGCAGAAAATTCCATGAGGGTCCTCAGAGAGACTCAGGCCTTTTTGACCTATTTCACAAGCAAATGAAATACTTTCTTTGCTCACTCTTGTGGTAAAAAATCAGACAAAAGTTAAAATAAGGTTTGGAAAAGCTATGAATAACTTAGCTGTCTGTGCCAGTTAGTGTTGCTATCTGTCAGGTCCAAAACCCACCCTTCTGAACTTTGCTTTGTGATGTTGGGGTTCAGGCTCTGCCTCACGGTGTTTCGCACGTGTCCGTGAGGTGCATATGTAAGGGCCCATCTAGAGAAGTGTTCTGGAAATCTGGGAGGAGGAAAATGTCTTGACCTTTCCTTGGTGTCCTCTGGTCCCACCTGCATGAATTCATCAAAGGCCTGTAGTCCTGGCAGAGGTGTTTAGGTCCAGGACCCAGTTTTTCTGTTTTTCTCTGTGTTCCCATAACCAGCTGTAATGTGTTCCCTTAGGGCTGGAAGCACTAGCCCGTAACGCTTTCTTCTCAAGGGTCCCAGTAACTGCAGCTCCCTCCTCCCTTCTGCAGTCCTGGCACCCACTGACAGCCTTCCCACTTCAGAGATTTTAGTTTCATCTCCACAAAAAACTCTCCTCCAAATTTCTAGGTCCTAAAGATCCAAATTCTTCCCTGTGTTTGCTGAATAATTTCTACAATAACTATCCATGTGTTACCCCAGAATCCTGACTTGGCTTTGCAGTTGTTGACTCACAACTGGTAATGAGTTCTTTGTATTAATTTCTGTTTGTAAAAATAAATGATGTAGCTTCTGCTTTCCTTACTGAATCATGACTTAAACCATCTTTAATTAAAAACTTGACTTTTCGTATTAAAGTCAAAGGAATCTTTTTAATGCTAAAAAAGAATTAAAACAGAAGAAAAAATATCTTATTTTTCTTAGCCTCTATTCCCCTATATACTGTAACAGATGTAAAATGATGAATAAATATAAAAAAAGAGTGACCCGAGGATGCACTTTTCACCCGCCTGTTTCTCAGTCCCAAATGTATGTTTGTGTTAAATTGTTATATATTAATAGTCTGCCTTATAAGACAAATTATTTATGAAGATACTGATTAGCATTAGTCAAATACTAAGCAACCATTATGCAATGGTGCATGGAATACCCTACCTTTATGTATAGGAAGACAGACAAAAAGAAGAAAATGAATCCAAGCCAAAAATACAATGAGAGTTAAGATGTTCTATTTAGGGGTGACATGTATATGATAAAGGCATGTAAGAAACAAAAAATTACAAAGAAAAAATTCAATAAGTCACAGTATATATAAAACAAATATTTGTCCATCTCTCCACTTGGTTTAGGAAAATAACAAAAATTTGAGGTATTTTTCTCTAAATTACTTGTCAAGGGGACTAGTGCCGGGACTGTAAGGTCTTTACATAGCAAGTCATGTGGGTAGAGGTTTTTGATCTCCCAAAGACAGTGGCTAAAGATTGGTACTGCTCTTTCATGCTTTTGCTGAACTAGTAATTTTCAGGGAAATAATTGTTCAGACAAGTCTTGTTATAATGAAAATAAATTCCAGCACATATTTCTTCCATCAATGTGGCTTCAGATAAATACCATATCTTTAATAGAAAAGGATGGGAGAAGGTAAAGAATTTGCCGTATTTCTTATTTTTGATGATTATACTCCTATGCTTTGTGGACAAAAATTCCATTTGATCAGTCTTATACAAATTGGAAAGCAAATTAGGTATCTGAGCAGTAGTTTAGAGTCTAAGTGAACTTTTTGTAATTCAGACCTAACTATAATTATTTATCACAACAACTATAAATTTATTTCTATTTGAAGTCATTAAAGGTTAAAAAATAACACAAACATGAGTTAATAAGTTGTTGCCAAAATTAACCAATCATCAACCAATTAATCAAGTTACTGTCTTCTCTATATTTTCCATCATATTTTCAGATGAAAAAAAAATGGTCTTTCTACTTCAGATGAAAATTTAATATCTAAAGAGTTTACTGTTGGATTATTTATTTGCATTTTGTTTCAGAATTTAACTTTGCATAGTCTTTAAAGTAGTATTCACTGTTGACAAAAGGGTAATTAAATTTGTAATCTTCTCTTTGAACTTGATGTTTAGATGAGAATCATGGAGTTCATGACTAAGAGTGAGCAACTGTGATTTAGGGGAAATTCATCAAAAACATTCCCTATCTACTTCAGATGAAAAAAGATTGTCTAAAAATGTATACATCAACTAGCTAATCCAGCCTAAAGCATAAAAAGCGAGAAAAAGGTACATGGTCTTATCAATCACTTTCTCTGATTGAGAAAAACCATAAATTTTCATAAAGGTTAAATATAAATAATTATAACTTATGTAGTAATAATATTTTAAAATATAAATGTTTGAAAATATAAAGTTAACAATTTTTCTATTTTAATTTCAAATTTTCTCATTGGTTTTCAGAAAAACCTTAACTATTTCTCCCTGAAACTTCAAACATGTTCTTAGTTCACAAATTCCTCTCAGTCTTTGGTTTTTGACTATAAGTTTGCATAAAAGGTACATACCATACTTGGATATAAGGTATAAAGTTTTAATATGCTGCCTAGACATACTAACTTAGATCACTGTTTAATCCAAGTCCCCTTTATCCTTTTGTGGGAGAGATGGAGCCCCAAGAAGTAAATGCCTTCCTTTGACTTTGCTCCATTTGGCTTAAATTCACAGTTGAAGGATGCTATGAACCAGTCCCTTCTAGTAGACCCCACTGACAGCCCTACTAACAGTTTCTACTGCAAACTGGGCATGTAACAATAGTCTAAAACTGACAATCTTACTTGTTCACTAACCTAACTGGCTCTTTATTTTTGTCTCTCTCTGAATAAAATGATCAATCTTTCACATAGGGGTTCTGGAGACTGTCATCTGCCCTGCTTTTTCTAGTGACCCAGCTGAAATTCCTCATTAGTTACGTGATAGAGACAGAAAGAGGGAATATGTCTTGGATGGTTTCTTTCTGTTTTGTTAGTTTTCTTCAAATTAAGGGCTCTAACTGGAACCAAGGGTCTAGGATTCTAGCTATTCTATTAACTACCAGCTCGATTAGGAAAAACTGAATAACTGCTCCTGGTCTCTGGCTCTTCATCTTTTCATTAAAGGCATTTGGATTGATTTTTCTCTATTTTCTTGGAATTCTAACATCGACTTGAAAGTAGCTCTTTGTAAAAATTAATTGTAGTTAACGGAAATAAACTTTGAATGGTCAGGGTTCCTGCTTTTCTCCTTTTTCTTTTCTTTTTACCTCTTTAATCTTTACCTTTTTATTTCAGGGGAGTAAACGATTTGAGCAGAGCAGTTTTTCAACAGGCATACACATTGAAGATATTAGCATATTTGTCTGTTTTCTGACACTATGTTGGTGATAGTTGCACTATTGGACTAGTGTGAATTTAAGGTCTAGAAAAGCAACATCGGAATCTAGGTGTTGAGAATTTCGGTTTAGAGGGAGTATGTTGATTAAATGATTTAAAGAGTATAAAGACTAGATGGTATACACACAAGCGGACAATTGTAGCAATAATCCTTCAGAGGATGAGGAGACTCTGGACTGAGATGGGGAATGCAACTGATCATAGGATAATGAAACTAAGATATTGGAGTGAAGTAGAGAGAAGCAGCAATGCAAAATCTAATAGGATTTTCAACTTGAAGTGGCAAATGGCAGAAATGCAGAATTGTTAAGGGAACTGTTTTGAAAAAAAAAAAAGTAATAATGTGGCCATTGGTATATGCTGAGATAAGGATGAGGAAACCAGATGAGATAGCTGGGTTTAGAAATGGAATTTAGACTTGTTTATGTGTAGATGGCAGGCACTTGCCATTCCCTAATTTCCTGCTAGATTTCCTTATATGCTCAATTTTTAAAAAAGATAATAATTGGAAATTTAAGAAATGATGCCTTGTTTTTACGGTGTAGATATTAACAATATAAATGATATTTAGAAAAATTAAT
Source organism: Phocoena sinus (assembly GCF_008692025.1). NCBI lineage: Eukaryota > Metazoa > Chordata > Mammalia > Artiodactyla > Phocoenidae > Phocoena > Phocoena sinus. Next base: position 173,611,152 of record NC_045763.1, read on the forward strand.
TCCAAAAGATTAGGAAAATATTTAAGAAACTTTTTAGACCAGTTCTATACCTTACGCCATTCATAGCTGGATCCCATTTACACTTTTTTTTTTTTTTTTTTTTTTTTTTTTGCGGTACGTGGGCCTCTCACTGTTGTGGCCTCTGCCGTTGTGGAGCACAGGCTCCGGACGCACAGGCCCAGCGGCCATGGCTTACGGGCCCAGCAGCTCTGCGGCATGTGGGATCCTCCCGGACCGGGGCACGAACCCGTGTCCCCTGCATCGGCAGGCGGACTCTCAACTACTGCGCCACCAGGGAAGCCCCCATTTACACTTTTAAGCTTCACTTAAAAATAACTACATGCCACATAATTTCAAATGGCCTTTCTCATCACAGTATGGTTATTTTTAAATATTTTTAAAATTCAATTTGCATTAGCATAATTCTAACTGACATTTAAACTGTTGGGCTTTACATTTCTCACTGAGTGTTAATTTTATCTGGAAATGATAAAGAGTATTTCACCGTTAAGGCAATGAGCAGATATGGAAATAAATTTAACTAAATTTCAAAACAAAATACCAACCAGATATCAAGATAATTATTGAAGTGTGATGGGCTTGAATTTGAGGTATCTGTTATTTAAAATTCCTTGAGGGACTTCCCTGGTGGCGCAGTGGTTAAGAATCTGCCTGCCAATGCAGGGGACACGGGTTTGAGCTCTGATCTTGGAAGATCCCACATGCCCCGGAGCAACTAAGTCCGTGCACCACAACTACTGAGCCTGAGCCTGTGCTCTAGAACCTGTGAGCCACAACTACTGAGCCCACGTACCACAACTACTGAAGCCCACGAGCCTAGAGCCTGTGCTCTGCAACGAGAAGCCACCGCAATGAGAAGCCCACGCACCGCATTGAAGAGTAGCCCCCACTCGCCGCAACTAGAGAAAGCCCGCGTGCAGCAATGAAGACCTAATGCATCCAAAAATAAATAAATAAATTTAAAATGCTTTGAATAGTCAACTAAACTCAAATTTGCATATATATATGTATGTGTGTATATTTATATACATATATAGGTATATGTTTTTTTCATAAGTCCAGTCAGTAAAATGTGCAATATACACAGACATATCAAATCAAAATTATGTATACATAGTCAAGCTAATCTGAAATTTTCTAATAAAATCAATTAGGCTAGTCAATCAAAAAATTAACTTGATTTGTAATCTGGATATATATGAAATCTGAAAAAATATAATATTATACCATATAGTATTTGGATTTAAATGAGAAAAATAGATCAATTTATGTGGTAATTTTTAAAGATTTTGAGGTAGGGATGAATGTATTTAACAATGTAAGGCACTATCAATGCACTTTCTTTCCAAACAATGTAACAAATGAACTTTTTAATTATAACACATGATAAAAATAATTCATATTACAAAACCCTTTGTGTTGTGATCCAGCTTTCTGTGTGTCACCAACTTGTTCTGCTGTGCTACTCAATAAGGAATTTAAAAAAAAGAAAAGACAAAAAAGAAAAAGAAAATTGGAACAATCCTGAAAAGAAGGCAATATTCTACTCTGTGTACATATTTATCATTGAAATCTCTTCTTTTGCATATTGTCTGTCAATAGTATTTACACTGACTTCTCTTATTGATTTATATGAATTTTTGTATATATCCTTTTCTCAGATATGGAAAATTTTTTATTCCGTTTTAATCTGCTTTCGATTCCATTCATGGAGTGTTGGTTTGTTTCATATGCATACCTTTAAAAATGTTTATTTACTCAAATTCATAAGTTTTTCCTTTGGGGCTTACTTTTGAAATTTTTTTAAAAGGCTATTTTAAATCTTAAAGTATATAAATATAATTAAAATTTTATTCTAGTAATTTAACTTCGTATTTAAATATGTACTTAGTGCGATTTCTTTTGGTGCACAATGGATGAGATCCATAAAGCAAACTATCCATCCACAGTCCATGTCTCTTACCCTCTATTTCCCACCAGGAATTTTGACCTATAGCCACGTTTTGCATCTATGTTGAATTATGTGACTACTCCTTTTCAGTGGAATACAAGTCAAAATACTGCATCATTTTTGCAAGCCACAGTATTGGGGGTTTTGCTTTCTCTCTCTCTTTTCTGTTTATTTGCTGGTATAGAACACTTCAAAGTCCTTGTGTGTAGTAGAGGTTAGAGTAGAGCCAGGAAGAAAGCTGCTCTCTGATAAGGAAATATCGTATGGGCTATTACATAGGTCATTATACTTTTATTGTATGTTTATTATAGCAGTTAGCAAAGCTGATAATGAGATTAATTAAAAATAAGGTTATCTTTATATTTTTTCCAAACAATGAATCACTTGTTTCAATATCGTTTATTGAATGATTCATCCATCCACTTAAGTAATAACGAGGTTATCATTTTTTCAATCAATTAGCCACTTGTTACATTACAATAATTGAATGATTCATCTATTCCTTCTTTTGAAATATCACCTTTCTACATAATAAATTTTCTTTCATAATAGAGTTTATTTCATTAAATTTTTATGTTTTATTTGTCCATCAGTTTCTCTGTCAGATACACACTATATATAGCACCATGCTTACTTAATAGCTTTTAATATTTGTTAGGAAAAGTCTACTTCAACAATTTTTTCTAGGCTATTCTTATTCCTCTATCTTTCCAAATGATTTAAGAAGTTTTAGCAATTAAAAAGGACATGGGGAGGGGGAAGGGTAAGCTGGGATGAAGTGAGAGAGTGGCATGGACATATATACACTACCAAATATGAAATAGAGAGCTGGTGGAAAGCAGCCGCATAGCACAGGGAGGGAGATCAGCTCCATGCTTTGCGTCCACCTAGAGGGGTGGGATAGGGAGGGTGGGAGGGAGATGCAAGAGGGAGGGGATATGAGGATATATGTATACATATAGCTGATTCACTTTGTTATACAACAGAAACTAACACAACATTGTAAAGCAATTATACTCCAATAAAGATGTTAAAAAAATTGTATGTCAGTTGAAATTGTGTTTAATTTATAACTTAATTGGGTGGAAATTTTTTTTCTTTCAAATATTGCATTTCTTTCCAGGAACATATTATGTTTCCCATTTATTTGGGTCTCCTTTTAATTTCCTTAGTGGCACACACTCATTTGTAAAATCTCTGCAAAACAATTGCAGATGAAAACCCTTAGGTTTAGAAAGAACACAGAGAGTAATATTAATGGCAGAGTAAGAATAAACTTGTTTTTCATTAGTCTTTTTTGCAATTAATACAACTGAACAAAGAACATCAATGTATCATGTGTCTGCTGGAGACATGGTGTCATCACAAGTGCACACTTCTGTGCATTGTGGAAGAAAACTGGAAGTAATTCCTGGATCAGTGTGGGTAATCGATCTCAATGTCTTCCACATGGGCAGAGAACCAATACACCATATATTTCCATATTGCTGGTAATACTATTCAGTGACTTTTATCATAATGAATGGTGTGGGTATAAAGTATTAGAATCCTTGATTTTAATACTAACTCACAGTACTCTATCCAAAAGTATCTTCCCTGACTTTCCTTTCCAATATTAAAAGTTGCATTCCTTTCAACTCACTCCATATATATTCTTAAATTTTATATATCAAATATTGGCCTAAAATATTTAAGAATGTGAAATGTTTCCACCCTCATTATTTTTATAACTTAGCTTAATAATTTTAGTTACATGTTCTCCACTGATAACTAGAGTATGTTCTCTTTTTAGTTATTAAATGTAGAACCATAATCTTATTACTGGTAAAGAGAAAAATGATTCTTGTAAAGAAAATTTTACTCTCTTCCTCCTGAGCACACAGGAATCTATTTTTCCAGTTTCCCTTGCAGCTTAGAGCTCTCTGTCTGGGTCAAAACAATCCAAGTATGGGCTGAGATGAGGTACCTCATTTCTAGGTGTGGTATGAAGAGAATATAGAAGCCATCCATGCCTTCTGTTTGTCTGCCATATGATCATGAATGCCATTGGTTCAAGATGCCATGGGTACAAAATGGAGGAAGGTAGCCTTCCCCTCATCACATTTTTGTAAACAAAAGTAAACCCTAATTTTAGCAAAAAATATACTTTGGAGCATATCTTTCTTTGCTATGGTTAGAGCTGCCGACAATCTCAGACTGCTGATTCACATACAAAGCACCCTGTGTTCAGAAAAGTCCAAATTATCTACTTTACTATTTTTGCCCCCTTTTCTTTATTTTTATTATTTATTTATGTGAAGTTTATTTTTTAAATTTTTATGCAATTTTTAAAGGTTATTTTTTATTTACAGTTATTACAAAATATTGGCTATATTCCCCGTGTTACAGTACATCCCTGAGCCTACCTTATACTCAGTAGTTTGTACCTCCCACACTCCCACCCCTCCATTGCCCCTCCCCCCTCCCTACTGGTAACCACTAGTTTGTTCTCTGTATCTGTGAGTCTGCAAATTTTTGTTATATTCACTAGTCTGCTGTATGTTTTAGATTCCATGTACTATATTTTAAACTCATTTGACACACTCTTAAAATATTTTATGTACAAAAATATTTGCAACTTCATCATTTGGAAACCCTGACTTACCTAAGGTTTAAAAACATCTTTCATGTACAAACTCTAATATTTTTAAAATAACATTTTCCATCTCTAATAGAGGTCTACCTTGAACTATATTATCAGAAGATTTCTCTTAGGATAAGTGACGCATAAAGTGCACTTTAGGAATGTGTTTTTGCATCAATATTTCCTCATCAATTATGTGCTCTGCTCCTCTAAGTTTAGCTCTGAACTGACCTAGAAATATTTCTTTTTAGATAACTGTCCTGGTGATAACTTTCACCAGTAGTTTTTAATGAAAATCTTCATAAAGATGATGTCTTGCCATATTTAGCCAAAAATTCTATAGCCTCAATTTTGGGCAGCATAAATTAAGGTACATTTATTTTGTTAATAGAGTTACTCATTAAAAGTTTCAAATTTATTTTTGAATGTTAAATATTCAGAAATATTTCATTTATGCTCAGTTTTCTTCAGAGTAATTTATGGGAAGAAGCTCAAGATATAATTTCGTTAATAGTTTGGTTCCCAGAGGGTAGGTTCTTGTCTCCTCGCAGAAAGAATTCCAAGACAGTCAAGAAAGTAAAGTGAAGATTTATATAGGCGATGGTAAGCTGTCCTATATAATACGTAGTCCAGCCAAAAATATTCCTTGGTTTTGGTTTTCAGGGAGAGTAAGGGTCGCCTCCAAGGCTGAGAGAAAATCCCTTCCCAGTAATGGCCTGGGGAATTCAGGCATGACAAGAAACTTGTGAGTTATAAGGGTCTTTCCCCGGTACAAATTAGAGGAGTGGTGAAATGTTTTAGCTTTGGTCTTCCTTCTGCCCTAACAATAGAGCAGGTTTTGGGGGTAAGGGGCCCAAGATGAGAAGTTAGGACAGAGTAAGTGGCTAAAAACTGGACAAGCTTACCTGCCAACGGTCACCTGTCATTCCTCCTGTGTGATGACGACTGTCTTTTGGGGAACCTTGGGAGGTCTTGGGTCCCATCAATCAACCACTGCCATCACTGGCGTGGGGGAACTTCCTGGTTCCGTTCACAGCTGGAGACATTCCCTCCTCCAGTGGCCCATCTTCTTGCAGAGTGAGCATGGCGTTTTGGGTGTGGACTGGGACCTGTTTCCTGGGCTTTCCTTGTTCCAGTGTTTAGGGGTCCCACAGCTAAAACAGGCTCCCTTTCTTGGCAGAGGTCTTCTGGGAGTACATTTGGGTTGACCAGGAGGTGGGTTAGGTCTTGTCAGGACGGCTGCCAAAAGCCTTAAGTCACGCTGTTCCTTCTTTTCCTCCTCAGCCTGGTCTCTATTGTTAAAGACACTGAAGGCCTTGTCATTAAGAAGGTTGAGAGGGGTTTTGGTCTCCATGGCAAGCTTTTGAAGCTTCAGAGAATGTCAGGGCCGACTGGCTAATGAAGTGGGTTGCAAATACAATGTTTCCCTGGAAAGCGTTTGGGTCTACATTCCATATATTTTCTGAGGGCATCTGTCCATCAGGCCTGAAATAGGGCTGGATTTTTATCTTGGCCTTTGGTGATATTTTTTTTTTTTTTGCGGTATGCGGGCCCCTCACCGCTGCGGCCTCTCCCGTTGTGGAGCACAGGCTCCGGATGCGCAGGCTCAGCGGCCATGGCTCACGGGCCCAGCCGCTCCGCGGCATGTGGGATCTTCCCGGACCGGGGCACAAACCCGTGTCCCCTGCATCGGCAGGCAGACTCCCAACCACTGCGCCACCAGGGAAGCCCTGGTGATCTTTTTAACCTTGTCATAGTTAATAGGTTAATTATGCATCATTTCACCCCTTCAATGAGGCAGAGGATCATGTGATCCCTTCTAGTGATACCAGGCTGACCTGGATGATAGTCCCAGTTGGGATCCAGTAGAGGCACTGCAGTCATGCCCACAGGGTTTTGGTGAGGTTGGGTGACATGTAATCGATCAGCATATGTTTGAGCCTGTGCCGAAATACGGGTCTTTTCCTCAGTGGTGTAACAATGGGAAAGGACATTTAGCTTCTTCCAGGTAAGGTCAAAGGAGAGAGTCCGTCCTTGTAATTCTCCAGTGAACCGGCTAGGGAACTCTGAGAATCTACCTAAGCGGCACAGGTTGAGGTCGGACAAAGAAAAAGGGGTGTGGACTCTGGTTATTCCCTGAGGCCCTCCTACTATTACTTGAAGGAGGAAAAGAAGCTCTGACTGAACTTCTGGTACAAAAGGGTAAAGAGGGGGCTTCCCTGGTGGCGCAGTGCTTGAGACTCCACCTGCCGATGCAGGGGACACGGGTTCGTGCCCCGGTCCGGGAGGATCCCACATGCCGCTCAGCGGCTGGGCCCATGAGCCATGGCCGCTGAGCCTGCGCGTCTGGAGCCTGAAGCCTGTGCTCCGCAATGGGAGAGGCCGCAACAGTGAGAGGCCCGCGTACCGCAAAAAAAAAAAAAAAAGGGTAAAGAGGCTTATAAGGTTGGGGAGGGGCTGAAGATGGTGAAAGACTGCTGGGAACTGGCTCTTCTGTCTGAGGCTTATGCTCCTCCAGGGATGCCTCTAGAGAGGGCTTTTGCGTAGCCTGAATGGGCCCCAGCTGGCAAGGTTCCCTAACATAGGACTTGCATAGTTCCGGGTTCTCTCTTAGGGCCATAAAAGCCTGGACATAAGGAACTTTGGTTCATTTTCCCGGCCTTTTGCAAAAGATGTCTAACTGTAGGATGCTATTTTAAGGTCGGATCTTAACAAACGGCACCGCGAAACAGAGGAAAGCTTCAAGTGAGCTTTATTAGGGAGCGCTCCCGGGCGAGGTCCACTGGTCCGAGAGAAAGGGGCCAGAGAAGTCGCACCCGGGCGAGGGTTGGGCAGAATTTATAGGGGAAGAAGGGAAAGGGGTGTGGTGAATCCGGGAGGGCGCAGGGTATTCCTTACTTGGTGGGCTTTTCGGGTATCCTGGGGGACCGTTAGTCCCGCTCCTCGAAAGGCGGGACTGCTGGGCTGGGTTCAAAGTCCCCAGGTCAGTTCCTGGAACTGGGTGGTCTGGAATGTCCCCAGGGCAGTTTCTGGAACTGGGTGGTCCGGAGAATTTCGGTCTGATGCAACCTGTGAATCTGATTGTGTTCCCCTGCCTCGGGCCAGTTGGCCTTACAGCTATTTTAGTTGAGGCTTCCATTTCCTGACCAGGGACTCTTCGTACTCAAGTTTTTACTGGGGCCAGGCTGTGTCACAAAAGAAAAGGATGACTCAGAATGCACCCGAGGGGTGAGTCCTTGGGGATGGAGGAGGTGTTTCCCATTGTTCCTTCAGAAAGAGGAAGCTCCTGTAGCAGAGAGGAGCGCTAGTGGAGGTCCCATGGGGGGGGTCCCTAAGACAGGACTGGTTCCAGGCATCCCCATCCACTTAGTCCCCTCCACCATAGCTACTATGGAGGTTAGCTACTCCTCCATGTGACGGTCCTGCTGGCCTCAGCTAGGGGCCTGTGGCCTATCCTGACATCCAAAGTCCCCAGGAGGAGTCACTTTCCGGAAGGCTTCTCTGTAGATTCTATGGCCAATGATTAATCCCTGTGTTCCTGGGTATGTTTCTGTGGAACAGACATCCTCATATTCCAGGACCTATTTAGGTCCCAGCTTCTTTGTCTGAAAGAATGGTAAGTTTCTGAATATGGGCACTGGCCATTAAGGGAGGTGGTTTATGAAAAAGCCTCTTTCTCCTTCCCTTTTGTACGTGGTGCACCCCCCTCCACCCCGGTGCTGCCCTCCCCCAGCCCCTTCCCACACGGGCTCCATGCAGCAGGTGGTGGGGGCCGAGGTCGATGCGCGGGGTCTGCACTTAGGGGGACGGAGGGCCCAGTGACCTTGCAAGGACACTCCCAATCTCGTGACCCCTGGTGGGGAGGCAAACACTGCCAATGCAGTTTGGCGCCCCAGCATGTGTCCCTGGGGCGTGGCCATGTGCACGCCCCACCCTAACAGGGCGAGGCCGGTTGGGGGTGGGGACTCCTGGTAGACTGCGGAAGTGACGGGCTGAACGCTGGGTGGTGAAGATTGGCGGCCCAGATGCGGTCCCACCATCATGGGTCCCAACCGCCCTGTGCGGGACGCTCTCCCCCCCCCCCCAAGACGCGGGGGGTGCAGTGCACATACCACCTACGGCGCCACGAGGCAACTCCTGATGGGACCACAGTGGCCGCAACCATGGCTGACCTCTCTCTATGTAAGTCTGCATTTTCTATTTCCACACAGTTGGACCTGGTGACAGTTCATTAAATGGTAGCTAGGGCAAACCCAGAGGGCAAGGCTCCTATGGTTTGGGTCCCCAGGTGCCTGTGAGAATGGCTGGAAACGTTCCCTGTTGTGCCCTGCATGTCTGTATCAGTGAGAAGTGGAAGACCTGGCTGCCAGGTCGGAAAATGCCTGGCAGGTCTCTTTTTTCCCATTTCCAGCTGAGTAAGGCACGAAAGTAAGAGTGAGATAGAACCACGGAGGCATAAGAGAAGGAGGGTAGCGGGAAGTCAGGCAGGGCCTCTCAAGCGCCCGGGAGGCCAGAGGCTGAGGCTTACCGAATTCTCCTGGCTGTTGCTTCGCCAAAGGTGTTCCCGGAGGGTAGGCTTTTGTCTTGTGGCAGAAAGAAATCAGAGAGGAGACAGGGAGGTCACAAGAAGGCAGAGTGAAAATTTATTTAAGTGATAGTCTCAGGTGAGTAACTGCCGTGAGTTTCTCTGGCAAGCGGATTATGTGGGGTTTAGAAGTGAAGGAGCGGAAGGGGTTTGGGGATCATATTTCCTGATTTTTATCTCAGCTCCACCTTGCCGAGGGGAGGAGGATTTTTGCCCTTATTTAGTCTTGATCAGAAGCGTCATAGCATTGGTGCATGATGGCAACTCATCTGCGAGGCTAATTTTATTGTAATGAGGGCGTAATGAGCAACAGGTTACATTTGGACACCGGAGATTCTGCCTTTTCCCACCTTTCTTTGTCTGCCTCCAGGACACTTAAGGTCCCCAAATGTGTGGTTTCCTTTGACTCTGGAGGTTCCTGCTTTTCTTTGTCTGCCCAACGAACTCCACCCTCCGTGCAGTTTACAAGTTATGGTTTCCTGCCATCTGGCCTGTGACCCCCTTTCTCTGCTCATATCTAGCTACCTGCCTGCTTTAACAGTTTTATGGAATGATAATGATCATGTAAAATATTTAAAATATAAAATGTCAAAATACGGGCAATCTGTTTTTCCAACGACATTTGGTTTTTGTTTAAATAGGAGTATTTCTCTAGAGGAAGTGAAGTTGCTTGGTAATTATCTTTGCTCTCGTTAAAACACAAAATTGCATCAGGAATTTTATATTTTATCTAAAATGTTCTTAATTTGTTACATTTGATTGTGAAATGCCAGCTGAGGGTTTATAGCCGTTTTCGTAGATCTATGAAGTTTTAGTTTTTGTATTAAGTTGAAAAATTATCAGCCATTATAACTTTCTATATGTGCGATCCAGTCATTCTCTTATTTAGTTCTGGGATTACACATATATTAGACCATTAAATAATACATCATAGGCCTACAATGCTCAGATCAACGTTTTTTCTAATTTTTTTAGTGATTTTTCTTTTCGTACTTCAGAATCTGTTGCTCTGCATTCTATTACTGATCTTTTCTTCTTCCTGCAATATCGTTAAACCCATCCATTAAATGATTTACTTTGGATATTAAAATTCCTGTTCTAAAATTTTCTTTTCTTTATTGTTGCTTCCATTTCCCTTGTAAAATTCTCTGTAAGTTCACTTGTTATGTATGTATTTTACTCTAAATCCTTAAACATATGTATAGTAGATGATTTAATGTCCTTGCCTAGGAATTCCAACATCTCTGTCATCCTTGGGCCTGTTTCTACTGGCTATTTCTCCCTATCTATTTTTCTCTCATTTTATTTTGCCACTTAATGTTCCTGTTTTGTGTGTCTTAAAATTTTTTATTTATTTTATATAGGTAAGCACATATAACCTATTATGTTAGTGTTCTCAAGATAAACAATAACTCGTCCTCCAGTAAGAGGACCTGACAACATCATTTGTCACACACAGTTCATCCTAAATTTACCTGGTAATTGGGGTGAACGTCTGTGTTAGCTGACTGGCTTTATCCAAGTAGAAACAAACTTCCATCTTTATGACAGGAGGTCATTTTGCAACTTGTAGAAAAACACCCACAAATTTAGGTTGCTAGCCTCCCACAAAAACTGGGAGAGGGGCTGCTAGCTCCCTTGGTGTTTACATTTCAAAGAGATGGCTCTCAGGTCCTTGAGAAAGAGAGTCCTGGGCCAAAAAGCAAACGAAAGCCCTATCTAGTCTTAGGATTTCTATACATCTCGAAGAGATTTTTTTAAAAAAAGAATTTTTTAAAATACAAAGCTACTTTGGAAAAGAATTTACCTCGGAAAAGGTAAATGCTCTGAGACAAAAAGGGTAGGAAAATCTCTTCCCTTATTTTCAAGAGGAAGAAGTAAGTCTTTTATTTTAAATTTGAATTTCTCTTTGTACCTTTAAATGAAAAAAAAATGTACTATTTAAATGTGTGTAGGTGAACATTTAAAATATTAGGTCAGTAGGAAAGGCTACATGATTCAACAAATGGAATCTATAAAATGGTTATCCATGTGGAAAAGTAAAGTTGGGCATGTAGAATTTCTTCACAGAAAGAATACCAAATAGTCATTAAACATATGAAAATACAATCAATTAGCTGGTTGATTTTAAGTTTATTTCCATATCATTTCTCCCATTAAGAGTTGGAGTCTACTTCCCCTCCGCTTGAATCTGGGCTGGTCCTGTGATGTGATTTATCAAAAATATGCAGCACAACTGTCATCGTGTGACCTTAAGTCCAGGCCTCGCTGCTTCCATTTCACATTTTTGGTAGCCAGTTGTCTGAATACACAGATGGAGGGAGAGATCACATGGAAAAAGAGAAGAATTAGAGGTTAGGAGGCCACAAAGGGAGAAAGGGAAGGTCATCCCAGCCCAAAGATCCCATCCACCCTGCTGAGTCACCGACATGTTAGTGAGACGCTTTTGGATACTAAATCTTAATTAGAGTCATTTTTATACTTTCTTCATTTTCTGGTTTTGTATTTATTTACTTTTTACTGAAATACTATGATTCCTGTACCTAGATGAAGGTGCAGATTGCCTGCCCTTCAAGAGGCTCCCTGGTGCCATATCCCAGTCCATAAATTATACCTGGTACAAAGTTAAACACCAGCTGTCCTATGAAGGATGCTGTTTTACCTGAACTGTATTTCTTCCTCTTTCTAGATTAATTTTCTTTTGATAGAGCACATACTCCAATAGCTTCCTTAAAATGGATTATAGGAAGTAAAATAAGATCTTGAGTAGCTTCAATGTCATTTATATTCATACTTGATTTTCAATTTGAGTATAGAAATTAAAATTATATATTTTTCTTTTCTTCAAATATTGATGGCATTACTTCACTGACTTACAGGTAAAGTCACATGCCATTTGGGTTTCTGAACATTTGCTTATGAGACTTTTTTCTTCCTTTCCACATGCTATGGTTGTGGCCCTCTTTCCCAGTGTTCTGAATTTTGACAATAATGTGCCTTGCTGAGAATTTCTTTTCATCCGTTGTTCTAGGCATTGTGTAGGGCTCTCAATTTGGTGTTTCAAGTTTATCAGTCCTATGAACTGTTCTGGAGGAAATATTTAATAACTTACTTCTCCATTTTGTCTTTTATCACTATCTGGCACAGTAAAAGTTCAGATATTGAAATTTCCTGAAATTATTTCCTTATTTCATATCTAGATTCTCCTTTGTTCAGTCTTTTTGCCTGTAATAGCATCTGGGAATAATCCTTAACTTCATTTTTGCCTTTGGAACTTTCATTTCTGAGATCTTTATCTATCTTTTTCTGTATGTATGTCTATATTTCCAAAGTGTCTTTATTTGTTGTTTCTTATTAAAGATTATTTTTGACCATGTATAAAAACCCTCTCTGAGGCTATTACTCACAGATGTGTGGGTATGTTATATTTTCTCCCTCCTGTCCCTCTTGTTTCTTCTGGTTTCTATGAATTGCTTTTTTCCTCCTAATGTGCATTTGGTTTTTGTTTTCTGGTGATTAACTATCCTCAAATATCTGATATGTCTTAGCTGTCCAATCATATGTAGTTGTGGGGAATAAAAAGCTGAATGACTGTTCTCTGGTTCTGTTTAAAACATACCAACTAATGCGCTTCCATCTACACTGATGTGTCTGGTCTATGTACTTGGGCAACATTACCTAAGATCTATTCATTTCTGGTACTCACTCTTCCCATGGAGGAATTCTCCAGTGCCCTACTTTGGGAGGTTGAAGTCTAGTTGTCATGTTTGTCAGAGCCAGTTAGAGATGGAAAGGGTTGCTCTTGGTTCAGGATAGAGCATTTCACTTAACTAACATTCCTTTTTCAGTATGAACCCGCTCATTTTGCTGATATCAGGGCTCCCAGGCTCCCTGGTTGGTGCAACCCCTCCAGAGGATAAATCAAGGCTGATGCCACGGCAGAATAAAGGCACTTGCTTTCGTTTGTGCTGAGGGGGAAGAAACTTAAAAATCTAAGAACATTTAAGATTACTTTCAAATATTATTTTGGTTTGTAGACCTATATTCAGCTTCTACTTTCAGAGGTAGTTGGTCCCTTCAGGGGCTGAGCTGCTTCAGCCTAACCCACGAGAGGAGTAAAGAGCCTTTTCATCCACAACACCTAGTCCATTTTCTTTCTGTCTTTCAAATTTTGCTGCTGCCATTCGCTCTTCTGTTTCCATTGTCTGTCTGTATGTGTTCATTAAATATTCCTTTGTAATTACAGTGGGGCACTGTGAGAGGCAGATTGTGTAACTTCGTGTTTTATCTTTTGTGTTTACTAGAAGGATTTACACGAACTCCTTCAAAAAAATTGTTAGGAAAGTAAAGCAAAGGAGACTGCCATTGTTGGAAATGGACTTAGGCCCCAGTGAACTACCTTTTAATGTGCGTACGTTTTTTTTTTTTTTTCCCTTTATTCCCTGGAATTATATATTTCCTTGAAGGAAACACTGTATTTATGATATTAGATATTTCACGGTTAACTTGTACAATTTTCTAATTTGCATTTGTTGTGTGCATTTCAGTTAAAATAAGGCCATTACTATCGATCAGAAAATGCAAGCCTTTCGATGAACATGAAATATTTTAGCATATAAAATATGCTAAGAAAAAAAGTAATTTTCTCTGTGTATAGTTTGTGGTATAACCCAATTTAATATTTTGTTTTAATCAAGCTTTAATATACTAAAAGTCCAAAATATAAAATTATCGGTCAAATGTGGGAATTTTAGTGAGTTACTGATACCTGTTTCTGCACCTGTGTATTTGAACCTGTAACGTTCATAGAAGGAATTCTGAGGATGATGATATTGTGATGTCAAAAGAAGACAAATTTAAAATTGTGAGACAGGTGTTTTATAAATACAAATGTTTTATCCAAAAAGCATCTCAGGTTTATTATTACTTATTTAAAATGTAAATGCATCAGTGCATGTTAACATAATTTTTATTGTCGAAAGAAAAATCCGATATCTTAGACATACCCCTCATCTAATTTTTCTACTTATGTGCTATTTGTTAAAGCTCTTTGATAACTCTTTTAGAAATTAAATTCACTTAACTCTGTAAGTAAGACAAGAGATATCTGATATGGTTAGGATGATCAAACAAGAGGTGTAAATGTTTTACAAATTGGAAATGATAATAGTACCTGTATAGCGAACATAAGAAATGAAGTAATATTGTTATTACTGCTAAACAATGCAAAATAATTTTTACACATCTGATTCAATATGGTTCATCCGTAACAGGTTCACTGTAACAGTGATTCTTAGCTGTGCATTTATAACTTGATACGTCTTCTTCTCTCTTCCTAGATGGTCTGAAAAGTGTATTTACAAATATTACTAACCTATATGAAATTTAGGTCAGACGTAGAGAACATAAATGTGCTACAAATTTAAAACACACTATTTACTTTTAATTCAGTTAATCCTAGAATCGTAAAATACAAAAGGCAGTCTTCCAGTTAATTGATTTAATATTTTCTAAAAGAGTTTCTCTCAAATCTGGTGACTTTATAGTACCTCAATTATAATTATTAAAAGAATTTCACAGATTTTCATTGTGTGTGAACAACCAGAAGATGCTGCTTTTAATTTATAGATGATTCCAAGAAAAATTGAATATTTTGCCTGGCAAGTGTTACAGATTGACCATAGAACCCATGAGTTAATTTTCAGTTGAGGATCCAGCTCCTACAAGTAATTACACTTGTCTTAGCAGGCGCTAATTCTCTCACCTTCCAAGTCCAAATCAAAAGTGTAGACGACATCCAATTAACTGAGAAATTTCAATCCACTTGCTAAACTTAATAAATGATTGTCTCATTAAACTGACAGAATGAATATGCCCTTCTGTTTACATGTTAAAAATAGTTTATCCAGGGAGAAAATACATGAATTTGTAAAATTTTGGAGGGGAACAGTTGTAAAGGGAAAAGATCACTTTGTTTTTGGAATAGAGTATTATTTTTAAAAGGCATAGAAAGGTAAATTTAAGAAAAGTAACTTTTATCCAGCACAAGAGATTGGCAGTCTGTGCATTTATTCAAATTTCTGCAGTTGATTAAGGATGCTGAGTGAGCAAACATCCCTTTCCATGTAGCAGTATTGAATGAGAGAAAAAACTCTTCTCGCCAACACAAAAATCTATATCAATAGTGTCTCTTCAGGAAGTAGCTCATATCATTCACAAATTGTCTTAATTTTAAGTAGCTTTGATTGAATATATCCTTTTTCTGATTGTGGCTTGATGATGTTTCACTTCCTTCCCTTTAATCTTTACTGATAGGATTGTTGGTATAAGTTGGTGGACCTGGAAGCCTTAGGCTCTAAGTTACTTTTTTTTCTTTAAGGCACCAAAAGCAGCCAAGTTATCAAATACTTGACTGGCTTCTGCTTCTTTAGCAATTTATCCAGCTATTTTCCTGGCTCTGGATCGTCATCAAATTTCCATGATATGCTTTTCCTTCCATCATTGGTCACAATGCTTGAAAACCTTGAAACCATGATGGCCTGGATTATTGCCTACCGTCTGAGGTTCTTCATCTCCTGTTTACTCACTTTCTCTAAAAAAATGCCTTAGCCAGCATTTAGATTATGGAGACAAAGTCCATTTCAATTTTCCCATTCAATTAACTGCAGCAAGAACATAGGTTGGAATATTGAAAGAATTCATGACTTTCCAAAGGATGTACTTACGAAGGTTAAGAATAGCGTACAGAAGAAGAAAGGAAGCACAAATACAGGTCAGAGAATTCTAGGTGCACTTACAAGGATTTCCCTTAGTAGGATAATATGCACTTTATCTTTGGAGAAACCACCAAGCTATATGAGATACTTTACTCAGGGAACCAAAGTCTGAGTTCACCTAGTAGCTTTTATGCCCGACTGGCCACATAGTCAAAACCAGACTGTGTAACTGGCTAAGCCAGGTATTAAGTCATTGATCTATACATTTTCAATAAGTAATGTAGATGAGCTTATTCAGAGTACTTTGGGGAATGATTTGGATCTAAGCAGCATTTTATAAGTCACTAGCTGGGACATTTCATCCTCCTGGCCAGGGGTTAACACCAGAGTTCCAGGCATCTCTAGAGATAAGCACAGAGCTATCACCGTCTAGCCAAGAGTTGATGCTGTCCTTTCACACATTCTTTACACACATTTGGCACAGTGCGATCTCCAGCAATTTCCTAGATTAATGTGCTTTGTTTCTCTGGGGATCTGGTTTTGGTTTTGATTTTCACCAGTGACTTATTTCAGTGTTTGGCCTAGTTGTTGGCTTATTTATTTATTTTTTTTTTGTGGTACACGGGCCTCTCACTGTTGTGGCCTCTCCCGTTGCAGAGCACAGGCTCCGGACATGCAGGCTCAGCAGCCATGGCTCACGGGCCTCCGCAGCATGTGGGATCCTCCCGGACCAGGGCACGAACCCACGTCCCCTGCATCGGCAGGTGGACTCTCAACCACTGCGCCACCGAGGAAGCCCATAGTTGTTGGCATTTTACATGTGTTTTATTTGCCCCTTGTTTTCCTCCCTCCCCACCTCCAACTGTAGCCCTTTGTTTCCTTTTGGGATCCTAATAGGTGCAGAGTCAATACCAATTATTGAGAGGATTAACAATGTCTACAAGCTATTATGTTATGTATTTCTGCCTAAATTACTTCCCTGAATAGTAATTTTGGGGAAAGAGGACTACTGTCTGGGATAGGTACAGTGTAAGAGAAGACTTGCTTAAACCTATTTTCTGTACTAATTAGAGAAGAATTTATATTATGAAGGTCTAATGAAAATTGTATAATGGAGGGCTGAAGCTATTAACTCATGCAAGTTCATCAAATAAATGTTTTGAGAAATTTTAATGTCATGGTCTCAGTAAATTAAAATGTGAATGGCGGCGGATTAAATCTGTATTCTGAAGCAAAGACATCTCAGTAGTGAAGATTTCTTGTGTCCTTGTGTGGCAGGCGCTATTCTAATCACTTTTTAATTTACTGATTCATTACAACATCCCTATTATGTAGGTATTGTCTATTAGCCTGGGTTACAGAGGCAGAAACTGAGGCACAGAAAGGTTTTGGTAACTCATAGGTGACTTCATAGTTACTGAGCAGTACAATCTAGGTCCTCTGGCACTATTGTCTGCCTCTTAACCACAAGACAACAGACACTTCCTCTCGTGGAGGTCAGGGCAGAGGGTGGGGGAAAAATGTGAGTAAAAGTGGAGATGCATTTTGCTAGGGTTAGTTTTTGAAAGCCCGATTTTTTTTTTTTTTTTTTAAATAGCTGAAGGGTACAGCCTACTGTTTGGAACCTTAACCTCAGTGATCAATAATTTAATCATTGGTATCAACCCATCATGCACTTCAGAATCTTATTTTGAATTTAAAAATACGTAAAAATTACCCATGTTTACACATTTAAAAAGAACCCCAGTGAATCTGATGAATAGCCTTGGATTAGATTGACTCATTTAAAGACGTTTATCCTAGTCTTCCAATACGGAACAGAGGTGGAACAAAGTTGCAAACAGTCATCAGATAGCACTTTCTTTTTTGTAAAAAGCAAGATTAAAGTTCTGAAGCAGTTTTCTACTAAATAAAGCATTTAGACCAATCGAATTTAATATGACTTTCAGATACCCTAAAATATCTTGGTTTTCCAACATATTTAATGTAATTCTTCAGGGACCTTACTTTATGTTGTTTATCAACTTAAAATTGTTGAGATTTTTGGATAGTCAAAGTTTAAAGAGATGTACATTGTTCCTCAGTCTTTGCATTGACAATATCCTTAAATTTTCAGTGCTTTTAGTAGTCAAATAATGATGTCATTTAAAATATTTGGGGATTATCCTTTCGCCCTTTACAGCATCTTCAAATTATTTTCTGATGAATACAAAGAACCTAATTATTGAGATTTTTTGCATGTGCAAATAATATAAATGTGTAAGTAGTTATAAATAAAATATCTTTAAAGGGAATTACTTGTCTTCAGAAAGATATGCCAAGCTAATTACAATGTTAGTGCATCCATAGCACGTGGTTTTTGACAGTCAAACATGAATACATATTAATTTCAGAATAAGCACAATGCTTCCTGAAGAATATATGATGAAATGATAAGTTAATTAAGTTATATAATTTTACAAGGAAATACTTGCTGACTTTTATACTTATCTGTATCACAGTAGAAATAGTTATGAACTGAATCATGTTTTCTTACTTAATTGTGTATTATTTTTAACTCTGGTGAAAATTTTTTAAAACCTCTATAGAATTCTAATTAATCAATATTAGCAAATCTAGAAACTCCAATCTAAAGAGAGTATTTACGTTCAAAGGAGAAAGCTTTAAAAATAGAAGCAGGGCTTACTTGGTGGCACAGTGGTTGAGAGTCCGCCTGCCGATGCAGGGGACACGGGTTCGTGCCCTGGTCCAGGAAGATCCCACATGCCGCAGAGCCGCTGGGCCTGTGAGCCATGGCCGCTGAGCCTGCATGTCCGGAGCCTGTGGTCCGCAACGGGAGAGGCCACAACAGTGAGCGGCCCGCGTACCACTAAAAAAAAAAAAAAAAATAGAAGCAAATATGGGAATTTTCTGGAGGTCCAGTTGTTAGGACTCCACACTTTCACTGCCTAGAGCCTGGGTTCAATCCCTGGTCAGGGAACTATGATCTCACAAGCCACATGGCATGGTCAAAAAAATAAGAAATAAAAATAAAAATAGAAGAAAATAATCATTCCTTAAATTAAAAAAAAACTTAATAACTACATTGATTAATAAGTAAAGTCATTTTCTGCTGAAAGTGATAGAACACCTGACTCAAATTATCTGAAATAAAATGGAGTATATTGAGTCTAATAAGAAGAAAATTTTAAGAATAGGGTAACTTAGATCTAGGGCTCAAATGGTATTTTGAAGATTTTGTTACTTCCCCTCACTTTCTTGTCTTAATGCTGTCCTGAGTTTATTTTCCAGCATCGTGTGGTAAAAAGATTATATTGCTGCTTCAGGAATCTTATCCATTCAGACTTTAAATCCAGTAATTAAGAATTTGAATATGTTCCCAAACACTCCTTAAAAATCAGGTACACTATTTCATTTAGGTCTAAGTTATATGTTCTTCTGCTAGAGTGAAACTAATTGTTGTGTTAAACTTTACTGAGATCCTATGGGAATGAGTGTTTCCTCAGAAGAAAATTTTCATAAGATTAACATAATGAGCATGAATAGAGGTGAAGTAGCAGAAATCATAGATGCTCATTTTACTTTGTCTTTGTTGGAAGATAACACATATATGCTCATACACGTACAGATTTCCCCTACATGAGTACATGTAAAATCTTCATCCTCATAGAATGAAAGAGTTCGCGACAGGAAAACGTACACAATGAGAACAACTAGGAAAGCTGGATAAATTACTAAATTCCAATTTTAAAAGTATGAGAGCTGTAAAATCAAGAAACACTAGAGGGACTAGAAAATAGAGAAAAAACACTTCTGAACCATTAAGAAGTGAAAGAGTATTTGTAGCTGAATTTCTTCCCTTCAAGTATTCATAAATTACAGTCATGGCTAAGAGACTGAGAATCAGAACTTCGTCTGGCAAAAGAAGTAATGCTTCCAACAAAACAAATTTATGATTAACGACTAATTAAGTAACAGAAATGGTGGAAAATAGAAATCAATGGAATTATATGTTTAAAATGATGAAATAAAATACAAGTTTAAATTATGTGCTCAGCAAAATATACTCTAGATTTAAACATGGAACAAAGGCATTTTATTTATTTATTTATTTATAACTGAGATATAATTGAAACATATTTTAGACCAAGAGTGAGTGGATTTGTTGTCCATAGGATTACAGTAAAAAGAAACATTGAAGTAGCACTTTAGAAACATTGAAATGATACCGGGAAAGAACATGGGAATACTTGAAGTAGTAATGAACATCAGAAAAGTAGATGACTTTAAATAGATACCAATTTTTCAAAAGCTGTTATATTTGGAAGATTAAGTTATATATAGAATTAAAATAGATATGCACTAAGTTATTCAAAACAATATTGATTATTATTATTATTATTATTTTGCGGTATGCGGGCCTCTCACTGTTGTGGCCTCTCCCGTTGCGGAGCTCCGGACGCGCAAGCTCAGCGGCCATGGTTCACGGGCCCAGCCGCTCCGCGGCATGTGGGATCTTCCCGGACCAGGGCACGAACCCGTGTCCCCTGCATCGGCAGGCAGACTCTCAACCACTGCGCCACCAGGGAAGCCCACAATATTGATTATTGGTGTGAATCAATAATCAGTCACACAATGGAATGCTTTTTAGCAATGAGAATGAAAAATATAGAAATACATGCAACTATATAAATGCAACACACAAATATAATTGTAAGGAAAAGAAGCAGACCCTATATGTACCTTTTATATAAAGTACAAGAAGCAGCTAAATTTGTGCTATAAAAAGTTGAAATAATGGAAGATTTTGGAGGCCAGTGTTTGAAATGGAGCAAAACAGTGATTTCTGTCATTCTAATAATGTTGTATTTCTTGATTTGAATGTTTGTTGTATAGATATATGTAATTTGTGAAAATTCAGTAAGCTGTCCAACAATTACATGAACCATTTTTCTGTACATTTTACTTTATTGAGAAGTTAATGAGAAAGAGACATAGAGAATATGCTGTTTACTTATATGTGAGGGGGTGATATGAGCTTAGATAACTTTTAACACTTACCCTACAACAAATTTTAAAAGTTCCAGGGCTTCCCTGGTGGTGCAGTGGTTGAGAGTCCGCCTGCCGATGCAGGGGACACGGGTTCGTGCCCCGGTCCGGGAAGATCCCACATGCCGCGGAGGGGCTGGGCCCGTGAGCCATGGCCGCTGAGCCTGCGCGTCTGGAGCCTGTGCTGCTCCGCAACGGGAGAGGCCACAACAGTGAGACGCCCACGTACCGCAAAAAAAAAAAAAAAAAAAAAGTTCCATTATTTAGCATAGTAATTAAAAGACTCAGCATTAGTAGAAATAACTTGGAAAAATAAATGAAACATAATGAGAATGTGTTATATTAGAAACTAACCATTAAACTGTTCATAGAAAATTGCTAAATGATTCTGTTCACTTAATGATAAATAAATAATACATTTAATGATGATTATATCAAAGGATAAATGTTTTCAAAGATTTGCATGCATTGTGCTGGTTGCAGTGAGATTGGTAACATTCTCATGGTAAAATGCAAGTGCAGAATGATATAATGGTATATCAGATAACCAGAGTGCCAGAGTTAAATCTAACCATATTTTCATTCACTCAAAATATACTCATTAGGACATATTATTGAAAATAAATGAAAGTTGTAAAAAAGTAGTATACCAAACTAAATGTAAAAAAACCCCTTAATTGTGCAATTTGTCGTGAATTTATTTAATAAAAATATCGCAACAGTTAGGCTGTAGCTTGAAATTTTCTTGAAATGAAAACGGCAAATATAATTACTACTGAGAAATACTTTAGAAGATGAACTTCCTCACAGAAAGTTATGTTACATAAAGACAATACGTATTGCTCTTCTACTATGCCCCACAGTCTGTTGTGCTCTTTTCACACATTCCCTGTAAGTCTGACAACATCATTGAGAGTCCTCTCATGACTCCATTTTGTAGAAAAGGAAATTGAGAATAACACTCAGTGACTCAAAATTAGTTCTGACCCTAACATCTGTGCTCTCAACTGAATGAGTCTCAGTACTAATTGTGCATCTGAATTTCATATGAAATTTTAAAATGCACAGAGTTGGGGGACTTCCCTGGTAGTGCAGTGGTTAAGAATCTGCCTGCCAATGCAGGGGACATGGGTTCGAGCCCTGGTCCGGGAAAATCCCACATGCCGCAGAGCAACTAAGCCCATGCGCCACAACTGCTGAGCCTGTGCTGTAGAGCCTGCGAGCCACAACTACTGAAGCTTGCATGTACAGCCCATGCTCTGCAACAAGAGATGCCATCGCACCACAACAAAGAGTAGCCCCCGCTCGCCGCAACTAGAGAAAGCCCGCGTGCAGCAATGAAGACCCAACACA
Source organism: Phocoena sinus (assembly GCF_008692025.1). Taxonomy (NCBI): domain Eukaryota; kingdom Metazoa; phylum Chordata; class Mammalia; order Artiodactyla; family Phocoenidae; genus Phocoena; species Phocoena sinus. Next base: position 173,633,450 of record NC_045763.1, read on the forward strand.
ACCATAAATAAATAAATAAATTTATAAAAAAAAAATTCTGAGTTGGATCATTACCGCAATTCATTGAAACTAACACTTAAGGAGTGAATCCTAGGCACCTGTATTTTCATAAAGTTCCACAGTTCTGAATTTCACTTGTCCTCTCTGACACTCTTCTACACGAGTCCATGTAGGTGTTTCTTAATATATTCGTTTCTTTCCTCTGATTCAGTGATATTGTTTTTGCTATCGTTTGTTTATTTTCAGAATTTTTCACTGCTTTTAGAGTTCTGTTGAGAAGCCAGATTGCTGACTCCCATCTTGTGTCCCTGTGATTCTTTCCTTCAGGCTTAGACATTTCTCTTCATCTGTTCTCTTACTTGTGTGTGAAGGTTATGGTCATGCTTTGGCTACTATTCTTCTCTTCCTGTTCTGACAACCAAAATGGATTGATTTACCAAATGACTGAATTGGTTGACTGTTTTTTCTGTGGCTAGCTATAATCAATTTTAATTTAAACTGTGATTTTTCTATGGGTTATTCCTTGGATCAATCGGCCATCATTATATCAATACCCCTCAATTGTTATCTCATCCTTAAGAACAATATAGCTCTGTTGTTACACAGCCATCTCACTAAGTTAGAGAGATAATTAATTTTTATCTTGGGGTGGCTGGCAAAATTATAAGTCTTAGTAAAAACTGTGGATTATAAGAGTGTTTAATTTATAATAACTTCCTAAGTTAAATGTGATTTTCTGTCTCTGTAGTTTTATTTCAAATTAAAAACTTTTAATAATTAAAAGTAATAGACTAATTACTATTAAGTAATAGCAGGTCAAAGGTGGAATCAGGGAGAACTTTGGGAAGATGATTATAATAATCTATGTAAAAGAAATTGGCATGGAAGTAGGTACCAAGAGTAAAGAATTAGAATTACGTGGATTCTGGATGAATGGTTTGACCAGTGGAAAGGGCTAATTGATTTGCATGTGGGTTGTTACCAGGTTGTCACTGGTGACTTCAGGATTTTTAGCCTGAGCAGCTAGAAGATGTCAATTACTTATGTAGGTCAAGGAGAAAAAAAAAAGTGTTATGTTATTGTTGTTTTGTTTTGGGGCAGGCAGATCAGGTAGTTAATTTGAGCTATTTAAATTTTGAAATGCTTATTAAGCTTATTAAGCCATGAGACTGAGACCAGGTGTAATCACTGAAGGGGTGAGAGTAGAGGAAAAAGCAGAACAGATAAAAAGATTAAGTCCTAGAACAACCCCAGAAGTAGAGATCAGAAAGAAAAATCAGCTAAGAAGACCGATTAGGATGAGAGCGTATGGTGAATGAAAAACTAGGACATTGTGGTGCTACTGGAAGCAACTGAACCAATGTTTTGAGAAAAGGAGGTTCATCATCTGTGCCAAATTCTGCTGATAAATTAAGTAAAATGAGAAATAAGAAATTACCATTGTATTTAGTATGACCATGATACATCAGAGCAATTTTGTTAGATTTTAGCTGATAAAATGTTTTTAAGCTCTGATAAAATCCAAGAGAATGAACAAATAATGATGCAGAGGAGGGAAAAATTGCCAAAAACATTCTAGTGGGAAAAAGGGAATGTTATGTTATGCAGAATTAAAAGGGAGCCATTTCTATTTTCTCTGACAGTTTTTCATAGCAAAATATGTGGCTACAGATCCATGTAGCATCATAGATCCATGATATGGGTAGATTTCCTCAGTAAAATAAGAAACAAGGTCATCAGTTTAGGGTAGGTTGGGGGAATGCATGTGAGTTGCTGAGGAGTTGAGAAGAAACAGTATGCAATAGTTATCTCAAAGGCAGTGAATGGATTAGGGAAATATTTTAAGACTTCCAACTACATTCGGTGTTTTTCAGAGGCTGATGATAATATTTACGTGTTTTTCCAATTATTTTTAACCACAGGAAGCAGATAGAGTTCAGTTAGAGCCCTGGACTTTACTTAGGTCGCCATTTAGCTAATGGAATAATAGAGTGGAAGGAAAGGCAAGCAGATGTGCAAGGGAATATGCAAGGGAATAAGTATACTGGCTGAGCATGGAATTTAATCAGGGAAAGGAAGAGATTGCTCAAGAAAATAGTGAGGAATAGTGAAAAATTAGTAGGATCAATCAGTTTCTGCATACCATTTCTGTTTTATTTCAAATTTTGTCATTTACTGACTTAATTGCTAAGTAAACAATAGATTTTTAATAAACTTTTCTGAATGAATAATATGGCCATATATGAAATACTATAATAATTTACATTTAACTTAAATAGCATTTATTTAGGATGATTCATTATGTACCAATAACAAGTTAACATAAAATAAGAATAAACTCAGAATGTTTAGGAACTTCTAAAAGAATCATATTCAGGAAGAATTAATTTAGGGATCATAGCATCTTTGCAGAAATCTATAAATATCAGAAGTATCAGACACATTGTCATGTGGACAGCTTTGATACTTTCAACAAATTGTTATGGTTGGAACTCTTCCCAGACACATTCTGCTTTGTGCATGCAAATTCAATCTAAATTAGTGGAGGTCTAATTTAGAGGAGGACCTTTAGTTACATAATTGCAACTGGGTATGAATTAATGGTCACTGTTTCAGGGAAAGACTTGAAAATATGTAGATTAAAGGGTAGCCTATTGCTGATGATCATTATTTATTCAGCACCGTTTGTTTCGTCTAGGAAGAAATGAATAATATTGTTGAAATACATAGATTATCCAAGGGCTATGCATAACTATATCATCAGAAGTTTTCAGGACCTCATTCTGAAAGCTATGGAGTGAAAATAACTGTCAGACTTTTTGGTGGGTAGGGTGGAAGGGAGTAAGGGACATTTTTGTCCAACAGGAGAGACCAGCTGATGATCCCTTAATGCTTTATCCCTCACTGTCTTCTTCCAACTCCTTACACATATTCCAAACATTTAAAGGGTAAATGAGAGCATTTTAATTCTTAACTAGAAAAAATATTCATTAATTATAAAATTGCAATATGATTCCATTTTAAACTGTAATAAAAGGTTAAGAATAGATAAAATTTTATTAATGTTGCAAGGCTACTTGCAAAGCCACTCTAAATTTTAAGTTTTTCTGTAGTTTGTATAAAAACATAGTTTCATTTCAGTGTATCAAATTTAGACAATAATTTACAGGAAGAAAAATGTCTTTGACATAAAGTATATAATAAGAATCCCTTTGAAAATGTTTTAATTTAGTTCAATCAACAGATTTTTTTTCCCCAAAGGTCAGTGTCTAGAATCATTTGTATTTTATAAAGTTATTAATAATGTACTATGTGCAAAGTAACAATCTGAGTTTCCATTTAGATATGTTACCAAACAGTCCAGGGTTAACTTTTCTACTTTGAATGTGAATTCATTGAAATGATACAAATTAACTTACATCAAGAAGAAAACAAAACAAAAACCTGAGACTGTGAGTTGAGTTATTTGATACCTAATGTGGACGTTAATTTCCTTGTACTACAGAAGTATCTAAAGAGAAATCATGAGATCAGTTTGACTTTTGGCTTTGAAGTATCTTATATTTTACTGTTTCTGTTCTAAAATTCTGTTTGTGAAATTTTAGAAACTTGTGCCTTTTTTTCCATTTAATATAGGAAGTTGAGAAAAGACTTTAATATTTTACAGCACAATGATAGACGTTTTTGGATATATGCTTTGTAGACTTGTAAAACATAAGCATGTTTGATTTCTCTAAGTCATCTAAAGCTAGTCAAATACACAAGAAATTCTTGAATGTATATAGATTACAATATGGTAAGAATAAAATTAACTTATATGTCAATTGAAATCTGTGTGATGACTATATTATCAGTTAATTTCATCATTCATGGCAATTTTCATGCTGGGAGTGATATTCTCTTTTTGAAATTTAGTATGTTGTAATAATTCAAAGCTACATACATGCTATAAAATATAACTACTGGGTAATATGTCAAATAAATTATTTTCAAGATTAAAATGACTGCTTTATTGGAGTCTGCCTTTTAAATCAGACTCATTATTGTATTAATTAGCTTAAACACTTTAGAGTGAATATTGGTTAGATGGAGATATTTCAGAAATGATAATTTTCAGTGTTAAAAAATTATTTCAACAGTATATGATTGTAGTGTTTCAACATAGTTAGAAATAAAGTGAATAGAGTCAAACTCTCTTCCCTGCCCAGATATTTTTGTTGTGTTGGCTAAACTATTATTAGAATGTAAACCATCAGTCAATTACCTTATACAATGAGTTCTAAATACTTTTTCCCACCATCACATAGGTCAACATAAATTACCAGATTGTCCAAACTTTCTTTCTTTCCCTTTCTTTTTCTTTCTTTCTTTTTCTTTCTTTCTTTCTTTCTTTCTTTCTTTCTTTCTTTCTTTCTTTCTTTCTTTCTTTCTTTCTTTCTTTTTCTGTCTTTTTCTTTCTTTTTCTTCCTTCCTTCCTTCCTTTCTCTCTCTCTCTCTCTCTCTCTCTCTCTCTCTCTCTCTCTCTCTTTCTTTCTTTCTTTCCTTCTTTCTTTCATTTTTGGCTGCATTGGGTCTTCGTTGCTGTGTGCAGGCTTTCTCTAGTTGTGGCAAGCAGGGGCTACTCTTTGTTGTGGTGTGCGGGCTTCTCCTAAGGGTGGCTTCTCTTGTTGCAGAGCACAGGCTCTAGGCGTGTGGGCTTCAGTAGTTGTGGCACGTGGGCTCAGTAGTTGTGGCTCACGGGCTCTAGAGCACAGGCTCAGTAGTTGTGGAGCACGGGCTTATTTGCTCCATGGCATGTGGGATCTTCACGGACCAGGGCTCGAACCCATGTCCCCTGCATTGGCAGGTGGATTCTTAACCACTGCACCACCAGGGAAGCTCCCCAAACTTTTTTTTAACCTGAAAACTTTTTCACCTACCTACAGTATTTCTTGCAGCTTGCTATAATGGTTATATTTTACATTTCCTCCTTCATTAGAGACATTAAGGTACCTGATCTACATCTACCAGCTTCATGTTCTTTATACCTAACTTGATTAACCTTGGCCAAGATGCTAGTATGTCAAATATACGGTTTGGGGCTTCCCTGGTGGCACAGTGGTTGAGAGTCCGCCTGCCGATGCAGGGGACACAGGTTTGTGCCCCGGTCTGGGAAGATCCCACATGCCGCGGTGTGGCTGGGCCTGTGAGCCATGGCCGCTGAGCCTGTGCATCCAGAGCCTGTGCTCCACAATGGGAGAGGCCACAACAGTGAAAGGCCTGCGTACCGAGAAAAAAAAAAAAAAAAAAAAAAAAAATATATATATATATATATATATATATGGTTTGGTTTTATTCATTCAAAAGAACTTGCTGACAGTATATTCGAGTGTCATCTGCATGTATATTTTAATAATTGGCCACATGATCTGATTGCCTTATATGTGTAAACATAAATTTATAATGAACCAGAGTCATATACTTTAAAAATATAAAAGTTTGATCAGTAATTCAAAATTTAACTCCAAACACTTTAAAAGTATTGACACAAATATAAAATCAGCAAAATAATTGGCATTTAAGATTCTGGAAAGTTGGACGATATTTCATCATAATATAGTTTTGAGAAGAATTAAACGTGTACTTTATAAATACAGACACACAAACACACAGTGTAAATATCACTGGTTAATACACATGGTCATCTGGTGTGCAACTCTATAGTTTTAGTGTAGAATTACAGCCAATTGAAAGACAAGGAGATATATGTTGTCAACTACAAATTGGCATTTCCCATTGGCACTTGCCATCTATCCCTACAAGGATTAAATCACGTGCTGCTGCAGCTGCTGACTTTCAACACCCCCTGAAAGGGGCTCAGGTGGAGAGCAGCAATGAGGCACTCTGTGCTTTGGGAAAAACGGGCAGAACAGGTCTTCAGATAGATGTTTTCAGGAGAAGATTTTATGAGCCCAATTCTTGCATCTCCTCATATCTAGAAAAGCACTAAAATCCTTCATGGTGATGTCTGCTCCTCGTGACTAGCAGAGACCTTCTGCAAAACGATATGTGCTCGACTGCATGTACTCCCCCTTCACCAAAATCACATATATACTGACCTAACTGCCTACCTCTTTGGAGCAGTTTCTCAGAGCTATCTGGGATGCTGTCTCCCGGGCTGCAGTCCTCATTTTGCCCCAAATAAAACTTAACTCTCAACTCTCACGTTGTGCAATTTAAGTTGATAGTGTTCATACAAATAAATAAATTACAATAAGCTTCTTTCAGGTGGCTGAATCATCCCTTAGAAGTGCTCTTTAAGAGGAGTATTAGAAAGTGCATGTGCCCTTTTGACTAAGGCTTTCTAAAGAAAGCTGCATCCCAACTTATACTTCTATGATCTGTAATCCGATTTTCTCATTAGTGTAGAACAATGAACTTATTAGAATCGTGAAAAATCCAGTGAGCACTATACTTTAGTCTCACAATAAGCCCCTATAGAGTCTTGGTAGATGATTCAGATCTAGAATATATCTAGGATAACTCAATGGATAAACCAGTAACTAAGTCTCATAGTCAGGAATAGAATTTTTTCTGTACTTAGATATTCAGGGCTAGTTTGTTGCTACCCATTAACAAACATAATTGTGGCATGATGATATACAGCCACTTTACATAAAGTATATCCAGATGTACTAAAATGACTGTTCAGCAAGTATATTTTTTTTCAGAAGATGACACATTTTCTGTAACAAAGCTAGAATTCATCCCAATGAAAAACATCCCATACAGACATTATGCATGCATCTTAAATACCACACACACACGCAAAAACACACACACAAATAAGTTCAAGAGAAACGTGGTCATGTCTCATTCCATTCACTACACAATTTACAAAGCACTTTTACATACTTTATCTTATTAATCTTTGAGAAGTATACATACTATTTCTGCTTTACAAATAAAATGAGGCTGAGAAAAACTGAGTGAAAAATTAAATATTTTCACTAATTCATAAACCGATTAAATATTTGAATCATATTTTTAAACGAGGTCATCTCATTCCTTTTCTACTAAAAATATTTAACTTTAATAATCACCAATGCAGATGACAAGTTAGACAGTTAATATTGCTAGTTACAATTCTATTTGATACATATACTTTGTAGACTTGAGAAAAATATTTGAAAATCGAAAGATGACTCACCTCTCTCATTTCATTAGATTCCACCACTCAACTATTAGCCATTCTAATTCGATCACTCCAGTGTTTTCCATTCTTTAATAAACAAATAAGTATACAATATATTCTAGGCACTGCAAGGGTGTAGGAGTAACTCCTCATATTGTTTACTATTCAGTGGGAATACAAGTAACAAAGGATCTAACTTTGGGAAGTTGTCAATAATGACCTCCAATGAGCCACAACCCAATCCCAGAAATCTGAGATTCACACTTCAGTGCTTAAATCTAATGGGAAAGCACTTAAATGATCTCTCCTTTTAATAGAAAGCACTGTTTATGTCATCTTCAGATCATATTTAATGTGAGTTTGCCTTAAAAAGGAAGACACAGCTATCTTAAGTTATTTTAATGTTTCCATGATTTATTAGATACCATGTTAAAAGTTTGGGGAGAAAAACAATCTCTTTAGAGTGACTAAAATAGCCTATAATTTTGAAATTTTAGGTACATTATTATTATTTTTTATTGAAGTATAGTTGATTTATAATGTTGTGTTAGTTTCAGGTGTTCAGCGAAGTGATTCAGTTTCATATATATATATATATATATATATATATATATATATATTCTTTTTCAGATTCTTTTCCCTGATAAGTTATTACAAGATATTGAGTATGGTTCCCTGTGCTATACAGTGGGGTCTTGCTGGTTATTTTATTATTTTATTTTATTTTATTTATTTATTTTTTTTGTGGTACGCGGGCCTCTCACTGTTGTGGCCTCTCCCGTTGCAGAGCACAGGCTCTGGACGCACAGGCTCAGCGGCCATGGCTCACGGGCCCAGCCGCTCCACGACATGTGGGATCTTCCCGGACTGGGGCACGAACCCGTGTCCCCTGTATCGGCAGGCGGACTCTCAACCACTGCGCCACCAGGGAAGCCCTGCTGATTATTTTATGCATAGTTGTGCTTATATGTTAATCCCCAAAGTAGGCACATTATTTTTATCTTTAGTGCTAATATGGTCTACATTGCTGTTCATTTGATGTTCTGAAGCACTAGGATATGTGAGCATTAAAATATATCAATTAGGGCTTCCTAATCACGTGTATTCATTTTCTATTGCTGCTGTAACAAATTACAGCACTTAGTGGTTTATGGATGCACATTCGATATCTTACAGCCCTGTAGTCTCACATGTGTCTCACTGGGCTAGAAATCAAGCTGTCTACAGGGGGCGGGGACTGTGTTCCTTTCTGGAGCCTGTAGGGGAGAATCCCTTTGCCTTTTCTGGTTTCTGGAGGCTGCCTGCATTCTTTGGATTCTGTCTCCTACTTTCTCCTTCAAAGCCAGAAATGGCCAATCAAATCTTTCTCTCACTGAGTCATTCTGACACTATCTTTTGCCTTTATCTTCCACTTTTAAGGACCTTTGTAATTACACTGAACCCAGGCGGATAATCCAGGTAAATGTCCTTATCATAACGTCAGCTAATTAGCAAGTTTATTTCCACCTTTAAACAATTTCTTATTGCCATGTAAGGCAAAATATTCGGGATTAAGACATGAACAGTTTTGGGGAGGTGGCATTATTCTGCCTAAAACACTAAGTGATCTTTGAAGTCACTTACATCAGAAGTTTGACTTGAAGATATAGCACGATATGTGGTATTTAGAAATAAGTGCTCTGTAATTATTAGTTATCACGTTTAACTTGTTATGGGAATCTCAAATTACAAAATTCCCTTTAACTTTATTTAATAAATTTGTCTATTTATTTATTTAATTTTGGCTGTGTTGGGTCTTTGTTGCTGCGCTCAGGCTTTCTCTAGTTGCGGCGAATGGGGGCTGCTCTTCGTTGTGGAGCATGGGATGTAGGCATGAGGGCTTCTGTAGTTGTGGCTCGCGGGCTCTAGAGCGCAGGCTCAGTAGTTGTGGCGCACGGGCTTAGTTGTTCCTCAGTGTGTGTGATCTTCCTGGACTAGGGCTCGAACCCGTGTCCCCTGCATTAGCAGGCGGATTCTTAACCACTGCGCGACCAGGGAAGTCCCCGCTTTAACTTTAAATGGAGCTTCCTGCTCAGCCTTAAGAAGTAGAAGTACATAACATTTCAGATTATGTAAAATAAATCATCTCAATTTTATAAAAATTATGTTTTGAAATTTATATAACAATCATAAAATAAAACTGATTATTATTTATATATCATATGTACTATACCTTAATAATATGGATTTTTCTTGATTTATCAATTTTCTCTTTCCAATTTCCCTGGGAACAATATCCCTAGACCAAGTCCTAGAATGACTGCCTGTCATGTTTAGGTCCTGCATATATACAAAGACACACATATATATTTTTAAAGAGTACTTCCTCACCCAATTTAACCTCAATGTTATAAATTTGGGTAAGAGCATATCAATATTATAATTCTATATTTACTTTTAAAACAGTAAATTATATAAAACTTTTAAATTTATTTTTAATTCAGTTTTTGCAAATGGGGACCTCATAATATTTATTGAAGATTTTAATTTTTGTAAATACAAATGGAATGTGATTTTTAAGAAATGCTGTGAATGTGTTCTAGAATACACCTTGGACAGTTTTCTATTTCCTTTTCCTAATTTATAATGCAACAGTTATAAAAGCTTACCACTTCTGAGCTCCTACCTTGGGGAGAAATCTGTGGAAATTTCATATCCTCAGTTCTTATGAAGCTCTTCTGCCTCAAGGAACAACTTCTAAGGCTTCAGGAAAGAGAAATGTTTATCAGGAAGTAAAACATCTCCTGAGTCAGCCTCTTCAGGGAGATTTGTTGCCACTTTTATTGAATTCCTGAGAGTTTTATTCCTCAAGCTGTTACTCTCAAATGTATGAGCTAGAAAAGGCCAAAGCCCTGTTAGGCTTTAGTCTCCTCATGTAAATGTTTACTAAAACTAAGAACAATGAAGTAAGTCAGAGCAGCAGTGCCTGGTACCTTTTTATCTGGTTTTCAGCTATCTCCTGGTGAGTAAGTGCTGTCTTTGACAGTTTTTTTTTTTTAACTTCATGTAACTAACTTAATCTTTCTAAAGATATTTCTTATGTGAAAGGGGGATAAAAACGCTAATATGATAGTGTTGGCATTGTATTATATGAGATTACTTATCCAAATAATTTATTAGGGTGCCTGACCCAGTGTACGTTTTCAGCCAGTTATACGTTTATCAGCATTCCTTCCAAATGGTTCCTTTCTCTTCACTTACTTTTCTGTTCAATCCTTCTGTTTTGACTAGATTTATCTGAACTTTATCAGCCTCGCTCAGAAACAGGACACTTAATGTGGTATTTATCATCCTCTGCCAGCCTAATTTTAAGATTAAACAAATAGTGTTTGGGGAAGATCTAGGCAAAGAAAATCTAATTCCTACAGAGTGTTTCCCGCTTTTGTGGTCTGTCAGACAAAAGCTCTGTCTTAGCCACACTGAAAATTCTTTGCATCAAAATACCACATATAATTAATGTAACTCTAATCTATCAACCTAGGTGAGAAACCTTAATTTGGCTGAATTTTATACTATTACTGGGAACCAAATAAGTTATTAAAAACAATAAAATACGTAGACTAAGTCATATCTAGCTTATTTTCATACTAGCAGAAACCCTTCCTGCAAACCTTTCTGTACCTAAAACAGCCAGAGATCTTTAGATGAAATGGACATCATATCCAATTTGTACCAGTGGGGCGGGGGAATGGATGGTTCAGGGAATGGATTTTCAATTATCAAATCGACTTCAGGGCTGGACCAAAAGAGCAACACTCTTACATTGACATGTTGTGACATGAGAGCTCTGATAATGAGGTGGCAGGGACCTCATTTTTATGTCTCAGTGAAATAGCTCACAGAATAGCATGCTACTCCCGTAATTATGATAAGCAGTCATTACAGGATCAGGTTATTAAAGCCTGCATGTTAAGAGGAAAACTGACGCTGGGCTAGAAAGTAATAGGTGATGAGGTCCTGAATAAGGCTTCATTTTATGTTTAACTTCATTATACACTTGACACTGATGCAAGGTTGAAGGGGTTTTTTGTTGGTTTTTTTTAGCTTGCAATGCACTGTATATTGTCAAAACATGTGCTATTGTCACAGTTATGTATTCACCATCAATCCTAATACCGTGACACAAACAGGTGAGTGAGAATGTGAATGAATTATCCAGCATTCATTTTTATTATAATTGTCCTAGATTATTGCTTCTAACATAGTGATGATGGCAAATGCCATTTCGTATAATTCAGCATTATCCCAAAACTCGCGCCACTGTCTCGAAAAGAGAAGGGCCATGGGTAGAATTTATTAATAGCATGCAAAAAAGATCACGTCTTTCCTTTTATTAAAATGTGTTGTCACTCATTTGCAGTGAATTAATAAAATTACTAAAATGGGGATTTGGAAAAAGAGCAAGAATCTATTTTTAATTCAACAGGAACTTACTGAGAAATTACTTTGTTTCAGTTGTATCGGGGAACTAAATGGACAGACATAAATAAACAGACGGCATGTTCTCCACACCAATCTGCCATAAAATTAAATGTTAGCTGTGTGAGATAGGGCCAGTTATTTAACCAAAGTAAGTTGTAATTTTTCTGCAGGTTAAATATTCAATTACTATATACATTTTAAGTAATATGATAAGAGAAGCAGAGTGCTATGTTAGCACACACTATTTTTTCTTCTGTCCTCCCACTCTTATGTCAACCATTTTCTTTCTTTCTTTTTTCTTTTTTGTCATAACATTGATTTGGCACATAAGATGCCCCAAAAGGCCAAAAGGCAGTCCTCACTTTCAATTCATTGGGCCCCGAATTGAGAAATTTTACCTCTGTTTCCTAGGTGTTCCAAATCCATTGAGCCCAAAAGCATGAGGACAATAAATAAAATTCTTCAACTAGGCTGGGTGTATTGGTGAGACTGGCCCACATATAACTATGTTCCTTGATTCTTATATCTGTGTGTTTAGGAGTATAGGAGATCATCAAATATTACCTGTTGTTGTAAGCCATGCTTATACTGCGTCCAGTAGATACCCCAGCCCTAAGAATGTTGTCTCCAGGTAGGGAAGAAATTGAGTCTTCATCAGGCCACTCAATCTATTAGTCTACCTGCTTCTGGGTGATGGGGCTCCTTATTGAATCAGTAGCTTCTGTTTACACGAGTCCATTGTCTCCACTGTCACATTTCTTCATAATAAAATATGTGTGGATTATCACAACCATAGATAAGGCATTGTCTAAGTTCAAAATGATGATGCTGGCAGGTCAATGGGTAGAGAGGGCAAACCCATGACTAAAAGTGTGACTCTGCCCGTGAGCACAAAGCACTGCTCTTTCCACGACAGAAGGAATCCAGTATAATCTGCCAGCTGGTAACTTGCTGAGGCCCCTTGTGTGCATTGGTAAATCAACTCCCCGAGATGGGAAAAGATCCCAGATTTATAGTCTTTGCTGATTTCCATGGTGTCCCCATGCTACCAATATGATATCATGAAAAATAAAGCTGAGGAGACGTGTACAAATGACTTATGAGACCTGGTAGGAGCTCCAGAACAACACTGCTCTTCAAAGTTTGTGTGCCCAAGTTGTGACTGTAACCATGTCAACCATAGAGAGGAAGATATATATATATATATATTTTTTTTTTTTTTTTTGAGCCCATGCCTGTAATCCTCAAATACATAAGCAACTAATCACAGAATCCATTTTGAGGATCACTTTCCTTGTTAGCAGTGAAGAGTATCCAGAAGGATTAATAATGATCTATAAGGCAAACAGGAGATACCAGGCATGTAGAGAAACCCTAATTACTCTTAATTTACTAGTGATAGATTTAGGATCAGAATCTGAACTATATGACTCTAAACCTTATCATCTAAACTGGGCTTTATTTATTTTATCAAGGCCCTATAAAATAATTAGTAAATTCATAATCCTTGACATGCATATGGAGATACATATATGTGTGTATATATATGTGTGTGTGTGTGTATATATATATATATATATATACACATGGATGCATATATGTGGGTATATGTATATTTGTATATAAAAATGATATAACTTATTTGGAGGAGTATAAAAAATGCACATTTTGATACATTCTAGTTTACAGTCACAACTATGCTATATAAAACATAATGTTTCAATATTCTCAAAATATTTTATTTCCTGTGTTAGGTACTTGAATGCCAGATGAATATGGACAAATTTGTTGCTCTACTGATTATTCTGATGTTGCTTTTTTGGAAACATGAAAAATGAACTGTGGATTAGCAGAAAGGTTGAAGTTGGATGAGATAAATTTGGAAATTAAAATAGTATTAACATTTCTGAACCACAAGGAAAATTATATATCCAGCAGTTTAAACTGGCAAGTTGGTAACTCTAAGATTGTTTGCAATATCTAGTGCTGTTTTTGTAATAATGACTTATAAAGAATATCTACCAGTAAAGTTTTAGTCCTGGCTGATAAATTTACCTAAATAAGTATAAATATAAATATAACAGTTTGCTTTAAGCTCTGCTCAATATTATAGAATGCCCTTCTGTGGCCCACACTGCATTATTATTCATCACACCTCATAAGATTAGAAAGAAAAATTAGGACAAAAAAAGACCAAAATCAATCTAATAGCTTAACAGAGACTTTTATTCCATATTAAAGGCAAATTTCAAACAATAATTAAGAATTAACCATCTTCCTTTCTGCTCTCTCTCTGCATTGGGAAGTTTCAATTGCATGATCTGTTTTAAGTTGTAGGCTGTGAATTGCATGTTCATTGTAGAGACAATTGACAGAGCAGGGGTGCCTGCAGCCAATAGGTGAAACTCCCCAGGTAAAAAAAGATGAGGGAGTGACCTGAGCTGTTAATTACTTTCCTGAGGGCAGAGGGCAGAGCTAGTGGTTGCTAACAAAAGCTTTTCCCAGACTTGCCAGAACTTAATCCCATCAGATGAGACCTTGCCAGGGCAAATATTGGATCTAAGAAGGTACAGACATTCCTTACAGTATTATAGGAGCAGACACGCAATAGGGAAAGACTGAAAATTATCTAAACAATGACATAGGATTTACATGTTTTCAATTTCTCCTTAGTTCAAGCATTATGAGTTTGAAAGTAGCCCTGACATTTGGCACTTAATAACATAAGTAACACATTTATTGTCAATTTTGAGTGTTAGGGAAAAAAACCTGGCAACATTTTGGGGTACTACTTGTGTGATTGTAGTGCTACTTACAAGTTTAGGCTTTCCCATAACATAGGGTAAAATACAATTTCCACTGTAATAATTTTAAAACTAGGAAAATACAATTTTTTCAAATTAAAAGAAAAATGAAAAAAAAACCCTGAAAAATATTACCGATTGCTTTTTATTGTCTGATTCCTTGATTAGTCTTTATGAAATGTTATGTCATTGTATTACATGTGGCAATTTCAAATGTGAGTAACTTTTACAGCAGGAATAACATAAACTTGATTAGCCTTAATTTTTCTGGAAAAAAGGAAATATAGAAGCCAAAATTGTGATGACTGAAATGTAGTTTTTGAAACAATGTAGTTTCAAAAACATTAATTATGTTTGAAAAGAAAGAAAACCACCATTTTTTACTAAAATTTTAAAACAATGAAAATGAATTATATATTTCATATATTCCGTATTTATAATTTGGTATCGTTTTCAAGAAAGAGAAAGGTTTTTGCAAAACTCACTTTTTTTTTTTTTTTTTTTTTTTTGCGCCGTACGCGGGCCTCTCACTGTTGTGGCCTCTCCCGTTGCGGAGCACAGGCTCTGGACGCGCAGGCCCAGCGGCCATGGCTCACGGGCCCAGCTGCTCCGCGGCATGTGGGATCTTCCCGGACCGGGACACGAACCCGTGTCCTCTGCATCGGCAGGCACACTCTCAACCACTGCGCCATCAGGGAAGCCCCAAAACTCACATTTTGCTTTATAATTGAAGCCTGGGTTGTAAGTAGCATGATCATTTGAGCCATGAAAGGTATATAAATGAATATATATATATACTTATTTATATATGTGTCTGTGTATATGTGTTTACTTCTATTATTATTTCAGTATAAATGAAGAGCAGAAATTGTTGGCTAAGGCAGAGTATGAATATTCCAATTTGATTTCCAACAGTAAATAATTTTGTTGTTTAAAAATATATGATACTGTTTCTGGAACTATAGGCTCTTTAGGAAGTGAGAAGCAAATGAAACGAATAAACCATTATTACAATGAGTTTTCATGATAGCTGTTTTAATAAATTATTCTTTTATTCTTGTTATGTGTTCCAGTTTCTTTTTATTTCCATGTCTTCTTCGTTCATTTACATTCTTCTGCATTAGAGAAGAGAATTGAACTAAAATGGTTAACAAATATTTATTGCACTTGCTTCCAATCATCTACCTAATGTGTTTCCTCTTTTCTCATGTAATTCTTATGCTCAAAAACTTTGCTTTAAGCATTATGACTGTGTATTGTGATATGTTAAGACTTTCTTCCTGATATTTATGACTCAATATTATATTTGCATCATTTCTAGCTAGTCATTTGACATTATCAACCTAAATGTTGAGCAATTTCAATGAACATAACACTTTATTAAGAGATAGAATGAACCAGTGATCTGGTTCAATTAGGTCAGTGTTCTCATTTCTCCCAAGTGATTACATTATATTCTTTATTTCTTCTTTTATTTTTACCAACAAAAACCATGACAGTTTCATTCCTCCTTTATTTACATCTGAGCAAATCTGAAGTCTTGCTGTCACTATGAGGCTTTCACTAACTTGAACCTAAACTCCTTTCCTCCTCTTAGCATCACTAATATATATTTTCCAATTTGGCATTTGCTCATATACTTTTATACAGTTCTTTGTTTCCTATGCATTTATTGTTACTGATTTAATGCATCAACCAGCTCATAGTTATTATGGAATAACTTCAGGATTTTAGTTAGCACTTTTCAATAAAAGAACCCTTTAGCTATCTAAACCTATAGATTAGATATAGTTTCTGAGCTCAGGAAGCTTATAATTTAATAAAGGACCATTAAAAATAGTTCTTCACATTGCCAGAAAGCAGAAGAATGAGCACATGGAAGGAATACAATAAATTAGTAATGACGCTTTCATAATTAAAGCAAAATAAGTATCAAGGTTTACAGTTGAATGTAGGAGAATATAAAAACATACCAACATGAGCAAAATATTTTGGTTCTTGCATTAGAGATGGGTTTAGTCATAAAAATAACATATGTATGTTCTTTATATTATATATTTTTTATGTTTTATATATATATATTTTTCTGAAACCCTTGGATGGAAATTTGACTTGGTTTATAATGTCATCTGTGGGCATCTCAGTAAGAGGGTGTTAGAAAGGGCTTATGATAGGATTTGGGTTTTGGTTGGGTGATTTTAGGAATGGCCTAAGGAAGCAAGGGTTTGCATTGGGTGTAGTGCTGTCAGGATGCAGGGACAATTCCAGTTGAGTATCCCAATAAATCTTACCTTTGGAGAGAACAGACCAGAGTGAAGTTAAACTATAATTGGTAAAGACTCATCAGTTAATCATTCGTATTAGCACTGGGAGGGACTATTTGGTATTTTGTTTCTTGGAAAATATTTTTTATTTGCATTCAGACAGGATTACAGAGTGCTGTAGTTTTTGTCTTGATCCATCATGGTCACAGAAGTTCTTTTCTAATGTTGATGTTCGGTGAAATTATTTTAGGAGAACAACAAAGCCTAGCTGAAGTACCAGCCAGCTCCTGGATGTTAGGGACTGCTTTTCTGTTTCTCAATAATATAGTTTAAAAGAGTAAAATTATTTTTATTTATTTATTTATTTTTAAAATATTTATTTATTTATGGCTGCGTTGGGTCTTCGTTGCTGTGCACGGGCTTTCTCTAGTTGCGGCGAGCGGGGGCTACTCTTCGTTGCAGAGCGTGGGCTTCTCATTGCGGTGGCTTCTCTTGTTGCAGAGCATGGGCTGTAAGTGCCCGGGCTTCAGTATTGTGGCTTAGGGGCTCTAGAGCGCAGGCTCAGTAGTTGTGGCACACGGGCTTAGTTGCTTCTTGGCATGTGGGATCTTCCCGGACTAGGGCTCGAACCTGTGTTCCCTGCATTGGCAAGTGGATTCTTAACCACTGAGCCACCAGGGAAGTCCCTATTTTTATTTTTAATGCTAGAAATTTTTCTTGATTAATGCTGCACATGAAACACCAGTATGCTCAGAAGTAAATTAGGCTTTATCTTAGAGATAGAGATAGAAGGTAATTTTGGATGTGAGAAACAGAGGCATTTATTTAAAAAAATATATATATATATATATTTCAAAAATAATTATTTAAATGTTACTGTGATTTTCTTTTGTTTTTTATTTAGCACTGGGTAAAAATCAGAGATTCATTATAATTTTAAAGACCTCATAACATAATTCTGTATTTTCTCTTAGCCTCATTCCACATCTTAAATGAGATTGTCTCCTCATTCAAGATGTGGAAACAACCAGTGATGGATTCAACAGCTAAAATTTAGCACTTTTGCTTTAGTGGTATCTTATAAATTTAGCCATAGAAAATAAATTCCTCCCTAAAGGTATGTTCTTATTTTGATGTTTGCAATTAAGTCTGATATTGTATTTGTGTAGCATGGGTTCTTATTCTGACATTTGGAATGAGAAAACTGAGGCAGAAAGCTGTTACATGTTTTGCCTTAAGACCCAATGATCCAACAACAATCTATTATTGATTTTTTTATATGCTCAGAACTTTTTTACAGTTTCAGTTATTAAAATAGAAAAACAGGGCTTCCCTGGTGGCGCAGTGGTTGAGAGTCCGCCTGCCGATGCAGGGGACACGGGTTTGTGCCCCGGTCCGGGAAGATCCCACATGCTGCGGAGCAGCTGGGCCCGTGAGCCATGGCCGCTGAGCCTGTGCATCCGGAGCCTGTGCTCTGCAACGGGAGAGGCCACAGCAGTGAGAGGCCCGCGTACCGCAAATAAAAAAAAAAAAAAAAAAAGAAAAAGAAAAACATTTCCAAAACATCACTACTTTTTAAATTGGTACAATAGAAAAATAACTCTGTGCCCATAGAACCAAAGATAAATATAATTTTCCTGTGCTTAATTTTCATAAATGTACAGAAACTGCATAATGAGTACACATTTAAAATTTAACTATCAAAATTATGTATTTCCTTTGAAAGGATGTATATACTTTTATAACTTGATGTTGTTCATTATCCATTGTGCCTCGTGCTTGAAATCTTGGAAATGATCACATTTTCTTAGACATAATGATTTGAGAATGAACATTTTCACATTTTTTTTTCAGTGTGTGTTCACATGTATTTTACCTATGACCCTCATGAAATACCATCTACCCTGTGTTCTCAAAAGTTGATTTTAGAATCAATACTACATTGTTTTAAAATTAAGACATTTAGGATGAAAAAAAATCATTTTAACTTTGGAGAAATTCTAAAATTGTAATCATTTATATGTTTTCTAATTTCCAATAATTATCAATAAAATATCCTTGCTCTAAAAAGTGCCAATACTATTAACATTTAATGTGTTCTGTGGCCCAGAAAATTTTAATATAGCACAGTTTTAATTTTTTAAGTACCATGGTGCATTTTGTTTGCTTGTTCACTTCTTGTTGTCATGTAGTTACAATATGCCATTGCTCTTCATTAATGTTTCAGTATTCCTTTTCTCTATGATGAGTTTTCTAGTTTCTGATCTCCCAATATTTTTGCTAAAGGCATTGGAGAGGAAGTAAAAATGTATTTCAGGATTTTGCTTTATCTATATACATCTAGAAAAATTGGCTCTAGCAAACATTTTCAGTCATTGGATCCAGAAGAAGCTGTAGGCTCTTTAAGACAGAGATTGTCTTTCAATTTCCAATATTTATTTTAATGCTTGCCTTACAGCAGATGTTCTGTATGTAATGTATTAAAAAGCAGTAAATGAAATAGTAATTTTCAAAATTACCTCTGATAAAGATTTAATCCCTATATACCAGTATACATATAATTTAAATATGTAATTATATTTTAATATCAAGAATTTCACATTTGATTTTTTAAAAAATTTGTCTTCAGACTTAACTACATTTAATATTAATATTACATTTGAGCCAATGGTATATTTAATATAAATTATATATGATAATTAAAACTTCAATAAAAAATAAGGTATGTTAGTATTAAGCTTGTATAAATATGGAGTATATAGAGATAGATGTATCACCTATATGAGAATGAATTGCTTTGTCCTTCCTCTTACCCCATTCCCAATCAGTAAATTTCACCATTATCCATCAAATTGTTCAATTCAGTAATCCAAAAAAACATTTTTGATTAACTTTTTCCCTATACACATCCATGTTTATTAAGCCCTAACATTATATATTCAAAATGTGTCTCAAATCCATCTCCTTCTCTTCACACTACTACCATCATTTAATCCAGGCCACTATTTACATCCACCTGATCTATTACAATTTAGCTATTTTTCCCATTATCTTCATATCTACCTGTTCTCCTTCCCCTGAAACATGAATGGTCTAAGATGTGAATTAGTTATATAAGTTTTCACCTTAAAGTTCTTCAGTATTCTTCCATTGTTCAAATCCATTACCATAATCAACAGAGACCACCGTAATATGCTCTCTGCCTGTTTCTGAAGTCTCATTTTACTTCAGCCATACGTTTCACTGCTATCCGGGTACATGATTGATTTGTTAGTTTCTAGAATAAACCAATTTTAAACTGGAATTTTATTGAAATGAAAATAGATTCAAATGCAGTTTAATAAGTAATTCTCAGAGGCTCATAGACTCTTTATCAAGTGTACAAATACGTCAGTGATAACATCCTGCAAAATTATAGTAATAATGTGGCAACCATGATATTGGCATTGATACAATTCATCATTGTGTGTTATGTATATTTAGTTCTAAACAACTTTTATCATATATGTAGATTCGTGTAACCACCAGAGAAAAGATGCACAACAATTTGATCACCATAAATACACTGTACGTTAGCCTTTTATAACCAAACCCATCTCCCTCTCATTTCACCATCTGCACCAAATTTAACTACTGGCATTCTCTAATTTTTGCTTCATTTCTGAAATGTCATATCTAAAATGTATGTAGGTGGAATCATATAGTATGTAATATTTGGGGATTAACTTTTTTCATTAAACGTATTTACCTGAAGATTCATCCAAGTTGTGTGGACCAAAAGTTTGTTTCTTTTTTGTTGCTGATTACATGCTGGAGCTATTTTTTTTTTTTAAAAAAATGCTGTGAACATTAGTGTATGAGTTTTTTTGTAAATGTAAGTTTTCATTTCATTTAAAGAAATGTCCCAGAGTGCAATTGCTTGGTTGTATGGTAATCATATATGTCATTTTATAACAAACTGACCAACTGTTATCCAGAGTATCTGTACCATTTTACAATCTTACCAGCAGTGTATGAGTGATCTAGTTTCTCTGCATCCTTGCCAGCATCTGGTGTTAGTATCAATACTATTTTTACTTTTAGTCATTCTGATAGGTTTGTAGTGTTCTCTTACAGTGGATATAATTTACATTTTCCTAATGGCTAGTGATATTTAACATCACTTTGTGAGCTTATTTGCCATCTGTATATCCTCTTTGTTGGACCTGAATTGTTTGCTCTTGGTGCTGAATTTTGAGAGTTCTTTTTGAATTCCAAACACAAGGTCTTTCTCAGATATGTGGTTTGCAAATATTTTTCCCATTTTGTTGTTTTTCCTTTTCATATGCTTCACAGGGTCTTTCACAAAACAAAAATTTTGAATTTTGATGTGATCCAATTTATCACATTTTTCTTTTCGCAATTATGCTTTTGGTGTAAGTCCATGCAGTTTTTGCCTAACTCTTGATGGCAAAGAATTTCTCCTATTTGTTTTCCAAAACGTTATAGTTTTATGTTTTACATTAATTCCATGATTCATTTTGAGTTAATTTTTGTATAAGGTGTGAAGTTTAGGTCAAAATTCTTCCTCCCCTCAGTGGATGTTCAATTGTTCTAGCACCATTTATTGAAAAGGTTATCCCTACTCCAATGATTGTACCGTTGTCAAAATTCACTTGAGCATATATTCAGCCTGTTTCTGGACTCTATATTTTTTTTACATGTATATATGTCTATTGATCCATCAATACACTACTATTTTGATTACTGTACATATATAATAAGCCTTAATAACTGGGAAAGTGATTCCTCTCATTTTATTCTTCTTTTTCAAGATTGTTCTAATTATGCTAGGGCTTATAATATTCCATATAAATGTTAGAATACACGTCTATGTTCAAAAAAAACTTGCTGGAATGTTGCTAAGAATTACATTGAATATAAAGATCAATATGTGGGGAACTGATATCTTTACTATGTTGAATCTGTAAATCAATGAACACAGCAGCATTTTGTAATTATCAGTATACAGATACTATATGCATTTTAAGTGTATACCTTAGAATTTTCTTTGGATCGACAGTATCTTTTAAAACTTGATTTTCTGTATGTTCATTGTTAGTATATAGATATACAATTGATGTTTTGTGTTGAACAACTTGCAACATTGCTGAACTCAATAATTAGTTCTAAGGGCTTTTGTATAGATCTTTGTGATTTCCCATGTAAACAACCATGTCATCTACATCAAGGACAGTTTTATTTCTTTTCTTGTCTTATTGCAGTGAATAGAACTTGAGTAATATGTTGAGTAATAGTGGTGAAACAGACATCTTGTCATCATCACAATCTTAAGGGGAAAGCATTCAATCTTTTACCATCAAGGTTGATGTTAGTTGTAGGTTTATCTCCCTCTATTTCTATTGTGCTGAGGATTTTTTATCATGAATGGACATTAGATTTTGTCAAATACTTTGCATCAATTGACATGATCACATGATTTTTCTTTTTTAGCCTATTGATGTGGTGGATGTGACAGGCAAAATAATGCCCCCCCCCCTTTCCTAATCCCTAGAATCTGTGACATATTGTTACCATGACAAAAGGGGATTAGGATTGCAGATGGAATTAAAGTTGCTGGTCAGTTGACCTTAGTGAGATTATCCTGGATTATGGCGGTTAATCCAATATAATCACAGGGTCCTTTAGATGTGGAAGAGGGATGCAGAAGGAGAGTCAGAGAGACATAATGCAAATTCAGTCTTTGCTGCCTTTGAAGATGGAGGAAGGAAGCCATGAGTTGAGGAATGCAGGCTGCCTCTACAAGCAGGAAACAGCAAGGAAACAGATTCTCTCCTGGAAATTCTAGAAACAAGTGCACCCCTGCTGACACCTTAATTTTAATCTACTAAGACCTGTGTCAAACTTTTGACCTACAGCACTGTAAAATAATGAATTTGTTCATTTAGTTTATTTATTTTTTTTGTCTTGGCACTAGGATTTTAGTATTTTGTCACAGCATAAAAAAAAAAAATACACTGGGTTGTACTACTTGATTTTTCTAATGTTGAACCAGCCCTGCATATCTGAAATATATCCTAGTTGTTCATATAATTATTTTATGCAATGCTGGGCTTTGGTTTGCTAAAATTATATTATGATTTTTTTGTGTGTCTACGTTCATGAAAGTTATTATCCTGTAATTTTCTTTTCCTGTGTTGTCTTTGTCAGAGTAATAGTGTTCTCAAAATAAGTTTGGATCTATTTCTTCACATTTGGAGATTTCATGTTGCCTTTCTGTTATTGATTTCTACTTAGAGTCATAATGTGGTCAGAGAACTCTGTGTTATTTCAATTATTTTACATGTGTTGAGGTTTGTGCTGTGGCCCTGGATATAGTCTATCTTAGTGAATAATCCATGGGAGTTTAAAACAATCTTATTCTGCCACTGTTGGGTGGATTGTTCTATACACGTCAACTTGATCCTGTTGGTTGATTGTATTGTTCTGATCATCTGTATCCTGATGATTTTCTGTGAAATGTTACACCCTTTCACAAAAGTCTTAGCAGTATTTTTTTGGACCTGTCTCCCCAGGCAAGGGAAACAAAAGCAAAAACAAACCAAAGGGACCTAATTAAACTTAAAAGATTTTGCACATCAAAGGGAACCACTGAGAAAATGAAGACAACCTACTGAATGAAAGAAACTATTTGCAAATGATATGACTGACAAGGGGTTTAATGTCCAAAATATATAGACAACTCATACAACTCACTATCAAAAAACCCAAAACAGCCTGATTAAAAAATGGGCAGAGAACCTGAGGAGACACATTTCTAAAGAAGACATACAGATGGTCAATAGGCCTGTGAAAGGATGTTCAACATCCCTAATCAGAGAAATGCAAATCAAAGTCACAATGAGATATCACCTGTCACCTGTCAGAATGGCCATCATTAAAAAGACCACAAATAACAAATATTGGCGAGGATGTGGAGAAAAGGGAACACTTGTGCACTGTTGGTGGGAATATAAATTGGTGCAGCCACTGTGGTAAACAGCCTGGAGGTTTCTCAAAAGACTAAAAATAGAACTACCATATGTCCCAGTCATTCCACTCCTGGGTATATATATGAAGAAAATGAAAATACATCTTTGAAAAGATACATGCACTCTGATGTTCATAGCAGCATTATTTACAATAGCCAAGATATAGAAGTAACTTAAGTGTCTACCAACAGATGAATAGATAAAGAATATGTAAGACACACACACACACACACACACACACACACACACACACACACACACACACACACACACAATGGAAGTTAGCCATAAAGGAATGAATTTTGCCATTTGCAACAACATGGATAGACCTGGAGGGTATCATGCTTAGTGAAGTAAGTCAGATAGAAAAAGACAAATACTGTATGTTATCACTTATATGTGGAATTAAAAAAAAAAAGAATGAATATAACAAAGCAGAAAGAGACTCATAGGTACAGAGAACAAACTAGTGGTTACTGGGGGGAGAGAGGTAGGTAGAGGGGCCAGATGGAGGAATGGGATTAAGTGTGAACTACTAGGTATAAAATAAATAAGATATAAGGATATAATGTACAGCACAGGGAATAGAACCAATATTTTATAATAACTTTAATGGAGTACAATCTATAAAAATATCCAGTCATAACTCAAACTAATATAACATTATAAAAAAGCTATGCAACAAATAAAAAAGTTTAAAAAGATACAAAAAAGTAAAAATAGAACTCTCATTCTGTATAACACAATTCTTCTTGTATAGTTATTTTAATTTTTATCCAATATAGTTTATTAAATATTTAGAATATAAAAATTACATTATTACAATTAATAAATATCTGTCTCGATTGCTATAAAAGATGGAGAGATTGTAAAATCTTACCTACTTGCAAGAGGATTCTTTCTTTCTCTTCTCACCTCTCCCAATCTTCTGCCCATCTTTTTTCTCTCCAGGGGAGGTAGATCAGTGAGTTTAGATTGAGGATCCCAGCAGCAGTAGTGAAATCCCTTTCTTCTTCCTTTCTGAACAGAGAAAACATATTTCTGCTTTGCTACTCGTATGCTGTAAGATTTACAGGGACGCGAACTTATCTGGAGGGAGATCCTGTAGAGTTTTGAGTGATATATTAAAATCAAATGGATATTAGGATCTGGGCTCAATGGCCAGAAACCTTGAGAAAGAGACTAAGAGTGAAATAACTAAGATAAGAATGATAAAAATAAATGGTTTGGGAATAAAGATGATAAATTTAGTAATGGTCATGTTGAATTTAGGTTACCTGTAAAAGACTCAGGCAGACTTAGCCAGGATGGTGTTTTATGCCTAGATAAATGTTGAATCTTTTGAATCAGGTAAGTTTGCTCAGTTAGATCGAATATTGCAGAAAAAAAATCAAGAGACATAGCCCCAGGTGTTACTACAGGACAAGTAGCTGGTTTTAGGTAGACAAGGAACTGATTCATAAAAACAAGGCTGCACACACAGGGCATCAGTCATACACAAAGTATGCATGGAATTCAGTAAAACTCTGGCCATGTGGGCCTCAGCAATTAATCTTGGGCCCAGGGGCTTTTAAAATGTAAGTTGATGTACTTCAACCTTACTCTTCAGAACACAATTTAACTTGGTATGCTAAAAAGACTAAGGTGAGAAAGGATCTTGGCATGCATTTTTATGTGTCCATTATTTTCTAAGATAAGTCTGCCTTCAGATTCTTTAGAGTGCAGCTGTGGTACAGAAAACTAATATGTGATGTTCTCACTTTCAGCCGTTAGTAACAGTTGACAGGCAGCAGATCAGCTGCCTCCAGATCTGTTCTTGTTTTATGTTATTTTGCGGTACATTCAGAGCCAAGTAATCTCTTGATTCTTGTGTTTATACACAGGATCTCAGAGTCACTCCCCACAACACTCGTCTCAGAATGGCTCTGGCCAGCACCTTAGACTCCTGGATGCAAACTAGAGGTTCTCCAATAGGAGGGTAATGAAAACATCAAAATCAATAGGTTTAAAAAAAAAAAAAATCAATAGGATTTCTCAACTTAAAAGGAATAAATAATGTAAAAACTATATCTTGGCCAGAAAATATGATAAAGGGAATTTTGCATTAATTTTAGAAAATGCTAATTATACTCAGGTACATTGCAAAGAAATCAAGGTAATCAGTAGACAAAACTCAACTCTTCTGAAAGTTTTTGAACATCATAGGAAAACTATGTACCAGGATATATGCTGTTACTAAAAAAACAACAAAATAGAACAAATCAAATATAACTGATAAACATGCTGCTACTGGCTTCCATAAGCTGAGAAAAGAGTTAAGTACTTGGCAAAAGAAATAGTCCTTGCTAGACTCTTAGAACACATACTTCGAAATCCATTATTACTGTCAATTTAGGAATTGGTTAACGTTGATTTTCCAGATGAAACAAAGTTGGAGTTTGATTGCAGTCACATTTCACAGGCTTACTGAATTTTATAGCCATTTATGTATCACTAAATGCACATATTCAATAATACACTGGAATAGCAGCATTAAGAACCCCAAATGTAGATGCTCATTGAACGTTTTTGAGTACTCTGGAGAAAGAAGAATGACGTTTTTAACATGGAATTATTTGAGGCTGTCACTATTTTAGATTTCTTTACTTTGAAAGAATTTGGGGTATCTTAACTATATTTTCTTGTAGCTATAAAATTCACAGCAGAAGGTTTCCTCAAACCCGGCAACCGAAAAACAAGTGTATGTAATCGCATGTATATAAATCTCATATATCCCATCATCTTTACATAATTCTATTGATTAAAAGAAAGTCATAGGTGCTGCCCGCAATCAGTGAGAGGGTATAACACAGTCGTTGAACTCCAGGCCATGAGGAACATATGTGCCACTTTAATGTCTGTCCATTATAGTACTGCATTGAAATCATTAGACTAAATTAGGTGAGTAAATCTGATATAAAGCTAATGATTATAAACACTTGTGTTGGTTGCTATGAAATTAAAAAGACTTGAAAACAATTTTTTTCACATTTACCTTTATAAAATAAACATGCAATTTACTTATTCTAAAAAATGAGCAGGAGTAGACAATTAAATTAATCAAAATATAAAACATTCTGTTCATTTATGACAAAATGCATACTGTATATCTATTTTTTTTGGTTTATTTTGGTAGACTTGCATTTATTTACTTATTCATATTTTTGGCTGCCTCGGGTCTTAGTTGCGGAGCACAGGATCTTTTTTGCTTGTAGCGCACGGGTTTCTCTCTAGTTGTGGTGCACGGGCTTCGTTGCCCCGTGGCATGTGGGATCTTAGTTCCCTGACCAGGGATCGAACCTGTGTCCCCTGCACTGGAAGGCGGATTCTTAACTGCTGGGCCACCAGGGAAGTCCCTGCATATCTATTTATTGATGACTTCACATGACTAGACTATGTGAACATTTTCCTGTTGCAAGAAGCAATTTGATGATTTATAACTATATGAAAAACTGACAAAAACAACAAAAAATACTTCCAAGAATTTTTTTCTATTTCCTACATATTTTGTATGCACATTTAGAGAACAAAATGCACATCCACTGTCACCATATTTAAGCTTCCTGTGATAAAAAATTTCTTTCACTAAATTTTTAGGAGAAAACATACTGGATTAATTGTACTAAAAGAAATTATCTTATTTTTAAAAATATTTACTGCCACATAAAATATTTCTATTTAATTAACAACTTTTTCTCCAATCATTAATTTTACAGAAATTTTTACTTGAAATATTTATATGTATTGGTCATATTGCCTAGTAAAATTACTTACTAGGTTGTAATTGTTTACAAAAGGGTTGCCTATACAACAATATTGGACTGTTAGCATAATCTAAAGTGGCAATAAAATAAGATAGCATAACTTATAAAAATTTGCAGAATAGGTTAAAGGTTCTATAGTGAATATTTTTGAGTTCTTTGGAAAGAAAGGGTTCTGTAGTGAATATTTTTGAGTTCTTCAGAAATTGTTGTAAATGTTATGACTTTTAGAAACCATTGAATTTTATCTCATAAAATTCAATGCTGAGTTGTGTTAAGACACATTGGCTTCAAATCTTTTAATTTCTAAATTCCTTGAAGATGTAATTCAATTTAATTCAAATTTTTAATGGACAACTTGATAAAAGAATCACATGTTTCATGGACTTCCCTGGTGGCGCAGTGGTTGAGAGTCCACCTGCCGATGCAGGGGACACGGGTTCGTGCCCCGGTCTGGGAAGATCCCACATGCCGCGGAGTGGCTGGGCCCGTGAGCCATGGCCGCTGGGCCTGCGTGTCTGGAGCTTGTGCTCTGCAACGGGAGAGGCCACAACAGTGAGAGGCCCGCGTACTGCAAAAAAAAAAAAAAAAAAGAATCACATGTTTCAGTCATTTGCAATAGACTCTGAATTATCTGGGGTAACCATATCATAATTTGTATGCATCAGTGTCTGAGTAATATAAAAACCATTGACTCGCTTTCAACTGCAGAATTCTAACATCACAGATCACCTGAAATAACGTTGTCAACACTATGCTTCTGCTCCTAATTAAACCAAATCATTTTTTATTAAGTAGATGTTTACAACCTAACTTAAGCAGTTCTCAAATCTATAGCTGCAATTCATCATAGACCCTTCTACAAATATTTTAAGGTAAAAATAATCCCTTGGAATTTAATAATTTGTATTTGAAAAACAGTAGAGAGGTGTTCCTCTATGTAACCTTATTAAATCAAGAAATCTTATTTGGAAAATGGAGCTCCAGCTGGAAAAATAACCTTTCTAAACTCAAAGGAAATAAGTGCCTGTGGTGATAAAAAATATTCCTCTAATAATGATACAGTTTGTCATACAAGACTACTAGTTCAGTAGATGATTGCATTGCCTCTACATATGTGATCAAGATCCAGTTGCATGTCAGATAAAATCTGTTACAGTTAAAATATTCAAGTGAATTTTCAATGTTCTAAATCGAAGAATGAGTGAAAGCTTTATATTATAAAGACAAAGGGGCATGAAATCATTTGTCAAGTACCAGTAGTTTGTCTCCAATACTTGAACAGCTGAGGCCCAGAATCCTTTAGGATTATCTGTAGGAAAAGTGTACTCAAGAGAAAATTCATATTATTAGGTAGTGCAGTTTTATCTATATATCATATATCTTGTTATCTTTTTTTTTTTTTTTTTTTTTTTTTGCGGTACGCGAGCCTCTCACTGTTGCGGCCTCTCCCGCTGCGAGCACAGGCTCCGGACGCGCAGGCTCAGCGGCCATGGCTCACGGGCCCAGCAGCTCCGCGGCATGTGGGATCTTCCCGGACCGGGGCACGAACCTGTGTCCCCTGCATCGGCAGGCAGACTCTCAACCACTGCGCCACCAGGGAAGCCCTATATCTTGTTAGCTTGATATTATATATTATTTTTTACATTCTTTTAAAATCATATTAATATTATTCATGCTTTTAAATCTTTTGCTGACCATTTAAATATTGTTTAAATTGGAATAAAATTTTTCCTTATTCTAATAATGCTTAAAGGTGACTAAAAAGTTACTATATTTAAGTTATATTTTTGAATACTGTTAATGAATATTCATTATTATTGAGTACTCATTATGAATAATGTATATATACATTATTGGTTTTATTATTTTCACTTTTCTCGAAATATTTTAATAATTTTACAATCATTAAACTAAATAATTTGCATCT
The DNA here is from genome assembly GCF_008692025.1 of Phocoena sinus. Lineage (NCBI taxonomy): Eukaryota > Metazoa > Chordata > Mammalia > Artiodactyla > Phocoenidae > Phocoena > Phocoena sinus. Next base: position 173,662,914 of record NC_045763.1, read on the forward strand.
AAAAATAAGTATGCTCAGACAAGTTTCTTTAAGAGTTGCTACTGAATCCAGTACACTTAGAGTTGCCTATCATTGCTAGTGAAAATTATCAGCAATGTTTTGGTGTATGATGACGCCTTTTATTATTATATACTGAACTTCAGTATTTCCTGAGAAGTTATTCCCAATTTAATACATGTCTGAGTAAAGATGCAATTCAAGTGTTCATGCAAATTGGTTTATCAAAAATTAAGACAAAAATTTTATTTTAACATTATAGAACTATTAATAATTATCTATAAACTTCTTCTTACTGTTCAAAACTCTTCTGTTACACAGAATATTGAGAAAATGCATTGTATTTCTCCCAGACAGTGTGGCCAATAGTTCTGCCCAAGAAAAATTACAATATTTTTATAATTCGCATTCCAATTATAAACGTAATTAGAGTACCAAGTTATTCACCAGTAGGAAGACTTGCTTAGAAGCACTCAGATCTAGACTCAATTGACTTGTGTGCAGATACCTCCTCAGAGAGAAAAAGCTTGTTTACAGTAGAAGATTGAGAAATATATTTTTAGCAACTATAATGAACCTGCTAGCTACAAAAGTTATAACATCTTTCTGAGCAAAGATAGAGTCAGGTGGAAAAATAGGTGAAACAGAAAATAGAATATTAAAATGCAGGTATAATTATAAACTGGACTTGGAAAAATAGCGCAGTGATAATGTGGAGTGAAACTGATCTCTGAGAGCCTGAGTCTATACATTGACTAAATGTAATAACCCAGAACTCTAGTTTGATTAATGGAATAGATGTTAAAAATAAGTTGGGCGTATTTCACATAGCTTCCTTCTTTCATGTATAAGGAAAACACTTGTTCAACTATTCCTCAAGGCTGTGTACAGAATAAGAGACAGATTCAGGTATATATTAATTTGTAGCTGGCTGACAGTGTTTAAGTCAGGGAGCTGTTTATCAAATTGATAGATATCAAAAAGCATTGGGCATGTTTTTGGTTAAGAAAGTGCTGTTTTCACAATGTATAGGAATTCATGACCATAGATGTTTATTTTCCTGAGAGACATTATTATGCTCAGTAAGTATCAGGCTTCTACACGCAGTGATCAGCAATACAAGGGAGAAAAATAAGCCTTAATTTGCAACATAAGATTTTAAGACTGCTGTTCAGATTCAGCATGGGCATATATGTTTGTATGTTTTCCTCACATTAGAGACGACCTATATGTTTCACAAAAAATTTATCAGTTTTATAACTTTGACATAAGTTCTGGATTTTTATTATTCCAGACACAGTAGCTTATGAAATAAATCTTTTAAAAGGGAAGTTGAATGGCTACAAATTTTTTTTCAGTGAAAGTATTATTTGTATTTTGGACAGGACAATTATTGGCTTTACAGCTGTCTTTCTTACTTCAAGATCTCCAAAATAGTCCATGTTTTCAAAAAAAACACAGTATGAAATGTTGATTAAAGTAAGGTGATATGATAACCTGTCTTGGAGGTTCCATTGTGATATACTTCTTGGGAGTTCATTGATTGGTACTTGTGATTGTTGTTTGTACAAAACTGTTGTTTACAGAATATGTATATCAACTGGTTGCAGAAGTTCTTAAACTTTTCGTTTTTCCTTATATCAAAAATAACTTGTCTCAAAAAGTGTTTAATTGCATGGATAAACTCCACTCATATTTTTGTCTTAGGTTTTACATTATATTTATGAAAAAGAAAAAGTTAGGTTATATTTTGCAGGCGTGTAGTCTATCAAACTGATTTGGTAAGCTCATTCCATAAACTGACACTGTCTAATGGAATTACCATTAATGAAGAAAATGTTGCCCGGTATAGTAGCTACTTGGTCATAGAGTACTTGCAAAGCGGTCAGTGCAACTGGGAACAGAATATTTAATTTTTTTTACTTTAAGTTTTCAAATAAAAAAGCCATGAGTATCTAGTGGCTACCATATTGAACCAGTATAGCCTTAAACTGAAGACAATATGTTTGAAATGCATGCTGAGTAAGGTACACTTAAGAATGCCTAACTACCAATGTATTGGAAATGGCACATATAACACTATTAATGATCTAGATATCATGGGAAAAACTATAAGAATAACATGAATGAGAACAGGATTATATTATAATTTTCATTATGTGCCTTGTTTTCTGAACATAACAAAAACATAATGTCATTAAATTATATGTTATAATAGCAACAAATAACCAGTAACTGAATCCATGATGCTTGCTACAAATACAGTAAAATGCCATCTGCATCATTTTTAATAAGTATGGTTACTGTTTTAAAAATGTGCCCTTTTTAGTCTTTTCGTGCATTGTGCATTTCATGATATTGGAATAATGGTCATTCCAAATATAATAAAAGCATTTATGTGTATGAACATGAGAAAGGCAAAAATCAATCTAGTTTCTATATTTAGGTAGATACTCAACTGGTTGCTGATGGTACTTAAATTAATGCCAAGTTAGTCCTATGTTAATGTCCTCAGAAGCATCCACATGCTTATTCTAGAGCACTACATTCTATTTTCTTATTTGACAGATCATATAGGCATTCCAAATGCTGATCCCATGACAGATTTATAGCATGTGTTCATTTACTTATGTTTGATAGTACCTAACTTTATTTGTAGCATTTTCACTATAAAATTTTATGACAGATTTTTGTAAATAGAATGACTCTTAAGAAATATCGAATGCTTAAAACTTCAAAAACGTCCGCCACACAGAATGGCTGACTGAGATTAAAATCCTGCATGTCCTTAGATGAGCTACTCTGTGTTTTGTACTAGGCCAGGGATATGGTAGGACCACTTGGCCATGCTTTGCCCAGGACTACACTCATTGATACACTCTAGTAATACTTTAATATTACCTAGAGATGCATTTTTAAATTTCATCGTAGTTTACTATGTTTAGTAATGGATGAGAGTTCTATTGAAAAGTGATGGAAATATAACAGCATTAGATTATTTTCCAAACTTTAATTGTTTTCATTTGTTGCATTTTCAGAATCAGACCCGAAAATATTTTATAGGTCATAGTTGCTATGTATTAAAGTATAAGATGTAATGTATAAACGTAGTTATACACTAGACTACGTAGTTATACACGTAGTTATTGCACTAGACGCTTAAATTTAAGTGTCTAGTGCAATTTAAGTGTCTAGTGCAATACCGAGGCCTTAAGATACTGATCATTTTGATTCCTATCAGCTGACTAAACCTTGAGATCAGTTTTTTCCTGACTATGGAACACTGACCTGCCTTTTCTCAGAGCGCTTACTTTAGAAAAATAGTCATTGTGCATTCCTTCTCTGCCCCTTTGAAATATATGTGTATCTTCTCCCAGTCTCTTGTCAGTTTTACAGCTCAGGAAGTGTCTTTCTCCAGTATCTGGGAACCATCTCTTTGAAATGTAAATATCTAAGGAGATAGCACCCCTATTCCTCAGTATCTGTAGGAAGGTAGGAGCCTAATTTGATATGTGCTAATTAGCAAACACAGGTGACCTAATCAGGGAGAAAAATATTTTTTTTTTTTTTTTTTTTTTTTTCCCCACTTACCCGAACACCCTGGCTCTGCTAGCTCGGCCGAGACCCGAGAAAAATATTTTTAAACAAGGAAGTAACTCAGTGTGATTACTTGACACACTCCATTGATCAACCTCCCCTCTGACATCCTCCAAAACTTTCCCACTAATTCACACAATGCTTAAAACCCCTTAGTTTAAGTGGAAAGTTCAGTCTGTCCTCTATTGCAATAGTCTTTCTTGAATAGTCTTCCTTGCCGGATTAACTTTGCGAGCTGCAATTTTTGCCTTGATAATATGTTTTATATTTTTGTTTCTTTATTCCTCTTTTTATTCTTCTTCGTTTACAAATGTGTAAAATGTATTTTTCATGAGGGAATACAGGATATTCAGTGATTTTTCTTCTTATATAATGTAAACTATCTTAGCGTTAAAGCCAGTATATATATTTGTGTATTCACTTAATATTGTACATACCTGTGTATTTGTATTCCAATCCTACCTTAACGAATCACCACAAATTTAGCAGCTGTGTTCTCCGTGCAGACTGTGTTCCTTGCTGGAAGCTTTAGGGAAGAATCTGCTCCCAGCTCGTCAGGCATGAGGCTGAATTCATGCCCCTGGAGTGTCTGAGGTCCCCGTCTTCTTGCTGGCTGTGAGCCAGGGGTCATTCTCATTTTCTCTAGGCCGTCTGCGTTCCTCGGCTTTGTCGTCCTTTTCTCCATTTCAAAACCAATAACAGTGTGTCAAGTCCTGATGTTTCAGATCTCTCTGATTTTCCCACGTGCTTCGTCTTTCCTTTGCTTTCTTCTTCCTCTGCAACTGTCTGACTCACTTTTCTGCTTTTAAGGGTGCAACCTGGATCATCCTGGCTAACCTTCTGTTTTAAATTCACCTGATTAGTAACCTTAACCCCACCTGCAAAGTCCTTTCACATCAGTACCTAGACTGGTGTTGATTAAATCGCAGGGTATGGGAATATTGAGAAAACACCTTTAGTTGCCTACCGCAATTTGTAATACCCATTACCCAGGAAGGAGAGAGGCAATTTTATGTAAAAGGTACTGACCATTGAGTAGAATTTATTGCTTTGTACTTTAAAAACAACATAGCTAATAATGGATATAATATAACGATAACATTTTATATAAAGTCAGCAAGGGCAACTAACTACTCTGTCATATCACAGAATCCTTGATGTGAGCAGAAAAAGGGCTCTTTTACTCTCATTTGGAAACCAGGGTAGAATTTACTAATCTGCTTCATTATACATATCTCTAAATTTGATTTTGTAATTTGATTTGTGATTTTGAGGGCCACTCTGTGTATGGCAGTCTGCTAGGTTCTGCAGGTAAGTAATACACATCCTTTTCCCTCTAGGCAAAGACCAGTGACTTTATGTATAATTTTAACTGGTCGTGTTTTATTGAATCCAGGCATACCAATTTGTTGTGGATTGCTTTAAACCTGCATTCCGTATATCAGTGGTTTCAAATATGCCAGCTGCCTGCGTATTCCACAAAGCATTTCTAATCATCTGCGTGTGTCAGAACTGGCCTTCCCTGTATGGTTAAACTACACATTCTCCCAGATTTAAATAAATGAATTCTAAAAAAACATTACTTTATTCCTTTGCATGTCTACAAGATTTGGAAATGTGATTTTTTAAAAAATGGCACAGTACAGGAGTTTTTTCTTGACTCCTGAATCTCTACGAGTGAGGAACTAGCTATGTGAAATTTTTTTTTTTTTTTTTTTTTTTTTTGCCGTACGCGGGCCTCTCACTGCTGTGGCCTCTCCCGTTGCGGAGTACAGGCTCCAGACGCGCTGGCTCAGCGGCCATGGCTCACAGGCCCAGCCGCTCCGCGGCATGTGGGATCTTCCCGGACTGGGGCATGAACCCGTATCCCCAGGGAAGCCCCCCAAATTTTTAAATTGAATGTTCACACATAAGGGGGTTATCTGCTTGCACATATATATATATAAACCTGTATTGTCATGGCTTCTTGATATTTTCAGTTTTGTATGAGGTGCTTGGTTCAAAACAAAAGAAAGGATAAAAATTACTTTCAACATGTATTCTGAGTTAGAGGAAACCGTTTATTGTAACACACCTTAAAAAACATTGAGTTCTAAGTAATATGTATACTACTTGATTTGATAACACTAGAGAGTGACATTACATAGTAAAAATTGACTACATTGATAATTTCGTATTTTTATTCTACTGAGTGAAATTGAGATAATGAATAGTTAATGCCAAAGGAATCATAAATTCCAGTTAAAATGCATTTTTGTTCTTTACCCTTATCACACTACTTATTTTTACGTATTTGATTTTAAGCTGACTTCCCATTAATCATTTGGCATTAGATGATGTAAAATTATTTTTATACATTTTAGAAACTAAAATAAAATCCGTGTATGATGGGAGTAGAATACTATTTTAAAAATTGTTGTGTACTTAGTGCCGATTAGTTAGATTCTATAAGAATCTTTGGAGAAATAGCTTTTATAGAGTAGAATAAAATACAAAACTGAATTATTATTTGTTACTCAATATATCATTATCATTCATTTTAAAATTTGTTATCAGTATAAACTATGCTATATTGTTTAAAGTTGGTGATGATTGCACACTCTGAATGCTGTTTCAAAGTCTTCTAGGCATGTTTCACAGATATTAAGAGCATAAATTCCAGGTATTTATTAAATAAATAAGTAAATAAATAAATGGTATTCCTTCTTATTCTTGATCACACAAAGAATTTTTAATTTTGCCAGGGTAGTTTCTCAGGCATTCTAATTTTGAGGATATGATAGGAATGGAAAAAGAAAAAAGTGATGGGCCATACTGAATACAACAATTGAGTAAACTACACATCTTAAACCCAAACGGATGATATCCTTAAACTCCTAGATAATGGACCAGATAAGAAGGCCTTTTTTTAAAGTGAGAAAGAGTCAAGAATAAGGAGGTCAATGTTGAAATCGTACTTAGATGTCACTAACCAGGGTGGCATGTGATGTGTGAGGTATCACAGGTTTGAGAGAAAGGAATAGGGCTAAATCTATAATGAATAATGCATGGGAACTCAAAGTAAAGCAATTTTCAAAGTCAAATTTTCAATTCAAAATTCACCCATGTCTCTTTAATTATATCTCTCTTGGCTAATAGATTTTGGAAAATTAGAATTATGTTAGATTATTTGCAATCTACTGATCACTTTGGAGTGTTTGTTAAATTAAAATCCACATCCGTAAAGTAGTCCTTGACTGCTGATTGATATTTATCCTTTTGTTCTACCAAATTGTCCGGAAGATTGATAAAATTGTTCCTTGATGTGGATTCAAAGCTTGTGCTAGATTATTGATTCCATTTAAACTATATTAACCTCAGTATTTGATTTTTGAAGTAGGTAGAGTTAGTAAAACAGAAAATATAGGAGTTTAAGTCAGAGGAAATCACCTAAAAGATCGAGGAACCAAAACCTGCAGCCGAGTGTGCCAAAACCAGATGCAATTTCATTTGGATTGAACACCAAATTTTTGGTGCAGCCTGTACACCCTCCCTTCTTCAAACTGGCATGTTGAGCTGCAATTAGAAGGGCAGGTAGCAGTATTTCTAGAGACACTTTCCAGGATGAGTGTGATGGAGTAGATTCATGGGGAAGTATAGAGTCCTGGCAGGTACGCAGCAGTGAGCAACCCTAGGTAGAGCCATCCTTTGGGAGGAGAAATAAGGTATCATTTTGAACTATTCAAAATCAATGTCTTATCAACTATCCAGAAGAGAGAAGATCCTCAAGAGGATGTTAATGGACTTGCTGCCTCTCTGGTAGCTAGTGGTCATGATCCATTGTCATTTACTTTGTAGAAATAAAATAATATGATCATTCTTGATCTCGGGTGCTGTGGAGCAAGCCATACGTGATGCTTAACTAAGAAATGATTCTGGTACATTGTAGCCTCAAAACTGAAAATGACTTTCACTGTATCTTACAGGTATATTTACCTATAATATTCAAGACCCTGTTTTGTCTTGAAAAGTGTGTCCATATCATGGAGTGAGTACAGGACTGGGCTGTAATATTATCGGCAATTTTTGATAATTTATTTCACTGCTTTGAATCGTATTTCTCTGAAAGAAAAAAGGCTTTGGAGCTGAGTCTACCAGAATTTAAAAGGAGACTGTTGACCTTACTTGCCCAATAGTCTTAGACAAGTTCTGTAAAATCTCTGGGCACCATTTCCCTCATCTGAAAATATCGATAAATGAGACCATGCACCTAGCTTTCACATATTTCAAATAAGCAGATCACAGATATACCTGTTTCTCTTTAGTATGTTTTTTCCAGTCTATAGTCCCAGATGAGCCAATTTTTTTCCGCCTTCTCAGCCCAGTTGACAGATGCTTGATTGAAGGATCTGTCTCTAAAATGGATCCTCTAGTCTCGGGGGTTTCAGTCTCAGCCATTCAGTTCTTCCTAGGTGACTCGTGGAGTTCCTGCACATAATAAAATGGTTGTTTTATTGCTACTAAGGTGTTATTAATTCATTCAGTTGTGAGAAATACCCAATTTAAGTAAAAGTATTTAACACGTTGCTAAAACACATTACAAATGTGTTATAAAATTAAAATATTTAAAATTATATTGATACACATAATATAGTGGGCAAATTAATGTTTTAAAAAATCTGAGTTGTGTTCATTAATGACTGATAGGACCATAGGAAGTTATTTAAAAATTAGTCTATTTAGAATACGCCCTGTTATTCCGAGCTTGATGTTATATTCGGCACATAATATTCTCTTGTGTCAGTTGCTTATTAGTGCCATTAGCAGAAACAAGTACTAGACTAACTAGAGGATTAAACAATGTGGAATATGTGGTAACTGTGAACTGAATTCCTCTTTTTATTCTGAATGTCATTTATTTGTTTACTTTGAGGGAGGGTGGGGGAAGAACTTAGCTCTGGTATTGAAAATAGGCCATTATATTGAAAATAAAATCCAAGAACTAATGCTTAGGAACACATTACATTCCACACTAAAGTACAGGTGAAAGTATGCCAACAAAGAGCTGAGATGCATATTATTCAAGTGTGCAAAATGACTTCCTCATGAGGGTTTTGTAAGAGACTAATACTAAATTGGCCAGACTACAACAGGCAAATCATATGTTAGACGAGAGGTAGATGCTTTAGTTTCATGAGTCATTGGCTTGGAAAACTGTCTTAAAGATATTAAGGAACAAAAAGAAAAAGAAATAAAAGCGCAATAAAAAATAGAATATCTATCATAAACTATGTCAGCAGGGGTGAAAAAATAGCATGATGCATGGAATTGTAGAAACAGAGAATCCAATGTGTCAGGAAAAACTTCTCGCCCCAGGCACTTTTTTGACACAAAACATTGCGACGGCAACATTTTCTCCCTGAGTTAAGATCCTGGAACCTATGAAAGATAACACAGCAATGAAACATTAGACATAAAAGAGTTTATATGATTAAACTAATATTTTAAAGTTGTTATAACGTTCTCACAAAAAGCTGTTCATCAATTATGTGATTAATTTTTCAACTACATAATAGCAAAATATTTAAATATAAATTATTTTATCAGTAGTACTCAAATTAGGTAATAAAATAACTGTACAGTTTAGAATATGGTTCTTTAAATTTGGTACAGTGTTCTATGGCTTAAGTATCAAAAATATATATTAAAATCACTTAAATAATGTATTTTTGTTTCCAGTGTATTACAAATATGTACCATATAAAAACCAATATATATATATAAATATATATGTATTCATATCAAAAAGTTATAGTACTTTTCAAATTATTTTTATTTATTTCTAGCTTTATTGAGTTATGATTGACAAAAACTGTATGTATTTAAGGTATACAATGGGGTGTTTTGATATAAGTACACTTTGTATGACTACGACAATCAAGCTAATTAACATATCCATAACCTGACATATAATTAATATTTTTGTGCATAAAGTGAGAACACTTAAAATCTATTCTCTTAGAATTTTAAGTGGACAATACATTTTAGGAACTCATGTAACTCAATAACAAAAAAACAAAAATTTTATTAAAAAATTGGAAATGGACCTGAATCGATACTTCTCCAAAGAAAGCATACCAATGGCCAAAAGGTATGTTATAAGGTACTCAACGTCACTAATCGTTAGGGAGATGCAAATCAAAATCACTGTGAGGTATCACCTCACACCTGTTAGGATGGCTATCATCAAAAAACAAACAAACAAACAAAACAATTTTTGGTGAGGATGTGGGGAAAAAGGGAACTATTGTGCACTGTTGGTGGGAATGAACATTGGTGCAGCCATTAGGGAAAACAGTATAGAGGTTTCTCAAATAATTAAAAACAGAACTACCATATGATTCACAATTCCACTTCTGGGTATATATCCAAAGGAAATGAAATCAGGATCTCCAATAGACATTTTGCACTCCCATATTCATTGAAGCATTATTCACAATAGGCAAGATATAGAAATAACCTAAGTTGTCATAATAATGTCCTAAGTGAATGGATTGCAAAATAGTGATATATACACATATATGTGTGAGTATATATATGTATACACATACATATGTACATAAATGGTATATTATTCAGCCATGAGAAATACGGAAATCCTGCCTTTTATGACAGTGTGGATGACCTTAGAGGACATTATGTTAAGTGAAATAAGCCAGACACAGAAAGAAAAATATTGTGTGAAAAAATTGAACTTAGGAGAACAGGGAGTAGAATGGTGGTTGCGAGGTGCTGGAGTGGGGAAAATGGAGAGAGGTTGGGTAGAGTCCAAACTGATAAGGTGTGTAAGTTCTAGAGGTCTGAAGTACAGCATGGTGACTATAATTAATAATAATGTATTATATATTTGAAATTTGCTAAGAGAGATCTTAAGTGTTCCAATTATTTTTAGACACATGAACACAGAGGAAAAAATAAAATCAAATAAGATTGCTTACTTGTGTGACAAGAGGAAAGCCAGGAGCTATAAATTCAGAGTACACACATAAAATAGAGGAAATTGAGTCAGCCTTATTTTTACTGATATCTTGCACAGTGTATCTTGAGAAAAGGACAGGGAATTTTTGAAGCCAGGTCAAAGAAGTCTCAATTTAATACAATAATGAATTCTGATACAAATCAAGCACTACTCTGAAGAGGGTTTTTTTTTTTTTTTTTTCTCGGTATGCGGGCCTCTCACTGTTGTGGCCTCTCCCGTTGCGGAGCACAGGCTCCAGACGCGCAGGCTCAGCGGCCATGGCTCGCGGGCCCAGCCACTCCGCGGCATGCGGGATCCTCCCGGACCGGGGCACGAACCCGTGTCCCCTGCATCGGCAGGCAGACTCTCAACCACTGCACCACCAGGGAAGCCCAAGAGGCTTTTTTCTTAATGACCTAAATTGAAATATAATTATACTACGAGAGGCTAAAGATAATATCAGTGCAATTACTCTATGTGTGTGTGTGAAATAAACCATACATAACCAACAAAGACAAATCATATTTTCAACTACTATAAGTGACAAAAATATTTAGGCATTTAAAAGTATGCCTTATTTATTTGCTTAAATATAAAGAAAAGTTAAACTAATTTGTAAAGACATTAACTCCGCCTTTTTTGTAATGTTATAAACAACCAAATACGCCTCCTGTGCTAAGGGTAAACCTCAGTCCGGTGATCTAATGCAGGTCTCCTAAAAGTTATTGTATGCCGTTTAGGAAAGAAAATAAAAAATCAGCTTTCTAGGCTCTATAATTTGCTTTCTGTATTTTATTTGGCGTACTTTAAGTTTATAGTCAGCAGTCCCAAAATTTGAAACTTAGATTAGGAAGGTTGCCATGTTTCTAATTATTAGAAGATTGTCATCTTCCAAGAATAAACTCAGCGAGGGTCTCAATATAGATTGTTGGAAACAAAATATCACATAGTTACAGACAGGATATAAATGTTGTGTTTAGCATATTGTCTCAACAGGAGTTCATGAAAATAGGAAGAGGAGAAGTTTTAATTTGCTAAAAACCATAGATGATTTAGGCATTATGCCTAGAAGGGGGAGGATATAATGTAATAAATCAATAATTAAATTTCAATGAGGTAGATGTGAAAGATGCAGAAGAGTGCTAAAGAAGGAAGGTCACAGCCATCTAACTCACATCCAGGTTAAAGAGAATGTCTTTTAGAAAAATTTAGATGCTTGAACAATTTTTTTCTAGTTGAGAAGTAGCTAGATGAAGAAATTCTTGGGACAGGAGTTACTGGCAGAGCAAAGGTCATGTAAAGACAGAAAAAACTGGAAGACATTTTGAATAAACTGCAAATAACTTGGTATGTGGAAGATTGAGGGAGAAATTTCAGATAGGTCAGTGGAAAAAAAGAATATGAAAATACTTTTTTAAAGTCCTTATGTTGACACCATTATTTGCTAAGCTAAAGAGATTAAATGCTATGCTCAAAAGTGTTGAAAACTCTTAAATTATTTAAGGAGATGAAAATTATATGATGACACTTATGTTTTTTTAGTTCCCAGACAGAATTTAGAGTAGTACTTGCCATAGTGCATTATGCAAGGAAATCCACTGAGTGGGGAAAGAACACACATAATAGACTATTGTTTACTTATATAAAAATAAGAGTAAAATAATATCTGCTAATTTTTAATGTATTGTCCATTCTAGTTCTCCCATGTGGCTTACATAGGTTAATTTTTTAATTAAACAAAATATTTACAATATTTTTTAATCAAAAAGAGGTGGGAGCCCCTTGGTATTTATCTAAATGAGTTGAAAACCTGTGTCCACATAAAAACCTGCAGCTTTATTCATGATTGTCAAAACATGGAGGCAGCCAAGATGTCCTTCAGTAGGGGAATGGATAAACTTTGGCCCATTGACACAATGGAATATTTTTCAAGGCTAAAAAGAAATTAGCTATCAAGCCACGAAAAGACAGGGAGAGAACTTAAATGCATATTACTAAGAGAAAAAAGCCAATCTGAAAATGCTACATACCATATGATTCCAACCATATGACATTCTGGAAAAGGCAAAACTATGAAGTCAGTAAACAGATTAGTGGTTGCCAGGTGTGGGGGAAGAAATATGAATAGGCAAAGCATAGGAGTTTTTCAGGGCAGTGAGAATACTTTGTGTGATATTAAAATAGTATCAAAATGATGGATACATGCCATATACGTTTGTCCAAATTTATAGAGTGTACAACACCAAGAGTGAACTATGAAATTTCGGTGGCTATGCTATGTCGATGCAGGTTCATCAGTTGTAATAAATTGACGACTCGGGTGTGGGATGTTGATAATGCGGGAGGCTGTGCACATGTGGAGATGGGGGCATACGGGTAATCTCTGTACCTTCCTCCCAATTTTGCTGTGGACTTAAAACTGCTCTAAATTTTCTTTGAGATAGAAAGCAAATTAATTGTTTTCTAGGGAGTGGAAATGGGGATTCACTGTAAATGGCACAGGAAGTGTTTTGGGGGAGGGTCATGGAAATGTTCTAAGACAAAACTGGATTGTGGTGATTGGCTGCACACCTCTGTGAATTTACTAAAATGTCTTTGAATTATACACTTAGAATGGGTGAATTTATAGGTGGAAATTATACCTCAATAAAGCTGTTTTAAAACGGGAAAACAAAATCTGAAAAAAAGAGGAAAGTCATGAAAATAGTTTGATTGTTCAGAGGCTTACTAATTTTCTTGTTGAATGTTTCAAAGAACGTTGAAGCTTAAAAATGTCATGCATGTTTTCTTTCACAAAAATATAAACTATTTTAATTTTTTTTGGCCATTACTTTTTTGTCAGCAAGTAGCTCTCAGTATTGCAGTAACTTGCAAGGATTTTTGAGAAGAGAAACACACCTAAACCTTCTCTTAAAGATAAAGGTGTAATTTTTAAAAAATAATGAGTGATAAAATATTTACCAAAAAAAAAATCTTGTGCTGTGGAAAGAACATTTTTGAAATAATTGTCTGGGAATGTTCCAATATTATGTGATTTTCTTGCTAAAAGGGATTAGCTGACATTTCACTAAACTTACAGAAGTTAACAAATTTTTACCAGACTGAAAACTTCCCAAATGAGTAATATCAGAGGTTATTTAACCAACTTACACAACAATTATAACAATTAAAAAAATGTTTGAAACAAATGACAGCAGGAGAAATGAGAAATTACTACTTAAAATAAATATAGTCAGTCTAATAAATGCAGCCAATGATGCATTTTTCAACTGTTTAGCATTTTTACTGATGGGATTTTGAAGACAGAGGCATTTTTTTGTGTGTTGGTTTCCATAATATTGCCATCCCACAGATAATCACCTTGAACTTAGTAAATCTTCAATAGATGAATAAAGAAATAAATGTCAACTAATAGTTATGCATAAGGATTTGGAGTTGATATAAAACTTGATGAATCAGGCAAGTAAATGGCATGAAAAGATGTGAGAACTGACGATGGACGTCTGAGTTACATCGATATTTAAGGGATGAACTGATTAAAAATTTACCATGAATAAGAGTAACAGGGGACTACAATATATGAAAGAATAAAGCTGTTTGAAAGTATTGCCACAGAAGAAATAGTAGAGTGAAATTTTATGAAGGATAGTTTAGTCAATATAAAAGACAGAAAATAAGATAAGGACTGGAAATTGTCCACTTGTTTTTGGTCAGGGGTGGCTTATAGGTAGAGCAGTGACTATGTTTTCTTATTCATCCAGATTTTGAAAAATCAGTTGGTTTCAGAAATGAATTATAGGTAAGAAATTAGAGGCACATAATATAGATACTTCTTTCAAGAAATTTTGCTGGAAAATAAGATAGAAGTTAGAATTTCTCTTTTAATTTAACATTTAGGGAGAAATATTTAAATATGCTGATATTACAAAAGCTAAACTCTAGTGTAGAAGGAGTAGTTGAAGAATTGTAGGTGAAGTAGATCATTGATTTAGCAAGACATTGTAGAAGATTGGCAGAGGGAAAGTGTGAACTATGGCTATGAAGACACATGCTTCTTCCAGTGAAACAGAAGGACGATATAAAAAGGACAGATACAGATTGTAGGTGATAGGAAGTGCTGAATATTTGTGACTCTTGGTATTTTCTGAATAGTAGGAGTTACAATTACCTTTCTAAAACTGAAGAGGCAAGAAATGTGTTTAAACACAAGTGTTGGAATAACCAATTTATAAGATATGAGAAAGAATTGAATTGTACCATGAGAAAGATTCCTGGACATTGCTTTCTCTAGGGGTGCTCAGCACCTGGGGATTGTAATAGAGGGGTCACGATGTTGTATATATTGAACTTGGTTAAAGAAAGACTGCAGAGTAGATGAATCAGAAGTAACATTGTCTTCCAAACGGAGTCCCTCAATAAAATCAGGACACTGCGGGCTGCAACCAGGAGTCACCTGCACATGACCTGTTTAGAAAAATATTACAGGTCTATTAAAAATTTTCTTGGCATTTAGAAGAAGTATTAGGCTGGTTTTGTCAGTATGAGTTCTAAACCATTCAGCAAAGGATATGCACAATCTAGAAGTTTTCTAAAGTATAGAAATACGGTAAATAACATAATCACATGCCTTAGTTGATTTAGAGGTTTCAGAATCACATTTTAAATGTTTAAGTTAGTCTGGATATCTTTTTAATTATATAGCTATTAATAAAACATTATGATAATTTTGGCTTCCTGCAAGGAAGGAAAAATGGTGGTACGATTTCTGGAGTATTCTGGGATGTTTACCATTGCTCCATTATATGTATAGAGTGATGCTGTTTCTCAATATTTGAATTAGTGTCTATGAACATATAAAATGGAATTTGCAGACTTGCAAATCTGAGGACAAACTTATTTTACATGTTACTTTGTTTCTGTTAAATTAGTAAAATATTATAGTATCAGAAGGGGGTAACCATACAAGTTCTATTAATGACCGTTACACTAGGGTAAAAAAATGGAAGAAAACTAGAGGATAGCAGAAAATAAATCTTTCTTCATATTGGTTTAAGAATGTTTACTTTTTTTTACTAAGAGTATTGTTACTGTAATGGCATAGTTTAATTTGAAGTAATTTCACAGTTTAAAATAATATGCCATTGCTATAATAGAACAGGCATCCATGTCATTTATGGGCAATACAGTTTTCCCTGTTCGTTACTTGAGCCAGTTATAATGTAGCAAAACCCTGGTGGCTTGGCATAATACAGGTTTGTTTCTTATTCATACAGAATCTCCTAAGAGCAGGGTCCTGGTGACTCTCCAGGGCAATTACCCTTCAGGTGGTCACACTGCAGTCCAGGGGCTTTTTACCTTTGCCATTCCATTATCTTCTCATCAAAACCACTTTATAATCACTGTTACTTGAGAAGAGAAAACCTGTAGGATTACCCACGGCTCTTAAGTGTTTCCATCATAGGAGTGACACACGTTTCATTGACTAAAACAAGTTATATAATCACACCTAACGTCAATGGAGTGAAAAAGTGAAGTCCTCCCTTGTAGCCACAAGGGGAATAGAACCAGAAATATCAGGGTGCACCTGGAATGCCTATTCCTGCCATAAATTAGCTTTGTCTCCTAATATTTTTATAGGTCTCAAGATGATAACATTGACATTAATCTTTTTTTAATTAGTTACTGCTTCCCACATTTTCTACAAATTTTAAATAAACATGACTGGGTCATAGAACTTTACTGTCTTTTAATTCCTTTCTCCACCTCCCCAACTTTTTATTTCTCTGTTCTGTCTGATTTTCTTCCTTTTCTGAATCCTTTTGCATTACTGCTTTCTTTTCTGTTTTTTTTATTTTTGCTCTTCCTAGTTGGAAAGTCTACAGAACTACTGTTTTAATAACAGTTCGTTGCGCTATATGATATTAAAATTATTTCTAAATTATCACAAATGAAGTAGTGCTTAATTCAGCCTGCTTTTGTACTTTCTACAGTGCCAATCTGTAGGAAACTTCTTTGGCTCAACTTTATGTCTGTGAAATTCATCTATGTTGTTGTTATGTAGTTGTGGAGCAATCATTCTTCTTGCTGGGGAGCATTTCATTTGTAGATATACTCCAATTTATTTTAGTGTTCTACCATTGATGGGCATTTGGGTAGTTTCCAGTTTGGGGCTCTTGTGAATAAAGCTTCTATGAATATTCTAGCAAAAACAAAAAAAACAAATGAAGTAATGCTTTGTTTTGTTTTTAGTTTTTATATGTATTAAATTTATTATAAAAGGTGATCTTTCAAAACAGAAGTAAAAAAAATCAGCCTTTATTATATAATGTTAGGAATATTGCCACCCTGTGTTAAACAGAGTTTCTTTCTGATAACACACAGTAAATAAATTCCAAGTGGGTCAAATAGATATATCTGAATTTGGAATTTATCTTTAAAATATCATGAAATTATATAAATATGTGTGTTCAAAGGTATTTTACATTAGGATTTAGAATGTCAAAAATCAGAGATTTCTTGTTACTAAAATTTGGAGATTGTTTAAATATGATATACTAATTCCATACAAAGGAAAATGCAGTAGCTTGTATAGATAAAGTAATAGATTATTAGATTAACAGAGTAAGTTATTTAAAATATTAAAATATATTGTAAAATTGTACATCTTTATATGTAAGTAAATAGTTATATCAGACAAAGGCGTATGTATGTATATCTTCTATACATTTCAGAGTGATTATCTCTGAGTTAGGTTAACCATCATTTTCATTTTCTTGTTAGTGTTGTTATGTGCTTTCCAAATCATAAAATGCTTCTGCAATAAATTTTAAAAAGAACAAATGAACTTTTAAATTATTTTATGAGCATTCGACTTTGAGTCCAGGACTTGGGTTTTAATTTTTGCTCCACTATTTACTAGTTTTATATACTTCTTATAAAAGTTTTTCAAATATTTTCCTATTATTTTTGGGCTCTGTCAGACCATAAAGTTTAGAATACCACAACTGAATCTTTTAAATGAAACAAGTACATAAAGGAAATGATATAAAATTTATCCAAAGTTTAAAAGATAAGGCTTATATGTAATTTTAAGTCCTAACTAAAATATGAATGGCAATTCATGATAATTATATGAAACTTAGATATTATATTACTAAAATTGATGGGAAAATGAGTAAAAAGATGTTATATTTCTGCACAAATATATCTTTCCTTATTTTTTTCTGTTACATATTAATTTTCACACATTTTAGGGAAATATTCTTCGTCAAATGGTGTTGAAATCAAGGATCATTGTATCCTCTTAGTCTTTGTACACTCAACCTGTGAACTGCCACTCCATTACTCATTTCTCTTTTTATTTTTATATACATTACTTTTGTGTTAATTCCAATATCCCCAGCTCGATCCAGACACTCTCTACTTCTTAACTCACTTGTGTTTACCCAGAATTCTGTTCAATCCACCTCTCAGTGCAAACCCACCTTGCAGAAAACCCATCTCCAATCCAACTTTCAACAAATAAAACTGGAAATTCTCATGGATTTTTTTACTTGTTGTCCTTACATGGTTTACCTCTGATCCCATGTGCCCACTACTGTAGTCTTCTGCCTAGCTTTGTTTCACCGAAATGACATGTTTTTGCTAAACCATATATGGCAGTTCTGCTGCCAATGCTCATCAAAGGCTGGTGGGCCTAAAACAACTTCAACAGCATTTTGGCAGAACAAATCAGCTTATGTAAATTACATCTGACTTATGTCTCTTCTTCCTGACTCACCCATGACCTCCAGTGAAATAAACATTCAAGGCATGACAGAGCCAAAATAAGAATGGTATAAACTAGTACTTCCTACCTTTTCCCAGCAAACTACATATGAAAGTGTTTATATTTATAGTGGATAAAATGTCCAATGGCAATAAATCAACAGAACTCTTATATCATCATGTGTGATCATAGGACAGAGGAAATCAATAACTCAGGAACATCGGTAGCCTGTTTACAGTCTTGCTACACTGATTGAAAGTATCAGGTTAGGCAATAAAAAGGGAGAAAAATGGACTGTTCCCTTACTTTTTCCCCCTCAAGACCATTGGAAAGCATACTAAAGAGAGGCATTTCCTGCTTCTTCACTCTTTAAAATGAACATGACTGTCAATGGATGCCAAGTTTGTTTTTCCCTTAACTTGTGATTGCAAATACATACAGTGTAGTTCGTAAAATAAACAAATATTAAATGTACAGCTCAGTGAAATTTATATCCTAATGAAAAACACGCAAATTATTGAATTATAGAACATGTCTAGAATTTTCCATTGTGCCCATACCAAATTAATTTACAATTAAGGTAACCCCTGTTTTGACACTTAAAAACCTCAATTAGTTTTGACTGTTGTTGAATTAATATAACTAAAACTCTGCAATTAATAGTTGTTTTGGGGAATTCCCTGGCAGTCCAGTGGTTAAGACTCTGCACTTCCACTGCAGGGGGCACGGGTTCCATCCCAGATTGGGGAACTAAGATCCCACAAGCTACATGGCATGGCCAAAAAAAAAAAAAAAAAAAAAAAAAATCTGCTTCTTTTCAATACAATGTCTCTGTGATTAATCTATGTTTTTGCATATATCAGTAGTCTGTTTTTGTTGTTGCTACTTGTATCCATTGTAATAATACAATATGTCACAATTTATCCATTCTGTTGAAAGACATATAGGCTGCTTCCTATTTTGACTATTAAAAATAAAACTTTTGAAATTATTCTTTATGTCTATTCAGTGAATGTAGTCACTCATTTCTCTTAGACATATACTTAGGATCAGAATTGTTGGATTTGAGGTTGGCATATGTTTAGCAACAGTAAATGCCACTAAACAAGATTTCAATGTGATTAAAATGACTTATAATCTCACCAACAATGTAGGTGACTTTCACTTGCTTCATATTCTATCATATTCTTGGTATTGTCAATCTTTTAAGTTTTATCTATTCTCATGTGTGTTGGTTTCATGGTAGGTTTGATTTTCATGCCCATAATGATTAATACCATACATATTGGCCATTTGAATATACAATCAGCTCTCCACATCCACGGGTTCTGCATCTAAGGATTCAACCAACTGCAGATCAAAAATATTGAAGAAAAAAATTCCATAAAGTTCCAAAAAGCAAACTTGAGTATGTCAGGCACCAGCAACTATTTACATAACATTTACATTGTATTAAGTATTATAAGTAATCTAGAGATGACTTAAGGTTTACTGGAGTATGTGATTAGGTTACATGCAAATACTACATGATTTTATACAAGGGATTTGAGCATCTGTAGATTTTGGTATCTTCAAGGTGTCCTGGAACCAATCTTCCAAGGATAGTGAGTGACCACTATACTCTTTTTAGACATGCCTGATCAAGGATCAGCCCTGTTTAAAAAATCAAGTTCTTTATTCTCAATTATTGATAGTTTTAGAATATTTCTTTTTAAGAGTTGCTTTTCAGATATACATGATGGAACATCTTAATGCTTTAATGGTATATCTTGATTAAGAGATATCCTTAATATTAATTACTTAAGTACAATTCATCTTTTTGTTTCTTTTATGTTTAGTGCCATTTTTAAACAATTTAAGTAATCTTTGCATACCTCAAGGTCATGAAGATACGCTCCTGTTTTCTTATAGAAACTTATTTTCAATTTACCTTTGATAATAAAACCTAACAGCAACATTACACATAAGAGATATTGCAGAAAAAAATGTCTCATAAATATCAGTGCAATGATCACAACTCAAATTTAGACAAATTATATTCAGCAATAATTGAAAATGATAATATAATCATGAACAAAATGATTTATACCAGAAAAAATTTGGAAATCAGAAATGTAATCTATTGTATTAATAGAATGATGGAGAAAATAATGCAATCATTTTAATAAATGTAGGAAAAAACTGATACAATTAAAAATTTATGTCTAATTAAAATTTTAGCAAACTAACTCTAGGCCAGTAAGATTTACATCATTATCGGTAGTAAAAGTATTGCTAATAATATCACTAGTAACAACACTAACAGCAAGAGCAGTGGTAATTAGCAGTGTAGGCATAGCAGCACTTGTTTAAAAATATGCTTTCTATGTGCATATATACATATATAAAATATATGCATATTTCATTTCTTATTTTATAGCTGTTATGGATCAGTGTACAAAAATATTCATGTGTGATTATATATGTCCTTAAATTCTAAAATTTTATGGAAAAGAAAAGAAGTATAAAATCAGTACATCTAAAATAACATGAGAAGCTCCTACATACTTTTGATTGAATTTTCATTAAATTTTGACCTAAGGAGAAACTAAATTTAAGAAAGAGCATTATAAGCAATTATAAAACACAATGATATTACATGCAATGATATCTCTTGTTCCAGAGACACAAAAGTCTTGCTGGCTTTATATAGAAGAGAAATATCCCACACTAGTCTTTTTTCAGCAAGTATTGTGTGACCAAGGAGACAATGACTAATATAGAGTAAATTCAGTGACTCTTTTCACAAAGGTGCTGTGTATGGTTTACTTAACTGCGAGACAATGCCCATCCTTTACCCCTGAGATATTGATTAGATAGGAGCATCATAAATCTTTCTCTCTCCCTTGCAGAAATTAGAGGAGAGTCTCTCCCAAAATCTAATCTGGCTGAAATACAAAGGAAAGATAATCAATAAATTCAAAGCCACCTCTAGGGTTTTATAGATAAAAGTGAGTTATTAATTCATGGGATGGTTGTGTTACAATCTGAATTTCATTTCAGTTTCTTGGATCCTGATATAGTTCCTTGAGAATGTCAGTCCACCTCCATTTACTGGTTGAAAAAAAATTACTAAAACTTTCCAGTGAATTTCTTAGTGAATTTTAGATATTTCATATTGTTTTGGTGTCTTTTTATTTTGTTTTGTTTTTGTTAGCCTTGTTATTCTCTTCATCCTATAGTATTTGGCTTATCCAAGTGTGTATGTAGTATTGACCAGGAGACAAAAAGATAAAGGGCATCAGAAAATTTACTGTGGTCTTTTATGCTGCGAACATGCATCTTAAGAATAAATGTGAATAATGCATGAACATATATTATTAAAGGCTATTTATCAAAACATTTTAATAATAAGGAAAAATAAAAAAACAATAAAAATATACAAGAAGACTGGGATTATTTGGTGGGGGGAAATGGTTAAGTCATTGTGGTATTGAAAGTACATTTAATGGCATTGAAATATTCAGTGTTTTTCTGCAAGAATGTAGTGTGTCATATATTATATTTCATAAATAATTATTCAGTTAAATTGTTAAAGTATATATCTTTAGAGTATATATAACAATAAATATATTGGGAAAAAGAGTGTTTCTGTATGTTTATTTATTTGTTTGCAAGTTGTATCCTTCTTAAACTATTTGGCTTAGACAAGAGTACATTTTTGTGAGGGTTTGAAGAAAAATGGAAGAGATCACAAAATTTTTATGTTCCTTTTTTACCAACATGCACCCATATCAAATTTATTTTCACTCTCTCCTCAGTCATTAAGTGAGAAATACTGTGTAAAAGTATTTTTAAAATGTATAGATGAGGTTTATATGACAGACATAAATTCTTATACCTGGATGGATTATGGAAAACTTTAATAAAGATCCTGCTGCTTTCTAGCCTCATGGAAACTGAAAAATTTCTAGAGTTTGGATGAGACATAGTGGTCAATGCATGAAGCAGTCAGATTCATGAGAAATATTGGGTACGATCAAGGGTTGAAAAGGCAGTATTTGCTTCTAGGAGTCTGATGAGTTTCCATCTTTGGTTTAGATATAGTAGAAGAAAGGAATAGACATAAGGAAAGTTTGATAAAACTGCAAAAGTTCAATCTACAGTAAATTGAAAACCATTGTCTGTGCTAGTGGTAAAAGATTACTGGATATTTGTTGTATATGTTCATCCAGCATCTATTTTCATTTTTTCTGGAAACAGTGACTTGATTTTACCTACAATAATATTGTTCTATACCTCCATCTCAAAGGACACAATCACCTTTGATCACAGTGATTGGCTGAGGCATAAACCTGATCTGAGTTACCAATTTGGAGCTGTGACTTTCGCTAAAGCTAAATGTTTTTCCTATAGTTACTAGATGGCCACATTTTAGAAGTGTTTTCCTGACAATACAATGGAAGACAGAAGGGCAAGAGTTGAGAGAGAGAGAGAGATACAGAAAGACACAAAAATAGGCTCAGTCTATGTCCTGATTTATTAGTGAGTCAAAAAATGCACCTGGGTCAGTATATGCCTTGATATAACAGATGGTGATAAAATAAATTCATTTCTTTTAAAACCAGTCTGAATTGAATTTATGTACTTAGCAGCCAGGAGAGTCCTAATATAGAAGGGAATTTAATATATCCATTTAAATTCTGAAAGGATTCGAAGAGAAAGCAACACATTTGAGTTAGAGGCAGTGAAGTCTAAAAATGTGAGCAGCCTAGATGAAAAGAGAAAGAAGGTCATAAAGATACATAATCTGTTCCTTCCTTTATGCATCTGAATTTAACCGACTTCAAAATGGATTCAGTCTCCAGTGTTTAATCAAATGGCAGGCATGGGTGACAGAAATGATAAAGTTGTTGCCAATGAGTTTAGCCCTGCTTCATGTTATTTACTCCTTATTTCTTGCCATGATTGTACTACTCTGGTATTTTGCTGTCTTATGGAAGAAATGCTCTTCTTTCAAGTGAGAAAACCATATCTTTGTTTAGCAAAATATAAAGAATATCTAAGATGGTGTAAACCACCAAGAAAATATTAGGAAGAGTCATTATTAATAATTAACATTTGTAATTATGCTAGACATTGTACTAAGTAGTATATAAACTGTATCAGTAAATCTTCAAAACAACTATATTTGCTTTCTAAATGGGTAGACCTAGTCTCAGAATGATTAGGCCATCTTTCCTGGGTTATGAAACTGTGAATGGCAGAACCAGTTTACGGAGCAGATACTCTAGCAACGCTGTGCTCCACAGCAGTCTTTTCTGAACTGGGAATATGGTCACAGATTCTCCCTATCCCAGAATACACACTCTTTTGTAATGTGACTGCACCACACGTCTCAACAAGATATAAGTATACATATAGCTGATTTGCTTCATTGTACAGCAGAAACTAACACAGCATTGTAAAGCAATTTTACTCCAATTAAAAAAAAAAAAGATATTGAGTCCATTCTCCACATTCTTGAATCTGGGCTGGACTTTGATGAATAGGATGTGGCAAACGTAACAGTTCTGGGTCCAGTTCTAAAAAAGACTTGCAACTTCCACTGTCACCCTTTGGGAATGTTGCTATCACCTAGGGAAGTATCCTTAGTATCCTGGATGAGACTATTTAGCAAAACATAGCCCTCTGATTGCCTGAACCCCTGCCAAGCATATGAGTGAAGCCATTTTTAAACCAACAAGTCTCAGTCAAGCTGCCAGGTGGCTGTAGTCTCATGAGTGACCACAGATGAGACCAATAGGAAAACTGTACAGTGGAGCTCAGCTCAATTTGATAATCGAACCACGAGCAAATAGAAGGATTGTTTCTTTAAGACACTAAATTTTGGAATGGTTTATTATCTGGCAATAAATAACTAATACAGATCCCATATGTTGATATAGTTAAACATGAATATTGTTTTGTGCAGGTAGAGTGGATCCCCACTGGGATACTAGGCAAAATTCCTAAAAACAAATTCACTCAAGCAATATTAGCATATAATTACTAAGCTGTCAATGTGGTTTAAAAAGACCTAGAATTTTCTAGAATAAAAGAAAACATTTTATCAGCATATTTTAGAGAAAATTAAATTAAAAAATGTAATTAATCTTAAAGAGAATATAAAAATTGGTATGCTGATTGAATGTAATATTAGAATTACCTATTAGATATAGCAGTGCATGTGTTAAAATATAACACGGTTTTTTATTACATGTAAGCTAAATACATTCCTTTTTTTAAAAATAAATTTATTTATTTTTGGTTGAGTTGGGTCTTTGTTGCTGTGCACGGGCTTTCTCTAGTTGCGGTGAGCAGAGGCTACTCTTCGTTGCGGTGCGCGGGCTTCTCATTGTGGTGTCTTCTTATGTTGCGGAGCACGGGCTCTAGGCACATGGGCTTCAGTAGTTGTAGCATGTGGGTTCAGTAGTTGTGGCTCATGGGCTCTAGAGCGCAGGCTCAGTAGTTGTGGCACACGGGCTTGGTTGCTCTGTGGCATGTGGGATCTTCCCGGACTAGGGCTTGAACCCGTGCCCCCTGCATTGGCAGGCGGATTCTTAACCACTGAGCCACCAGGGAAGCCATAAATACATTCTTAAAATATATTTCATGAAGTATATTAAAAGTCTTGTACTTAGAGAATATTTAAACTATCACATATAATTTTCATTTGTCATGAACATTTTCAAATGGACTAATACAAATACATTAGGTATTTTTCATTTCTGATTTTAGAAATCATCCATGAACAAAATAAACATCCCAAAGTCCTTAGTCCATGAAAAGATTAATACCTTACATTATATGGTATATTAAACTAACAATACGATTTCTTAAAACATAAATATTGAGAGTTACAGTACTGATGGTTAGTACAAAACTAAAGGAGAAATTCACAGAAAATATACACAAATTTAGAAAGTAGCTTGATTATACAGATATTAACAGAACTCTTGTTATAAAGAATATATTTTGTATTTTTAGAAGTAAAGAAAAATAAAAGGTTATTCAAAAGGAAAAAGTAAATAGTAAAAAAAAAGGTAAAAAAATAATGATAGATAATGGGTAAAGATATTAAGACAATAGTAAAAGAATAAAAGATCAACAAAAAATAGAAGTGACTTAAGAAAAGTTAATTAAGAAAATGTTATGGGTTGTTACCTCATCAAAAGGAATTGCTAAAAATAATAGTTATAGTCACAACAGCAATACTTTGTACCCGTGATATTGTACTTGAGTCAATGGTTAAAGATCTTGTATATTTTACCACATTTTATTTTTACAATAACCCTCTGGTAATAAGATATTATGCTATATGGAAAATGAAAATAAAGATATAACAGTATGCATAGAATATTTCAACAGAATTTATTTGTGCATGCATTTCTCTATTTTTCAATTCTAAATATTGAAAACTAAATATCAATTTTTTTTTTTGCAGTATGCGGGCCTCTCACTGTTGTGGCCTCTCCCGTTGCGGAGCGCAGGCTCAGCGGCCATGGCTCACAGGCCCAGCCGCTCCGCGGCATGTGGGATCTTTCTGGACCGGGGCATGAACCCGTGTCCTCTGCATCAGCAGGCGGACTCTCAACCACTGCGCCACCAGGGAAGCCCTAAATATCAATATTTTAAACATCTTTTCAAAGAGCTAGCTATGCAAAGTTATTTACAAACCTGTTTCATGTTAAATTTGTTTATAATAACATTTTTTCCCATATCATTTAATTTCAGACGATATATTGATATATGGTATGCTTTAAATCCTGGGGTATGAGCTGATAGTACAGATAAAAATATTCAGGGGACTTATAGTTTGTTTTCAATTAAAAGAACTTGCTTTTGTGATAAAATTACATACAGTTTCTATCGTGCTTATACATAATTTATTTTATAAATATCTAACGAGTACCTATTTTATGCTGGTCACTCTTCTAAGAAATACTATGATTAAACACACACACACACACACACACACACACACATAAACATAACAAAATTTGCTCAACATCTCATTAGGGAATTGAAAATTTAAGCAAATGAGGTACTGTTATACACTATTAGACTGGCTACACTGCTTGACTGGCTACAGAAACCAAACAGGGGCTTCCCTGGTGGCGCAGTGGTTGAGAGTCCGCCTGCCGATGCAGGGGACACGGGTTCGTGCCCCGGTCCGGGAAGATCCCACGTGCCTCGGAGCGGCTGGGCCCGTGAGCCATGGCCGCTGAGCCTGAGCGTCCGGAGCCTGTGCTCCGCAACGGGAGAGGCCACAGCAGTGAGAGGCCCGCGTACCGCAAAAAAAAACAAAACAAAAAACCAACCAAACAAAAGAAACTGATTATATCAATTGCCGCTGGTGAGGATACAGAGCAACAGATGCAAAATGGTACAACCAGAATGGTGTAGGAGTTTAGTGGTTTCTTAAATAGGTAAACGTGGTCTTATATAATGAGATGACAGTGCTCCTAAGTATTTACTCAAATGATTTAAAAACTTATGTCCACAGAAGAACCTTCACATGAATGTTTATAGCAATTTCATTCATAAATGCCAAAACTCAGAAGCAACGGAGATGACCTTTAGTAGGTGAAGGGGTAAACTCTGATACAACCGTACAATGGACTTTTATCAGGGATAAAAAGAAAGAGCTCTCAAGCCATGAGAAGACATTAATGAATCTTCAAATGCAGTTTGCTAATGAAACAAACTGTCTGAAATGCTATATCCTGTATGTTTCCAATGATATGATATTCTGGAAAATCAAGACTATGTGACAAAGCAGTTTTAACTGTATTGCATACATAAGAAACAACCTCACAGAAGGTGTTGGGGAAAGAAGTGCTGACCTAAATAAATTTGGAAATAAATAGAGTCTGAAAGATTAAAGGCAAAAGGACCTGTACGTAAGCCCTGCACGCTAGTTTATAAATTTGTTTCAGATGCGGACATGAGTTAACAGGATATGCGGATACCGCTATACATTTTTAATGGAAATGAGCAATTAAGTAAGTGGATGGCAGATGATGAGAGTCAGTCTTCTCACTGTTGGAGTGAGAATTTACATATAAGGAAGGGGAGAGGACTACAGTTATCCTTTTTTTTTTAAAAAATAATCATTTATTTATTTTTGGCTGCATTGGGTCTTCATTGCTGTGCATGGACTTTCTCTAGTTGCAGAGAGCAGGGGCTACTCTTCCTTGCAGTGCGCGTACCGACTCTAGGCACGTGGGCTTCATTAGTTGTGGCTCAGGGGCTCAGTTGTTCTGCAGCATGTGGGATCTTCCTGGACCAGGGCTTGAACATGTGTCCCCTGCATTGACAGGCGGATTCTTAACCACTGTGCCACCAGGGAAGCCGCTAGGGTTATCCTTGTAATAATGGAGTAGAGTTGGATACATTAGTATAAACTCATATATATCTTAATATAGATATAAATGTTTACATATAGAAATATTTATAGATAAATGTATACAGACAGGTTAGCATATTCACATAACTTTCCTTGCTGTGTCACCTGAATGGCCCTAGAATCAATGACATCCATAAAGAGAGGAGCTACCTTAGGCCTCAGATCTTAATTTCTAATACTATTCTCTGATAAAAGGAACTAAGGTTCCTTGGAGAAATGGATAATTCTAAGACTAGTGTTAGGAATATATAAAATGAGCTTGGAGATTATCCTTTAAAAGATGAGCTTATAAAAATAAGGAAGTTCTTTTTAAAAAGAGCCCCCAAACCTCTCAATGATGAGGGTACATCAAAGAAACACAGGTACCAACTGAAAAAGTTCCCAATGGCCAAAGCTGGAACCAAACAAATAATGTAGCGTTAGATTATATTCAAAAATATAAAACAAATATCTGGGAGCTTATTCTGACATTTAAAAAATGACTGGATAGACAAATAAATGGGGGAGAAGAATTCCAAATAATTTATGTAGAAACCCTACCATCTAGGAGGTAGAGTGTATCTCCTTAGTATTTCAGTGTAAATTAACACTGTTCATAGTGACATCCATCTAGAGCGCAGAATGGAAATGAGAAATCAAGCAGTAAATTGACAGTGGAAAAATTTGACAAACTGTCTCAGCCAAATGATCACTAACAATATCAACAGTGTTAAGTCAAGTTGGTACTATTCACCTTTGATATGAAGAAAATGGCACTTTTGGGGTGTTTCTCCTCAAAACATGTAACCCTGGTCTAATCACAAGAAAGTAAATCAAGGCAAATACCCAGTTGAGTAACTTTCTACAAAATAGTTGGCTCATGGTCCTTGAAACTGTCATCAAAACAAAGTCTGAGGAACAGTCACAGTCAAAAGGAGACGTAAGGAGACAACTCATAAATGTAGTATGATATCCTGTTTGGGATAAAACAGGAAAAATTACATTAGGTAAAAACTAAGGAAATCTGGATACAGTATGAACTTTAGTTAATAATGATGTATCAATATTGGTTCATTAATTGTAACAAATGCATCGTATACAATTAAAATGTTAATAAGTAGTATATGGGAACTCTTTGGAATTTTCTGTAAATCTAAAATTGTAATAAAAGTAAAATTTTATTTAAACACAGAAACACAAGACAAAACTAAAAAAAACAAACTCCCATTTGTCACAAGTTCATACTATATTTTGGAAGATGGGTTATAAACAGATATGTAACATATTATGCATATACATTTATGCAATATATAAGTATTTTGAGGAAAAATAAACCAAGGTAAAAGGACTAGAGGAGAATGCCATTTTAGATGTGTTGGTTAGCTCAGAACTCTGTAAGGAGGTAAAATCTAAATTAACTGAGATTGAAAATACTGTCTCAGATATGGAGTGACAAGGAGAACGTCACAGTGGGAACGATCAGTTCTGCCAAATGCCGCTGAGAAACTTAGAAAGTTAAAATTTAGTACCAAGAAAGTTGAAATTTAGTACCAACTTTGAATTTTTTTCACTCTTCAGGAAAAAGAGTGTCAAAAACTCATAAACAGGGAACTAACCCTTGCATGGTTGCATAAGAGTGTGCCTCTGGCTTGGAACATTTCCTTACGTGGAGCAGAGCCCTCACAGCCTGTGCGGGGCACATCACTTTTTTGGGGGGGGGGCGCGTGGAGAATGTCTTTCTCTTTTCTGGGTTTGATGGGTACTTCCTTATTCTACCCAAGGCTGTGTGTCACGTGCACCTGGCCAGACCCAATGTTATATGTGTTCTCTGAGTGGAGTTATTGGGGGTCTTTTGCCTGCAGCTCAAAAGGACAGGGGGCACCTAGGCTCACTACTGCAGCTGAGCTTGCTCTTTGATGTCTTTGCAGTAAAGCCTTGTGCCCTCCAGTGCCTGTGTGAGTCCTGTCTTTCTTGGCAATCCCGCCATCTCCAAACCTTATAGCGGAATGACATCTTGTAAGGGCTGCTCCTGGTGGCAGATATTGATGTGCTCTTTCCTAATTTCATAGAGTGGGACTTGTCCACTGGAGATGTAACTGGTGTCACTGCCTCGACAGATGGAAGTTGTTCGTGACTCTGAAAAGAATGGTTAAGGCAGAGTGATGGAGACAATGACCTGACTGGCAAGGGTTCCAGGGAGAATTAGAGGGGAAACGTGTGGAAGACAGTGATGTGATGAGCAGAATCATATAAGTCCTAATCAGTGAGGCCATGATTTTTACACATTAAGGTATTTATATAGCATAAGGGATGCCTGTTTACAATGTCGATTCCCAAGACACCAATGTGTGGGTGTTGAAGCACTGCTGCTGTGGGCTGTGCTAGGGATACGGGTATTCTTCTAAGTGTAATAGGAAGCCACTGCACTTTTGTTTTCATTTGTTTCTTTAAGAGCAACATTTATGCTTTAATAACCCCCAAGGTAAAGACATTTTATTTTATGAAAAAAAGTGGATGTTGCTGAACTGCGGGAAAATTATTAGATTAGCCAAAGAGACACATCATTAGCTCAGGTTATGGTGGTGTGAGTTGGGATATAAACCTGTGAATGGGACGACAGCCATTTGGAAGCTAAAGTGGCTGATAAATGGAAGTTTAGAAGTCGGAAAAATAAATAATGCCTCGTACATGGCTAGACCAGTGTAAGATGGATCCTTTAGCAAGACTAAAGGATCTTGTGTGCTCTCTGGGGTGTTATTGGGTATAAAGGGGAAACTTGTCCTATGTTAGACATGTTTACTACAAGGTTCCTTTGTAACCTCTAAGTAGAAGAGGAGAGTAGGCAGCAGAATCTGTGGTTTTGAAATTCAGAAAAGAGGTCTGAAGAGAGAGGTAGATTTTGGGATTTTCTACATATCAGTTATTATTATTACTATTAACATACTGTTAATAATCTGGGAAATGAGTTTGCCTTATAAAGACAGTACAGTGAGAAGAGAAGATAGTTGGATACAGAGACTCCAAAAATGAGCCTAAGAAGAATTAGCCAGATATTTTGGAAGAAGACCGAAGGAATAGGAGTCAAGTGGGGAGAATGTGAGAAATGCAGGGAGCGGGGGGGGCCATTGTGGAAAATACTTTTCAAAGATCAAGAATAGTCAGTGCTAAAAACTATCCCTGTGATTTAGAAAGATAGATAATACCTTTGGTGAGAACTTGGAGTGTGCCGAGATGTGAATTTTGTCTCTATCATCTGTCTGTCTATCTGTCTGTCTATCTACCTATCTGTCCATCATTTATCATCTGTCTATTCTCTATCTTCATCTATAATTTTTATGCTTGGGTCATTGTTGGACATGCAGGTCAGAATGGCTTTCTCAGGGATCCAAATTATTATTATTTATTTATTTTATTTATTTATTTTTTTATTTTTTTGCGGTACGCGGGCCTCTCACTGTTGTGGCCTCTCCCGTTGTGGAGCACAGGCTCCGGACGCGCAGGCCCAGCGGCCATGGCTCACGTGCCCAGGCGCTCCGCAGCATGTGGGATCTTCCCGGACCGGGGCACGAACCCGTGTCCCCTGCATCTGCAGGTGGACTCTCAACCACTGTGCCACCAGGGAAGCCCCCAAATTATTATTTTTTAATTGAAGTATAGTTGCTGTGCAATATTATATGTTACAGGTGAACACTATTGTGATTCACAATTTTTAAAGATTAGACTCATGTATAGTTATTATAAAATGTTGGCTATAGTTCCTGTGTTGTACAATATATCCTTGTAGCTTATTTTATACCTAACAGCTTGTACCTCTTAATCCCCTGCCCCTATATCGCCCCTCCCCCTTCCCTCTCCCCACTGGTAACCACGTTTGTTCTCTGTATCTGTGAGTCTGCTTCTTTTTTGTTATATTCACTAGTTTGTTTTATTTTTGAGATTCCACATATAAGTGATATCATACAGTATTTGTCTTTCTGTACCAGAAGTGCCTAGCTGTTGATTCCTATCTTCCCTGTACCAGTTGGATTAAAGTCTAAGAGTGAACACTGAAGCTTTACTGGGTTGATATCAGCCCACCTCCCCACAGCAACTTCCATACAGTTGACATTCACTACTCTGGCCTTGTTTTCTTGCTACATCTAGAAAAGTGTAGAAACAGCACAAAGTAAAGCCATGATATTGTACTTAATAGTTTATTTTATTCATTTGATTTAATCATTTATATTAACCAAATGGTCTACAGAACATCATGTGTACTGATATATGTGTTCAGATAACCTATGCATTGAAGAAGATGAAAATAGTTCATGCAAAATATATGTATCACAAATGCAAAATCATTTAGATTATTAACAAGAAAATAATAAGTACTCATTTATTATTTTTTCTTTTCATTTTGATATATATATGTATATATATATATATATTTTTTTTTTTTATTTTTTTATTTTTTTTTATTTTTTGCGGTACGCGGGCCTCTCACTGCTGTGGCCTCTCCCGTTGCAGAGCACAGGCTCCGGACGCGCAGGCCCAGCGGCCACGGCCCACGGGCCCAGCCGCTCCACGGCATGTGGGATCCTCCCGGACTGGGCCACGACCCCGTGTTCCCTGAATCGGCAGGCGGACTCCCAACCACTGAGCCACCAGGGAAGCCCCTGATATATATTTTTTTAAATTAATTTTTATTGGACTATAGTTCCTTTACAATGTTGTGTTAGTTTCTACTGTATAGCAAAATGAATCAACCTTACATATACATATATCCTCTCACTTCTGGACATCCTTCCCATTCAGGTCACCACAGTGCATTAAGTAGAGAACAAATGTGTGGATACCAAGGCGGGGGAAGAGGGGGATGGGAGGAATTGGGAGATTAGGATTGACGTATATACACTATTGATACTATGTATAAAATAGAGAACTAATGAGAACGTACTGTATATAGCACAGGGAACTCTACTCATTTTGATATATTTATGGAATGTTTGCTATGTACTTTATTTTATTTTATTTTTTATTTTTATTTTTATTTTTTTTTGTGGTACACGGGCCTCTCACTGCCGTGGCCTCTCCCGTTGCGGAGCACAGGCTCCGGACGCGCAGGCCCAGCGGCCATGGCTCACGGGCCCAGCCGCTCCGCGGCATGTGGGATCTTCCCGGACCGGGGCACGAACCCGTGTCCCCTGCATCGGCAGGCGGACTCTCAACCACTGCGCCACCAGGGAAGCCCTGCTATGTACTTTTAATGATAATTTAGAGTTAATTCTGTTCTATAAAGATTACTTAATTAAATTCTCATGCAGGGGCTTCCCTGGTGGCGCAGTGGTTGAGAGTCCGCCTGCCGACGCAGGGGACACGGGTTCGTGCCCTGGTCCGGGAAGATCCCACATGCCGCGGAGCGGCTGGGCCCGTGAGCCATGGCCGCTGGGCCTGCGCGTCCGGAGCCTGTGCCCCGCAACGGGAGAGGCCACAACAGTGAGAGGCCCGCATACCGCAAAAAAAAAAAAAAAAAAAAATTCTCATGCAAACCCTATGACGTAGCTGCTATTATTGCTATCATGCAACAGAAAAAGAAAAGAAAGTGGAATAAGATCAAACCAGATGCTGGGTCACCCTTGTTGTGTCCTCCACACAAATTATGCTTTTTAAAATCCCATTCGTCTGTTTATGCATTTTCAGTTCTTATATTGAAATGCCTATTTTTGAACAATTGAACTTTTGGTTGTCTACATATATGCAGACAATTTGCAAAAATAACCTGTTGATTGTCAGAGTGTACCTATAGCCTAAATAAGTGTATCTAAACAGAAAAATTGTATAAGGTTTTGCTAACAGCACACTTTAAATGCGTTATGTATTATTTAAACAATCTTCTATGGGATATGTAGATTTAAAAATGTATACATTCTCCCTCATTGTTTAAAAATCATAAAAACATGCTATAAGCCTGAAATGGTCAATTTGCTCAGTTTTATTTATTTTATATTCAATTGCAGAAAAATAATTCTGAGCCATCTGGCTGCTCAAAGAAAGTAAAAACTTGCATTCTATTTTATGTTCTCTTTTGAGAGTAAGTTTTGCTTTTTGGTTTATGATGCATGTTACAGAATTTCAAGCACTGGATAATTGCAAATTACTAGTAGCAGGTGTGCAGACTATTTAGTTACCAGTTTATAATATAAAAATACATTAAGAAAATGGTTAATTTTTTATCATTCAGTTTTCTCTCATATGAGTACATTATCATTTTATGAGATAAAGGCTTTATTTTCAGCTGATTTATTTAACAAGCCAAAGTATCTAGGATGATTTCCAAGAATAAAACAGATGACATATACATATAATGTCATGCTTGGCATAAAGTAAGGGCTTTAATGAATAGCAGCTGCTATATTTATGGTTATAATTCAAATTAACAAACTATAGTAGATATTAAACAATAAACACATATACTGTAATATATGTTAAATACTTACTTTTTTGTTGGTTTTATCTCCTCCTGCCATCACCCAAAATCATCAGAAAAGAACTTGTATCTTTCGGCTTTATTAAACCTTCAAAACCATTATTGATGTTAGGTATAACAGGAATGTATCCTGTTCATCAGATGTTTTGCTTTTGTACCTTTTTTTCTTCCTAATATATTTGAGAATTGCTTTGTCAAGTTCCACAAAAGTGTGCTGGGGCTTTAAATGAAAACATGTTGAATTTATAGATGTTACTAATATCACGGGCCATCATCATTGGTCACTATGATTTTTTTAACTGAATTATAACTAATACTTTGTTTCTTGTATGTGTGTGTGTTTCTGCAATGGCTTCTCTTCTGTTTCAAAAAAAGGAAAAAAAGTAGAAATCCTTCCGATGGTCTAGACAATGAAATGGGCCCCTGGTTCTGACCTTATTTCCTGCTATTCTCTCTCTTGTTTGCTCACTCACTCTGTTCCAGCCAAATAGTCTCTTTTAATGTTGCTTAAACCTGTCACATCCCAAGAATGTTTACACCTCAGTACCTTTCTCCTGCTTGTCTTTCCTTAGATAGTGACACTGAGGTCTTGCCCAATAATTTTATTTAAAATTCCACCCATCCCTAACAGTATCTTTTTCATAATTCAGTTTTAGTTTCCTCCATGTAACTTATCAATATCTGATAAAACATATATTTTATTTTACTTGTTAATAAGCTTACTATCTGTCTCCCCTCACGAGAATAAAAGTTCCATGATGGTAACATTTTTTGTCTTTTTTATCATTAAGAGATTTCTGGTGCTTGTAACTGTATCTGACATGTAGTGAGCATTCTATAAATGATTGTTAAATGAAGAAATACATGAATGAATGAGTGAAAAACATATAAATGAACAGGTTTTGTCAGATTTTTTAAAGCTACCTAATATTTAATGTATAGAGAAATGCTTTGTTTAAAATAGGGCTTAATGTGATTTATTTGCATAAAAGGACCTATTAAAGTACTTCTGAAAGATTGTTATTAAAAATACTTTTTAAATAATTCCATTTAATTATTGATTAATTTATATGCAGTATAGAAAATATCAATGGATTTGAATTATCAAAAATTATGTTTTTATCAAGATGTAATAATATTTTAAATGGCATATATTAAAAGCATAATTGTATATTAAACCTAGAACATTAACCAATTTTTCTACATTAACATTGCCTTGAGGTTTAGGGACCAATAGACAACACTCTGTCTCTCTGGTATCCATTCTCCGAGATGCTCCCCTTGATTCCTGTGTCTTTGGTATAGTCAATATTCATATCTTTGTGGGTGAGGTCCACTCCCACGTTGTGACATGTTTGGTCTGTGTAACCAACAATGATGATATATTTCCCCTGAGATTAGGTTACACAAGGCATGTGAACCCCTTTTCTCTTTGTCATCACTTGCTGAAGTTAATCACTGTGGGCTCAGCAGCTCTGGGAGAGCCCTCTTGGGTTCTTTAAGGTCTCCTACCAAGAGGCCCAAAGGAATGAGGGATCAAGGCTTTCGGTGAACAACCCAGGGAGTAAGTGGAAGGTGATCCTTCCGTCCCAGTCATGCCTTCGGAAGGTTCAGTAAGAATCTTGCACCAGAACCATTCAGCTATGCCGGTCCCCTTAAAGACTACAGAGATAAGAAAAACTTTATACCACTAAATTTTGGTGACATGTTATGCAACAACGGATGGTTAATATACTATATCATACATATAATCAGTAATATAACCCCTTTCTGTAATAGGCTAAAGTTAAAAATAAAAGCTTGCCAGTATTGCATAGAGTTGAAATACAGAATCATTTACATAGATTTTATCTTTAGTTTTTTCATAATTGAGAAACAATCACACTTATTTTGCCCCTATTCGTATCTTAGATGAAACAATCAGTGGAGTAATACACATTGTCAGATGATTCTTATAATACTCTCCATAGACCTGGGAGGGACGGATGACAAAATTAAATCATAAATAGAGTTGATCCTCATTATTCACTGGTTCCATATTTGTGAATTTAACTACTTGCAAAAATTTATTTTTAACCTGAAAATCAATACTTGCGTGGCACTTTTGCGGTCATTCGAGGACATGTTTAGAGTGGGGACACATTTTTAGTTTCCCTGTGCTCAAATTACCAACTGAGGTCAAATGAGGAGAACTTCTGTCCTCTTGCTTCAGCTCTCCTACTAGGTAAAGTCTCTTTTTTGTGGTCTGTTTATAGAGCGCCACATTTTGTGCTTTGTGTTAGTGATTTCACTGTCTAAAATGGCCCTGGATAGCAGAACTGAAGGGTTGTACAGGGTTTCCAAAAACAAGGAGGCTGTGCTGTGCCTTGCAGAAAAACTAATACCTTTAAATACAGGTATCTTTAAACAGAAAGACACACAATACAAACTTATGTATTAACCAGTTGGTGACAGCGTCTCTCTGTATTTCTCTAGGAGCAAACGTTTCGGCATTTGTAACAATTTCATGCAATACAATTAATGTGAATAATGAAAATTGACTGTTTAGTTTTAATTTAATATAATACCAAATGTAGACACAGCCTAAATTTTTCACGCAATAGTCTCACAAATGCCATTGACTTTTGCTCATACATAAAATACAAGATATGTATTAAGATCTTTGAAGAAAAAATGTTTTTAATTATTACTTGAGATTATTACATCCAGAAAAGAAACAAGAGTGTTCATGCCTGTAATTCTTAACTAAGATTGAAAAATTTTGAAATATCTTTCATCTAGATATAATAATTTTGTTAAACTTAGAATATCACAAATTTATTTTAATTAAAACGATTTTAAACCTTGTTTACAGTAAGAATCCAGAAGAAGAGATTACACTTAAAATTATTCCCTTTATATAAATATGATCTACTCATTTCTAATTTTATAAAATTTGCTTTTGTTGTTTATGGAGGTGTGTTGACATATGAACTTTTACTTCATTATCAATTTAGCATATTTTAAACATGAATTATCCAAAGAACTACCAAGCATCCAAAGAATTACTAACCACAAAAAGTAGAATTTAGATGTTGAAATTTCCTATAAGTGGCATTAAGATGAAAATAGTCGTGTAATATTACAAAATGTAAGTAAAAAATTAGCTTTGTATTAGCTACAATAACCAATAAAAAATATGTTTTAAAGTCTTTGTACAGGAGTTGTTTTTTTGTTTGTTTTTGTTAATTGGCGAACTTTCCTATGACAAATTACCAATAATTTGGAGAGGGAGTAATGAGGTGGAAGAAAACCCTCAGAAATAGGATGGTTTGATGGAAGTCCGAGATCCTAAAACATTTCAAGATTGTAAAGCTTTAAGAATTTTAGTGAGAAATAAGTGATCTTCCATAAGAGGAACATGTCTTCATATCATGGCCTTTTCCCTAAGCACATTTCACTGGTGCTGTTTTTGTTCTTTTTTTTTTCCCCCAGAATCACCATAATCAATCCCCTAATCCTTGCCTCAGAGAGCAATATAGAAAAGCCTTCAGCTCTTTTATCTTTTCATCATCACAGAACTTCAGGAAGTGTTGTTTTTCCTTATATTTTAAGTCAAAATTTTTTTTCCTTTCTGAACACATTCCAGATTAATATTTCAGACCGCAATCTTTGGGTTTTTCCCCCTTAGCCTGCAAGTTTAATGAGTAATTCCAATTGAACAGGTTTTATAGTAAGGAAACTCAAATTAGAACTTTTTGTAGTACCTGTTTTAATAATCATAAAAATCCACAAATTGTGTTAATTTGTGTGTATAATGGGGAGGAGCACGTGTGTGTACACGTGTATTTTTTTAAATTAATGTATTTAGTCAGT
The DNA here is from genome assembly GCF_008692025.1 of Phocoena sinus. NCBI lineage: Eukaryota > Metazoa > Chordata > Mammalia > Artiodactyla > Phocoenidae > Phocoena > Phocoena sinus. Next base: position 173,701,003 of record NC_045763.1, read on the forward strand.
CAGTTAGTCACTGAGTCATTGATATATTCATTTACACATGGTCAATGCCAGGGATTTTATTGGACACATGGTCCCAAACTACAAATCAGTATAGATTTAAAGTTTTAAAATTATTTTACAAGTCAAGAAACAAATGTGTATTACTTTATTGTTATGTCTATAATAGATAAACTTACATGGAATGTAGTTAAACATTGGAATGCTTAATTTCAATGTTCCAAGGCTAGTATTTCATAATATATCATGCTCCCGCTGATTTGATATCACTTAGTTATGACCATTTTTGCATCCTGGAAGCTAACCATATTATCATTGCTTCTTACATTTTTAAAAAAATTAAATTAAATTACTTTATTTTTTTGGCTGTGCCACGCAGGTTGTGGGGTCTTAGTTCCCGGACCAGGGACTGAACCTGGGCCTCTGGCAGTGAAAGTGCCGAGCCCTAACCACTTGACCGCCAGGGAATGCCCATACATTTCTAACAGTGTGTATTTAAATATAACTTTGGAAGGTCTATTTATTTATGGCTCGTGTATGGACAGAGACTGTAAGGCAGCACACAGGAGCTCTGCCTCCCAGTGTTCACGCCCTTCGAGGGGCAAGACCTGTGACTTGCTTCTAACCAACAGAATACAGCAAAGAGGATGGAGTGTCACTTCCGTGATTAGGTTACATTAGATGAGGCTCTGTCTTGCTGGCCAACTTGCTTAGAGGCTCTCCTTGCTGATGGATGAATTATGTTTCCATGGCAAGGAACTGCAGGCAGCCTCTAATTACAGAGTCAGGGCTCTGGATTCCAGCCTCTAAGAAGCTGGGCTTCTCCCTCATCCAGCTGCATGGCAATGAAGTCTGCCAAAACCTGGTTGAGCTTCAAAGTGGCTTCTTTCCTCGAAGAGCCCCCAGATGGGAACAGAGCCTTACTGACACCTTGGCTGCAACCTTATGAGACACAAAGCAGAGGACCCAGTTAAGCCACGCCTAGGCTTCTTACTGCAGAAACTCTAAGATAACAAAGAGGTGCTATTTTAAGCTGCTAATTAGTCTGTGGTAATTTGTTAGTAATAGAAGACTAATACAGTTTAAAAACTAAGTAAACGCATGTAAGCTTGAAATGAAATTGAGAAAAATCATTGCCAAGGCTTTAGTTGCCAGGCTTCGTGAAAACCATAAATAAAATTAAATTAAATTAAAATTTTAAAATAGTGTAATAAAGTTTATTAGGCTGAAATTTTTTCCATTTTTTGCCTTTATAACTATTAAAGAAGAAAGAAAACACTCTGACTTTCTTAAAAACTCTTAACAATATTAAATTTAAAAGAAAGATTTCGAACATATATCTACACAAACTCAATTACTGTTTTCCACCTAAAAACAAAACCAAAAACCAAAACCAAAAACCGAAAACAAAGAAAAGAGACTTGAATATGTCTTAAAAGTTTAAAGCAAAGAAACAGACTTGTGTACAAACAATGCTCATTATGATACTTTCAGGATATTTTAAAAGAAGCAATTCATTGTAGATAACAATCAATATTTTCTGCATGAACTTTTTGAGTCGTGTTATAAATAAATTACCTCAAAATGTTTTTATGATGTGATATATTTTTAATGAAAATTTACACTGAGGTATCTGCCTCATTTAATAAATTAATATGGAAGTTGTCTTTTTAAAGATAGCTTCAAGAAGTGAGTAAATTCATTCTTTGAAAAATATAAAATAAAAATTTTGCAATTATTTTATCGATACAGACATGGCAATAAGTATGAATTACAAGGGAAAATAATGTCTCTGCAGAACCAACTAAAGATTAAATTGCATAGTAATCAAATTCACTAGGGATAAAAACAGGAGCTTAAATGTATAACTTTCTTCCAACACAGACTGCACTAGTGTTCTTTTACTAGGAAGTCGTATAACAGTCATTCAGAGCAAGGGCTCTAAGCATGATGGCTGAGTTTGGATTTGGGTTTCCTAATTCGCATGTGAAATCCTGGATATGTCACTTCTCTAGCGGGCTCAGTTTTCTGAGCAGCGTGATGGGGTAATACCTAGGGGATGGATGGAGAGTATTAAATTAGACTTCTGCATATAAAGTACTTGGCATGATTCCTGACACATAGTTCAGTAAGTCAGTGTAGTTATTGTTGTAGCTGTTAATATTATTATGATTATAATCTTCACTGAATTTATGCTCTAAGACTCTGCGTTATTCCAAATGACAACTAATCTGATTAAATAAACTCATTATTTTAGTATTTTAAAACAAATGAAAAAAAGAAATTAGATTCACCACAAAAAAATAAATGAACAAAAAAACAAAACCCAAAATAGTCTTCACTCCCCTCCTCAGATAAAATTTGTGTGACTCCTGCTTTTCAAAACATTCAGAAATGTATGGGATGATTCTCAGATTGAAGAAAATACAGTATAAATATTTGAGGGGAAACTAAGGAAGTTTTTGTATTCTTATTTAAGTAGGTACCTACCATGTAAACATTTTTATGACTACAACCCCCTTTGAAGTTTTTATATTGCAAAACATATCTAAGTTTCTCATATAAGTGATTGTAATGCAATTATGTGTTCAGTTATTATTATTGCTCAGTGTAAAATTATTTTAACAAAATAAAGAAAATAAGGGGAACCAAGCAGAACTATAAATCACAGGCTCATAGATTTAAAAGGCAAAAAATAAACAAAAGTAGAGATTTAACTGATGAATGAAAATCAGAGGGTAACTTAGCATTTCTTCAAAGTAACCCCATCCTTAATGCTGAAGCCTCGTAATCTTTCATAGCTCATTCAGCCAGAGTTTCATATAAAGGCATTTCAATTTAACTTAAATTAGCTGAAACGATCAGATAGCTTTTTCTCTCCTAAATGACTTGCTTTTACAATGGATATAAAAGCTATTAGCTTTTTTGTTTGAAAGCACGGATGAGGTATGAAGATTTGTCTCTTGAGGTACACACTGATTATTAACAAAGAGGTTGAAAAAATTGAACACGACTTTCAGCCAACACAGTAACACAGACTCTGCTAAGTGACAAGTGACATTAAGAGCCTTTGGGACACAGGTCTCTGTCAGAGGAAGGAGATCCATGTGGGTATAAAGGGACTGCAATATTACCATGAGATAGAAGTTTAATGTCATTTCTTACCTGAGGATTATAGTCAACAAAAGAGAACTTGTTCAAGAGATGGTTATGACATCTGATTTTGTTAAACTCTTGCCTGACTTGTGAGTCATCTAAAGAACTCCAAAATCATTTTCCATTTTCTTCAAAACCTTCGAAAGCTTCTTGTTCAGTTTTTAGTTCTAGTTCACCTCGTAATGATGACAAAAATATCTCCATGTTATCAGTCTATTTTCTTTAATTAATGGTGCCGCAGACTCCTTAAACTCTACAATAACTTAAGTACACATTCAGGTGTCACATCTTGGACTTTGCCATTGCTCCCAGCTGCCACAGCTTTCAAATCCCCTGTTGAATCGTGAACTCCTGTCTTTCAGTCTTTCTTATAACAGCTCCCTTTCTCTTCTCAAATGCTTAGTGTTTCTGCCCTTCACACCAGGTTCTGTGATTTTATGATCTACAGCTCAATTAATATAACAAATTAGACATTTTATAATGCATTTGTCTTTTGAATCCTTTAACCCACAACAAATTCCCTGCTATTTTTGCATTGATAACTTTAAGGTACTAGTATTCTAGCATTGTTCCTTAATGAGAGTTTTAGAACAGAGTAGAGAATGCAGGAGAGACAGACCTACCATCATTCAGTTTTCTTATCTTCTCAGGGCCCTTCCTGTTTTTCAGGGATAATTAAATGAAATCTTTATGTCTTATGCACCCTGTCTTTGCTTTCTCTTGAATTGATTCAATTCTCACTTCTGTGAAGACGTTCTATAATTGATAGCTCTAACGCTGATTTCCTAATGAGCTCCCTATGTATATATAATCTACCAGTTAATTCTTTAAGTACAAAATTTTTAAATAATCATCTACTCCCTTCTATAACCAATTCTTGCTATACACAAATATATTTTCTATATAATGTTTAGACACTATATATTTTTCTATATAATGTTGAGACAGAATAATCCCTTGATCCATTATTTATTCCTGTGTGTATGCCCTCACTCCCTTACTTAACAATATTTACTAAACACCAACAAGCCAGGAAGTACCACTAATGGTATGACAGAAAGATGAAGAAGGCATATTCCCTGTACGAAATGACTTAATAGTCTAGTATAGAAGATCTAGAGACAGGTATTTAAAAAGTACCATAGCAAGTTCAGTAATAAAGTCCCAGCCAAGAATGGTGGGTAATAGGAATAGAAAACAAAGTGCAATGTACAGAATAGATAATAAAAAGTGAAAGTAAATAAAAGAACATTATCATAGGTGTGTATGTAGATAATGATTGTAGAATGTATTTGTAGAGAATTGGCTATGCATCATCTAAGTGGTAAACGATGTTTCTAAATAATTACACTCAAAACATCAATTATTTTTTTCTGCTGTCTTTTATTTCATGCAGTTTGAGTCTTCTGTGTTTGTCTAGCACCTAGTGTATATCTCTGTAAGCATCATATTTCACTGTAATTACAGATTTATTGTACATGCCATTGTCTTCCATTATACAGGTTATTGGTGTTAAAGGCAACATTATATTTGACTTTGTATATCAGCATCTAATTCAATGTTTTGAAAGTATATGACCTTGAGTAAATGTTTGCTGAATGGATCCTTAATCATCGAAGTTTCAGTTGCCTAGACCATGGATTCTAGAGAGTCCCAATGCCAATGGTTGGATTTTTGACTCAGCTTATTTCTGGCACCATATACTTGGGCTATTATTTGAGCTCTCATCCTCAGTTTCCTTATCTGTAGAATGAAATGTACCACTTCTAGGATTATTGTGAAGATTGATTAATTTGAGCATTAAGAACAGACCCTAACAATAGACCGTTACATAAGATAGCTGTTTTGTTACACTCTTTCTTTGTTGCTTTAAATGTTACTACTCTAGTCACATGGGCACACACACACATCTATTCTCTCTTTTCTTGCAATAGTTTTCTAACTGATTTTTGTACCATCAGCATCTCTTTTTTTTTTTTTTTTTTTTTCTGTACGCGGGCCTCTCACTGTTGTGGCCTCTCCCGTTGCAGAGCACAGGCTCCGGACGCGCAGGCTCAGCGGCCATGGCTCACGGGCCCAGCCGCTCCACAGCATGTGGGATCTTCCCGGACCAGGGCACGAACCCGTGTCCCCTGCATCGGCAGGCGGACTCTCAACCACTGCGCCACCAGGGAAGCCCTCTTTTTTTCTAATATATTCTTTGCACTACCATAAGAATTCATGACCTAAAACCCACTTACAATCCCATGTTTTTCATCAATTAAATTTATACTGACTATAATTCCATCCCTTCAGTCTGGTATTCAAGAATCTCTACAAAATATAACAAATTCCTTTTCAAGAATTGTTTTCTTTTTTTAACAAGCTTTGTTGAAATATAATTCAGATACTATATAATTCACACACTTAAATGGTACAATTCAGTGTTTTTTTTAGTATATTCATTGATGTGTATAGCCATCCCCACAGTCAATTTTAGAACATTTTCAACACCTCAAAAAGAAACCCCATATCGTTTAGCTATCACCCCACTATCCTCCCATTACTTCCCAACCAGCGAACACTAATCAACCTTCTGTCTACACAGATTTCATATGAATGGAATCATATATATGTCGTCTTTTGTGACTGGAACTGGCTTCTTCCAGTTAACATAATGTTTTCAAGGTTCATTCTTGTTGTGGCATGTTTCAGTATTTTGTTACATTTCCATTGTAAGGATATACTACATTTTGTTCACGCATTTGCCCTTTGATGGACATTTTGGCTGTTTCTACCTTTTGGCTATTATGAATAATGCTGCTGTAAACATTTATGTACAAGTTTCTGTATGGACATATATTGTTATTTCTCTTGGGACTATACACAGCAGGGGAATTGCTGGGTCATATGGTAACTCTATGTTTAACAGTTTGAGGAACTGCCAGACTGTTTCCCGAAGCTGATGCATCATTTTACCTTCCAACCAGTAGTATATATTGGCTCCAATTTCACTCATTCCTTGCCAACACTTACTGTTATCTGACTTTTTAAATTCTAGCCATCCTAGTAGATTTGAAGTGGTATCTCAGTGTGGTTCTGATTTGCATTTCCCTGATGACTAATGGTGTTGAGCACCTTTTCATGAACACATTGACCACTTGTATATCTTCTTTGGAGAAATGTCTATTTAGATCTTTTGCCCATTTTTTAATTGGGTCATTTGTTTTTTTAATTATTGAGTTATAAGAGTCCTTTATATATTCTAGATAATACCCTCTTATAAAATACATGATTAGCAAATGTTTATCTGATTGTGTGGATGGTTTTTTACTTTCTTTTTTTTTTTTTGGTTTTTTACTTTCTTGATGGTGTTTTTTGAAGCATAAACCTTTTAAATTTGAACCAAGTCCAATTTAATCTATTTTTTCCCACAGACAGATAAATTGACTTTAAAATAGAACCATACATACATTAAGCCTTAAAACAATAAAAATTCAAACAAAGAAGAAAAAAGCCATCTGATTCCAGGAAATCCATATGGGATGAATTTAGATGGGGATTTGAAATTTACATAAGGAACAGTGGAAACAACAGCAACTTGAAATGGAAAGTCAACATCCTTCCTGCCTTTGAGAGATAGGTGTGCTCCAACTGTGTTCCAGGTATCTGCTGGTAGGCGGAACCCTGCAGTAAGGGGTGCAGCCTGCAGCCCCAAACTGGACATTGTCTCACAGAAAGCTGCCATATGCAAAGGATGGCCACACACAACAGTGTTGTGACCCTGACAGATGTTTAAATTTTGGGAAAGGGAGGTTTTGCAAGTGCTAACAGTTTTTTCAAATACAACATAAAGGGAAATCAGATCTATAAGTGATGTTCACAGAGATATAGGTAATGATGAAGGATTTAGTGTCCAAGAAAATTATACCAAATCTTCCAAAAATACTCAGTTATTGACAATCCAAGCTTTTTTCAGCTGGCAGCAGATGGTAGAGTGGCCCCTTGAAGTGATGGTACATTTAGTCTGTATGGGGTTTCTGCTCGGGTTTTTCCTCATAAGACGTTTCAAATACATTCTCTCTGCTCTTATCCACAGAATGGAGCGTCTTTGGTAAAGGTTAACAGGAAACACCACATCATCCCTAAAATACACCAACCCATGTAATGTTGGCTTGTTAATGATGAAAGCCAAGATAGCGTCAATGAGTTATTGCAGTCTGTGTAGGTAAACGCCTTCAGGGGAGAGGTAAAACTGGTTTGATATTGTAATTTACAAAAGCTGGGGTAACATAAAGAGAAAAGCAAACGCATACTCCATGCATTAACAGTGCTGATGCATCTGCATCTTTTTATTAGTGTGTCCATAGAACATCTAAATTCATGGCTATGAAAGAAAATGGATTGAATTGAATTGATTTCAATGAATATGAATTGAAACATGGTCTGAATTTGCAGTGAAAGAAAAGTCATGTCAAAAAAAAAATGAAAACAACTACTTTTTTCTATAAAAGATTGCCTCGGATTTTATTAGAAAAAAATACTGTGTTATATTTCACAACAATGACCATCCCAGAAGACAGAATCAGCTCAAATCACAAACCTTCATGACATTCAGACACAGTTGCATTTAGTTTGTTTCAATGACATAGGATAAAAGATGAGAAGATGCATTAAGACTTGAACAATGTTAGTCTCAAGGCAAATGCTTTAATGTTCCAGTATGCACTGTGCCAACACTGAACACATTTATAAGTGACAAAGGAGCCCACAATATTCTTTAATAAATGTATTTTTACATGTGATACGTGAATCTAAGCACTCCCTACCTCAATTTCCTCATCTATAAAGTGGAGATAATATTATTACTACCTATTGCATAGGCATGTGGTAAGTATAAAATTCATGATGTTTATGGCATTTGGATCAAACTGCCTGGTACTTGATAAATTAATGTTAAAGTGTCATTACCTAGTTGGGTTTTATTAATCACCTCTAAGCTTTAAAGGTTTTCTAAACTTATCATATGTAATAAGAAATTCAATATTTTTGTTAAAATATTTTTTTAAAAATAAAAAATCTGTTAAATGCGGAGATCAGTGATTAGAAAACTATAACCCATGAACCAAATCCAGCCTACCATCTGTTTTGTAAATAAAGTTTTATTGAAACTTGTCACATGCGTCGATTTACGCATTGTCCATGGCTGCCCTTACACTCAGCAACAGTTTAGTAGCTGCAGCAGAGACTGTGTGGCACCTAAGGTGTAATATATTTACTATACAAAACCTAATATCTTTATTTTATAGAACAAGGAAAACTCCTGTTGCAGATCATAGTGTATATTCAATATCAACTTGTCAGTATCCTTCCCCCATCCTAATAAATATTTTAATTTGTAGAACTATGTCATTGATGAATTGTATTTTATATTATTAATATATATATATGTTGAACATTTTATAATGTCCCTACATCCTTAAAAGTATGTCTACTTAAGTTAGAAATCTGCTTCAAGGTTTTATTAACATTTCCTAGTATTACATATCTATAAATTGTGAATGCTGGAATTCAATTCAGGTTTTGCCTGATTCTAGAAACAACATTCTAAATTTTTTTTCACTACAGTACACTATGTTAGAGAAGAAATACATTTCAAAACTATTCATAGGGAATTTAAATCACTATTCTCCAGTTAAATTACATTGAAGTAAATTACAGTACAAGGATGTTAAATTAAATAAAATAATATTTTTGAAAATAGTGTTTATTTTCTTTACTAAAGACAGGACTGAACTAAGGAAAATAATTTGTTTTCCATTAAAAACACACTGTTTTTAAATTATTATCATTTTGAGATAAGAGAAAGTTAAGAAACTGATTAGAAAATCTGTAAACCTATGAAAGCCTGAAGTTTACCATACAAATCTTAATTCAAATCATTTTGACCACATATAATATATTTTATCAGTCTCAACTTTGTCTTACCCAGTGATCATTTTTTATTGTTGTTTTGAAGTTCCCACTCTCTATTAAAAATTTTTCCAACAGTATTTCAAAAAGGCAAAACCAATATGTAGATAATTTTTATAGCTAGCCCTAGCAGTATGCAATTATTGCCTGTGGTTCGCAATTGTGAATCAAGATATATCAATTTTATAATGGTTTATACGTTTTCAAAACCCAGGGCATATGTTTAGGAACTACAGAAAATAACAAACATGTGTTTCTTGGTTTTAGCTATGGTTGTCAATTATGGCAAAAAAATCCATTAAGTAAATGCATTCCTAGCACAACTACTAATCACTTGGGAAATAAAAAAATTGCTTAAAAATTTACAATATTGGAAACATTTGAGCATTGTTAACCTAATATAGATTCAACAATGACCTAAAATGATGGTACTTTTTAATTTTATTTCTGATATTGGGAGCATCACTTTTTACTTGTCCTCCTGTAAAATAAAATGCTATTGATTTTTTTAGAATCAAGACATTGCTAATTATCATGTACATTTCTTCTTAGAAATACTTTTGTGGAAATTCAGATATGATATTATTACTTAGTTCTCTTAAAAACTGATAGGTGTAAAATTTTAAAAAATGCATTTCACAGATTTAAAAAGAAGTAGCAAAGAATTGAAGGATTGTAACTAAGGAAGGTAGCAACCGTTTTTAGCTGTGCAGTTATTTATGCCACTGCATTTAGTGTTAACAGTGCTTGCAACAGCCCAGAATCCCAAATGTTCTCCATTACTTTTCCTCCCCTACAGTAAAGAGAAACTATAGAAGATAAACGAGAAACAAGTTTAAACTCATGATGTTTCTGGCATTGGAATCAATAACCAGCACTCTTAAGGTAGAAAAATCAACTTTATAAAACAGTCTTTCTAACAAGACTCATGTTACTCCTGAAGACATATGGTTTCTGATACATTAGGGATGCAATTAATAATAGCTGAAGGTTTAATGTTTAAGAAAACCCCTGCAGAGTAGCAAGAAAATTCTGTAACTTATGTGTTCAGAGGAGGCAGATGAAGTTGAGGAAGGCTATCAATTGATTGTGATTTATTCTAGGAGCTTTGAATAATATTGTAGCTATTTTTATTTCAGGCAGACACTGTTGGCAGTATTTTTTATCCACATACCTGAATGAGGTTGAAAATACTTATAGGACACCAATAATCACAATAACAAAACCTAGGCCAAAACTAATACCATTAATACATAAAATTTTTCTTGATGTTCAAGGTGTTATTTTTCTCAGAAATAGTTGATAAGACTAAGATTTCCTTGAGAAATAGCTGACTTTGACCCTGTTAAAAAACTGTCAGGTTAGAATGAAATAAATGAGAGTATTTTGTGCACAATTATCATGGACAGTACAGTTAAAACCATCTCAACAAGGAAGCTATACCATAGAGTCATTAGCAAAAAACAAATTACTTATACAGCATCTTAAAGACAAGGCAATGGACTCGTTGGTTGAGGTACTTTGAATAATTGGGATATGGATCTAAATTGTTTCATTTTTTAAATCACTGTTTTCAAAGTTATGCTATATAATCAGTTTTTCTTGTCCACAATGACATTTCAAGGAGCATCCATCATTTTATAGTCGCTTTCCATTTTAAAAAGGTCAATTGAGTACGAATTCAGTCTCAAACTCAATTCAGCGTGTTCTTTTTTGCTTTAAATGGTCTAAAACCTTTGAATTGGGAGGACCCAGTGTTGGTTCTTTCATATCTCCTCCTTCAGGTCTTGCTCTTCTGTGGTAAATCAGCTCAGTGCTTTGCGATGAACTAGAGGGGTGGGATAGGGAGGGTGGGAGGGAAACGCAAGAGGGAGGGGATATGGGGATATATGTATACATATGGCTGATGGACTCTGTTGTACAACAGAAACTAACACAGTATTGTGAAGCAATTATAATCCAAGAAAGATCTATTAAATAGAAAATGACAGTAGTGTGGAACAAGGCTCCTGCCACAATACTGGTGGCACTTTTTACAAAATCCATTAATACAGATTCTTTACAAAAACATTGCCTATTCACACCAATTCCATGTATTTTCTTTCCAGTTATTCCTCAAACCACCCTGACAACTGCCACAACTACTTCACCTTAAATTAGGTCCAAAATGGAGCTGCTTTTCCCAAGCATTTTCATCCACACCTTCCCTTATCTTTCTCCATAATAACAATGGCCCTAATATCCTCCCATTAATCAAGCTAGAAACCTCAGAATCTTTTTTCTTCAGTATTACTATTTGGTATTCTTCAATATTACTATTTATCTAATTTTTTTTGGTTCCTTTAGTTTTTATATAAAATATGAATATTTCACTCTCCCCTACATATTTTATCTTCACTGTCAAAATTCTAGTCTAAACCAAGATTGTAAACTTACTTTTAGGCAACTATAGTAGCATCCCCTCCATACTGCTTCCCACCTGTTTCTTTCCTAATGTATGCTTCCCACAGCAAAATAATTTATATGTGTATATATATATATATATATATATATATATATATATATATATCATGTCATGCTAATCTATTTAAACCACTTCCCATTTACTTAGCCCAAAAACCACTTCTAGGCTCAGAACCCTAGCCTCTTTTATCTTTTCCCTTTTCTTTTGGCTTTCTCTCTATGTAATTTAAACATTTAGTACTATTTTTCAGGGCAAGCAGTTTGTTTTTATATGCCTGGCTTTTTTCCATTCCTTAAATTGGATCTTCATTGTGAACATGGTGAAGTGATTTCCCCCAATCACTCTGTTTATGTAGGGTGACCAAGCATTCCTCTCTATTACAGATTGACATTATCTTTCCTAATTTAAAATTTTTGATTTTCAATTTTGTACTTATTTGTTTGTCATTTGTTTATTGTATTATTTTCCTAATGGATGGTGACTTTCACAACAAATGTATTATTGTCTGTTAAAGTCATCAATGTATGCTAGTTATGAGGAATTAGGGATGGTTTGCCTTATTATTTAGGCATAACGCATAAGCCATCATACATGCATCTGTGTGTAGGTATGTATATGATATGTATGTTTATGTAGAAGGTACATATATGCATGTGTGTGTACAGATAGATAGATAGATAAAAATGGCCTGTTAGTTAATTTAGCATGGGATTAGAAAACCGAGGTAAAATAAAAATGTATCTCTCTATTTCATTATCAATTTACTACCCCAAGCTGAAGGGAATATAGAAAAATATCCTTGTAACCTAGAAACGAGCTGATACATTTGCAGCAGTTCAGTCAAATTTAAGCCAAAACCATTGCAAGAAACATTAATTAATATGATTACATCTAACTTAGGATTTGGTTAAATGAAGGACATAATGGACAAAGTTTCCAGACAGAGGGCATCCCAGGGAATGATACTGAACTATCTACAATCATCAAGGGAATAATGTTTAACGATTAATAAGAATACATTTTGTACTTCAATCTAATCTGACAAAAAATATAAAGCTAAATAAAGTCAAGTATTAGTAAGACTGTGGGAAAAAACTAACAATTGTAGTATTTTTGATCTTTTAAAATTTGTATATTTGAGTGGGTGAATAGTAGCTCTTTTTTAAAAAAAACTTTTCAAAATGTCTAATATTACAGCTATTCTATGCATATCTGTGAATCTGTTAACACCCAAGCACATTAAGTATTCACCTAGTCTGTGATCGAGTATTTCTATTCTTGGGTAGGTATCTGCATCCCAGAAAATGATCTCACTGCTCTCTTGGTCCTCTGTACAAGAATGTCCATCCCGTTGTTATAAATGATATCAAGGAGTCATCGGTAGTCTAGGTTTCCATCACTGTAGGTGTTGTTAAGTAAAATGTGATACACACTATGAAAAAGAATGCAGCAGCAAAAGCGGTCTGTTAAGACTGCTAGATAGATAGCAGTCTTAGCAGTCTTTTAGATAGATATTTAAGAAATAGTATGAACTCAAATTACTCATCCACTGGTGAGTTGACATAAACAAAACGTGGTACACCCACTCGATGGAATACTACACAAAAATAAAAAATGAATGAGTGCTGATACACTTACCAAAAGCTTCATGATTTGTGAAAACGCCAGACACATGTAACTGTATATTATATGATTCCAAAGGATATTTTGAGATGATATGAAATTGTGAGTAAAGAAAGAGGCATGAGTGGCGATCTCAACACTCTGTCACATCTTTTTATTCTGTATTATCTTTATAAGATGAATGGGCTCCGGTTATGATACGTATATATTCAGATAATCTCATTCATGGAAGATCATGATTCACAGAAGACTATGAATCAGAATGATCTGTAAGACATGCTGTGAACAATACAAGAAATATGAAACCCATATAGAAAACTGGAAAAAATAAAAATCATCTTTCATGGTGAAGTATGCTTTATTCATTTGATTCACTACTCATTTTGGTTGATTTTTTTTTTTCCGTAAGTGATGTTGATTTAAGTGTTTAAGCAATTTCTCTTATTCGGAGAGGCAGAAATAAAACAAAGTTTACTGAATAGTCACAAACTGGCGCATGTTACCCCAGGAATGTGTTTTCTTTGTTTCTTTTATTGCAGGTGGAATTTACTATGGTGGAGAGTAAAATTAGCTAAATTTTCTTCAGGCTACAATTCACAGACTATAGTTTTTACAGGAGATTCTAACTCAAAACTTGCCAATAATACAGAGATAGCAGGAAGTATGAGGCAAACTCTGTTTGAGGACTTTTTTCTCTCCAAGTGACATCCAATATGATGAATTTCTTTTTAACACCATTGACCTGATCTATTAAAATAGCTGTAACAATTTATGGCTTGGCCATAAAACATGCAATATTTACATACTCTGGCAAGAGCGAATTGCTCCATTCAATCAAGTAGTGTATCAAATATATAATCATGTACAGAACTATACTATCTTATTGTGTGAATTTTACATACGTACAGTTTTTCCACTTTGGAGCACCTATTTACAGTGACAATCAGTAGCACAAGCAAATAAGAATAAATTAAGTAAAAAAGAAAAAAAAAAAACCTAGAAAGTTTAAACAACTATTAATGGAAAGTAAGAAGTAACACTTTGAGTTTTATTTGTAGGTAATATGTAAAGACATGGAGAAACAGATTTGGAGGTTTCGGCGATTTTTTGCTAGAAGAAATCTGTTTCTAACTTGGATGATTAGAGATAAATAATAAACACTTATTTGATTAATCTGGGGAAACTTCCTCAAAGAATTAAACTTCCAGAACTTTTATTCTTTTTATTTTTTTTATTTTTTGAGATTTTATTTTTTTAATCTTTAATTTTTAAAAATTTTTTGCATTGATTGTTCCCTTTTTAGAATTTTTATTTTATATTAGAGTGTACTTGATTTACACTGCTGTGTTAGTTTCAGGTATACAGCAAAGTGATTCCGTCATACATATACATATATCCATTATTTTCCAGATTTTTTCCCATATAGGTTATTATAGTCCAAAGAAGACATACAGATGGCCAAAAAGCACATGAAACGATGCTCACCCTCACTAATTATTAAAGAAATGCAAGTCAAAACTACAATGAGGTATCACCTCACACCATTCAGAATGGCATCATCAAAAACAATTAAAAAGAAAAGAAAGAAAGATATCCTAGAAAAGAAAGATATACTAGATGCAAAGGTATCAAAAAAAACCAAAGGCATAAACGTTTTTGTATTTTAGATTGTGCTATTCAAGCAGAAGTCTAAAAACAATTTATGTAGGCAATTTTATCAATCTTATGTGGTAGAATGCCATAGTGTTATATTTTAATATTTTCCCTAGCTCAATAAGAAACACATTCACCCAGGTTATTTTGGGTAGTTTCATCAATGAGAGTCTGAATACCTGACCACCATGACTAGCTTAGTCAGGTGTTTCTGGACTTCTACATTTACCATCAAAACTGGATGAGGGAGTACCACCAAGAAGTATCCAAGTAATAGCTTGAAAACTAAATGTAATTTTCCCCCCATTTCATAACAGCATACCTAACTCCTGATTCAGAGTCAATTACCCCTGTCAGTATGCTGACACCCCTTCTAAGTTGCTGGTTCCTGAGTTCAAGGATTTTTAAGTGCCCTGGCGATGCTCATAGCTAATAGTTCAGTGGGCCTCTTTCTCTTTTTTCATGGTGGAAATGATTATTTTTTAATAGAGTGAACTTGTAAGGAAACCTTTCTGCATATCCACATGTAAATGCTAAGATTCTGAGCATGCTATATTTTGGGGGTTGGTTTGGTGTATTCTGAATTTTAAATAAGTTTATTTGAAATAAATCCTTACAATTCTTGTATTATTAATAATTATTGAAAAAATGAATAACAACTATTATAAAACCATTGCTTATTTCAATTTAATCCACAGAATATTTTTAAATCATTGAATATAGTCACAAGTAGATTATCTCAACTCATTTTTTTCTTCCAGTTTTATTGAGAAATAATTGATATACAGCACTGTGCAAGTTTAAGGTGTACAGCATGATTTGACTCGCATTATGTTGTGAAATGCACTCCATTAGAGTATAATAGTATTGTTCTATAAGGCAAAAAGAACCAACAGAGTCATAGACAATTCAATATATAAACTCTATATCACACCGAGGGTGTTTTTTCTATGACTCACCCCCAACATTTTAATAGAGCTACAATGAGAACTCCCTTGAATCAGGCAGAAAGGAGTGATGTCACATTCCCTAATGTATTTAGGACAATAATTGATACCAGTACGTATTCACTGTGCACATGTTATCTTCCGGAAATAAGTGGAAGGCAGCCAAAATGTACCAGCTTGAGAGTAAATTATAACTCATTTCTTAATATCGAGAGGATCCAATATGCTGCAACACTGCAGATAATTGTGTTTGCATCAGCCACTGTGTGATAACATTTCACCTGAAATAGAGAAACTCTTAATGAGTTCCCTTAAAAAAAAATCAGAGCTGAATTACTGATACCATCCTTCTTCCTGACATCCCCAGACATATGATCTTATAGGACATGAGTTCTGCCATCCCTCTCAGCCATGCTTCTATGAATTTAACTATTTTAGATTTCTTATATGAGGAATATCATGTAGTATTTGTCCTTCTGTGTCTAACTTATTTCACTTACCACAATCTCCTCCAAGTTCATCCATATTGTCACAAAAGGTAGGTTTTCCTTCATTTATATGGCTGAATAATATTCCATTGTATGCATATACCACATTTTCTTTACCCATTCATGTGTTGACTGACACTTATGTTGCTTCCATATCTTGGCTGTTGTGAATAATGCTGCAATGAGATAGGATTACAGAAAACACTTAAGATATTGATTTCCATTCTTTTGGATATATACCCAGGGACTGCTGGCTCATATGGTAGTTCTATTTTCTTGTTTTTGTTTTTGTTGTCATTATTGTTGTTTTGAGGAACCTCCGTACTCTTTTCCATAATGGCTGTATCAATTTAAATTTCTACCAGTAGTGTATAAGTGTTCACTTTCTCCGTATCCTCACCATTATCTGTTATTTTCTTAATAAAAGTCATCCTAACAGATGTGGAGTGATATTTCAGTGTAATTTTGATTTGCAGTTCCCTGAAAATTAGTGATATTGAACATTTTTTCATATGTGTGTTGATCATTCATATGTCTTCTTGGGAGAAATGTGTATTTATTTACTTTACCTATTTTTAAATTAGGTTATTTGTTGTTGCTCTTGTTTGCTATTGAGTTATACCAGTTCTTTATAATTTTGTATATTATTTTACTGCATATATGGTTTGCAAATATTTTCTCACATTCCACAGGTTGCCTTTTCATTTGGTTGCTTGTTTCCTTTGCTATGCAGAAAATTTTTAATTTGATATAACCCCATTTGTCTATTTTTGCCTTTATTGCATGTGCTTTTTGTGTCATGTCCAAGAAATAATTGCCAAGGCCAACATCCAGAAGGTTTTTCCCCATTTTGCCTTCTAGGAGTTGTACAGTTTCAGATCTTACATTTAAGTCTTTAATCCACTAATGATGATATTTTATAGTGTTCCTTTTCCCATTCTTGACATTAATTGAATTGTTCCCAACTCTGAGTAAAGGCCATTTTAGTTCCTGTATAACATTCTTGTAACATGTTGTATAATTTATACCCATAAGCATTTTTAAATTAAGTGATAATCAAAGGAGAACATTTTGTAATAAATATGGTAAATATTAAGGTAGATTAATTTGTGTTGCAAACAAGTTTGCAACACAATTTAACTAACTAAAATTGATATGTGGTCCTCATTTTAAAAATCTTAAGAAAAGTGGAAAACTCCAACATCATTTGATCATCCACCTATTCCTGTAACTTTATAGCACCTACAGTTTTATGAACATTTAATTTATGATAGTAATAAACCTATTTGATAGCAAATCCTAAACTCAGTAGAAATAAGTGCAAGATCAGTAATCTTAAATGTACAGAGTCTAACCTTGAAAAACATACAGTATCAGCAGTCTAGACTTATATTCAGATATAGGTAACATCCTGTTGGTAACACTTAATGACTTGACAGAGCATCAAATATTGGCAAAATGAATGTTTAGTTTCATTTTATTAAATATTGAAGGAAAGTTTTAGATACCTATATATAAGGAGTGACCAGTGTTTGCATAAACTTTCAATTTGATGCTTCAAATTTTGACATAGATTTTTTTTAGGACGTTCTGCTAAGTGATTGTTGTATATCTGGTAAGTCTTAAATGAGAAATGACTATTTTATAGGTATATGTTGATAGTCTATAAACAATAATTAAATTAAATACATTTTTATATATTAGCAAAAAGACCTTTGGTGGTGACACAATGGTATAATAGAAATCAGAAATATAAATTATTCCAAATTTATTTTTATTTTCTATCACACCTGCTAAAATATTCTTTCAGGGGGTAAAAAGAAGACTCTGGAGAATATAAACATTTATTGTGTAGTTGTGAGCCTTTATTTATTCTAATGTGTTGGATATCACAAAGCAAGACTCGCAGAAGACAAAAATAGCACAAAGCAATCTTCAAAGAACAGTGACTCACTTTGAGTTCTTTTCAGAGTAAAAAAAGGAGTTGTATTTCCCACAATTTTGAAGACTTAATCTTGACGTCTCCCACTTACCCTGAGAACTAGAAAGCAAAGATATCTGCTAGAAATGAGTGGGAGTGTCATATATGAAGGAATGTTAAGGTTCTGTTACTAGTTAGGGCCCTTCCATTGAGGACAAAAAAAAAAAAAAGGTTATTAGTGAAAATATAAAATGCAAGTAAAATTTTTACAAATTAAAATCTGTTACCTAAAATGCCACTGCTAATTGTTATCATTGTACATATGTGTCTCTAAATGTACACAATATTAGTATTAAAAACACAGAAAACAAAAGACAGGACTGATTCAGAGAGGGAATTGGCTGGGTAAGTGACAGCAAACATGGATTGTAAAAGAGATGAGAACTTAAGAAAAATTGGATGAGATGGATTAATGACAGGGGAAAGGTGAAATCCAGAGAGGGATAATAACCCAGAAAAATAATCATGTCTGATTCTAGTAAGGGGAAGAAATTGAGGGCCTTGAGGTGATTATGAGACTGTATATTTAGTATGTATAGTATATGTAATATATAGTATGTAGTATATATATACTATACAACATATATAGTATACATATACACATACTGTACATATGTACATTTTATATATACACATTATATATAGATGTACATGTATATGAATAATATATACTATATTCGTGCTTCTACTGGAAAATTTTGCTCTTTTGATAATTAGAAATATAGCAGGTATATATTTCTTCTAAAATATTAGAAGAATTCCTAATGTTATATATTTATAAGCTGACACATTTTTCTTTTTTTAGCTATGCCTCATGGCTTGTGGGATCTTAGTTCCCCCAGCAGGGATTGAACCCAGGCCCTCAGTAAAAAAGTATAGAATCCTGGTCACTGGACTGCCAAGGAATTCCCAGTGACACATTTTTTAAATGAGTTTTGCATATATAGCTGTCTGGAGTACTAGGTACATTGATTGGCTCTAGATCTTTAGATTAGTAACATCTATCATTAGACCTGTGAGCTTTTTGAGATGGGTGCCATCCACATGGTAATTCTGACACTTGTTTTCAGTAATTATTTTAATCTCAAACATATTTTTGTAAGAAATGGTAGACTAGAAATGGAAACATCTGTAACTGAAATAGTGATGTGCTAAATTGCCAAATAGATTTTTCAAAAGCGATTTATCAGCTTTGTTGATACCATCTGCAGAGTGAAGCACCATCAAAGCACTGTAAAAGGGCAGTTTTCTCTGAGTGGAAGTTACCGAATGAAGTGATTGAAGAAATAAATATAACAAAAAAGAAATAGGATAAATGCAGTGAAAACAGGGGGAAACCCCCCGCAAATTACAAAGATGAAAAACTACCGTCATTTTGGCTTATTCACATTTTTTTAAATTGCATATTGTATGTCCATCTTTGAAATAAAAGCTGTGAAAAGATGCCCATTTAACTAGTTCTTTAGTTCATCTTAGTTATGTGTGAGAGGATTTATTTATTGAATACCTTCTACCTTCTCTTTTATCTGTGCACTTTCTGCAAAAATTAAACTCTTTTCGATTATGCATTATTCTTTCAGTATAAGGGGAGTATTTGCTTCACCATTTGACCTGTGTGATTGGCTTGAAATAATTAATGTGTTCACAATATGAGCAGGATGCCAGTGGTGGGAGTTGGCATCACAGAGATATGCTCCTTACAAGACTATCAGAGTACAGGGCTTTGGTGAAACAAATTACTGAGCAAAGTTATGACAATGCCATAGTCGCATGTCATTCAGCCATTTGAAAAATAACACTTATTAAATGCCTGCTCCATCTGTGGGTATTTCTGTGAGGAAATAAAACTTGTTTTTGCATGGCCCTTATATTCTAGTGGTGACAACAAGAATTTTTTAGACTTAATCTTATAATAAGTTAGGAGGCGATATATGTCATGGAGAATAAGGCATAGAGAAATAAGATAGATTTCAGTAAAAGGGATATACTTATAAAATAAGAGTGGTCAGGGAGAGCCATGTGGAGAAGGTGACCTAGAAGCAAAGGCTGGAAGAGGCTGAGGAACAAGTGTTGTGAATCTCTGGGGGGAGGAGCTCTCCATTTAGTGAGAACATGAAAGGCAAAGGCTCTGAAGCAAGTAATTGATGTTGATACGCCCCAAATATCTGTTAATCAACAAATAGGACAAACATCACGGTTGTCTGTGAAAAATGGTCAATTATCATGCATTTGCATTTCCCAAAATTAGGTGGAAAAGATAGAAATGTAAAGTCCATGACTTCAATAATAACAGGAATGTAGTCATTTGCATAAAAAGTCTTCTTACCATAACCAGAGTCCATCTTAGTAAATAGAGATCATAGACATGTTTTTACCTACCTAAGTAGAAGACTTTTGGTTGACATAAATGTATTAATCAACTGGAATAAAACTCCCAGATTAAACCAAATCCTGGTGACTTTTATAATGATAAAAACATTTTTCTTATTTTTAAGGTATTCTCCAAGGCAATATTCTGTGAGTGAATTTCTCTGTGTGTGTGTGTGTGTGTGTTTACAATCGTTTAGAAAGTGCACTCTATTAAGATGGGGAGTATTATTTGAATAGATTCCCGAGTGAGTGAGGCATCATCAGCAAAACCCACTGCACACCCTGAAGGACAAATCAAAACCCTTTAATAGAGGAATGCTTTACAGAAAAGCTGCATCCCAGAAAACAGAGTGGGGATCAGAGTTGTGACTGTCACAATCTCTTCTGTGTAGACAGATTCACTTGAAAATGGAATTGTTTCATTCAGTTTCAGGAGCACTTTGGGTTCTCTCATGATATATTTTATTCCCTCCTTTGAATGTGGGTTGTTTATGTCACCTTTCTTCTTATGGAACATAACATTCTTTAGAAAAGAAGTTGTTCTGCTTCCTTTCGTATTTTGCTTAGGATTCAGCAAAATGTTCTCCTAGGAGAATCATATAAATATATTTGCTCATTTAAGCATCTAATAAATATAATTAATTGGATTAAATAGAATTTGGTGTTAAATGTATTAAAGTCATGACATACTTAAAATATTCTATCTTTAAAAAGATAATTTAATAAATCAGTCTGTATTTATCGTACGTATGTGGTTGCCAATTTATTTTTCAGATTTTACATTTGCTAAAAACCAAAAATCCTTGCACTTGTGTGTAGTAGTTTTTCTGACAAAGAAATACCTTTCTTAGTATCTAAGATTTGGGGAAGATATCCATGTTTCCACATTACTAAGTCTATTTCTCTGTAGACAATGTAATGCAAGTCATTACAAAACTCAGAGAAAGCATTACACTACATTACATCATGTAAGGGAGTTTTTGACATTGCCTAACACACAGCAGATTTCAGGTCTTGAGATGCTGCAGCAGCAGGGAGAGTAGAGAAATTAATGACCAAATTCACTAATTCTAATTTCTAAATAGGATTGTGTGAATGCTGAAAAACATTCAATCCCTGCTGCTTCGCTTTCATGCTCAACGATGACCCACAAGAGTCTCATGCATATACTTGGCTACCAAAGAAATTCTATGTTTTATATCTAACCGCAAAAGGAACAACTCCCTATTTGCTTACCATGCAGAAGAAGGTAATGGCCATGTCTTTGACCCCAACAATTTTAAAAATCCAGGAATATTTTAAGATGCATAATCTATCCTTCAAGCAATCCATGAGCGTCAAATGTATATATTTGTATGTATATATATAAAATATGTACATATATTTATATATATATAGTAGTCTAATAATTAATAAACTATTTTGATGAAAATATCCTATGACTTCATATTGTGTTCCTACTGTGTGATGAATACTATATATATATGTATATATAGTAACTTTCAATATATATTGCATATACTATATAATAAAAATTTCACGTGGTAATCATTGCAAAAATTTTTATGAGGTTCAGAAAGATTACTTTGCTCAAGGTCATTCTACTTGTATTTCTTAACAAGGATTTATATCAAGATCTTTTTCCTTGTAAAGACATTTATCTATTTTGCATATTGCTCTTCATAAATATTTATATCTAGTCCCTTCAAGAAGAAATAAAAATGCAGTTGCCCTTGGTTCTCCTAGTAGAACAATGAGTCTTAACTAGGTTGGGGCATATGATAATCAACTAAGAGGTTTTTTTTATAAATAACGAATATGATACCCTCTCCCCTTTCCCCCATCTGGATGTTGATAACCCTCCAGTAACCACTGTGTGTGTTTAAAAAAATATTAGAGTTGACTAATGATCTTCCTCTACTTCCTCACTGCCTCCCTTCCATTTGAGAAGCTATGCTATAGATTTCTATTCAGTAATATCAGGAGGTAATTATAAATAAAATTGGAAATGAATCTCCTCATTCCCCTTTTACCTTCCCTGTATTCACACAGTTATCCTATGAAAAATGGGGGATGTAGAACAATCCTCTTGTCATATCCCCTTTTGCTCATGCATTGCCAAAGAGTTAGCAATGCTGGATTCAAACCGCAGGACACAATTATCTGAGCTCTTAGGGCTAGCATAAGCAAAATTTTAAGAATTTTTCAAATTAAGAGAAGATATAAAAATATTAAGATGCATCTTGAAAGGAGACCTAGTAATACTTAGGAGAATAATACACATCTTATTTTAGAACATAGGCAAGTCTGAGTAAAGTATGTTATTATATGCAAGCCAGAGCATCTTATCAAATACTATTAGTGTTTAATCAATATCTGTCATTTCCTCTATCAACTGTGATTAGGAGATCAAAGAATGTTTATAGAGTTCAGAGTTCATGCAGATATAAATACTATAATGTCTTCGCCTTATGTTAGATGATGAAATTAAAAAACTCAAGCATACTCTAAGTAATCTGGATACTGACTGTGATAATTAAAGAATATGATGGTCTATAATTATGACTTAAGTAAAATAATTAAAATTATTTAGCTGACATATCAATTCCAGCCAGTGCTTTGTTGCAACAGTCTGCCAATTGATTAAGCATGGTGGCTCAATAGATTCAGTCAGTTTAGGAGAGATATTTATTAAAACAGATTAATACATATGTATCTCTGTCCTGGAGAGAATGGTAAAATCTACAATATAATGGAGGACACTTAGAAAGAAATTTTATTAAAATACAAACTAGAGTTGGGTAAGAAAAGTTGAAGACTAGTTATTGGAAGAATAATAGCAAAATGAGGTCTCAACTACGTGGGTTCTAAATGAGACTTTTAGGAAATATAACCACTCTGTGAGCATACAAATCTTGGTTATTACTGATTGATCATATTATTTTGAGGGCATGCCTAATAGTTTGACTTATGATGATCAGTAAATATGCAAAGATACATATTTTAAGACAATATATAATCATCCCCGAATGTGGATGGCTTCATTGTGTTTAAGTACATGAATATTTTTGTGAGTAAGGAGGAGGGGGAGATGTTTATCTAATGTTTAAGAAAATAGATAGTTATCTTAATTGTGAAGGGGTTGGGGAGCCCAGAATAAGTGTGGGTTATCTATTTTATGTTTTCCTAATTATAAGAATAGTAATATTTAAATTTCTTTTCAGATATTTGGTGAAATCTTGAAGTGAGTCAGTAGAAGTTTATTAACATAAAATGAACTATGTGAGAGGTTTTTTCCCCTGTGAAGAATAAGTGTACGTGGCTGTTTTCATTTCAGTCCATAGGAAGAAAAGGTTGCTTCTGTTATTGTCCCTCCAAGAACAATTAGAACAATCAGGCTAAATATTAAAACATACAATTTGTTTGATTGCATCAGAGTGCTAATAATGCGTTGGGGGTTTACCTGGGGAAGATAATAAGAAAGACCAGAGAAGGTAGCTAAGTTTTACATTTTCCCTGAAATCAATTGCGAATTCTTAAAGTAGTTCATAAGAGATCATGTGGTTGAGCAAATATGTTGACAACAGACTCAAGAGAATTGGTGGAAAAGAAAAAATTGGAAATGAAGGCATAACAAAGAGAAGTGCCCTGTTAACCAATCCATTTTCAGTGTAGGACCACAAAGCTTTATTCTGTGAGTCAGGGTGAAGTGGATAAAAGCCAACCCTTACAAGATCTAAAAAAAAAAAAAAAAAAAAGCCAACCCTTACAAGGTCTAAATCCCAGTTTAGAAGCATCTTAATTTTTGCTATAAGGCAAATATGAAAGACAATGGTCCGCAGGCCAAATTGGACCCACTACTTATTTGTGTACAGTTCACAAGCTAAGAATAATATTTACATTTAGTAATATTTTAATTTAATATTTCAAATGTAACTGTAGAAAAAACTTTCAGCCTTTTGGCAAAAACTGTTGCTCAGATTGTTGAGGAAATTGTCTCATGGCACGCAAAGCCTAAATATATTCTGGTTCTTTACACAAAGTTTGCTGACTCCTGTTTTGTGATGATCTGGGCTTGCAAAGCCAAGAGGCATGCCAGGAGCAAAAATAAATCTGTGGAGAAAGATGGTACAATTTGAGGCCTCAAAAATCTCTACCTTTTTTCCCATAAAAATATTTTCCTCTTAATCAAAAATAAAGAGAAAATCTACAGACTGTACTGACTGTAAACCCAAAGAAGATACAAAAAATATAAACAGATCCAAAGTAGATGCAGATAATTTAATAGTCAGACAAGATCAAAAGAGCCACAATAAATATAGACAAGGTATTAAAAGAAAATATGAAATATTTGGCAGAAAACTGAAAATTTAGAAAAAATAATCAAATAAAAATCCTACAGCTAAAATGTCAAGAATTGAATTGAATAACTCAATAAATATACTTAGAAGAATATTAGATACAGTTCTAAAGTTCTGTATCATGACTTTTGTTTATTAGTTTGGAGGTTCTACCTTGAAGGCTAAGAGAGAAATATAAAAAAAACCCAGTAAATTGCATATATATACAATTCTTTTTGTATGTCTACAACATACAGATTCTAGTTAAAAAAAAATTAGAAATTGTACAATATTTTTTACTATTTGCTTTGTATAAATATTTTTAAAAGTCAATATTTTCATATCATATCATATTGGAAATAAGCCTCTGGAAATGATGATTTTACAGTGTAACAAATAGTAATAGTAATAAAATTAAATACATCACAACCGAATTACAATAAAGTGAACAGAAACCGTATTAAAATAACAGTGAAATCCTGTTTAAAGGCATAAAAGTATAAAAAGAGCCACATTCAGGGGCTGCATGTCCATGGAGGAGGTGAATGAGCAGACACTTAACATCCAAAACAAAAACAGCAGCTAATTTGTGGAGTGGATTCCCAACAATGTGAAAACAGCTGTCTGTCACATCCTACCCTAGGGGCTAAAAATGCTGGCCACCTTCACTGGCAAGAGCGCCCTCCATCCTGGAGCTGTTCAAGCCATCTGGGAGCAGTTCACGGCCATATTCAGGTGCAAGGCCTTCCTGCACTGGAGATGGAATTCACTGAGGCCGAGAGCAAGGTGAACTACCTGGTGTCCGAGTACCAGCAGTACCAGGACCCCGTGGCTGAGAATGAGGCTGAGTTTGAGGAGGTGGCTTGGAGCTGTCAGCTACCTGGAAAGCACGGAAGTTATGTGAACGCTTCACTCACAGCCTGTTCTCTGATAGCCATGTCACCCTGCCTGGGCACTTGCCCTTCTTTCTGTCTTAACATCACATGCTGTACAGAAGCCACCAGTAAAGCATTTTCATAGTGAAAAAAGATCTTTAAGTTACACTTCTTTATGTACATGTATACATTGTTTTTAAATGCTCATGAACTAGGAAATAATATCAGATATCCTAGTTTATGCACCTTGACAATCTCAGACAGATGGGGTTGAGTTAGGGAAAAAAGAGTTTAAGTTCGTCTTTCATAACATTGCGGGGTTTATTTTCTTGCACTATTTACAATATATTCACTATTTACAATATATTTCAGCAGTTGTAATATAATGCCTAAAAATTTAGAAGAAAAACAACAAGGAGAAATTATACCAATTTTATATTGTGACTTCATATGAGTGTCTCAGGGGATCTAAATATTTTCTTCAGCCTCTATTTCAGGTACTTCAGGGAGATGATGCATCCGCCCCTCTCTATACCAAAGCATGAATGTAGATTGCCTGAAATAGAAAGGTTGATTGCTTCCTGGAGCTGTTTCTCCCTGGGAGATCATCCTTTGAAAAGGTTCTGCATTAGAAAATAGACTTCATCATATAGCATTAAAATTTGTTTTAAAAGGAGGAAACATGAAAACAGTTTCATGAAGTAAAGAAAATTTGTTGAAATTATTGTAATCTCCAAGGTGTTCTCACACTTTGATTAAAAACATAGCAATTTAATATGAAATTCTTTGAAAATATTATATCATTTTTGAGAGTAGGGGCAATAGAGTTTAAGTTTAATGTCTTTTTGGGAGGCAGCGTTTATGTTGAATGTTTAAATGTTAACAACACTGTGAGCTGTCTAAGTATTCCTTCCTAGCAAGGTTACAACTTATGGTCTATCATTTTCAGTGCTTTCTGTTCTCAATATTACTGGCTTGCTTCCCTGCAACATTCTAATGTTTACTTTTAGCACAACAGTTACTTAGTGTCAGATTTTAACACCAGAACTTAAAAGCTATGTGATTTAGGCCAATCTATTTAGCTTCCTTTTATGTAAATTTGAAAGAATGACACTTTCCTTAGAGGATAATGAGGATTTAATGAAAATTTTGTAGAAAGAATTTATATATATTGTGTCTAAAACACAAGTGGTGTTTTATGAATATGAATTGTTCTACCTTCCTTTACCATAACTTGACTACACTTTTCTTCATTTTGCATGGACAAACTTAGTTATGGATTACTCCTTAGAGGTCAAAACTACCTCCAAATTCTACCCAGTATGCTGTTAAGATACAGGCTCAAGACTTCTGTTTTTATATATAAATCTTAGGCTTAGGAAATAATACCTCAGGGTCGATGTAAACATCATCAAAAGCTCCTTGTAAGCACTAGGTGGAAGTTCTACTACCAACAAAAATGAAATTTATGTGCTATACTCACAGCAACGGAGCAGGATTGTTAAAGAGCCAGGGAGGGCTTCCCTGGTGGCGCAGTGTTTGGGAGCCCGCCTGCTGATGCGGGGGACGCGGGTTCGTGCCCCGGTCCGGGAAGATCCCGCATGCTGCGGAGCGGCTGGGCCCGTGAGCCATGGCCGCTGAGCCTGTGCGTCCGGAGCCTGTGCTCCGCAACGGAAGAGGCCACAACAGTGAGAGGCCCGCGTACCGCAAACAAACAAACAAACAAAAAGAGCCAGGGAAAGGCCCCCCTGATTATTTGTCCCCTGGCTCAGAAATGCAAGTGTTTCACAAACTAGATACCTGGGAATTTGTACCTCTTTGCATAAATGCACCTTCTTGGGATATTCACTTTTTCTACATTCCTATCCACAAACCCACTGCCATATTTGTGACTTTCATATATATTTTTTCCTCCCCTTTTTCTAGCAGGAGGCTATAGCTTTCAGAAGACAATTGAAAATGAAACGACAAAGGACAAAACGGAATGTATTGTTGAATTTTAGGATCTCAGAAAAGTTGTTAAGAAAAGCCTTCATAAAATAAATGTCAAAGATCGAATTCTATCTGCTTAGAAAAGGCTCAGATAATGGGGCAGGATAAGAGAGTATCATTCCTTGGTCCATCAGAAGAATTCTACAGGAAAGCTATCTCACATAGTAATTTCAGCTAAAATTTGCACAAGTATTATCCCCATTGATATACCCTATATGGGTACAATTTCAATATACAGAAAGAACAATCAAATATGTTACAGAAAGGATATCTTTTTCAAAAACTTTAAGCTTAGATAGATCTCCATGCTTTGAAGATTGATAAAAAGGAAGAAAAAATAGAACTATGAAAAATATTGCAGAAGAAGGAAAAAACAGCATCAGCCTAAATATATAGGGAATACATAAAATATCTGGGAATTACCCATGTGAAATATAAAGTGTTACATTCATCACTTCATTTAAACCTTAAGATCATCCTGTACTCTAAATCGTTATGTACCCCATGTTTATATATAAGTAAGAGTGTTAAATAGCTTACCCAGAGTTACACAGCTAGCATATATAGAATCCAGTATTTAAATCCAGAGAACCTAAATCCATACTTGTTGCTGGATAGATAGTTGATTTCTGAAGATTTAATTACCATATATTGCTTCAAAATTTTTGACTGGAAGCTATTGTATGCTTATAATTTTATTCTTAGAGAAGAACTGTGTGAATGGTGACAGAAAAATAATTCATCACATTGACTCATTCAGCAATGTTTATTAGGCAAATGTTACATACTAGTACAACAAATTCTCTCCCCTGTATGAGAAGTCTATCTTTCTAGTCAGGACAATAGGTAACAGCGGTCACTGAAATTACTGTTCTTTCGGTAATATTAAGATTTATACATAATGCCATATTATTAGTACCTTAAGAGCTTCATGTCACAGTCAATATACTTTACAAAGTCCTGGTGTCATTCTAGAGTGGATATCTAGAATGGTACACATTTTGTCAGGCCTGAACCTTCAATAAGTAGGGATGCTTTTTTAAGAAGAATACACTCTTGCACATACAAAATTAAGTTACAGAGTGTGCATTTATTTCCAATTAGAAAGAGTATCACACCAAACATAAATTTGGCAAATATCAAAATCATTACAGTAATCAAAAAATAAGTTTAATCTCTCATCATTCTGAAATACTTCTGTAATATGTATCCTTAATTTTTGCTTTATACTCTCTGATTGCCTCTTCCTATAAAAATGATTTTGGAAGATTATTTCCATCCTGAGAAAAGTAAGTTAAGGTAGTCTTTCTTCTAATATGTTTGATCAAATATTTTTATCATGATTTACATGCAGATCAATTCCAAAAGTTTCACAACTAGTTTTTGTTGATGTCAAGTAAGTTTTTAATATTGTTATTAAATTTGGGAAAATTTCTCTCAGGCATTTTTGGTTTTCAAATTTTAGCTGTAACAGATAAAATCAGTGTTTGTGCTGTTAAAGTTCAGTGCCTTGCACACACAGGAGTTCTGGTGAACTTTCCTTGTGGTTTCCTATCAAAAATGAAAAAAAAAAGCACTACCTCACACATTTATCATTATAGAGTATGTAATCAAGATTATGATGTTTTGATTCTTGTTTTTGCTAAGTATTGGTAAGAAATGAATATTCCACTTAAAAAGTTTGTAAGTGTGAAGATTAGGAGAAATTTTTACACACTGCTTTCTCACAACTAAACATTTCAAATCAAGTTTTTCCCTCTATTCATATTTCCGGTACCAGGTAGCATAAGACACATACATACTGTGCTAAAACCTCTGACTTTCCACATAAATGAAATAACACCAGGTGACACAGCACACTAAGTAGAAGGAAATGTCCTGAGAGTCATTTAAACCCTAAATGCTTAGCAATAATTTACCTTTTCATAGAAGAGACTACAAAATACACTGAATCCCAAGTAAACGTATCCTCAAACTCCATTTCACTTGAACTAACTCCAACTTTCCTGTGGACCCTCCTGCATATAGTATCATGGAGGGGAAGGCAAATTAGAAAAATATAGCAATCTTAACCAATTTGTATAAAAATATTTTGCAAATTTTACAGAAACAAACACCATACTAAGGTCTCTGAAAGAAGAAGGGCTCCATGAAAGTGTGCAAAGGTAGGAAACAGTCCACAATCTCACCCTCACTTCTGATACCAATGCTTGTGTGTCCCAAGACCACCTTTAGTTTCAATAATTTGCAAGGACTCACAGATCTCACTGAAAGCTTAATGCTCACCGTTATGGTTTATTACAATGAATTAGTGAAGGGAAGGGACACATGGGGCAGAGTCCAGGAAAGTTCCACATTTGGAGTCTCCACTTATTCTCTCCCCGTGGAGTCACAGACAGTGATAACTTTCCTGACAACAGAATGTGACAGTAGTCATGGAGTATTGGCAACCCGGGAAGCTCTCCTGAGTTTTGGGATCCAGAGTCTTTACTGGAGCTCTGTCATGCAGACATGGATGACTGCCCATGTGGCTAATCTAAGCCTCTAGCCCTTTCAGATGTGGAGCTAATACCACATGACCCAGAGATATCATTGTCAGACTCTTGATTGGCCTAAGGCCCTCATGTAAGCAAAGATAATTTTATCAAGTAGAAAATTCCATGGACCTAGAGATTGTCTCACAATAGCCAAAGGCAAAGTCCAGACCTCACGTTGGGCAAAGTTAAACTCTTTACTGCACAAAATGATAGAACCTGAAGCTTAAGTTCCATAAGTTTCGCAGTAAATCTGCCCCTGCCAGAAATATAAGTGATTGTTAGTATTTGTTGAATGAGTGGATGCCTTCTGTGTTTATCTATATATTGGTCCTAGAAAACCTATGTGAATATGGAAATCAACTACATTATCTGTGATATTAGACTACCATGCCTTGCAGTAGAGGTTGCAAAGTAGAGCTACATGCCTTTCCAGAATCTTCACTGAGGTCACAAATTCTGACTTCTTGAATTTATCTCTTACACCTTAATATGCATATACCTTAAAATAAATCTATATTATCTACAACTTTCTGTTATCCAAGTTCTATCAGCATGATGTAATCAACTCAGGGATTCAGGATGTTTTTGGAATGGTGGAAACACTAGGTTTTACTGCATCTTAAGTTGTATTGCAGAATAATAGAACAAATACAAGTTTGTAGCAAGTCTCTCAAGATGAAGTGTGATCCCTAAAAGGTAGAAGCAAACTCATTCTAATTCTCTGCTTTGGGGATAGAAGAGGTGAAGAGTGGACAGTTTCGAATTCAGTAGCTGCGTGCCAGATGCATATGTCTTTGCAATGAGCCAATCATATAAGGTTACAGGGAATGTGCTAGAATCACAATGCCTGCATCTCTCAAGTTGTCTAGCAAAAGGAAAAGAGCAGACATGCACCATATTGGTACCTATAACAATATTAGAACCAGATTTAGATTTTTAATAAATATATTTAAATCATTAAAGAAAATAACACATCTTAAAACCTTAAGACAGTTATAAATTACTCTGGAAAAAATGAAATTTGAAAAAGAAGATAATGGACCTTATAAAGACAAAGTATTTAAAAGGCATTGGAAAACTAAGAGAAGCCTTATTAAAGCTGAAGAAAACTTAGTGTACCAGAAGATAAAATTGAGGAAAGAAACCAAAATAAGCTATAGAGAAAATAGAGATAAAAATATGGAAAATAAGTTGAGTGGCATAGAATAGACTGAGAATAAGGAAGAGAAAAAGAGAGGAAATTGCAGAAAAATAGTGTCTGAGAACTTCCCAGAACAGACTGAATGCATGAAGTTACTGCCTAAACAAGGAAATAAAAATAAATCCATTCCTGCTAATATCTTATGAATTGGTGAAAAATAAAACACTCGACAATACCTTAAGAAACTATAAAGAAAAGGAAACACCCCTAACAATGGCAATTAATGTGTAAGCAGTCTTCTCAAAAGAAAAATAGAAGTCAAAAGAATGGAAACTTATTTTTGAATACTGAAAAAAGTTCCACTTTCAATCACACACCCAATTACACTAACTTTTTAAAATAATGAAAAAATCAACTTAAAAGAAGCACATACAGCACTGCTAATATCAACTAAATACTATTAAGGCAAGAAAAGCACCATATAAAAAGCCAATATTCTTCATAAAATCCTCAATTTAGAAGAATACTCTAATATAACTGTGTCATGCAAACAATAAAATATGCTATATCATTCATAAAATAATAGATTAACATAAAAATGAGCAAGAAAATAGAAGATAGGAACAAAAATTAACAAGTTTTTTTTCTAATAGAGAGTAAAACCTACCCTAAACAGATAATATACATTCTTTCTGTTTTTCATGTGTTAATCCAGAGAGCCCACCTTAAACTAATACTAAAAATATCATATGAACTCAAAAAAAAAATAGAATTAGAAATCAGTAGTGAAGAGAAACCCAGAAAATATTTCTACATTTAAAAATAAAACCCACACATTTATGCCTGTGTTTGCATAGAAACATATTTCTGAAGGCATCAAATTGTAAAGTCGAAAAAAT
Organism: Phocoena sinus; assembly: GCF_008692025.1. Classification (NCBI taxonomy): domain Eukaryota; kingdom Metazoa; phylum Chordata; class Mammalia; order Artiodactyla; family Phocoenidae; genus Phocoena; species Phocoena sinus. The sequence continues at coordinate 173,733,418 of NC_045763.1, forward strand.
TTAGAATTGAACGAAAACAAAAGGATCCTGTATGGAATGTAATTTGAAGTATACTTTAGAGCGAAATTCATCATTGTAAACAGACAGATTAAAAGAAGAAAATAGGGCTTCCCTGGTGGCGCAGTGGTTGAGAATCTGCCTGCCGATGCAGGGGACACAGGTTCGTGCCCCGGTCCGGGAAGATCCCACATGCCGTGGAGCAGCTAGGCCCGTGAGCCATGGCCGCTGAGCCTGCGCGTCCGGAGCCTGTGCTCCACAACGGCAGAGGCCACAACAGTGAGAGGCCCGCGTACCGCAAAAAAAAAAAAAAAAAAAAAAAAGAAATAAAAGAAAAATTAATGATCTAAGCATTTCATTCATGAAATTAGGAAAAGAAAAATGGCAGCAATCTAAAGAAATTTATGGACAGATATAATAAATATGAATGCATTTGTGAATATAGAGGTACTCAGAAAGCAATCGAGAGGATTAGCAAATCCAAATTTCCTTGAAAATATGCATAAAACCCACTAGAGCTTTCCTCAAACATGGTACTCATTAGCATCACGTGGAGAGCCTTCAGAACTTCTTATGCTCAGCTCATAATCCCTAATCCAGCCCTCAGAAGTCTAGATTTTCCCAGGTGGTTCCAATATATAGTCATGTGGAAAACACAAACAGACAAAACTCTTGAGTTTTGTACTAAAAGAAATAGAGAAAGAAATGTACTAAAAGAAAGAGAGAGCTGATGGGGTGATGAAGGATATTGAAAGAAAAAGCAATATTAGAGAGACATGGAAATATGTTAGGGCAATCGTGATTTCAAATTTAGAAAGCATCCTATAAATAAGTTTATAGACATTCTGAGTTTGTTTATGAACATAAAGAGTAATCCAGCTGTTTACAAATCCATCCACAAAAATCTTGATGATTTTATAGGTAACCTCGACCGTTCTTTCAAAGAATAGGAAAATCTAGAGAATGAAGAGAAAGAAAAGACAAGGGCAACGGGGTGGAATGGGGAGGGAATCTGGGAGGGGGAGCTAAAAGGAGAAAAGAAGAAAATGTGCACAGTTTTGTTTTGTTTTGTTTTCAATTTTAAGGCAAGGTATATGTTAATAGGGAAATCTGGGGCAGCACAAGAGAAAAAATTAAGATTTGTTTAAGAGCACAAATTTAGTAACAATAAATAAAAGATCAACACACCAAATAATAAGTATGTTTTTTCTCAAAATGAAAAGAAGGATTAAAGTAAGAAAATCTATTAATATAAGTTACAGCACGTGGCAGGGACTGCAAACTGCTGTATCCACAGGCCTTCTTCCATATGACTACACAAAGCCTATCTGATTATTCGACTCATACTTGTTACTTGTCCATGTGAATTTAATTCTACACTTTCTCTCCAAGATGTTTAATGGAGATTTTAGGATTTATGCATTTAATTAATTGCATGTGGAATATTAAATGATTTCCCTATTCTACTCTGAAAATGCATTTACTGTCTCTCCAAGCCATGAATCTAGTGTTCAGTAGGGCATGCAGAGTCGGTTTATGAAAAGAAAACAATACAATCTTTTTAAAGTCCTTGAATTATATTAACACATTTAAAACTGAGTTATCTCTAATAAAGAAAAAATGTGTATTTAATGATTAAATGTACAAAAACATTTGCTAGCCCCTAAGCAAGCACAAAAATGAGCAAAACGATATAAAACGATACATTCTACAGGAAGGGAGAAAGAAGACATGTATATCCATAATTAGAAGAATGAATAAAAAATGTAATCAGTGCTCCTAGAGCCTAATAGTAACAAGTAAAGCTCTTTGTATGGACAGACATCTTCATGGAGATTGCTTTGATAGTAACAGTTAAGGATAGCATTTCCAAGTCTGATTCATGTACAATGTTGATGGCAACAGCTATACCATAATGTGTTTTTCTATAAAAACTATTTTGCCTTGTCCATGAACACATTGAGTGCAACTGCATGTGCCAGTAACGGACTTGTCCATGATCCTCTTATGAAGAAATAGCTTTAAATCTTATTGAAAGTTATTGCTAGTAAATTATTCATTATAGATGATATGAGAACTACACATAACAGTTAATCACGGAAAATAAGGGAAACTTACATAATGTATGTTTCACTTGTTTCATAAATCAGAATAGTTGATGGGGCTTCCCTGGTGGCGCAGTGGTTGAGAGTCTGCCTGCTAATGCAGGGGACACCGGTTCGAGCCCTGGTTTGGGAAGATCCCACATGCCGCGGAGCAACTACGCCCGTGAGCCACAACTGCTGAGCCTGCGTATCTGGAGCCTGTGCTCCACATCAAGAGAGGCCGCGCTAGTGAGAGGCCCGCGCACCGCGATGAAGAGTGGCCCCCACTTGCCACAACTAGAGAAAGCCCTCGCACAGAAACGAAGACCCAACACAGCAAAAATAAATAAATTAATTAATAAACTCCTACCCCCAACAAAAAAAAAAAAAAAAAAAAAAAAAAAAAGAATAGTTGAAAGAGACATTTAATAATTTAAATAAAAGTATACATACAATTGTATTTTCAAAGAAATCCCATATTTTAATGATAATAGATGGTCTTGGCTTCATTATGCCTGAAGGTTTTTTTTTTAATATGAAAAGGTGATGCATTTATAGAGGCTGATTCAGATAACATATTCTCTAAAGTGCTCAAGATATGCTACATGTTTCTGGACCTCTTGTAGAACATCTTTGAAAGACAGTTTGAGATATTACATTTATTAATGTACTGTGAGATTTTGAGAGTTTCTATAGACATGTAAAAATTGGAGGTGGTTACCCTCAGAAAGAACAGGTGTTTTGACATATGTCCAGATGAGTACTCTGAACTAGAAATTCAAATCTCCTTCTGGAAAACTTTTTGTGCTAACATATGGTAGACAATGAATCTTAAAAACCATTGGCTATGGACTTGACAGAAAAAAATGGGATTAGTTAAGATTTATTTACAGCGATTAACCAAATTGAGCATAGAAATGGGTGGAACTGGCTATATTCCTCTGATTTTCAAATGATTGGCAAAAATTCCTTTAATCTCTCCAAAAATTCTTTAAATTCTCTGAAATTCACATGCAATATAATATTTCTAAATACATTTCCTATCTGTGTTTGTTAAATCATGTGGAATACTTTCCCTGCCTACAACACTTCTAAGAGGAATATACATTTGCAGACCCAAATTGTGGAAAGAAAGGCTCAAATTTGAATAACTTTACTCTCTTTTCTGCATTATGATAAAAAATGATGGATTCAAAGCATAACAATATCCACATTTAAATGGCATCAAGCAAAATCATATCATTTCTCTATTGCTGATGATAATTACATATGAAAATACCTCTCCATTTTTGTAGAGTTACATTTATATAATTCAAAATAAAAAATGCATATTTGTCAGCTATTTTTTTTAAACAAGCCCAAACTTATATAGAACATTTATGCATTTAAACAAGATATAAGGCATGGTTTTTATTTTCTCCTCTTGGAGAAATGTCATGTGAACATGGCAAAAATAGTGATCTCTAATCATTCTTCCTTTTGTTTGAAGGTCAATTCCCTTGCTCTTTTTTCATATGTTATATTGTCACTGGACATTAAACATGTTTTGAAAAGCACCAGAAACCCAGAATATACTTTCAACACTGTCTACAGAAAAACTTCAAATTTAACTCATAACAGTTTCAACATGCATATGATATATAATAGATTCCTCATACGCTTAGGAGTTGAAATTAGAGATAAAATGTGAATAATCAGCACTGTTTGACTGAGAAAGAGTATCCTATAATAGCCACTAATTTGGCAAGAATAATATGTGCTTAAATTATCCAAATTTCCACGTGGCTCTAAAATTAATCTCTTGGGGTATATGTAATTCTTTAATTCCATTCTTCTCTACAAGTCATTGAAAAATGTCCATCCTGTTTTGAACAAAGTATTAGGGAAAAGTGTATAAAACTATTTTAACTAGATCTGGGATCTCTGACTAGATCACTGCAATAATGAATAGTGTAGTTATTACTGTTCTGTATATTTTAGCCCAGATACTTTTCCTCACAGACATATTTTCTCCAGCTTGGGATTTTCAACTTTTTTTAAAGAGTGTACATTCAGCGTTCCCTGCTGCAGAAAATAAGAATTACTTTGAAAGTTGCTTTTATCTAATTATAACCATTGTCTTGACAACTGCAAACAAAAGTGTTTCTTTTTTTTAATGAACTCATTGATCACTATGCCTAATCTCCATAGGATGGCAAGGCATGTTTATTTTGAATAAATATGTTGAAATGCTTTTAAAAATCTCTGATGTCTTCTTTTTTTTTTTTTTTTTTAAACATCTTTATTGGGGTATAATTGCTTTACAATGGTGTGTTAGTTTCTGCTTTATAACAAAGTGAATCAGCTATACATATACATATGTTCCCATATGTCTTCCCTCTTCTGATGTCTTCTTGAGAATCACTTTTCTGGATACACTCCATCAATCCCTAATATTCTTCTCCTGCTTCTCAGCTGGTTAATATCTATGATTGATCTTTGGCCAAGCAGTAAACATAGAAATGTGTTTACATTAGTTCACCTAATTATAAATTTGCTTTTCCAGTTATGATAGGACACTTTCAAATTTCATAGAATTTAAATATGCTTGCTAAATATAATTTTTAAACTCTTTAAAATTTGTGCAGGAATAGTGAAAACACTAAATTTAAGAAACACATCTAGATTGGAATGAAAAACCTGCCACTTAATATCTGTGATTTTAGGTGACTTAACCTCTCTGAGACTCAGTTTACTCATCCAGAGAAAGGAAATAACAGCATCAACTCTTTAAGAGTCATGGTATAGGTAAAATCTCTTAGCACTCAATATGGTTTAGTTTTCTGTTTCTGCTTCCAAGTCAATATCTCCTTACAAAATAAAAAAGAAGAAAAAGAAACATTAACCCTCTGACATCCCAGTCTGAAAATAAGTCTCTGTGGCATGCTGAACTAAGAATCTAGCCTCAGTGTCTTTTATTTCAATTATATATCCTGGGATTACACAGTTTGGGGATAATGTTAATGAGTTTTCACACACAATAAGTGATGCACAAGACAAGCTATTTAGTATCCAAATCTGACAAGTTGATGTTCTGTAAAGCTGCTTTAAGAATTTGAGTGAAAGATAATTGAAACATTACAAGGATGTAATGTTTCCATTACTTCAATACATATGTTAAAATACTAAATAAAAATTAACTGCAGTCTATAGAACCTGATTATATTACTATTACTTCTATTATTTCTGGGCTAACAAAATTAAATTTCAGATTGGTTGAACTTTATGGAAAATGAGGAAGTTTGCTGTAGAGCTGTAAAGAAGAATCATATTTTCAATCATACCACACAACCAAGATACAGCATATTCAAAGTGCTGAAAACCAATGATAAAAAAATCTTGGAGGCAGCAAAATATTACATACAAAGAAAAAAGAAAACGACTTCATCAGACAAATATAACCTGAGAGAAATTGCTGCCAGTAGATCTAAGAAATATTAAAGAATACTTTTTATATCAAATCAATATGATATCAGACAGAAATCTAGATTTGTTTAATAAATAAAGATCTCTGGAAATTGTAAAAAATGATAATAACTACATTTTTTCTTATTTTGACTTGCTTTAATAGGAATTTGACTCTCTGAAAGAAAAATAGTAAAAATAAAGTGGCTAATAACATAAATACAATTAAAATATATAATTAAAAGAGGATAGAGGAATGGAAGGAGTAATTATACTTATCCTGTTGTAAGTTTACCACTGTTTTTCACAGCTATAAATAATGGACCAACAGTGAAGCATGAATGAATAAAAAAGAAACGCTCAACCCAAAAGGTATCATGATAAAAAGAAAAAGGGAACAAAGAGCTGATAATAAGAGAAAAATAAGTTGGTGTAATTAAATTCAAATATATCAATAATTGCATTACATATAAACAGTCTGTAGACCCAATTAGTGATAGAGATGGTCAAATTGGATTTTAAAAGATACAATCTATATATTGTCTATTGAAACCAAATTGAAATATAAAGATGTTGAAAGGTTAAATGTAATAATATGGAAAAATATAATATGTAAATATTAAGCAAAGAAACCTGGAGTGGCTATAGTAATATCAAAAAATAGAATTCAGAACAAGGCATATTACCAGAAAAAAGCAGTCAATGAGGAAAAAGACATAATAATCCCAATAAAGCTTCAAAATGCATGAAGCAAAACCTGATAGAACTGAAAAGTAAAAAGAAAAATCCACAATTGTAATTGGATATATTAATACTTCTCTGTCTGAAATCCATAGAACAGCAGATATACAGTAAACATACCCAAGACCTGATAAACAGAAGTTGACCTAGTTGACATCTATAAATCCCTCCAACAAACAAAAGCAAAGATACAAATTTCAAAAAGCTTTTGGAATATGTAACCAAAATAGAACATTTTGTGAGCCATTAAACAAAAATCAATATATCTGAAAGAACTGATGATGGTCAAAGTCTATTTTCTGAGCACAATGCAATTATTGTTGATAACGGGAAGATATCTGGAAAAAGCCAAATATTTGGAAGTAAACAAATGCTTCTAAATAACTCATAATACTTCTAAATAACTCATGAGATTCATAAGGGAAATTAGAAAATATTTTAATTGAATGAAACTGAAAACATTACATATTACAATTTGTGGGAAATAGATAAAGCAGTGCTTATGGGGATTTTACAGCATTAAACACTTGTCTTTAGAAGGAAATAAGGTCTCAAATCAGCTACCTAATATTCCATGTTAAGCAACAATAAAAAAAGGGGGGTAAATAAACCCAAAGCAAACAGAAGAGAGGAAATAATAAAGATAAAAGCAGAAAAGATGAAATAGTAAAGAGAAATAATAGGAAAAATCAATTAAAAGGGAACTGTTTTTTTGAAAAGATCAATGAAACTGAAAAATCTCTAGCCAGAATGATCAACTAACTCAAATCCACAAGAAGAAATGAAAAGCACTGGAATGGTACATCTGTCAGTAAATATAGACTATATATATAATGCTTCTCCTCAATTTTATTAAAAGACATAAGATTACATAAATATAATATTCTGTTTTTAAGTTTGTAACATACACAGATGTCATTTTTAAATTCAATTTATTTAAACTAAAAAAAAGTTCACACATTTATTCCAACCCCTACTCACCACCTCTGGCAACCATCCATATAAATATATGTAGATTCCATATATGACAAAGATCATACAGTATTTGTCTTTCTTTGTCAGACTCATTTCACTTCATATAATAATTTGTAAATTATATGGCAAAATAGAACAAAAGAGGAAAATGGATATGGAGCAGTAATAGAGAAAAGTTGCAATATTTTATTGGAATTAAGACAGTATTATTGTGAAGTAGATCATAATATATTGATTCATATTATAAATCCTGGAGTAAATAGAAAATCAACAGAGGAATTAAAATGAATACTAAAAATTTGGTTTTACATGAAATGAGTTAAGGAAGAATAAAGGAGCAACAAAGACAACAGATATAAAAAACAAATGGCAGTCGTAAAGCCAATTAATGACTATATCAAGTATAAATGGACTTATCACTCCAATCAAAAGTCAGAGCTTTATTTTATTCTATCTCATCTTACTTTGGAAACTTCATTTTCTGTCACTCTAATTTCCTTTTTCTTTGGGTACGCAGGCCTCTCACTGTTGTGGCCTCTCCGGTTGCGGAGCACAGGCTCCGGACACGCAGGCTCAGCGGCCATGGCTCACGGGCCCAGCCGCTCCGCGGCATGTGGGATTTTCCTGGACCGGGGCACGAACCCGTGTCCCCTGCATTGCCAGGCGGACTCTCAACCACTGCACCACCAGGGAAGCCCCCTATTTCCTTTTTAAGGGTCTGCAGAAGAACAGCTGCGGACCACTCAGCGGTTGCTCCTCCCATTCCGTGGCCTGAGCAGTGGCAGCTGCAGCCCATCTTCAGTGGCATCTTCACTGACCGCTGTGCGCTGTGGTTCTCAGTGGGGAACTAATGGGCAGGCACAGAGGGCACCTGCCGCCTTCAGACCAGGCTGCCACCTCGGGTTGAGCAGCAGTAAATTCAGGAGCTGGAGAAGTCCGTTCACCCTTAATTCCTCCTTGCTCACAGCCTTCTCAGCTGAGGCCTGCCCTTTCTTTACAAACACCTGTTGAGGATCTTCGCACAAGTCGAGAGTAGGCGGGACTCCCGCAGGTGCTCACGGGAGAGGGAACCGCGCATGCGCAGAACTTCCCGGGTCAGCGTCCGTCTAGCACGCCAGACCCGCAGAGCGAGCTCCCGGTTGTTGCACAGATGGCGGTGTAAACACAGCAAAGAGACTGGTTTGTGTTACACGGAGCAGTGGTCGGCAGGTTCACAGAAGATTTCTTTCACGCCGGTGGTCAGGCCTGGTGTCGGGAACCACCACGAGTCGCGGCTCCCGGAAGCCTGCCGGGCTCCGGTGAGTGAGGTTCCAGGAGCGAGGTGACCAGCAGTAGGAGTGGCGCCCATGGTAGCAGCAAACTTCCGCACAGCTCTCTGGCTGGTCTTCCTGGAGGTTATGATACTGACATCAGCCAGGTTTTCAATGGCGGTGATGGCAGAAGAGGACGGCAGAAGCTTCTCCCAGGTTCTCTTCAGATTTAGAGGTAATGCCATTACTTTTACTTCTTAGATAACTGTCCGATTTGGAAGTCAAGGTCGGTGCCACCTAAGTGGGTTCTTGCTGCCAGCTTTGAGGACATCCTCCTTCATTTGCAGGACATTAAAGGCTCAGGGCATTGTGAAAGTTTCTCTTTAAGTTATGCTGGGAACCCAGAACAATGCCTTACAGACTGCTGTCTGGGTAGCACAGAAAGGGAAAAGTCAAAGATTTTAAATTTGTAAATTGGACTAAGGAGCAAGATTAAATCATATTGAGTAGAAAAGATATGTTGGATTCAAAGATGCAAACGAAGACTTACCCATATATTACTATATTCTCTATCAATATGTTAAATCTATCCACCTTAGTTTTGAAAGATATTTTTTAGGGGATTATACATATCATGAGGCTTTGCCTATAAAATCTGTGTTACTAAGGGATTATTAAAAATGAAAGCCAATCAAATAACAGTATACTAAAAAGTTTATAGATATAGGAAAAGAAATGATTTTTAAGAAGTACATGAAATTTTAAAGTTCAGACATTTCAGATTGTAATGAAATGTTCTGTGATGGAAATACTCTGTAGCCAGTAAGTTTGGAAATGCTATATAGACTATATCCTCTGCAAGGGATTCATCATTCACATTAGCATCATGGAGTAGTCCTGCAAGAAAAGAACTATGACTGAGTTTAATGTACCATTTCTGTCATATTTGTCCATGAAATGTATGTATCTATAGTCTATATAACAATTGTATTTATATATAACAGTTACTAATACCCACATAAACAGATTTCCTTGCAGGATTCTCACACATTGATGTAAAGAAGAGCATACAGATCCTTCTCACTTAGTGTTCATTAAAATATAAGCTCTAAGAGGGCCTTTTTACCCCAAAGCTTAGTACGGTGCCTGGTATAGATTATATGTTTGCTTTTATTTTTGTTATATCTGTTTCTATATCTATCTAACTGCTGATCTATAGAGAGTGAGATAAATGGTTGAACGAATAAGTTACTTCATTCCAATTATGAAACAGATATAACATATTAGTATACATCTGAAGGAAAAATCAATACTAAGAAAATCAATATAAGAAAATCAATATAAAAATCAATATAAGAAAACCAAAACAATTGTTCACCACAAACAGGTAGCTTATTTTGTTTCTCCTATTTGTGGATCGTTAATTTTAAGTGAGTGATCTAAAATGAATACGCTTCAAATAACAATATGGAAAGGAATAGTGAAGTATCTTTTGCCATAACTATAGATGCTGGCATTAATAACATTGCCTAGAGAGAATCAGCATTCTACAGGATAATACAGTTGCTTCCTTGGTTGTAGAACACTAAATTGAATAGCAGTGGTGGTACAATTTGTTGAAATATGAGCTAATTGATTATTGATTTTTTAAATAGTTTGTCTCCCTTCTGTTTTAAATGGATAGCCAGACTTTGTTCTGTCTTGTCTCAGGAAAGCTGTGGCACAATAAAGATTACATAAAGTCCAAGGATGTTTCTCAAGAACAGATTGTATTGGGTGTCTAGGAAGAAAAGGAAAAGGCAGATGGGAAAATTCCTTTGAGGACAGCAGAGAGGAATGGATAAGACCTCTGATGTGACTCCTGGGTGTATGGGGAAGGATCAATTCTAGGCATAGGGCTTTCATGTTTAATAAAACTTCTCACACACTACATATGACAAAGAATTGAGTGACCCAGTTAATTGAGGAATTGTATAGTCTTCAACAATGACATTATTAAAGGCCACTATGATAGAAAGATAATTGAAATTCTCTTACATTTTCAGGAACTCAGAGTGCTCCTAGATTCTTAAGAAACCTTACAGAGGCTGAAGAAAAGCAAATGATGCTGACACTAATTATCCTGACAAACTAGTAGTTTAGGCTCATAGATGAATTAGAAGTTAATTAATGGAAACCTAGAAATGTGATATTCTATGATTTTAAAAGTTGACTTTAAACAAAGTGTTTTGTTAAGAATATAAAACATGGGGCTTCCCTGGTGGCTCAGTGGTTAAGAATACACCTGCCATATATCCTGAGAAAACCATAATTCAAAGAGAGTCATGTACCACAGTGTTCATTGCAGCTCTATTTACAATAGCCAGGACATGGAAACAACCTAAGTGTCCATCAACAGATGAATGGATAAAGAAGATGTGGCACATATATACAATGGAATATTACTCAGCCATAAAAGAAACGAAATTGAGTTATTTGTAGTGAGGTGGATGGACCTAGAGTCTGTCATACAGAGTGAAGTAAATCAGAAAGAGAAAAACAAATACCGTATGCTAACACATATATATGGAATCTAAAAAAAAAAAAAAGGTTCTGAAGAACCTAGGGACAGGACAGGAATAAAGAGGCAGATGTAGAGAATGCACTTGAGACACAGGGAGGGGATAGGGTAAGCTGGGACGAAGTGAGAGAGTGGCATGGACATATACACTAGCAAATGTAAAATCGATAGCTAGTGGGAAGCAGCCACATAGCACAGGGAGATCAGCTTGGTGCTTTGTGACCGCCTAGAGGGGTGGGATAGGGAGGGTGGGAGGGAGATGCAAGTGGGAGGAGATATGGGGACATATGTATATGTATGGCTGATTCACTTGTTATAAAGCAGAAACTAACACAGCCATTGTAAGCAATTATACGCCAATAAAGATGTTAAAAAAAAAATGAATACGACTGCCAATGCAGGGGATACAGGTTCGAGCCCTGGTCTGGGAAGATCCCACATGCCATGGAGCAACCAAGCCCATGTGCCACAACTACTGAGCCTGTGCTCTAGAGCCTGCGAGCCACAACTACTGAAGCCCGCATGCCTAGAGCCTGTGCTCCGCAACAAGAGAAGCCACTGCAATGAGAAGCCCATGCACCACGATGAAGAGTAGCCCCTGCTCGTATCAATTAGAGAAAGCCCACACACAGCAATGAAGACCCAACACAGCCAAAAATAAAAAAAATTATAAAAAATGTATAAAACATTTTAGATAAGTGGACAATTTACAAAATATATTGAGGCAGAGAAAATATTTCCTACAATACTGTAATGATGGATACATGTCATTGTACACTTGTTCAAAACCATAGAATGTACAGCACCAAGAGTGAACCCTAATGTAAACCAAGGATTTTGAGTGATTATGATGTGTACGTAGGTTCATCAACTGTAAAAATATATCACTCTGGTGGGGGATGTTGATAATGAGGGAAGCTCTACATGTGTGGGGAAGGAGGGGGTATATGGGAAATACCAGTATCTTCCCCTCAACTTTTCTGTGAACCTAAAACTACTCTTAAAAATAATATATATATGCAAAATAAATGTATATATTTATGAATATATATATATAGAGAGAGAGAGAAAGAGAGAGACAAAAACTGTAGTGGGAGGGTAATTTTTACTAGGTACAAATAAATTTGGACATCAGCAGCAACCATAAGTTAAGGAAAATGTTGCTTTCAGATGTCTGTTGTTTTTGTAGACATCCAAATCCTAGAGGCTTCAAAGAGAGCCAAGCACTGACAATATCGATGAAGTATAAGAGTAAAAATGTCTGATGATGCAAGCAAAGCCAGACAGAGTCATCTTAACACAAATTTTGCACTGGTAAGACTGAGACTGGAGGCAATATTCATCGCATTGTTTATGTAAAATGGCAGCCAAGTGAACTGAAGTGGTTTGGAAAAAAAATACATAATTAACACAATTGTGTGCCATAAAAGTTTACATATGGATGAAACCAGATTGCTTGAGAAAAGTGCCTGTTAGGACCTCATTTTTAAAAAGAAAATAGCTTAACTAGGATTGAAGTCTATGGAAATAAGGCTTATGTCTTTAACTTGGGGTAAGTAGGAGACTGCAAGTCAGTAGCACAGCTTGTTTATTACACACACACACACACAAAACACGTTTAGAGGTCTCTTTGTTTTTGCTTCACATAAAATTCAAGTTGTGCAAAATTATCTTAAATGGAACAATTGTGAAAGAAAGGATTTATCTCTAATTAGTTACTTCTAAGAGAGGATTATTAAACTGTTCCTGGAATTATTTCAATTTGTCATTGTTGATTTAATTTTGAATATTTTTCCCTTTCCTGTTTTCATTCAATGATGTTTTATGGCAAAAACATTTAGAATTAAAATAGATTTAATTAATAAATTTTATTTGACATGGTACAATCTTTATAACTTCTAATAGGAGAAATAACCTGAAATAAGAGAGATCTAGTGAAGGCATGAATAATGAAAAACATTCACATGGGAGGCCCTACTTATACTGCAATGCTGTGTACACAAGATTTTTTTTTAACGTCTTTATTGGAGTATAATTGCTTTATAATGGTGTGTTAGTTTCTGCTCTATAACAAAGTGAATCAGCTATATACATACATATATCACCATATCTCCTCCCTCTTTTGTCTCCCTCCACCCTCCCTATCCCACCCTTGCCTCTAGGTGGTCAAAAAGCACCCAGGTGATCTCCCTGTGCTATGCAGCTGCTTCCACTAGCTATCAATTTACATTTGGTAATATATATCAGTCCATGCCACTCTCTCACTTTGTCCCAGCTACCGCATCCCCTCCACGTCTCAAGTCCATTCTCTACATCTGTGTCTTATTCCTGTCCTGTCCCTAGGTTCTACAGAACCATTTTTTTTTTTTAGATTCCATATATATGTGTTACCATACAGTATTGTTTTCTCTTTCTGATTTACTTCACTCTCGTATGACAGACTCCTAGGTCCATCCACCTCACTACAAATACTCAATTTCGTTTCTTTTTTATGGCTGAGTAATATTACTTTTGTGTTTATATACCACATCTTCTTTATCCATTAATCTGTCGATGGACACTTAGGTTGCTTCCATGTCCTGGCCATTGTAAATAGTGCTGCAGTGAACATTGTGGTACATGACCCTTTTTGAATTATGGTTTTCTCAGGTGTATGCCCAGTAGTGGGATTGCTGGGTCATATGGTAGTTCTATTTTTAGTCTTTTAAGGAACCTCTAAACTGTTCTTGATAGTGGCTGTATCAATTTACATTCCCACCAACAGTACAAAAGGGTTCCCCTTTCTCCACACCCTCTCCAGCATCATTGTTTGTAGATTTTTTGATGATGGCCATTCTCACTGGGGTGAGGTGATATCTTATTGTAGTTTTGATTTGCATTTCTCTAATGATTAGTGATGTTGAGCATCCTTTCATGTGTTTGCTGGCGATCTGGATGTCTTCTTTGGAGAAATGTCTATTTAGGTCTTCGGGCCCATTTTGGATTGGGTTGTTTTTTTTTTTTTGATATTGAGCTGGCATGAGCTGCTTATATGTTGTGGAGATTAATCAGTTGGCTTCATTTGCAAATATATTCTTCCATTCTGTAGGTTGTCTTTTTGTCTTGTTTATAGTTTCCTTTGCTGTGCAGAAGCTCTTGAGTTTCGTTAAGTCCCATTTGTTTATTTTGTTTTTATTTCCATTTCTCTAGGAGGTGGGTCAAAAGGATCTTCCTGTGATTTATGTCATAGAGTGTTCTACCTATGTTTTCCTCTAAGAGTTTTATAGTGTCTGGCCTTACATTTAGGTCTTTAATCCATTTTGAGTTACTTTTGTATACGGTGTTAGGGAGTGTTCTAATTTCATTCTTTTACATGTAGCTGTCCAGTTTTCCCAGCATCACTTATTGAAGAGGCTGTCTTTTCTCCATTGTATAGTCTTAACTCCTTTGTCAAAGATAAGGTGAACATATGTGTGTGGGTTTATCTCTGGGCTTCCTCTCCTCTTCCATTGATCTATATTTCTGTTTTTCTGCCAGTACCGTACTTATTGATTACTGTAGCTTTTTAATATATTCTGAAGTCAGGGAGCCTGATTCTTCCAGCACCATTTTTCTTTCTCAAGATTGCTTTGGCATTTCAGGGTCTTTTGTGTTTTCATACAAATTGTGAAATTTTTGGTTCTAGTTCTGTGAAAAATGCCATTGGTTGTTTGATAGGGGATCGCATCAAATCTGTAGATTGCTTGGGGTAGTATAGTCATTTTCACAATGTTGATTCTTCCCATCCAAGAACATGGTATATCTCTCCATCTATTTGTATCATCTTTAGTTTCTTTCATCAGTGTCTTATAGTTTTCTGCGTACAGGTCTTTTGTCTCCTTAGTTAGGTTTATTCCTAGGTATTTTATTCTTTTTGTTGAAATGGTAAATGGTAGTGTTTCCTTAATTTCTCTTTCAGATTTTTCATCATTAATGTATAGGAATGCAAGAGATTTCTGTGCATTAATTTTGTATCCTGCTACTTTATACCAAATTCATTGATTATCCCTAGTAGTTTTCTAGTAGCATCTTTAGGATTCTCTATGTACAATATCATGTCATTGGCAAACAGTGACAGCTTTACTTTTTTTTCTGATTTGGATTCCTTTTATTTCTTTTTCTTCTCTGATTGCTGTGGCTAAAACTTCCAAAATTATGTTGAATAATAGTGATGAGAGTGGTCAACCTTGTCTTGTTCCTGATCTTAGAGGAAATGGTTTCAGTTTTTCACCATTGAGGACAATGTTGGCTGTAGGTTTGTCATATATGGCCTTTATTTTGTTGAAGTAAGTTCCCTCTATGCCTACTTTCTGGAGGGTTTTATCATAAATGGGTGTTGAATTTAGTCAGAAGATTTTTCTGCGTCTATTGAGATGATCATATGGTTTTCCTCCTTCCGTTTGTTACTATGGTGTATCACATTGATTGATTTGCATATATTGAAGAATCCTGGCATTCCTGGTATAAACCACACTTGAACATGGTGTATGACTCCTTTAATGTGCTGTTGCATTCTGTTTGCTGGTATTTTGTTGAGGAGTTTTGCCTTTATGTTCATCAGTGATATTGGCCTGTCTTTTTTTTTCTTTGTGACATCTTCGTCTGGTTTTGGTATCAGGGTGATGGTGGCCTCGTAGAATGGGTTTGGGAGTGCTCCTCCCTCTGCTATATTTTGGAAGAGTTTGAGAAGGATAGATGTTAGCTCTTCTCTAAATGTTTGATAGAATTCGCCTGTAAATCCATCTGGTCCTGGGCTTTTGTTTGTTGGAAGATTTTTAATCACAGTTTCAATTTCAGTGCTTGTGATTGGTCTGTTCATATTTTCTATTTCTTCCTCGTTCAGTCTTGGAAGGTTGTGCATTTCTAAGAATTTGTCCATTTCTTCCAGGTTGTCCATTTTATTGGCATAGAGTTGCTTGTAGTAATCTCTCATGATCCTCTGTGTTTCTGCTGTGTCAGTTTTTACTTCTCCTTTTTCATTTCTAATTCTGTTGATTTGAGTCTTCTCCCTTTTTTTCTTGATGAGTCTGGCTAATGGTTTATCAATTTTGTTTACCTTCTCAAAGATCCAGCTCTTAGTTTTATTGATCTTTGCTATCATTCCTTCATTTCTTTTTCATTTATTTCTCATCTGATCTTTATGATTCCTTTCCTTCTGCTAACTTGTTGGAGTTTTTGTTCCTCTTTCTCTAATTGCTTTTGGTGTAAGGTTAGGTTGTTTATTTGAGATGATTCTTGTTTCTTGAGGTAGGATTGTATTGCTATAAACTTAGTGCTTAGAACTGCTTTTGCTGCATCCCTTAGGTTTTGGGTCATCATGGTTTCATTGTCATTTGCTTCTTGGTATTTTTAAATTTCCTCTTTGAATTGTTCAGTGATCTCTTGGTTATTTAATAGTGTATTGTTTAGCCTTCATGTGTTTATATTTTTACAGATTTTTTCCATAATTGATATCTAGTCTCATAGCGTTGTGGTCGGAAAAGATACTTGATACGATTTCAATTTTCTTAAATTTACCTGTGCTTGATTTGTGACCCAAGATATGACCTATCCTGGAGAATGTTCCATGAGCACTTGAGAAGAAAGTGTATTCTGTTGTTTTTGGATGGAATGTCCTATAAATATTAAGTAAGTCCATCTTCTTTAATGTATCATTTAAAGCTAGTGTTTCCTTATTTATTTTCATTTTGGATGATCTGTCCATTGGTGAAAATGGGGTGTTAAAGTACCCAACTATGATTGTGTTACTGTTGATTTCCCCTTTTATGGCTGTTAGAATTTGCCTTATGTATTGAGGTGCTCCTTTATTGGGTGCATAAATATTTACAATTGTTATATCTTCTTCTTGGATTGATCCCTTGATCATTATGTAGTGTCCTTCTTTGTCTCTTCTAGTAGGCTTTTTTTTGGTCTATTTTGTCTGATATGAGAATTGCTACTCCAGCTTTCTTCTGATTTCCTTTTTATGGAATATCTTTTTCCATCCCTTCACTTTCAGTCTGTATGTGTCCCTAGGTCTGAAGTGGTTCTCTTGTAGACAGCATTTATACGAGTCTTGCTTTTGTATCCATTCAGCCAGTCTATGTCTTTTGGTTGGAGCATTTAATCCATTTATATTTAAGGCAATTATCGGTATATATGTTCCTGTTACCATTTTCTTAATTGTTTTGGGTTTCTTATTGTAGGTCGTTTCCTTCTCTTGTGCTTCCTGCTAGTGAAGTTCCTTTAGCATTTGTTGTAAAGCTGGTTTGGTGGTGCTGAATTCTCTTAGCTTTTGCTTGTCTGTAAAGGTTTTAATTTCTCTGTCAAATCTGAATGAGATCTTTGCTGAGTAGAGTAATCTTGGTTATAGGTTTTTCCCTTTCATCACTTTAAATATGCCTTTCCATTCCCTTCTGGCTCACAGAGTTTCTGCTGAAAGTTTAGTTGTTAACCTTATGGGGATTCCCTTGTATATTATTTGTTTTTTTTCCCTTGCTGCTTTTAATATTTTTTCTTTGTATTTAATTTTTGGTAGTTTGATTAATATGTGTCTTGGCATGTTTCTCCTTGGATTTATCATGTATGTGACTCTCTGCACTTCCTGGACTTGATTAACTATTTCCTTTCCCATATTAGGGAAGTTTTCAACTATTATCTCTTAAATTTTTTCTCAGCCCCTTTCTTTTTCTCTTCTTCTGTGACCCCTATAATTCAAATGTTGGTGCATTTAATGTTGTCCAAGAGGTCTCTGAGACTATCCTCAATTCTTTTCATTTTTTCTTTATTCTGCTCTGCAGTAGTTATTTCCACTATTTTATATTCCAGGTCACTTATCTGTTCTTCTGCCTCAGTTATTCTGCTATTGATCCCTTGATCATTATGTAGTATCCTTCATTATATCTTGTAACAGTCTTCATTTTAAAGTCTATTTTATCTGCTACGAGTATTGCTACTCTAGCTTTCTTCTGATCTCCATTTGCATAGAGTATGTTTTTCTATTCCTTCACTTTCAGTCTGTATGTGTCCCTAGGTCTGAAGTGGGTCTCTTGTAGACAGCATGTATACAGGTCTTGTTTTGTATCCATTCAGCCAGTCTGTGTCTTTTGGTTGGGGCATTTAATCCATTTACATTGAAGGTTATTATTGATATATATGTTCTTTTTACCATTTTCTTAATTGTTTTGAGTTTGTTTTTGTGGGTCTTTTTCTTCCCTTGTGTTTCCTGCCCAGGGAATTTCCTTTAGCATTTGTTGTAAAGCTGGTTTGGTAGTGCTGAATTCTGTTAGCTTTTGCTTGTCTGAAAAGCTTTTGATTTCTCCACTGAATCTGAATGAGATCCTTACTGGGTAGAGTAATCTTGGTGGTAGGTTTTTCTCTTTCATCACTTTAAGTATATCCTGCTCCTCTCTTCTGGCCTGCAGATTTTCTGCTGAATAATCAGCTGATAATCTTATGGGGATTCCTTTGTATGTTATTTTTTGTTTTTCCCTTGTTGCTTTTTTTTTTTTTAAAAGAATGAATTTATTTATTTATTTATTTATTTATTTATTTATTTATTGGCTGTGTTCGGTCTTCATTGCTGCCTGCGGGCTTTCTCTAGTTGTGGCAAGCAGGGGCAGCTCTTCATTGCAGTGCATGGGCTTCTCATTGTGGTGGCTTCTCTTGTTGGAGAGCATGGGCTCTAGGCGTGTGGGCTTCAGTAGTTGTGGCTCACGGGCTCTAGAGTGCAGGCTTAGTAGTTGTGGTGCATGGGCTAGTTGCTCCACAGCATGTGGGATTTTCCCAGACCAGGGCTCGAACCCATGTCCCTTGCATTGGCAGGCAGATTCTTAAGCACTGTGCCACCAGGGAAGCCCCCCTTGTTGCTTTTAATACTTTTCTTTGAATTTAATTTTTGTTAGTTTGTTAATATGTGTCTTTGTATGTTTCTCCTAGGGCTTATCCTGTATGGGACTGTCTGCACTTCCTGGACATGGGTGAGTATTTTCTTCCCTATGTTAGGGAAGTTTTCCACTATAATCTCTTCAAATATTTTCTCAGACCCATTCTTTTTCTCTTCTTCTGGGATCTCTATAATTCAAATGTTGGTGAGTGTGGCATTGTCCCAGAGGTCTCCAAGATTGTCATCAATTCTTTTCATTCTTTTTTCTTTATTCTGCTCCTCAGCAGTTATTTCCACCATTTTGTCTTCCAGCTCACTTACTCATTCTTCTACCTCAGTTATTCTGTTATTGATTCCTTCTACTGTATTTTTCATTTCTGTTATTGTGTTTTCGTCTCTGTTTTTTCTTTAGTTCTTCTAGCTCTTTGTTAAATATTTCTTGTATTTTCTTAGTCTGTGCCTCCATTCTATTTCCAAGATTCTGGATCATCTTTACTATCATTACTCTGAATTCTTTTTCTGGTAGATTACCTGTTTCCTCTTCATTTATTTGGTCTTCTAGGTTTTTACCTTGCTCCTTCATCTGTGACATATTTTTGCTGTCTCTCTTTTTTTTTTTTTTTTTTTTGATGGGTGGGATTGTGTTCCTGTCTTACTGGTTGTTTGGCCTGAGGCTTCAAACACTGGAGTTTGTAGGCTGTTGGGTGGAGCTGAGTCTTGGTGCCAAGATGAGGACCTCCGGGAGACCTCACTCTGATGAATATTCCCGGTTTGCTTGGGGGCTCCTGCCATCTCCTTGGGCATCGAGGTCCCCCACCAGCATCCGGAAGGCCCCCTACTTGTGGGCAGATGTGAGCTCCACATCCAATTTCTTTATACTTTTTGATTTTTCACAAAAGATCATTCATTATACAAAAGCATTAAAAATACACTAGGCATTTTTGTCAGCATCCTCCCCCAAACCTGGGTAATATTTAATTTTCAAATTAAATATTTTACTTATCAATTAAACTGAAGAATATTTTTTACCTTATTATCACCATATTTACCAGCTACCCACTAGTTCTTCCAAGTTAAATTTTAATCAACCAAGAAATTTTAGTGAGCTACAGATTTCACCTAATTATTATTCTTTATTCCTTATTATTTTTCAGAAATATGGTCATACTATTATCATATCATCAAGTAGAACAATATGGTTATCTCATCTTAAATATATATATGTATTTAATTTTTAATGTCTTTTTTATTCCTAAGTATAAGGAGACCACCTATTTAACCAATATTTAAATTGCTTCTATAAATAGAAAGCTACATATTATGCTATCATTTTATTCTTACGTATACTGTAGGATCCACAGCTGTGTTTTATTTAAATGTGGTAGAAGTATTCTTTTTTAGTGGAATTCAGTTTAAAAAATCAAGATGATTGTAATGCATATTTCTGCCTTTTAAACTTTAAGCACCCATATTTTGGACACCATTTATTTAAGACTAGCTTGTTCAAACACAAGACAAACCCAGTTCATATGGGCCATTTTCTAGGATCTGTGAACATGCCACGGCCTGCTTTCATATTTTTCTTATAAGAAAAAAACGATAACTTTAAGTCAAATTTTTGCTTAGGACACTTTTATTTCAGAGAAACCCATTTTTAAAAAGTCTTTCCCCATTTTCTCTTTCAAAAAATCCCTTCATTTTCAGTTATGTGGAAGGTGAAATATTTGTGGTTTAAATGCAAATATTGTAGCTCAAATTCAAGCACTGTGACTGCTTTTGCAGTGGATGGCAAAACAAAAACAAAACAAAACACACATACACGTTATTTAACGCTTATAAATGAGTTCCATTCTAAGGCACTTCTGGGTTCAAGTTCTTTGAGGTGTCCATTTACACATAAGTAGGCCTCATATTTTAATATTCTCTAAATTGAACATGACCATAAAATACTAATCTTTCTAAATGTCCCTTTGCTTTGTGTGCAATCACCATTTTCTTTTTAGTTTCTTTTATTTAAAAATTAGACAAAAACAAAAAGAAACTAAAACTTACAATTTTTGAATCTTCTCTTTCCTTCATCTCCCTCCTGATTGTTTAATTAAATTTTTTATTGTTAAGCTTAGCATAAAGAGAAGTGTAAAAAGCATAAATAAGTAACCACAATGGTAAGTTTGTGATAACTAAGAGATCAAGGAAGGGACTTTCCCGCTGAAGGGACCTCAGAAGTCTTCTTAGGCCACTTCCCTCCTCCACTAAGGGAACCACAGTACCAATCTCTAAAGAAGAGTTTTGTTGGTCTTTGAATTTTTATGTGTCATTATTCATTCACGTCTTTCTCTTAATATTTGTGACCATAATCCATATTGTATAAGCATGATATAATTTGTTTTATTCTATATAGTATTTGATTATGCAAATATTTCACAATTTACTTGTCTTTCTACTGATGATGGACATTATTACTTTAGAGTTTTGCTGTATTACGAACAGCACTCTTTATATAAGATTAGCTAGTTCAGACAAAAGATAAACCTAATTCTAGCACAATGTAATTTGGAGAATAGGTACTTATATTTCTATTGAATAAATGCCCAAGCATGGAATTGCAGGGTCATAAGGTATGTGCTCTTTATAGCCTTAGGAGATAGGATAGTATAAAAGAGTTCCAGAGCAGACATAGGTATTCTCACCCAACAGCAGTGTATGCTATTTACTCTCCATTTTGGTCACTTCTTCTTTTCTTTCTTTCTTTCTCTCTTTCTCCTTTTCTTCCTTCTTCTTTTTTTTTTTTAACAGATGTATTCAGGTACAATTGATGACAATAAACTCGTGTGCGGGAGGGGGCGGAGGTACAATTTGATGAGTTTTGGCACACACATATGCTCACGAAACCATTTCAAAATCAAAAATAGCAAACATTTTCATTAACCTCAAATGCTTCCTTTTGTCCCTTTTAAATTTTTCCCTCCTTCCACCCCCATCCTTGGATAACTTCTGATCTGCTTTTTGTCACTACAGATTGTATTTTTGTATTTTGTATATTTGGTTATTTCTTCTATGAGCTATCATTTGCTCATTTTTCTATCATTATCTGTCTTTTCTCTCATTGCTTTGTAAAGATTCTGTATGTTTTTAATATTTGCCTTTTGTCAAATGCGTGTGTTACAATAGTTCCCGACCAAGGTAATATCTGCTTTTATATTTGTTATGGGTATTCTCTTTCTTCCAGGGTATATATTGATATGACATTGGGTTGATTATTAGCTACAACATTATATTCCAGGTATTAAGGCTGAAACATTTTAATTTTTGGTAAACATTCTGTAAGCTAACTTGATAATACAAAATCAAAGGATACACCACTTTTTTTTTTTTTAATTTATTTTTGGCTGCGTTAGATCTTTGTTGCTGCCCGCGGGCTTTCTCTAGTTGTGGCGAGTGGGGGCTACTCTTCGTTGCAGTGCGTGGGCTTCTCATTGCAGTGGCTTCTCTTGTTGTGGAGCGTGGGCTCTAGGTGTGTGGGCTCAGTAGCTGTGGCTTGTGGGCTCTAGAGCGCAGGCTCAGTAGTTGTGGTACACGGGCTTAGTTGCTCCGTGGCATGCGGGATCTTCCTGGACCAGGGCTCGAACCCGTGTCTCCTGCATTAGGCAGGTGGATTCTTAACCACTGCGCCACCAGGGAAGCCTGATACACCACTTTTGAGCCACAAGCTTTATTAAGATCTAATAAAAAAAAAAAAAAGAAGGCATTAGTTCATCTACTTTTTCTAGTATGCCACATTATAAAGCCTTTTCCTTCAGTGGAATTGAATTCACCCTTTATTTTATTATTTTTTTTAAGAAGATGTTGGGGGTAGGAGTTTATTAATTAATTTGTTTGTTTTTGCTGTATTGCGTCTTCGTTTCTTTGCGTGGGCCTTCTCTAGTTGTGGCGAGTGGGGGCCACTCTTCATTGCGGTGCGTGGGCCTCTCACTATCGCAGCCTCTCTTGTGGCGGAGCACAGGCTCCAGACGCGCAGGCTCAGTAGTTGTGGTGCACAGGCTTAGTTGCTCGGCAGCGTGTGGGATCCTCCCAGACCAGGGCTCGAACCTGGGTCCCCTGCATTAGCAGGCAGATTCTCAACCACTGTGCCACCAGGGAAGCCCGAATTCACCCTTTAAATATCATACTGACAATTATTTTTTTTAGAGACAGATTTATCATGATGCATACATTTTAGGACCTCACACTTATATGTGCCCTTTCCAAGGTCCAAATATTTATTTATATCTTTATAAATACATTTAAAATTTTATTTCTCTTAAAAAGTGCCTCCATGTATGTAAGCTTCAGGTGTGAGAAAACCTGGGTGTGATGCATATCATCTTATGACATCTCTAGTTGCTTTTCCCCCACAAATAGTAGTAAAAACCAAAACTATCTACATGCTTAAACCCTTCACTACTCATGAAGTTACTATAACACAGCAGGTAAGACAGTGAGAGCCGAGTCATTAATTGACTGATGGCATACACTAGAGCTTTCTAATGAGGGAAATAGTAAGTAGAAATGGCCATAATTAGTTCTAGTAATGAAAATTTCAAGTCAGCTAAATCACAAGCACTATTACATTTCACCAAATGTATAAACTTCCAGAATATGGAGAGTTTTAATATTTTTCCCCACTGAGCAGTTTTGATAAATCATGTGTCTTGAATGGGAAAGTGTATCTTTCTGACTTCTGCAACATTTCAGACTATAGGTATTTAGAGAAATTTAATGAATTAAGCTATTCATAATTAAGTATTCAACCTACAGGGATTTTCTAATCGGTTCCATATATCTTAAGAACAGATTGCCCATTGGAAATAATTGTAACCTGAATTAATAGCCAATATTACATAAACCCTTATACATGAAAGTAAAATCCTTGAGAAGCAATATTATAACTAAATTTGCACTGTTCAAGAGCAGCAAAAAAATCCATTCACCTTTCTGAGTGGAACACAAGAATTCTTTCCAAGAACTGCTTAATGTGACACATTCATATAATTAATGTTTTATAAAGGAAATTTCACAGCAGACACTTGAGGCTATGCAGTTTCATTATCTCTGGATACAATATACTGCATTCTCTGCTTATTACTTTAAATTTTAGGTCTTGTTGTAGTGCAGAATATTACCTTGAAGCAATAAACAGTTGTATACCAATTACATAAATCTTAAATCCCCATGGTCAACCACTTTCTGGTTTTGGTTTTGTTTTCTTATCTTATTTTCTAAAGCTTTGGTCACACTTGGCATTTGTCTCTCCCTTCTGAAGGTCTGTTGGTCTCACTGTCATGACTTTTCTCACTTCTGGCTCCTTTCTTTCCATTCCCCTTGTTTATCTCTTTATCAACTAACACCCCTAACTTGTGGCTCTGTCCACGTCTCTTTTATTTGTTTTTCACAATATTCACTGATATTTCACTGGTGTATCAACTTCCTCTATTCTTGAGAACAAAGCAACAGCAGTGGCATCATGTGTTGTATTCTTACATTTTTCAAACCTAAACCGTCCACAATCTGAATTCAGCTTGCCTTTCAAAAATTATCTTCCATTGCTGCTACCCATAATCCTGTAGTCACTAAGTATCTCTGGCATGTTTGATGAATTCTAAGATTTTCACTTATACAAATGTTAATTAATTCACTCTTAGGATTCTGTTCTTTTACTGGAATCTTTAAGGTCTGGCTTATCCCCCACCTCCTTCTTGATCTCTACCCCAGTTACCCTAGCTCTGAGAGAGGGCTTCCTTTAACTATATAGCACTTATAACTACTATAGCACTTTTAAAGATAAAAATAATAGTCCAGTTTGTGTCTTAAAGTCTGTGTCTAATTCTAGCAATTGAAAATAATCCACTCAAACAATAAAATAGATATTGTTTAAAAAATTGTTCTGTGTATAACAATTGACAATGTATGGAAAGTGGTACTTGGCTCAGGGTGTTGGTAAAGGGATGAGTTTAATTTTTTAACTTCTTCTCATTGTAGGTTACGAAATGCTGGGGTTAATATCAAACCTCACAAATAGATAACAGTGAGAAAAGCCAAAAAGATAAATCTCGGTTACATACTAAATAAGTTCCAAGAGCAAAGCAGAAAAACCTAGATCAGTGCACAAATCTAAAAAGCAGAGTAAAACTGCAGGCAATACTCAGGTCAAGAAAAGATAGGATTGGTTAAGCTTGATGAAGTGTAGGGATGAACCTAGGAGGAGACTGGCACTCTTGTGATACAGAAGGGTTTATCGCATTTGCTACATAGTTCTTTGAGGTATTAGAAGTACCTAACATTAGAAGTACTAGTTGGATGCATTTCTCCAGACATAAAGAACAGATGCTAGCAGAACATACGTATGCGAACATTAGCATAAAATAATTATTGATATAAAAACATATGCAACTAAACATAGTTCACACTTTTGCAAATTAAATGTGAGACATTATAATTTCCAGAAAATCTCCCTAGCAACTTCTGTTTGCTTTTGACAAGACAGAAAACTTAAGAAGCCCTCTCAAGTCTCTGTTGAAGGCAAGATGAATTCCAGACCAGCTATAATCATAAAATGTCCCCCCAACATATTCAGAAAGAAGAGTAACTTATCAAGAATCACATGCCAACTCCTATGCTAAATAACTTCACATTTATTTCATTATTTAATACACAGAAAACATCATGATATATTGTAGAGAACAGTCACTCATTCCACAAAATGTTTTTCATATATAATTATTCAAATACTATAATGATAATTATATTCCTTGTGGTAATATATTTTTTTTGCGGGGGGGAAACTGCCTTTAATGACATCTGGAATGGCAGAGGACCCTTTCCCAAGAGAAACAACCATAATCAGTGGAAATTATTTTTAAAAGACAAAACACTTAAAGCCTCTGAATATTGCCCTAAAGACATACAAGTGAAGAAGAATGTTTTACAGAAAAAAATAAATTCGCTAAATACTGGTAAGAATATCCAAAGACTGTGGCACTTGAGCCACTCAATATGATAGCATCACTACAGGTTGGTGTGGCCAAGATCACAGGGCTCTCCCTCCCTCCAGTTCCCAGCCTTGGGCTATAGTATCTCTCCAGGAGCTGGAGGACATCAGCGTTGCCTGTCCTCCTCAGCTCTGTGCTGCAGGAGCTCTCTTACAGGCAGTAGACAGGGAGAGATCTGGGGCTCCCTTTCCCCATCTATCCCCAATTCCTATGGTGGAGTTTCTGTTCCAGGGACTGCAGCCTCAGAATAGAGTCCTGACATCCCTGCTTAACATTATTCACAGGGTAAAGGTTTTATGCCCCCAAGGCAAGCTCAGAGGATCATGAGCTACTGCCCTTGCCCAGAGCCCTGCTTGTACAGGAGGGGTTTCCTTCTGAGGTCAGGCCACTGTCTCTGCCCTTATCCCAACTGCACAGCAGTGGTGAAGGAGATTGACCTAAGGGGAGAGGAAGGTAGTAAGAAGTAAGAGCTGTGAGACTCTCCCCAAGGGGACAGGCTGAATTTGGAACAGAGCGCGGGGAAGTTTAAGCATCAGGGCACTTGAAAACAGTGGAAATTTGGGTAGGAAACATTAAGAAGAGTCTGGTAACAACAGACTAGAGCAACAATCTAAACTTCGACCAACTCATATTTTAACAGAGAGAATCAGGCAGAAAGACAGCTGAGGGGAGCCTCCTTGGGGCCAGATTAAACCTCAGAAAAAATGACCTTAAAGACGATTCCATTTTTTAAAAATAAACATTTTGCCCCTCCCTCTCTTCCTTCCTGTCTAGCTTTTTTTCTACTTTAAATGTAAAAACCACCTTGGTACAGCAGAGACACACACGCAGGGCAGGTAGAAGGGCTGCATGTAAGGACTTGCCTCGGCTGCTGCCACTCTGTAACTTAATAGTTATAAACCTCAGCTGAAGAGGTTTGACTGAGGCAGTAAATCAGGCCCTCCAGAGTCACTGGCTGGGAAGGTTCCAGAACCTCCGGCTGGTTCAGATCTCGTAATGCCCCGGGGGCTGAGCTCACAGCAGTGGTGCAGTAGGGGCCCCTGAGCAGTGATAGTGAACACTGAGCCACGTGCTGAGTGGTGCCAACCTGGGCACTGATTGGCTCACCCTGCCCATCAGTGTACTGGGTGGGGCGAATGCAACTGATGTAAGCTGTGTTCACAACAAAATACTAGAATAGTCAACTCATCAGCATATAGAAAGTATTATACACCATAACAAAATCGGGGTTATCCCAGGAATGCAACGAAATAACTGTGATACGTCATATTAATTGAATAAATAAAAACAACTACATGATAATCTCAATAGATGCAGAAAAAAATTTTGACAAATTTAAACACCCTTTCATGACAAAAATACTCAGTAAGTTAGGAGTAAATGGAAACTTTCTCAACATGATAAAAAGATATCTGTGAAAATACCACAGCTAACATTATAGTTGAGAGAAGAAGACTAAACACTTTGAGAGCAGGAAACAGACAGATAAAGGCAAGACATTTGACCCTTACAAGGTGCTCTTACATTGAAATTAAAACACTAAGAGTAGCTGATACAAAAAAATGCATAATTGGCATCTACATGCTCACATAGTTTCTTTTATCAGCTGTACAAACTGTGAAATGCCTTGGCCAAATAAATTATGCATATTAATCCACATTAAATAAAATGTGTATGTGTAAGTTTTCTGAGAAAAGTAAAATTGTGTAAAATATAAATATTTTAATATTCATATAGGCTGTATGCATATACATTTATGGTTATTTTTAATTTCAGAGTACAATGTTTTCCATACCTAACCAGTTCTTGCTATAAGAACTAGTTACTTGACATATTAAAGGCAGTAATGACTAGTAGTAACGGTATAGCATTGAAGATGATATAAGATTCTCTTAAGAAAATTTACAAACATCAAAGTGTGATAGAAATATTACTATGTATTTTTAAAATAAAAAAACTTACACATAGATCATGTGAGTATAAATATCCATGTTGATTCCATGTTGATTCTGTTGTTGGAGAAATTATCACTGTTCTACTTAAGAAATATAAGTATATTGCTAGAACCATGTTCTTCTCTAGGAAGAAAAGGAGAATGATTTGTTAATAGGTGGGGGGTAGTTTTCCCTGATATTTATTAATAAAGCCTTTCTCTAAAGTAATGAATTAAGAATCTGAGACTATTTCATAGTAAATGTCTCTGTTATCAGCTTCAAAGCAAACTGTATATGGTAGCCCAGTTGAAAGATTTCTCTAATTCTATATATGTGGCTTTTACACCCTTAATTTTCCCCTGAATTTGTTTTTCCTTGAGTATCAAGCTTCTTGAATCTTGTACTATTGAGAATATTTCTTACTAAAGTAATTATAATTACTAATTTGATAAAAACTATACATGTTTTAGGATGCTAAGTTAAGAATTATTGTATATCATTAGTTTATTCAATATAATTAATTGTATTTGCATAAATACAAAAAAGTTAAAATGAGAAAAACATAATTGGAAAGCATTAAGTGCAGCTGTGTATTTAATGCAAGGGTTTTTTTATGGCTATTTCTAGTCTAAGTGGGAAATAGTATATAAAAAATACCACCTGTGCATACGAAAGAATTTTAATAATTAAATGACATTTTCCATATATTTGCAAGTGATTTTTTCTGGTTTTCTAAAATATATTAAGATAACCCCAAATTATGAAATTATAATCCAAGCTCCATAGCCCAAGATATGAGCATGTTATGTTTTTAAGTGGAACAAGAATACCTATTTGTTTTAGTTTATGCTCAAAGTATTAATTTTACAAGAAAAAGTATAATTAAAATCAGTATTTTCCTCCAATTTTCTTGTTTTTTTCTTTTTTACACATATATGAAGTTATTAGACAGTTACAATCTGAGTGTGGGCTGGGTATCAGTAATATCATTGCATCAATGCTGAACTTCCAGTGGAATTCTCTGGTGGTCCACTGGTTAGGAGTCTGTGCTTTCATTGCCGTGGGCCTGGGTTCAGTCGTGGTGGGGAACTAAGATCCTGCGACGGTGGGGGTGGTGTCTGGTCCTCAGCTGGTCCCAGCAGCATTTTGTTATATGGGCTCCAGCAGAACTTTAAGGGCCATAAAGGACCCTCCCAAGACAACACTCAGGGACCCTTCCCAGCCAGTAGGAAGGTCACACCTAGCCCTGGAGCAAGCAGGTTGTTGAGTCAGTGTGTGGGAGGGTCCCAGATCTTATCAGCAGCCCAGGAGGGTACCAGCCTAGCCAGTGGAGAGAGGTTCAGCTGTGAGGACCTCTTAGAATCATCCTTCCCTGGTTTCAGGACTTAAGGAAGCTCAGGTTCTTCATGTCTCATCACAGAAAGAATTCAGTGTGAGACAAAGTAATGGATAAGAAGTGGATTTATTTAGAGAGAAACACACTCCACAGAGTGTGGGCCATCTCAGAAGGTGAGAAAGGCCTCTTATGTTGTTTTCAATGTATAGAATATGGATTGTTATAGACTGAATGTGTATGTTACCCTGAAAATTCATATGTTGAAACTCTAGCCCCCATGTAATGGAATGAGGAGGTGGGACTTGTGGGAGGTAACTAGGATTAGATGAGGTAGTGAGGGTAGAACCCTTGTGAATGTGATTAGTGCCCTTATAAGAGTCAGGAGAGAGCCTGATTCTTCTCTCTTCTCTCTACCATGTGAGGGTACAAGAAGTCTTCAATTTGCATTCTGGAAGAAGGTCCTCACCAGAATCTGACCATGCTGGCAGCTCAGTATCCAACTTCCAGCCCCCAAAAATGTGAGATATAAATTCCGTTGTTTATAAACCACTCAGTCTACATATATTTTATAGCAGTGTGAACTGACTGAAATAGTGCCTTTCAAAAATAATACTCTTGTAAAGTCCTCAAGTAGAGGGTTAACAATTCAGTTCTAAGTATTTAAATTTCTCTTTAAATTGTATTTTTTCTGACTCCACCACTTAGTTATCGTGTGACCTTGGTCAAATTATGTTCCCCAATCCTCAGTCACCTCATTTAGACACTATTTTAGACCAACGACAGTTTCAGAGCTTGGATTATGGAGCCTGACTGCTGCACAAGTACCTAAGAACTCACAGTTAACTTGACTAATTTGAGTGTGTGCATGTGTGTGTGAGTGTGTGGGTTACTCATCAGCTTGGGCAGTTTTGGGGTGTTTGTGAGACACACACTTAGAAAAGTTTGTCTTCTATACAAAAGATTACATTAATAACCATGTTTCTGGTATGTTTGTTTTAAGTTCCTTGAAATGCTCTTGTGATCTCAGCTGACATTTTTGCTAGAGTTAAATTGTAGAACAATTATGTGACAGAATAAACTCATGCTTCAATAACTAAAACTTACAGGTTTGCTTAAATGGAAATTTAAAAATCTATAGGAATTTAAATACTAATTTTGTGAAAAGACAGCTTTTATTGGAGCACATTCATCTACTTGCATTTTTTTTTTTAGCAGACCTTTCAGTTCTGGAGGACTTTTATTTATTTATCTATGTGCATTCAATACATTGTGTGTTTAGTATCAGTAAAGTTTTCTCCAAACCGACTGTCGGGTGATATGAATTTCAAAGAACTCAGCTTTCAATATGTCAATCACAGTAATAAAGAAAAGCAAAATTCTTCAAAACTGGGAAGCATCACAGTGGTATGTTCAAGGTATTAACACCGAGACTAGGTTTATTTGTTAATTTTATTCTGTCTAGTACCTTTGTCATTGCTTACCTAACCATTGGGACCCAATATAAAACACACTTTTCAAATATATGGTTGATGGGTAGTTAGATCATTTACAACAGTAGCTGATAGGCCAAGAAGTAACGTGGTAAAAGGACACTCATTTTCAGAAATTGCTGTAGCATAATGATGTTGCTGTAGTATCCCAAAGTGTAGGAAAACTATTGCTATGATTAGCATTCCATATCATTTTAAATGCATGATGACACAAGTTTTTCGGAATATGCTTGGTAAGGAGAATTTCAGATTTTTAACTCAACTTTTAAGTTTTTACAAGTTGAATAAACATTTAAAAAATGATCCTAAATAATTTTGTCTGATAATAGAGTATTGTCTGATGTCTTCAGGCAAATTTGATTAGCAGTTGCTTTATGCTGATCTTGATAAATCATCACATTCAAAGCAGATGTGCTTTTCAATAATCCTAAATTTAAATTCTTTCAGTTCTTTTTTTCCTCCTAAAGTGTGTATGCTCTTCAAAAGCATTCAATTTCATATCAACAAAAATATTTAAATGCATAAGTTAAAGAGTGTTCCTTTTAAATAAGCATTCTAAACTACTATGAGGCTAATTTTGAATGAGAAATGCTGTACTTTTGAAGAATAGCTATATCATTAATCTGTAATCAGCCATTGACATATTCATTTGTTCAAGAGACCAGCTGTTGGTAGGACGATTTTCATAAAATTAAGAAATCAATGTTATAACCATATGCAGTGTTTGATTTGATGAAGAGTAGAATTAGTAATAAAACTAGAGTGTAGTACTTCATAAAGAGATGACATTCATATAACCTTAACCCTTTACACAAATAAATCTGAAATTAAAAATGTTTTATACTTAGAAATAATTTTTTTCACCTTCCAGCATATGTTCTGAAAGTTCTTTATTTATGTTTTGTAGAGAAGTGATATCAGAAAAATGTAACTCCAAAGACAAAAAAGTGAGCTAATAAATATGTCCTTAGTATGAATATCTGTGACTAGGTTAAAATAAATCCAGCAATAATTTATACATAAAATTCCATATATAGGTCATTTTGAGATAAGATAATTACCATAATAAAAAATGTTTTGATACAAAACAATCTAATGATTTGAGTATGTATTCTGAATTCTATTCATACAATTTAATTCATGCAAACTAAAGGTAAATTGTTTAAATCAAAAGAAAAATAATTTAGAAATAGAGATTATTTTGAAAATCAAATGAGTCAACACAGGGTGATAAATTATGTGTGATCTATAGTTATAGAAAGTAAACACAAATAATACACAAAATGACCTTTATTGTCTAGTTTTAATAATTTCTTTGAAGAAATCATAATCAGAGGACTTCTAAAAGTATCAATCAATTGTATACATGTAATTTAATAAGAAATATGAATACATGTGCACTCATTTATCAAAAGGTTTGAAATTCAGTTCTTTAATTCAAGCAAGTAGGAAAAATGTGATCACAGAATTATGATATAATTAGAATAATTGAATTACTTTGCTAGCTTAAAAAAAAAGAGCTCTACAAATGTTGAGTATTTGATTTAAAGTCAATTCTTTATGGAAAGAAAACCCTGTTCTAACAGCTTATATGTTGAATAACAAAGGAAACATCTTCAATTTAGGTTTCTAAATTGGTTTTTACAGTTCTTCACTAAAATATTTAATTGAAACACTTTAACACTTTGCATGTATAAAGATGCACAAAACATCAAATAAAATGACCGTAAGCCTGCCTTGTTGTGCCTGTCCACAGCCTCTATCTCCACCAAATACAGCTTTATTAATGAGACCACTAGCTGAGGCAGGAAAAAATCAAGCCTCACATACTGTATCTTCCTGTTCACAGGTTTTTTTTTTAGTTTCTTCAGCAGTGAGAAATTAAGGAAAACAATCACAGAGGAAACAAACCTCATCTCAAATATACTTTTCTAAATGCCCTAAAACCTTAGCTTCAACCCTGTAATTTTGCAACTTCAATTTCCTTAATAATATAAGGGTAAAGTAAAACAAGCAAGCAAGCAAAAACATAGCAGCAAACTATTTTACATTCTTTTAATGGAGATAAGGGGTCTCTTTCCTGCTCTTGAATCTGAGCAGGATTGCTACTGCTTTGATCAAAAAAAGATGGTGTTTTAAGTTCCAACTGTTCTCAACACTCCACTTATTCTTCTGATTAAGTGGAGCGGGTCCCTCGGGGGTCAGAAGCCACCATGCTGAGGGCGGCGTGGAGGGCGCTGAGTTCGATTCGGACCCAGGCAGTGACTCAGGCCCCAGTCCTCGGGCTGCCGGGTGGAGGGTGCGCCATGCTTCTCTCCATCCAGCGGGACCTTCCCTCAAGTCCTGGAGGTCTCATCCTCCGGGCTGCCCGCAGGTATGCCACCCAGACACCAGTCCAGCCCAGCCATGAAGATGACCTGTCCCCTTCTATGCTGCTCAAGGACTACCAGGACATCCCTGGAATTGAGAAGGTTGATGATGTCGTGAAAAAACTCTTATCTTTGGAAATGGCCAACCAGAAAGAGAAGCTAAAAATCAAGAAAGAGCAGTTGATGAACAAGGTCGTGGAAAAGCCTAAGGACACCAGCTCCCTGGAGGCTCGAATTGTTGCGTTGACTATCAAGATCCGCAGTTGTGAAGAACACATGAAGAAACATCGAAAGGACAAATCCCACAAGCGCTATCTGATGATGAGCATTGACCAGAGGAAAAAGATGCTCAAAAACCTCCTCAAGACCAACTATACTGTCTTTGAGAAGACATGCAGGGAGCTGGGGATTGAGTACACCTTTCCCCCTCTGTACTACCGAAAAACCCACCTCCACTGGGTGACCAAAAAGGCTCTGTGCATTCGGGTTTTCCAAGAGGCTCAAAAGCTGGAGAAGCAAAACAGGGCCTTAAAAGCTGTAGCTGCAGCAGTCCAGAAACAAGTCCAGAAGAACCCAGAGAGCCCTTCCAAAACTGGACCAGAGGCAATCAAAGAAAACCAATAAATGTTAAAATTAAAAAAAAAGAAAAAGGGATATCTTCTGCTTTGCCTCATAGCCATGTATTTGGTAATAAGAATAGCAACTAAATTTTTTATACTGAATATCAATTTCTCAAATAGATAAATAGGCAAATGTATGAGGATTATAGATGGGGCCCCTTATAAGAAAGCTTTTGCCTTCTTAAAAATTGGAAGACGTATTTTTGCAATATATATGACTCTTACAAAAAATTCAAATGACTATATTAACTTTCAGTCAGAAGGAATGCTTATTATAATACTACATTCTTTTAATGTTATTAAAAGACATATAAAAGATATAAAATGTTATTAAAATGAATTTAAAAATCTATAATATTTAAAATGATGCCCTTTACAAAAATATTCATGAATTAAGTAAGATGCATTGTTCTATATTTTGTTCAAAGTAATTTTATTTAAATATAGGAATTAAAAAGTATATACCTCTGGCTTTGATTTTATTTCAGTAAGTGTCAGGAGCTCAGCTGAGCTGGGTGAGAGGGGAGCTGCCAGGTATCAGGGTAGCCAGTTAAGGCAACAAGGCAGAAATGAAAGAGTTAAGACTTTAATCACTTACTACAATGAAATAAGAGAAAGGCTCACGACTCCATTGCATTTTACCCCATGAAATGGACTATGGAGCCAGGTAGGTCAATGCTTTTCACCCCACTTTGGAGGGGGCCCCAAACAAAAGGCTCCAGCAATTTTATGAACCCTGAGTTGGGGGTAGGGGTGAGGATGGGGGTGTGGCACAACCTAGGGAGGTCCAGGCATGGGAAAGTAGTGAGTATTGAATCAGAGTTGGGGAAAAGTTATCTTCAAGGTTTCCCCTTCCCTCCCCATATGGAGGCCTGTCTCTGCCCAAGGCCTTAGCTAGAGATCCAGGAATGAATGAGAGGAGGCTAGGAATTTAAATACACAAAGAGCAGATCCACCAGAATGCCTGAAGGGACTTCCCTGGTAGGTGTGCTGCCAGATGGAAATATACAGTTGTATCATTCTTTTGTTTTTAATTAATTTTTATTGGAGTATAGTTGATTTACAATGTGTTAGTTTCTGCTGTACAGTGAATCAGTTTTATATATATATATCCAACATATATATATATCTCCAACATATATATATATCTCCAACATATATATATGTTTTATATATATATATATATATATCTCCACTCTTTTTTAGATTCTTTTCCCATATAGGCCATTACAGAGTATTGAGTAGAGTTCCCTGTGCTATACAGTAGATTCTTATTAGTTATCTATTTTATATATAGTAGTGTGTATATTGTCAATCCCAGTCTCCCAATTTATCCCTCCTCCACTTTCCTCCTTGGCAACCATAAGTTTGTGACTCTATTTCTACAATCGTATCATTCCTAATATTGACAATCAACTAACAGTTATTGAGCAAATGCTATTACTGTTTCACAAATATTATTTCCTGTTACTTGAGTCCTCATGAAACCATGCAAGTTTGGTCATATATCGGCCCAAATCTTGAGACTATTAAAGGGCAGCTCAGAATTGTCAAGACACTCGCCCTAGGTTACACACTACTCAAGGGCTGAAACCACTTTTACCTCATTTCTGTTCTATTCAGTAATGTTTTATCACTGCATATCTGCTTAGGGCACAAAACACTCCAAATGATAGATAATCCATGACAATGTAAATAGCTACTGTGTACATATTTCTCTCACTTTTTTGCAGTTTTTTTTTTCTAGTGTCCAGAGACCTCTTTTGAACTGATAGGAAAAAGCAGGCATACAATTCAGAGGGATAAACTTTGTCATGATAAGAAAATGATGTATCTGAGATTTCATTGTTGATACTGGTTCAGCATTTTCTTCTTCAAAAATTTTTTAAATAATTATTTATTTATTTATTTTTGTCTGTGTTGGGTCTTCGTTTCTGTGCGAGGACTTTCTCCAGTTGCGGCAAGCAGGGCCCACTCTTCATCGCGGTGTGCGGGCCTCTCACTATCGCGGCCTCTCTTTGTTGCGGAGCACAGGCTCCAGACGCGCAGGCTCAGTAGTTGTGGCTCACGAGCCTAGTTGCTCCGTGGCATGTGGGACCTTCCCAGACCAGGGCTCGAACCCTTGTCCCCTGCATTGGCAGGCAGATTCTCAACCACTGCGCCAACAGGGAAGCCCTTCTTCTTCAATTTTAATATAGGTTTTTGGTTGAGATTTCCATTACATGAAAATAACTCTCTCCTGTAGTTAAATACATTTTGGAATTGCATTTATTATTAGGGGATAGGATTCTAAAAAAGACAAGGGTGGCCCTTTAGGTGTTTAGATACCTGGTGACATTATCGTGTATGTTTTCTTTCTTATATCTTTGTGTTGATGAAAGTAGGAGCTGGGTGTATAAAAAATGAGCAATATGCTGCTTGTGTTCTGAAGCTGTTTAACATGTAGAGGCATAAATAAACAAGTATTTAAGCAATTATACAAAGAAGTAAATAATAAAACTATGGTGGGATGCTGTTGAAATGCATAGGCTGGAAACAACCCCTATATAGAAAACATGGAATTGTTGACCAAATTATTAGCATGAGGCAGATATAAAAGTAGTTATTTGGAATAAAGGTATTCTAAGAAAATGGAATACCATGTGTCCAATACTGGAAAAAAAAATATCAAAAATAGCTGAATAGAGAAAATACAAATTATAAATAGTTTTAATTTTCAATTTTGATTCTTTTAGATCTTAATAAATAAGCATTTGTTTTGTTCGTTTTTAGATCACTGAGTTTATCATTTTTATTTCAGTTTGAAAAGCTTGGCTATTATTTTCTCAATTATTTTTAGTATCTTTATTCTCGTTCTGGAATGCCAATTACATATATATTAGATCATTTACTCTTGTTCCAAGTTCCAGCTAGGATTTGTCCCTGTGTATTTATTTATTTTAGCTTCTTTCTGTGGTTTTATTTCATAGATTATTGTTAGATCTCCAGTTTGATTAATTATTAATTCTTCAGTGACATATCAATTTCACAAGTTATATTTTTTATCTTTAGAAAACTTTTGCCTATTTTTCTTTTAACTTTTGCCTATTTTTAAACTCTTTATTATATACATGCTTTCATGTAAATCTCGAAGCATATTAATGATAACTTTTTATTTCTTTTCTGCTAATCCCATAGTTTCAGTTTCTGTTTTCCGATTTGTCTCCTTGCTATGGGTCATATTTTTTTGCTTCCTCACCTGTCTAATACATTTATTTGATGTCAAAAATGATAAATTTTATGTTGCCAAATACCTGATGCTGTTGTATTCTTTTAAGGAAAGTTGCAATTTTTTTTTTTTTTGCTGTACACGGGCCTCTCACTGTTGTGGCCTCTCCCGTTGCGGAGCACAGGCTCCGGATGCGCAGGCTCAGCAGCCATGGCTCATGGGCCCAGCCGCTCCGTGGCATGTGGGATCTTCCCGGACCGGGGCACGAACCCGTGTCCCCTGCATCGGCAGGCGGACTCTCAACCACTGCGCCACCAGGGAAGCCCAGAAAGTTGCAATTTTTATTGATAGACATATAAGTTATTTAAACATGAATTTTAACAGCCTGAGGCTGGTTTTTTATTATTTTGGACAAATCAGAGTAGTCTTTACTTTGTGGCTCATTCAGCCCCGTTACTCTGATAAGACTGTTCTGGGCCTTCTGTCGAATGTCTCCTATGCTTAACAAGGTCTCTACACTTAGGCAGTTGGCATGTCCAACAATTTCTGGCCCCTTTTGAGTTATGGTAATTCTTTCAACTTACAGCTCCTAGGTAGTCACTTTTTTACCTGGAAGTTAATTTTTGTCTGGCATTTTGGAAATTTCATCTGACAAATTCATAGATTAGTATCTAGGCAAAGACTCAAGTGGATCCCTATGTAGAGTTTTTTTTTTAAAGCTCTTCTGCTAAACTGCTCCCTTTTCTGTGGTCCTCTCTCTCACACATTCCAGCCTTCTTAGGTTCCCTGAACCTCTTATCTTTCTCTTCAGTTCAACAAAACTGTCTCGGTCTGTGTTCTCTCACTCAATGGAAGTTCATAGCAATGCTTTCCTTCTCTCAACAATCATAAATTTATGCTGGCTCTTTTGCAATGGCTGAAAACTGTTGCTTCCTATATTTTTGCCCATCTTTCTAGTTATTTACAGTGGGAGTGTCAGTAGAGATTCTGATACTACCTCATGACTACAAGTGAAATTTTCAATATCTTTTTATAGGGAAAGTAAGTAGTTAGAAAATGAATTTATTTGTGAAGACATCACATTTTTTACTCAGGAGAGAGAGAAAGAGAGGGAGAGAGAGAGGAAGAAAGCTGGAGGACATAATTATTTTAATTATTTCTGTCTTACCCATAAGTGGTAAAGTCTAGTAGACATATAAGTGGACAGTATGAGTAAGTAATTATTTCTGAATTTCAAATCACTAAGACCTGCAATGCCTAGATTTTTGCATGATTCCCAAGAGGATTTCCCTCAGTTTATTGGTGTCCAATGATGATAAAAAGATGCCTCTGCTATCATTTCACCTGCTTGGATACTAACATGTGTGGGCATGTAGTCTTCCTTTCTCTGTCAGTATCCTCCACACATCTTTTTTCAATTCTGTTTTCCTCTTTCCTCAGTATAAGAACCATACCTAGAATTATTTTAGTATGATCAGTGAGAAAAAATGAGTGGGCTCTGCCTCTGGTCAGTGCAGGAATTCATTGTTCCCTCAGTTATTCCACATGTTTTATCTGGCATTTAATGAAAAAAATGTTAATCTTAGAAGACAATGACAAGTACATAAAATATGTTTTATAATATTTGACTATACAGTTGATCCAAAATCCTTTTAAATAACCTGAAATCTGTTTCAGCATATTAATTGTATGCTATTATTTAATACCATTAGTAAGCAGAATATAAGAAAACACTGTCTGGGTTTTCAATAATACGATGCTATTATTCATTTATAAAGAAATGCATGCACCTTTTAAAGGAAGATTGTTACGATGTTCCAGTTACATAGGCAGGAGAGAGGTGGTTATATAACTAATTCAATATTAGAAAAGATTAAACTTTTAATCACTTAGTGTGTATCCTAAATCACATAAATTATACTTTTCAGAGTTCAAATTAGAAACCAAGCTAAATAATATTTTAAATGATTGAAAATATTTTTAACGAAAGTGTACTTCTATATCTGTTTTCTCTTTTTTTTTTAGAATAGTGAAACTATAGAATAGAAAACACTTGATTTTTTTCACAACATTTATGGTAATCATAGCTGTGTCTAACTGCATGTAGGCCTCCTGATAGCTGCAGTTTAATATTCATTGGGCATGTTAAGTACATATTGTATTACTTTATTAATTTCTTTAGATTTTTGTCCTTAACAATTAAATATTTAAAATTAGATACACTGCAACAAATTTAATGTGTTTCTATCATTGATAATATATCATATTTTTATTTGTCACTTTATTTTTTTCCTTTCAATCGATCTTCACTTACTACTGTTAACCAGTAGTATTATGTTATTTACTAAGTTGACAGAAGTTATTAGAAGATTTTTAAGATCTCATTAATACATTGTCAGAAACAACAGATGCAGGAAAGAATCAAATTATGGTGGTTATTACCCTGAAGTAAGATTCTGTGTCAAAAGTTAATTTTCTTTATTGTTTCTTTAAGGTTTTGTAATGTAAAATATAATAATACATGAATACCAATTTGGAAGTATTAGTGGCTCCTGGCAACCTTGAAAATGAATTATGATTCATTTTTCTCCTCCATAATCTGAAGAAAACTGAACACTGCAGTAAAAGAATGGAACCTGATGCCTTTCAAATAGTTTACAGACTTGGCCCATTTTTCCTCTTCTCTGTAACAATAAATTATCATTAAAAGATGAAGTGAATCAGCTATATGTATACATATATCCCCTCCTTCTTGGACCTCCCTCCCTCACCCCCATCCAACCCATCTAGAGCACCGAAGCTGACCTCCCTGCACCATACAGAAGGTTCCTACTAGCTATCTGTTTTACACATGGTAGTGTATATATGTCAGTCCCAATCTCCCAATTCATCCCACCCCCCTCTTCGCCCCCTCTCCCCCAACCCCCGGTGTTCACCGGTCCTTTCTCTACGTCTGCGTCTCTATTCCTGCCCTACAAATAAGGGACCATTTTGTTGAGATGAGATGCTGTTTACGTGCTCTGTAATTTCTAAATATCTGATTCTCGTCTTTACCTATAGTAGGAAACCTCAAGTAATAAGATCATCCTTTAACATCAGAAATAATCTCTTGATCAGAACCTTGTTACAAAAAATAAAGTATTATATAATAATGAAACTTTTACACTCTAACCTGAATATATAAAAATTATCATATAGGTAAATTAAATGTAATTTTTATATATGCAAACTCATGGAACTATGAACATACAGTATTAATTAGCAGTCCTTTCTTAGGAACTGAAATAAAAGACAATTCAAATGATTGCAATAAAAGTTGTTTTTGCCATTATTATTATTATTATATCCTGCTTCTATGAAGTCAGCTCATGTGCTTGCATGTATCTCACACTGCTCCCACAAGAATGGCTGCAACATTTTTTCATATAAATGTTTAAAGTTTGTATTTTAAATCCAGAGTTCATACTTTTTCTTAAAAAGTTTTAGTAACTTTAATAACTTCTGTTAAAAGACATCCAGCTGTTTATCCTAGGAAGGGAAGAAAGTGCTTGTTTATTTGCGCAGTGCTTCATATCTAAGCCATATTTCCTCATTGGGAGTCGCTATGGTCTGAGGCATGGTGCAGTATTTCGTGTGAGATAGACTTAACTGGAAATTCAGTCATGTGTATTAACCACCAGAGCTTTTAGTATTTAAAAAAAAAAATCTCCCATTGCTACCCGAGTTTTATTAACCATTATATATCCGTTTCATGACATCACTGTACAGACATTTTAGCACATGAAAAACTTGAAAATTCTTTTAAATTTTGAAATCCAAATTATTTTTCTAACTGCACAATGTGGTTATATATGGCTATTAGATTATAAAAATTTATTTTCTTAGACTATTTCATCTTCATGTTCTTTAAGCTAGTCAAAGAAATTATTTTTTTCTACATTTCTAGGAGATTATAACTCAGAAAACTTCTTAAAACTTCAGAGAATACATTAGTCAACAATTCCTTAAGGCATATAATAAATTTAATGTATCCACTCAAATAACTCTTCTTGTAATATCTGATATATTATTAAGTGTTTAGATGTATATCAATCATCATCTCTCAGACAATCCCACCTATTTCTTGCCCTTCTCTTGAAAACTGTTTTCCCAACATCTGATTAAGTCTTCCATGAAATATGGCCAACAGGAATTCCTGCTGATAGCCTGAGGGACAAAGGAAGGGGAGAGCCAGGTATTTTTGTCTTTTATATGTGTATATCTCTGGCCTATTCCAATAGTGGCTGCTTTTCCTCCATGCTGTCTGTTCTTTATAAGACAATTCCTCCTTCCATAACCCCAGATCCCAGTTGCCTTTGAAAGAATGTTGCATTCTATAATATGGCCTCACTTTGTAGGCCATATTTGTATTAAT
Source organism: Phocoena sinus (assembly GCF_008692025.1). NCBI lineage: Eukaryota > Metazoa > Chordata > Mammalia > Artiodactyla > Phocoenidae > Phocoena > Phocoena sinus. The sequence goes on from NC_045763.1 coordinate 173,774,750, forward strand.
ATTCTATTAATATTACCTCCTCCAATTCCAAAAAGTGGTATGTTACTCTAGATAATGTTTGAGGTGCTCCAGCACTCTGTTTGACTCTTCATCTCTTTTATAACATGTATGATAAGTTCCTTACATTACATTACTTGTCATTAAAATACCCAGAACATTTCCAGAAAATGTTTCAGAAAACAGATCCTCGTAATGTCTTGTTGGGATTATGTGGTTAACCAGCTTGAGGGATTTCTTTATTAGAATTACTTGCATTGAAAAAAAAAAAAAAAAACAGAATCAGTTTAATGTAGTAACAGTGTAATTACATAATTTATAACTTACTGTGATTGTCTAGTGTGTGCCATTTTGCTGATCCGAAACCCCATTTTTCAGTCTGCTTTTCCCAGCATGGATCTGGGAGGAGTTAGGTAAAAGAGAAACATGGTATTTGGAAGATGAAAGTAAAGCAGTCACCATGGATAGACATGGTGAGATAAAACCCAGAGGAGCTGGATGGTTCCATATGTGTCTTTCATAACTTGCCAGCTTCATATCTAGGTCCGCTTCTGAATTCTAGACCTGCTGACTGATAGTAACCTAGGCACACCACCAAAAGAGGAGGCGAAAAGCCTCACAGATTAACTCAACCACTTCCATTTGCAGTCCCACTGTGGTAGCTGAGCAAGTCTTGCTACAGATTTGCCTCCAGGCTCCAGCTTGTTTATCTATACTATTGCTTTAGAAAGCCTGGATAGTAATTTTTTCTAAACCTCCCTACCACCAACTTCTCTTTCCAGATTTTATTTTTTTAGTTCTTCCCATAATTATATAAAATCTAATTGTATAAGCTCTAATTCCTCTAATGCATACCCTTGTAAAATAATGATGATAGTCTATTTCTGGGACTGAGCCCTGATAGAATTAGTTGTGGTTAGTCGTATGAGTTGGTTGAAGGAAAGATTAGGAACGTCAAGCAAACACTGAACTTAATTTGAAGAGTAATAACAGAGATTTCCAGGGCTATGACGAGTGATGTGATATCTGCTTTTGATGTTTCCAGAGAACTTGAAGAAAAAAATGATAATGGAGAAATAATCATTCCAAAAAACAAACAAAAAAAACCCCCCTCAGATTTGTATACAAGTGCAAATCTCAAGGCAGACTTAAAAATTAGAGTTACATTAAGTAATTAATTGGGAATTAGTAGGCACCTCAAATTTGAGTTGCAAGTATTGTACCCCTAATCCTTTGAAGCTCCATTTGTCAGAGGAAATATTCCTCTTATGTCAAAAAACTACCCTCAGCTTGCTCATACATATTGTAGTGGTCACACCTGAGACTTGTCTTGCGAGAGATGCCTATTTTCCTCAAGTCCTGTTTCATCTTCTCTTTGCCCTTATACCCATGACTAGAAAAGTATCCTTGTGAAGAATATCGAGGTCTATTTTAAGATGAGAAAGCTTATACATCAAATAATTGCATTATCAAGCTACCTTTCAATATGAGAAACCTGTATAATATATATGGGAATGGAATCTAAGTTTGTTAGCCCAAGGATGAAATAAAACACCAGAACATATAGAATTTATAATACTGTATTTTTTTTTTTTTTACTTTATTTATTTATTTTTGGCTGCATTGGGTCTTTGTTGCCGCCCGCGAGATTTCTCTAGTTGCAGCAAGCGGAGGCTACTCTTCATTGCGCGGGCTTCTCATTGCGGTGGCTTTTCTTTTGGAGCATGGGCTCTAGGCGCGTGAGCTTCAGTAGTTGTGGCACAGGGGTTCAGTAGTTGTGGCTCACGGGCTCAGTAGTTGTGGCTGGCGGGCTCTAGAGCACAGGCTCAGTAGTTGTGGCACACAGGCTTAGTTGCTCCGCGGCATGTGGGATCTTCCCGGGCCAGGGCTCGAACCCGTGTGCCCTGCATTGGCTTTAACCAATTCTTAACCACTGCGCGACCAGGGAAGCCCTATAATATTGTATTTTCCCAAGATCCTCGATTGAATATGCTTCATTTACGTATTTAATTGACCGTAAATTAGTAAGATTGGTCTCTGGTAAATATCATGGGAAGTCAATATGACAGAATTGCCATAATGTAAAGGAGAGTGTAGAAAAAAATGTGATGTGAAGAGTGGAGACCAGGGATGGTGGTTAGAGATGCCACCATTAAAATGGGCCCCTGATATCACTGGGAGAGATGAGATTTCAGATTGACATACCCAAGAAGGTAAAGGTTGGATGGGTAATTACTGCCCATTACTGTAATGGGCAGGAGAGGCAGAAGGACTCTCAGTGTACTCTGACCCATAGGAACTGTGGTGGTTGGAAACTGAATATAAAATCCTTAAGAGCAAAATTCTATTTAATCTAATTTAACTAGAGTTTCCTAACCAAAATTTTTTATAGTAACATTAAAATGCTTGTGTTATTCCATATGCAGTGACTTTGCTGAAACAAATTAATATGCATCATGGGATGCAATATGAAGATGATAAATGTGCTGCTTCCTCTTCAAGGAAGATCAGAAGGACTTTGCTTTTATTTGACAGGGACAGCAATACCTTCATTGTCTTCCCAAAGACGATGTTGACTATCCTATTTAATATAATATAATCCACTGGAAGGGTGATTGCCTAAATGTCGCTAAAAATAGCAAATTGATGATTGTATGGTGATATAGGAAGCAGAACTAGTAAATTATATTTCTCTCAAAGTAGCTGGACCTGTTCTTGTTTTTGAAACTATGAATACTTATTGTAACAATGATCCTGTTATTAGTTTCACAGGAAGGCTACTTCCAAAGCACATAATTAAACAGGCAGAAATGATATCATATCAATCACATTTTTTTTCAATTTTCTCCTATAGCAAGTGCAGATATACACACACATCTCCCAAACACTTTCTATTTAAACTGCCTTTGGTCCCTGAGATTTCTTTTAACATTGCAGATATGAATGACTCCCAAAACATTTTTTTAGGATACATGATAATAGCATTTCATTAAACACATTAAAGGGCATGAACTGGGGGTTAAAGTAAAATAAATGGTGCTGATATCTGATCAGGTGAAATACTCTCATAAAATAAGTTTAGGAAAAGATATCTCTTATATAGTTCATTACTATCCACCTACTAACAGACAGATAGAACAAAGTGACAGGAGCTTAGAAGAGGGGTTTCCTGGGATCATTTAGAGAAGCCAGAGTAGAATATCTTTGGAGGGCTTTATTGGAAGTACATATACTAGAACTAGTCAAAGGATTATCAAGCAACAACCAAGAGGTTGTAATATTAGAAATATGTAATAGTTCTACTATTATTTTGCTCTGAAATTAATGGAGACAGAGGAAATATCACAATATAAAATAAAGTTATTAAAAGCACAGATATATACTAAGGATAAACTTTTTACTTATTCTAGCATTATGTCATATGGACTTTTAGCTACTGTAGTGGGAGGAATGGTAGCGTCTCAAAAGATATGCATACCTGGAACATGTAAATGTGATCTTACATGGAAACTTAACAGGTATAATTCAAGACCTTGAGATGAAATCGTCCTGGATTGGGGCTGACCCATGGTTTTCTTTCAAGGATTAATTTTGACAGCATTCATAAATGTTTGACTTCTGTTCTACTTCATATTAGTTGCTCTGTAAATGTGTGTTCGTTTCTCCTCTATAGAGACTACCTCTTTTTTAGTAATTTAATAATGTTACAGATACTTTAACCAAGCTATACAGCCATGTAGGGATACAAGTGTAACTAAATCTGGAATAAACTCTGTTCAAAACTTCCTCAATCAGTAAGACTTTCAAGGTCAGTACATGTAACACAGAACCTCATGAACAGCAGACCTCTTTGAACAGTTAATTAATGACCATGCCTGCTTCTCTACTTATCTCTTGTACAAGCCTTCCAAGTGATAGGCAACAAGATTGTGGAACTAAAGTGTCTGTGAGCTGTGGATTTAAATGATGTGAAATAAAGTATAGTTAAAAACAGAGGGGCTGAAATATATTGATAGCTTGGATAGTATGTAATAATGATATAAGTAGAAAGATAGTACTATATCAATTAGTTAAGTGAATTTAATTGTTTTAGACCTATTCCTAGGAGTGGAGATAGATGGGAAACCAGAATGTTTAACATCTTTATTTTAGCCAATCGAACTTTGTAATTGAAAAAGATGAAACTCCTGCCTCAGTACCATTCTAGTAGCAGTGTGATCCTTCTTGCTCCTTTTTATACTGCTTATGTATTTGTCTTAGAGATCTTATAGTAACCTTTTATGAGAATGTGAAGCATATTATGAGATGCTTGAGAGTATGAGTAATTTCTTACTCAGCTTGGTGTCTGTAGCAGGCCATACAGATCTGATACATATAGCAGGATGCAATCAACTTGTGCTCTATGACTGGATGCAGGTGGAAAGAATAGAAAAATACATGAAAATGATGACCAGGAAATATATCTCTCTCTGAAGCAAAGAAGACAGCTACTTTTTATATCATAATGTTAAATGTTTGTTGCAGATATGATGTTTATATAAGTTGTTAGGAAAGGAGATAATTACTTGATTGAGGAATGCACATAAGAGCATGCATATTCTCATCACTTAGACTTTATGGTTTTACATGCACATATAGATATGATTTAACCATGTTCTATTGTTTAATCAAATACTTTGTCATTGCTCATTTTTTTGTTAGCTAGGACTGTAAGTTTTTATGTCAGATATGTTAAAAGCTAAATTATGTTCATACATAAGCCATCATAATTTATTTTACCTACTTCATACACATATACACATACACACACACAAATTTGAAGCTGTATATTAGATACATGAAGTTCAGAATTTTATATCTTCTCTTTTATAATTATATGCTACTTTTACTCTTCCTATTTATATGTTTTGCCTGAGATTCAATTTTCTTTTACATTAAATATTGCTTAACCATGTTTAATTGATGAATATTTTGTTTATTTTATATTTTACATGTTTTTCATAGTATTATTAAATTTTTTGATGCATAATTGCTCTAGGTGCTAAAGATGTAGCATGTAGATACATTTTTATTTCCTCATTTTGTTCTTTTTACCATGCTTTTACAGTTTTTCTTTTAAAAATTAAGCACAAGGCAGATTGTGCTTTTTAAGCAGTCTTTTGTTGGTTTTTAAAATTGTTATATAGTAAATTACATTATACACTGTGATAAAGACAAAATATGGAAATTTCAAAGAATTAGACCAAATCCTCTGTATCCAGGAAATAAAATGGACCAGTTCCTTTGAAACCCACACAGTGTGCCTTTCATATACACATCACACTTCCATTCTCCAAAAGCTAACCACTAATATAGATTTTTATTTTAAAAATTTGTTTTATTTAATGGGTTACCACATATATATCTCTATATTAATTTTTTTAGTTTTATCTGTGTTTGAACATTATACAATGGCCAAATATTCTATGATTTTTCCTGTAGTTTGCTCTTGTTAAGTTTTCTTGTAGTTAAAAGATATTTTCACATATAAGATTTTTTTTTTTTTTTTTTTTTTTTAAACATCTTTATTGGGGTATAATTGCTTTACAATGGTGTGTTAGTTTCTGCTTTGTAACAAAGTGAATCAGCTATACATATACATATGTTCCCATATGTCTTCCCTCTTGCGTCTCCCTCCCTCCCACTCTCCCCATCCCACCCTTCCAGGCTGTCACAAAGCACCGAGCTAATATCCCTGTGCCTTGCGGCTGCTTCCCCCCAGCTATCTACCTTACTACGTTTGTTAGTGTGTGTATGTCCATGACTCTCTCTCGCCCTGTCAAAACTCACCCCTCCCCCTCCCCATACCCTCAAGTCCATTCTCCAGTAGGTCTGCGTCTTTATTCCTATCTTACCCCTAGGTTCTTCATGACATTTTTTTCCCTTAAATTCCATATATATGTGTTAGCATACGGTATTTGTCTTTTTCTTTCTGACTTACTTCACTCTGTATGACAGACTCTAGGTCTATCCATCTCATTACAAATAGCTCAATTTCATTTCTTTTTAAGGCTGAGTAATATTCCATTGTGTATATGTGCCACATCTTCTTTATCCATTCATCCGATGATGGGCGCTTAGGTTGTTTCCATGTCCTGGCTATTGTAAATAGAGCTGCAATGAACATTTTGGTACATGACTCTTTTTGAATTTTGGTTTTCTCAGGGTATATGCCAAGTAGTGGGATTGCTGGGTCATCACATATAAGATTTTGTATGATTCTCTTCATGATGTCTTTCCCCCTCCCCCCAGATTTATTAAGGTATAATTGACAGATAAATATTATATATACTTAAGATATAACACTTGATGTGTATTACATACGTCTTCTTACCTATGTGCTTAAAGGAGCTTCTGACTAGAAGTGACATTTCATTGGCAAAAAAAAACCATATAAATTTAAAGGAATGGGGACAAACATTCTTACCATGTGACTAGGAAAATCTTATTATAGATGAAATATAACTTATGAAATTATTCCATTGGGCTTGACTTTTTCATACCATGTGTTGTTGTTAAGCTCAAATTTCGATGAAAGTGCTTAACAGATACTAAAAATAAAATATTTATAACCTTCCCTGCTTATATCAAGGGCTTGTATACTAAGAAAAGTTTCTGGACCAAGGAAGTCTAAATCTATAAATAATTAAAAAGACATAAAATTTTTATATTAAAATGTTTGCATAGTATGAAATGTAAAGTGTGAAGTAATTGATGAAAAATAAGACACAATGAATATTTTAAGTTATATCCAAATAAAATTTTACTGCTTCTTCAGATGACAAGAAAATAATAAAATAGTTCAGCACTAGAAATGAATAATTTGAAACATATCACAAAACTTTGAGAAGCATTTAGATTTTTTTTTTTTGCTTCCAACTGCCTCTTGACCTTTTTTTAAAATTTTGTTTTATTTATTTATTTTATACAGCAGGTTCTTATTAGTTACCTATCTTATACATATTAGTGTATATATGTCAACCCCAATCTCCCAGTTCATCCCACACACACCCCAGCATTTAGCTTTAATGATTAAAAAACTCAATATCCTTTTTTTTTTTTTTAGGTTTTATGTGTGGAAGGAAAAATATGATTTAGAATAAACACTTGGATTCTAAACCCTACATTAACCCACTCTCTAAAGAAATGAATAGTTTGTCCTTGTTATTAATAATTTAGAGTGTGACCTTTTACTACTCATTAGAAAGGCATTTGATTTTAAATGACTGTTCTCATATTTTTAATCAGGCAAATTCAAGTCAAAGGATTATTGGGTAAGAATAATGTTTGACATGGAAACTTTCCTGAATTCAAAAAAAATATTTGACTTAAAAATCTCTTAATGGATAGACAAGGATAAATGAATCAGAAGTGTCCTTGAGGTGCATCAGTTTTTCTCCCTCCTTGACTATTAATTGCCAGCCCCAAATTAGTACGTGGAGATGGCTATGCAGACAGCTGGCCAGTAAAAGAGATAATGGGCTCCAGCTGTGCTGAGAGGAAAGGGAATTAAAGGATAGTAGATGGAAATTCACTCATTCCTGTGTCAAAGTATTTTAAAACCAGTGGTATTAAGATCTATTCTCATATGCATCAGTGACAAGGGTGAACCTACGTATTGGGCATCAGTCAAGAGAATTTAGAGATACTCGAGGTACCGCATGTGCACACACGAAAAGCAGAAATTCATAAAACTTAACAAAACATAAATCTAATCAGTGTAATCATATTTGGAACCTACGAATTACTGTCTTAACCTACTGTCTTAATCTACTCTTAACAAGATGCCATAAACTGGGTGGCTTATAAACAACAGAACTGTATTTCTTATAATTCTGGGGGCTAACAAGTCTAAGATCAAGACGCTGGGAGATTCTGATGAGGGCTCTCTTCCTCATTCACAGACTACTGTCTTCACTGTGTCCTCAAATGGTAGAAGGAGCAACAGATCTATCTAGGTTCTCTTCTTACTAGGGTGTCAATCCCATCCATGAGGGCTCAACCGTCATGACCTAATCCACTTTCAAAAGCCCTACCTCCAAACACCATCTCACTGGGGATTAGTTTTCAACATAGGAACCTTGGGGAGACACAAGCATTCAGTCTATAGCAATTCTCATACATAAAATGGACAGAAAAATAAATTTGAAATATGTTTGATGTGAGAGACCATCAAGAACAAAACTGTCTTGTTCTATTGAACAAAGAAACTAATATAATTATTACTCTCAAAAATATAGAGGACTTATTCATATCTTCTATAAAGAGTCATCTGGGAGAATATTTTGGGGCCTTTCTATTGTATAAAAGATGTAATATTATTATTATTAGAGACATTTCAATGACTTTCAGATCTTTGAAATATGAAATCTAATCCCCCTTATGATAACACACAAGGCCCTCATACCTTAGTTCTTACATAGTGACCACTTGGGCCCCATCTCTTGTCAAGGCACATGTGGTAGATTATTCCTAACAATAATTGCCTCTAATGATTCATGCCTCCATCTTCTTTTCTATACAGATTCTGGCTTTACAACATTAGCAACATGACACCAGCAAAGGTAGTAAAGTTCTTGTGTATCAGGACTTGTTCTTATTCCTGGGGATTCTTTTGTTTCCATGTGCCAAACCCCAGGCTAGCCTCCTAGAGAATAAGGGAGAATGAATAGAGGGTTCTCATTGTAACCAGCCAACCCAGACCATAGGCAAACACCTAAGGGAGCCTAGCTGTTATCATCTGTAGCAGAGGTAAATAAATCCAGTTGAAGACATTACAATTTGAACCACAGTATTGTGAACAAAAAAAAAAAAAAAGATTTTTTTTTTAAAGTAACAAATCTGGGGTGATTTGTTACATAACATTAGGTTATCAAACATTATAAACATAGTGAAGCTCATCTCATAAGCTATTTTATTCCCTCAGATAGATTTTGTTTTTTCGTATTATCTCTTAGTCATCTTTCAAAACCCAACCGTAGCATTATAGCTTCAAAAAGATTTTCTAATTAGGTCTAATTTCAGTCTTCAGTCCTCCCACAGAATACTCAATATATAGTTATCTAATAGCTTCTTATATTATTTATATACATTAATATGTGTTAAGGATGGTGAAAATAATTGCTATAAACTATAATGTTAAACTTATGAAGATCTCATGCTTTAGGAACATTGGAATGAAAAGAGCCAGAAAATTGGAATTCTAACACTTATTGTGTCCAAATCAATGGTATGATCTGAATGAACAACCAGATATTTGCATAATTTTTTATGTGTGCTTTTTGTTATTGAGACCCCTGTAATCTAACACTTTTACTTTACCCCACAGAGTGCTGTTTGGTGATCCAATATGGAACCAATTTTCCTGGCATCTTGTTAATATGAAATCTTCAGTATATAAGGCCAAATCTAATGATGGTAGACCCTAGGATGTTTTTGAGAGTTGGAAAATTCCACAATTCACAGAATTTAATTGATTATGCTGTAAGCAGTTTAGGTTTATTAGGCAAATTAGGTTTATTTAAAACAAAACTCTGAAAAGATAAATGAAGGAGAAAATAATGAGAAGGTAAGAGAAGAAAACCTGCTAGGTCTGCTGTGGTCTTAGAGAAATGATTTTTTACGGCTCACATAAGATTTTCTATTGTGAAGGATTTTGAGACCAGCATGCCTTACTCCATGTGGCCTGCTGATGTCATTAAAATAACCTAGTCTTCCAAGTTTCTACATGAGAATTGTTTTATTGTTTCACCATTTGTTGTGTCTCTCCTTGTAAGTTCTCTGTTTACATTTTTCTTTTTTTCATTAGAGAATATAATGCTAAGAGAACAGAGGTTATCATTCTTGTAAACTTTGCACCTCACCATGTGATGCTGACCACTGAATCTAAGTGAAGTGGGTGAGGAACACGTTTGGTTCTTTCTATTATTTCTGGCAGAGGCTTCTAAAGCAGCTTCCCTGTAGAATGCCAGTTCTTTTTTTTTTCCTTTTCTACATTTACTTTAGCAAAGAAGAAGATGATTATGTATATACACATCTATTGCTGCCTATTAGAAGAACCAGATTCCTCTGCCAAAGGAAACATTTCATAGATTCTTAAAACTGGTGAGGCAGACACAGATCTGCTCTCTCTTATCAACCTCCTAAACTCTAGTTCACTTCCACCTCGGTAAGAAGTGCTTTACCGTAAGATGGTATTCTTCTAAATGTCTCTAGTTAATCTGTGCTTAAAATAGAAGGACGTTAAATAAAATAACATATTATTTATCGTCAAGCACCTGTAGGAGTTTGACAGAAAATAATGCCACCCTGTAGCCTTGCACAGCCCATTGTTGACTTAGAGTGACTGGAGTTAACTCACCCACACTAAGTGATAATTTGCACGCGTTTGTTTGAAAACAAACTGCCTACTTTAGAAGAGTTTTATAAAAATAAATGCATGCATATTTATGTGTGTATATATGTGTGTCTATGATGTTTCATCATGATGATTATTATATAACAAAATCATCATGCCAGTTTCAAATTCAATTTTCATTATTAATTCTATATATAAGAAGCAATAGTAAAATTCGAAGTCTATTTTTCTAAGGTGATTTAACAATTTTTATTGGTGATTACTGTAATACTTCAGCCTTGAGTTTTGTTTTCTGTTTTTTGGAGGTTTGGTTTTGGAGAAACCCCATCAATAGATTAGTGGGTTAATTTACCTAAATAGTCACATAAGTAGGAAGCAGTAAGTAAGGCTATTTTGGGGAATAAGTACTCCTCTTAATGTAGGAATTAAGTCATTCAAAAAGATAAAGCAAAGCAACACCCTTCTTCCAAAGTGTTTGAGAGATCTTAGGGGAATCAGTAGGAAATTTGCATTGATATACTGAGAGAAATAAAAAGTGCAATATTAAGAACACCTACTCTGCCCCTTAGAATTTGTATGGAGATAATGGGAGGGAGAGAGAGAGAGATGGAGCCATGCCAGATTGTATGAAATAGCAGTGGAGAGCACAGTGCTTCATGATGTCTGCACCGCCGTGCTAAGCCCAACAGCTGAGGAATTAGAAATTTAGGTTGAAAGATTTGAGCACTTTGCTCTATCGTGAGATGGTTTTAAACAGTGAGCATGGAGGGGTAACCCAGAATGTCCACTCTCCAGAGTGATATTCCCTTCTAGCTCCCTTCATATAACATGCTCCTGAGTGGCACTAGGTGTAAACATTAGTATTTAGCAGTGGGGTTTGATGAGTCCTGTCTGTCCCTCATATCAGAGTGGTTCATCTTCTCATCTTGAGGATGATTTTTGCCACTTGCTGCTATATTTTTTATTTTTATTTATTTATTTTTTAGGCCACAGCAATTGGCATGCAGGATCTTAGTTCTCCAACCAGTGATTGAACCTGGGCCCCCTGCATTGGGAGCGCTGAGTCTTAACCACTGGAATGTCAGGGAAGCCACTTACTGCTATAGAGAAAATCACATGAAGAAGACTTAGAAGAGTTCCTTAGCATCACCAGGTTTTCAGCGTTATTGGACTCTCATACACACATACAGAGAGAGTGGGTGTATGTACACTTGACATGGAAATAAATTCTAGTCCCTGTCTTAGATTGGGCTGCTATAACAAAATACCATAAACAGGGTGACTTAAACATCACACGTTTATTTCTCACAGTTCTAGAGCCTAAGGGGTTTCTATTGACACTTTATAATGGACTGGGCCACGGTTTCCTGCTTTCTCGCACATCTAGGATTTTTATTGTGTAGAGGAAATTAGGGGTGATACATTGTTAGGAGTCTCAATTTTCTTGCTTTGTTGGATGTGTCTATAGTAAGCCTTCTATTACAGCAGTGTTTCTCAGCCTCGAGAAAGAATCTTCCAGACCAATGACATTTTGGTCTGGAAGATTCTTCATTTTAGGGGCTGTCCTATTCATTGCAGAATGTTTAACAGCATCTCAGGCCTCTACACACTACATGCCAATAGCATCCTCCAAGTTGTGACAACCGCAAAATGTGTCCAGACTTTTCCAAAGGTCTCCTGGGGGACATAATTTCCCTCCATGGGCTAGCTTAGCCTTCCTCCTAAAGTATGGTATTTCTTGGGTCTCAGTTGAATGCCTGGTATGTTCTGTGAGGTCATTTCACTCTTGCTGGTCAGAATTCTAATTTCTCCCAGCTGTATTCATGCTCCTGAATCTCTGTTCATTCAAAGGCCACTGGTAACAGTTTTCAGGCAGGACTCATAGGACTGTGCATATTCAGCAAAAGACAGGAGGAGATCCCGGTGCAGATTTCCTGAGCTCTTTCTTTGTGAAGTTTCCTTTCCACAGGACCCTGTCCTGAAAATTCCAGCTGCTTCATTAGCTCTGAACTCCTAGCTCTGTTTTTTGACTAAGCTATACTACAGCTCTCTAATCCTCTAATTAGGCTGTATTTATTGGCTCTCTGTTTGGAAATTGACCCAGGCAGAGATCTGGAACTTCCCTCACACATTTTCCTTTTCTCAAGAATCATATTCCTGTGCTGTAAGTCATGCAGTGTTTGAACCTGGCCACTGTGTTCTCAGGTTTTATAGTTGTTCGTAGCCGAAGGGTAAGGCTGAGACACACTACTTCATCATGGTGGGAAACAGAACTATATGTAAATTTTAAATAATGCATGCATTTTTAATAGAAACCAGGAAAATATTACATAACTGCATTTTCACTCTTATCTCTTCTGCCATCCACTTTCTCCAGCCAAATTCCATACCCTTACAATCCAAATAGTGTCAGTGAAAACCAAAACCTTATTTAAAATATTTTTCCAGATTAGTTTTTTTTTTTTTTTTTTTTTTTTTTTTTTTTTTTTTTTTTTTTTTTTGAGGTATGCGGGCCTCTCACTGTGGTGGCCTCTCCCGTTGCGGAGCACAGGCTCTGGACGCGCAGGCCCAGCAGCCATGGCCCACGGGCCCAGCCGCTCCGCGGCATGTGGGATCCTCCCAGACCGGGGCACGAACCCGTGTCCCCTGCATCGGCAGGCGGACTCTCAACCACTGCGCCACCAGGGAAGCCCCAGATTAGTTTTTATTCAACTAACTAAACATTTCTTAAAAATAGCAAACCAGTATTTATAAGCAGCACATGAATTACTCTATGGTTAACAGCGTTCTTATACATGTATTACTCTATTGGATTTTTATAGTCATGTCAGCTATGACTCACATCGCGAGTTAAATATAAGTATGTGATCATTGTTACAGTCACCTCATTCACCATAATTCATACTGTAAAGGAGGAAATCAAGACTTAAAATGGTAAGTTATTGGTTAAGTAGGAGCCTGTTCTCATTGAATGTGTATGCAGCTCGTTATAGTAATCGTACATTGTAATCATCGTCTTTCTACAATCTAAGGTGCCATAATAGTATATCCCTCTTAATCTGCATCAGAGCAGAAGAGCTTAATAAATAGTTTGATTAATTGAAGACATGCGAAAGAAATTGAACAGCACTGTGGATTATTCCCACATCTCATTCCTACCTAGCCATCTTCCCCTTACTCTACGGCATCGTCTTCAATCCTAGAGTGGTATAAATATTATCAGCTGAAACAAGCTCAGAAAGATAGAGAAATATTAGAGGGATTTCTAGAGGTTATCTTTTTGCTTTTTTTTTACACAAGAGTTAAATGAAAGGAGACCTCTTTAGAATACAATAGAATGGAGTTTCACTTCATTTTTAACAAGCCACGGTGACTACCTACAGTGGATGAAAGACGGGGGGATCACAATTTATGACTGCTTGCTCTTTGCAGACGGGGTACTAAATGTCTTCTATACGTTAATTTGCTTCACGCTAGGTCACAGAAGGCACTTTTACAAGAGACAAACAAGTTTCGGCTGCTCTGTTTAATACATCTTTTCATTTATTTAATCGAAATTATCATATTGTGTAAATAAATGAGGTTTATGAAAATTAAATGTTATGTTCTAACTAATTCGTTTTGAAATAATTTAACAGTCATTGGATTTTACACTAATTACTTTATGAGATTAATGAATTTACCTAGTTATTTGAGTCTCATTACTTGGTAGAGTATAGAAAAAAAAAAAAAGAAGCTAATAAACTGGTCCAAGAACTTCATTTGGCATGAAACAAATGGACAATAAACCTCTGGTTTAAAGCAGCAGCAACTTGGTATAGAAGAAGAACTGATCATAAAATCCATTTCTCCTGTTTCAGCACCTTGAGGAAGATCCAGACTGGAATGAAATAAAGTCATGTATAGAAAGTACTTACCTATGTAAATGTAAATCATCAATATTAACTGCAGTAGAATGTTCTGTATCTAGGGCTTAAGATCCAGGCAGAGAAAACAAGTACATAGAACTTTAGGCAAGTTACTCCAAGTTACAAATGCTGAAGTCCAGTGATGGTAGCAGGAGGACAGTAGTTGAATTTAGGATACAATTTGAAGGTGCTACCATTTTACAGGTGTACAGACCACTCTGTCCAACCCAAGCACGTTTTACAAGGATTCAAGCACAGTGTAGTGAAACCACCTAAAGAATAATGTAGGACGTGGTCCAGTCACATCGGGGAGGTGACCCCTAGACATGAAGAGGAAAGGAGAGGGGAGAGATGGTAAGCAAAACACTAAGAGCTCTGACAAGCGGGCCACTTAAGCTAAGCCTTGGCGTTCAATGGAAGAATATAGCCCATATGTGGTGAACCGACAAGGGGGAGCTGACAGAATAACCACTTCAAATTTACTCTCCAGTTCCTGCTCAGAAGCTCCTGTTGGTGCTCTCCAATGTGCTGATCCAAATAGAAGCTAAAGAACAAGTGAGATGATTATTGGGCAGAGCTTTGGAAGGCAAAGGGGATGTTGGTGCTGAGAGAAGAGCACATGGAAAGTGTATATGGATGATATTCAGCCACCTACGTATTAGCTTTCTGTTGCTTGTGGAACAAATTACCACAAACACAGGAGCTTAAAGCAATACATATTTATCCTAAAGTCCTGGAGGTCAGAAGTCTAAATGGTGTTCACTGGGCTAACATCAAGATGTCAGTATGGTTGCCTTCCTTCTGGAGGCTCTAAAGAAGAATCTGTTTCCTTGCCTTTTTCAGCTTCTGGAGGACACCACTATTTGTTGGCTTATGGCTCCCCAACATCATAGCATCTTCAAATCTCTCCCTCTGAATATGACCTCTGCTTCCACCATCACAGCACCTTCCCTGACACTAATTCTCCTATGTCCCTCTTTCCCTTGTAAGAACTCTTGTGGTTTCATTCGACCCACCTGCATAATCCAAGATGAACTTGCCATCTCAAAATCCTTACATTAATCACATCTGCAAAGTACTCTTGGCATTTAAGGCAGCATATTGACAGGTTCTAGGAGTTAGGCTTTAGGGGGAAATTTTTCTGCTTATCAAAGAAGTAGACACATTCTTCTATAATAGGCAACAAAGGAATAGTGTACTCTGGAGTAAAAGAAATCTGTAACCTAATTCTTATCCTAAGATATATTTGCTTTACAATTTGGTAACACATTATTTTACTTTATAAATCTCTCTCATTATCATTGTTATTATCCTTGCTTATGACTAAATATATAATAGCAGTAATAATATTAATATATATTTAGTCATAACCAAGGATCATGATAGTAACAATAATGATAGTTATAATGATGATCAGAAAATAATAATTTGTGTCAGGTTACATAAAATCTTCAAATATATTCTTGTGTGAGTAAAGTACATACATACCCGAATTGTGTATGCAATACACATATAACCTTCGATAATGCATGCATTCTTTACCCACGTATGTACTTTTTTTGTATAAATCTAACATAAATTATGCACTGAGTATTAATATAATCATGAACACCACTCTTGTTATTTCTTCTGCTTATACATAGTAGTTTACTAATATATGCACACATTAGACTTCTGTAATTTTACTTAGAATACTTTAGACTCATATTATTACTGTGCTCTTAGTACACATGCAGTGTGTACAAGACTAGTAATATTAAGAGGAAATAAGTTTCTTACTGAGAAGTCATGTACATTGAAACTTCATTTTCAAAACCATTAGTAGTTCTTGCCTCCTAGACATACATACACAACTTCCATTCTGTTGGGGAAAAATGAAAAATAAAAATTTCTTCCAAACCAGAAAAAACTCTCAACAAATGTAGAAAAGAAAGAAACCATTTTTTATTCTTGAATAAGCCTTAAGCCAGACTATTACGTGCATCACAGGCAATCTGTTAATGAAATTGCAAAGATAGAATGAAATCTCACCCCTGAATACAGCCAGGCAGATACAATCCATTACATGCACGTCCTCGAGATAAGTGATAACTTGTCCTCATATGAGATGACTTGACAACACCATTTGCTTTATATAGTCCATCTGAAATTCACCTGATAATGGGGTGGCCATCTGTGTTAGTTAATTGCTTTTATCTACAAAAACAAAAAAAAAACTTCACCCGTCTTTATGACAAGCAGATAGTTCCAATGTGGGGATGCTCTCTATCTTCTTTAATGTTTACATTTCAAAGAGATGGCTCTGGAGTTGTAAAACTAATAAGAGGTTTGTTTAGCTTTTACAAAGTATTAAAGTATTGCTTACATATCAAAGAAACAGAAAAAAGGTTTACAAGTAGAAGTTTTCTCAAGGAAGTGCTCCAAGAAAAGGAAGAGAGGAAAAAGGTCTCTTTTTTTAGTGCCAGGGGATATTCAATCTTTGTTTTTGAAAATTTATATTTATAATATTAGTATAAAGTAATGAATTAACTTTTCTTAAAATACTTTGCTAGTCTAGTAGAGTTAGAAGTTAGATTTCACAATATACAGATCCTATAGTAGACATTACCCTGTCCTCACCAATATTTCCCACTACTTTTATTCCAGATGCCTGGGAGGACTGCATCTCTCCTCCATATTTAAGTGAGGCACAGTCATGACACCTGCTTTAGCCAATAAACTGTAAGCAGAAGCCAATATGGGCCAGTTAGTGATTTAAAGAGTTTCCTTCCCCTGCTTCAGCAACAGCTGAGGTCCAGATGGTGGAAGTTTCTCTGTTTCCATCCCCAGTTGAACACTGCAAGGATTTCAGCCTCCAGCTGACATGGGATGGACATGGAATATGAGTCAAAAATGAACTTTGTTGTTTTAAGCCATTTAAATGTTGAGATACTTTATTAGAGTAAAATCTGCCTCATTCTGTCGGATACAGGATCATTTATGTTAATCTGTGTAGGAAATCACTTATCAGAACACCACGGAGTCTTTTGCTAGTTCCTTTGACCACATATTCATTTCCATCATTCTAATCAACAGCAGTGCCATCCATCAAAAGGCAAAGATGAGGCAGAATCGATCTTTATTTTGCACAGGTTACAACTGTGTATGTGTGTGTGTATGCATGTGTGGCTTTCACCAACATTCTTTCTTAAACCACTATGATTCAGGATTTAACATCCTTGCAAGTGGCCATGTAGCCAAACCTAACTGTTGGAATTGGAATGGCCTCCATTAAGATTTGAAACAGCCAAAGCCCTCATGCAAATATGTTTATATGTGTGTGTGTATTTGTGTATGAATGTACAGTATGTAGGATATAAGAGAGAGAGAAAGGAGACGTCATAATTGTGCCAGAGTTTTGAGAAAGAAACAATAAACTGCCGAGCCTATTAGAATGGATTTGTGCTTTAAGAACAGGAAATCAACCAGTTGACTCAGATCTTCAGGACACCAGTCACTTCACTAATGCTATAAAAATGTGATGAATAGAGTGTCCCAGCATCATAGAGAAGCTAAGTGTGAGGTGTAATTCGTTGGTCATCTGTTGACAATAAAGATTCTGCTGTAAGACGGAGCTTGGTGACAATAGGATTCTGAAATGAAAGGAAAAGTGGTTGCATTTACCACAGTGGTCCACAAGGCCAGAGTCAGCAATGAGGTGTTGCTATTAGCTGTATAACTTAAGTATTTTCTTATATAACCAAAACAATCAAGAATGGGTGAGCAGAGAGTCAACAGTGGCTTAGAAACATCACATCCTTTGCCTAGCTTTCAGAAACTGACCCTGTTCTCCAACCTAGATCTCATCAAAGGAGAAATCTCAAGAAAAATTTTAAAGTATTTTGAATTAAATGAAAATGAAAACACAACTTATTATGGTGTGTGGAATGCAGCAAAACAGTGCTTAGAAGGAAATTTATAGCATTGAATGCATATATTAGAAAAGAAGGAAGATCTAAAATCAGTAATCTAAGTTTCCAGCTTAGGAACTAAAAAAGAAGGGCAAATTAATTTTAAAATAAGCGGAAGAAAATAAGAATTTGAGCAGACATAAATGAAATTTAAAACAAGAAATCAACAGAGAAAATTAATGAAATCAAAAGCTGGTTCTTTGAGAAGAGTCATGGATGTAGAAAACAAATTTATGGTTACTGGGGGGGTGAGTGGAGGGAGGGATAAATGGGGAGATTGGGATTGACATATATATACTACTATATGTAAAATAGATAACTAATAAGGACCTACTATATTAACACAGGGAACTCTACTCAGTACTCTGTAATGGTCTGTATGGGAAAAGAATCTAAAAAAGAGTAGATATACGTGTATTTATATCTGTTTCACTGTGCTGTACACCTGAAAA
This sequence comes from Phocoena sinus, assembly GCF_008692025.1. Lineage (NCBI taxonomy): Eukaryota > Metazoa > Chordata > Mammalia > Artiodactyla > Phocoenidae > Phocoena > Phocoena sinus. The sequence continues at coordinate 173,793,453 of NC_045763.1, forward strand.
TAACACAATATTGTAAATCAACTATACCCCAATAAATATTTTAAAAAAGAAAAGAAATTCTGACACATGCTACAACATGGATGATCCTTGAGGACATGAAACCAGTGAAATAAGCCGAACACTAATTGAAAAATATCATATGATTCCACTTACATGAAGTTTCTAGAATAATTAAATACATAGAGGCAGAAAGCAGAACTGAGGTTACTAAGGCCTGGGGGTAGGCAATACTTATTGTTTAATGTGTACAGAGTTTCAGTTTGGGATGATGAAGAGAATTTTGGAGATGGAGAGGAGTAATGATTATACAACAATGTGAATATACTTAATTCCACTTACCTGTGCACTTAAAATGGTAAATCTTATGTATATTTTACCACAGTTTTTTAAATGAGCAATTTAAGCATATAACTTAGAGACATAGAGGCAAATACTAAAAGAAATAGCATTAAGAGTTGGAAGTGTTTTCCTCTGAGGATGGGAAATAGTGGGGGAAGGGATGCTGTTTTTCAAACAAGCTTTGTAAAACTAACTTTAAACTATGTGCATGTAAAATTTTGATAATACTGTAATCAAAAATCATAAATTTGAAATAATTTTTAAAAAGCTAGCTCTTTGAAAAGATCAATCAAATCTAGGTATCTGTAGCCAGGCTAAGAAAAAAGAGAAGACACAAATTACTAATATAAAAAAAAATGAAAAAAGGCACAGCACAACAAATTTTATGGACATTAAAAGGATAATGAAAGAATACAATGAACAGCTCTATGCCCACTGATGTGATAACCTAGATGAAATGCACCAATTCCTAGACAGAGACGATTTGAAAAAATTAACACAGGAAGATATATACAGTCTAAATAGGCCAATACCTATTAAAGAAATTAATCAAAACAGAAAGAACTAGGCACAGTTGAATTTATTGGTGAATTCTCCAAAAATATTTTTTCATTTTAGTCTCATTTTTATTTTTTAACATCTTTATTGGAGTATGATTGCTTTACAATGGTTTGTCAGTTTCTGCTGTATAGCAAAGTGAATCAGCTATACATATACATATATCCCCATTCCTCCTCCGTCTTGCGTCTCCCTCCTACCATCCCTATCCCTCTAAGTGAACACAAAGCACCGAGCTGATCTCCCTGTGCTATGCGGCTGCTTCCCCTCTAGCTATCTCTTTTACATTTGGTAGTGTATATTATGTCCATGCCACTCTCTCACTTCGTCCCAGCTTATCCTTCCCCCTCCCCGTGTCCTAAAGTCCGTTGTATATGTCTGCATCTTTATTCCTGCCCTGCCCCTAGGTTCTTCAGAACCTTTTTTTTTTTTTTTAGATTTTATATATATATGTGTTAGAATATGGTATTTGTTCTTCTTTTTCTGACTTCACTCTGTATGACAATCTCTAGGTCCATCCACCTCACCATAAATAACTCAATTTCATTTCTTTATATGGCTGAGTAATATTCCATTGTATATATGTGCCACATCTTCTTTATCCATTCATCTGTCGATGGACACTTAGGTTGCGTCCATGTCCTGGCTATTGTAAATAGAGCTGCAATGAACGTTGTGATACTTGACTCTTTTTGAATTTTGGTTTTCTCTGGGTATATGCCCAGTAGTGGGATTGTTGGGTCATATGGTAGTTCTATTTTTAGTTTTTTAAGGAACCTCCATATTGTTCTCTGTAGCGACTGTATCAATTTACACTCTGACCAACAGTACAAGAGGGTTCCCTTTTCTCCACACCCTCTCCAACATTTATTGTTTGTAGATTTTTTGATGATGGACATTCTTCAGGTGTGAGGTAATACCTCATTGTAGTTTTGATTTGCATTTCTCTAATGATTAGTGATGTTGAGCATCCTTTCTTGTGTTTGTTGGCAATCTGTATATCTTTGGAGAAATGTCAATTTAGGTCTTCTGCCTATATTTGGATTGGGTTGTTTGTTTTATTGATATTGAACTACATGAGCTGTTTGTATATTTTGCAAATGAAGCAACTGACAAAGGATTAATCTCCAAAATATAAAAGGCATTAAAACTTTTTCTACTCCTCTAATTTCTTAGGATTTCGATATTTAAATACCAATTTTAAACTGGATAATCCATTAAAATAATTACCTTAAGTAAAAAGATATGAAACCAGTTAGCAGTTAGCCCTTCATTCTCTGATTTTTTTTCCTCTGTGGAGAATTCCTTATTTTCCTTTTTTGAATAGTTTTGGTTATGGTTATTGTACATCCAAAGATGTATTTATATATTCTTTTATTTTTAGGGTGTAAGTAGACACTAGAATTCTTATTTTTCTTTTTGAAATGTTGAGCATGCTACACTTAAATATTGCCTTTTTATTATCATGCCTGGCAGTAGGGAAACACAAATGCTATCTAAGCTATATCCTATGGCATCATGATTTTGGAGTACACATCCATCAGGGCATTATCCAATGCCAATGGCTGGAGCTATACCCTATGACTCTAAGAGTCTACATGAAGATGAAATAGTATAAATGCTTGTTAACAGTTAGCAAAAATCCCCTTCTAGGCTCCCCAATCATCATCTCCTAGAAAACCCCATCACTGGTTATTAAGAAATATGGGCTTATGATGTTATGGAAGAGGCAAAAGCTATAAGGACTCAACAAAACAAATTTAATATAAAAAAGAGGCAGAAAAGATACAAATTTAAATTTTGTCAAACTTTAAGCATGCCTTGAAATTTCACATGATGCCAGCAATTGTGGGGCTATGGGACATTGCTTTGTTTTGCTTGTTTGTTTGTTTTTAGTTCTTACAGTGTAGGCTGCCATCTGTTCTTAATTCATTAACCTTAGAATCCGTGGAAGTTACAGCTAAATGGGAGTCATGGGGTAGGGAATGAGGAAGGGAAGATGTCCTAGAAACAGTAACTACTTAGCTCTTAGTTTAGCTTGGTTGTGCTCTTAACCCCAGACCTGACTGTGTCCCTACAAAGAAAATTCTTGTAAGCTGATTTTCCAAGCAGAGAAGAAACAAAGGCATGTATCCAAGCTATATTATATAATTTCTACAGTAGCACAAATATCAGTTCCTCTCTTTATCATTTTGTTTTCTCCATTGGTATAACAATTTCATCTGTATCAAACTCTTTTTTGCGGTATGCGGGCCTCTCACTCTTGTGGCCTGTTCCGTTGCGGAGCACAGGCTCCAGATGCGCAGACTCAGCGGCCATGCCTCACGGGCCCAGCCGCTCCGCGGCAAGTGGGATCTTCCCGGAGCGGGACACGATCCCGGGTCCCCTGCAGCCGCAGGCAGACTCTCAAGCACTGCGCCACCAGGGAAGTCCCTTTCATTAACTTTTAATTGCTGCCTTTTTGACCTTTGGGTGAAAATTCGCCTCAAGTTAACAGTGTTTGGAGTCACTTCAAATTACTCAAAAATCTTTCTGAACAAGTACTGATGTTGCCAAACTGCCTACTTTCAAGGTCAGTGGATTTCCATTTGAAAGGCTCTAGTGGTCACTAAAAATTGCCTTGTGACAGGAGCCATATGTGTTGGCTGTCTAGAAGCAAAGATGGAGAATGCTTGGCTATTTCTGTAATCCTTTGGCTCCTAATGGTACTCAAAACCTCACATCCTCATAACCTTGGACTCCGGGCTCCTGAGGGACTGAGCTCCTGGCTTTTGACATGATGAATTACATGTTTCAAGGTCGCAAATTGCTCAATGAGTTACTTCAAGGAGATACATTTTTTAGAAAATTTGTATTCAGAGGGTAGGTTAATGTGTCTACCTTGAAATGTTTATAAAAATAAATATTTTTAATGGTGTATATTGTTGAAATGTATATGTCAAGAAAACAAAAAAAATTAAATAATTAAGCAAAAGCAATATAAAAAAATCCAAAATATTTAAAGTTTATAAAGTGGAATTGATTTAAGGTCACAGTATTCATGAGATTCATAAAGGATTTGGTTTACCTTCCAGAAGAAAAATGATCTTCTTCTCCATTATTTATTAAAACCTCCATGTTCCTAGTTTGTATGTACATATGTGTGTATCTGTTTATGTAAAATTTGTAATATAAAATGTACAGTTTTATGTTGTTTTGTTTTGGGTTCCTTTCTTTGAATCATGAGCATATAGTTTAATCCTTATAGAAAAGGATGGGTTAAACTTAACTTTGTAACACCTTTTGTTTACTATCAAGAACTATATTAAAATATTAATCTTATAAAAATATTCCTGCACTCAAACATTTAATTTTCCTCCTCTGAATAGTACTTTTGTTAGTTGTGTTCACATATATATTGTCTTTATACTCTTAGCAACACTTGAATTTTGAATTATTAATCGTCATAGCAGATATATGAAAACTGAGGTTTAGGAAACTGAAGTAATTTGCCCAAGGGCATACAAGTAGTAAGTGGCAGTGTTTTCTAATTCCAAGCTTCATGACTATTCTCATTCTCATCATTCCATGAATTAGATTGGCATATGTTTTTTAATCTATGGATATAATTAAAGGCTAAAAATCTCTTGACTACTAAGTCAAGGACAAGAAAATGTTTATATAAAAATCAATGGATAGGTCTGAATGGTAGAATTAACTCCATATTTCTTTTTGTTAATTAAAGAAAAATATAGGACAATGAATTTGACCACTCAATGGTGCTAATTCCAACTTAGCTTTAATATTTGGAAGCTGATGGGACACTTGTGACTTTTTGGCTGATGTAATTATAACTGATGGTACATTTGTTCTCACTGATGGACATGTTTTATCCTTGACAGTTGAACAATTTAAGGACAAAGTCAATCATTGATTAGCTGTCATCTCATCTCCTTGTCCCATGAAAGACTGAATTATGTTTGCATTTCAAATGAGTTAATGTTGGCCAAAGGTATCACATAATAAAAGGGCTTTAACTAACATACTAAATGAAAAAGCATTAATAATTAATTATTTTGATCCATTAATAATGAGAAGAAAAATTTTAATGGAATCATTACAAGTGAACAAGCAAATTCAAGAAGACAAATAATTAATATATCTGGGTACACAGAAATTCAATGATATCCTGGTAAATTACATTATGAGTTTTGTCAAATTCCAGCACAGATGACTGACAAAGAGAAGTAAAGAATTTCCCATAGATTTCATACTCAATTAAGAGATAAATTCTATATTTGCAAATGAAAAATACATTTTGCATCTTATAAGATTAGAAAATAAATGTAGGCTGTAATATATAATACATAAATTGGCATGAATTTGCATATGGTATTCATGAAATTGCTTTTTGATCCAAAGGCATAAATTGTCATTGTCAGTATTTTAAATAGTGACTTGGTTTCATTAACTAATGTATTATGATGAAACAATTTATTTTTTTTAAATGTCATTGACTTTTCAAAAATGATTTTTTCTGGGTTATGTTTCATTTAGTTTTTCAAGTAGACACTCTAAAATTATTTTCTAAAAATAAACAAATACCTATGTGTTGCATACCAGAATTCTCATTAAGTTAAACTGAGAAAATCCCATTATACATGATTTAGGTCACTTTTGTTACAATGGCCTGTTTTTATGCGTTCTTCTTTAAGAATGAACACCCAATCTTTATTTGTATGTTCCATGATATCTTAAGCTGGGTTCACCAAAATCTGACCCAGGAATGTGAATTCAAGTACAAGTCAATAATAAGAGTAAGATTGTGTGAGAGCAGGATGGGGCAGAATCCAAACAAGGATGCAAATTCAGGCAAAGTCCCATCTACAACCTGATGTCATGAGAAGCTCTGGGGCACACATTCTATCTCAAAATTTGGCCTATCTGGAGAGAAGACAGCTGGGTTTTAGAGCTCACCAGTGTTGGCTTTGAGTAAATACAGTGAAGTATAAACATCCAGTCTAGTTCATCTCTCTGTTCATGTAAGCAACACAATTGCAATAGCCTTAGAAGCAGTCTTCAGAAAGATGCTGTGGATACTAGATGAAAAACAGAGCAAAAATGGGGGATTATTGCACAGAAGCTGTAGGAGGGATCTGAGGGCACTGGGTGGAGCACCAATAGGGTGCACCACACATGATATTGCCCACATTTACGACTGATGCCATATTCTTTGCCATATATCCTAATACCAAAATGCAGTTCTGTCAGTAATTATGAAAATGTAATTAGCTTTCTGCAACTCAGTCACTGGTGTTATCTATTAGAAGGCACATGGACAAACTTTAGAACTTTCATTTTGTTATTATGAGATGACTGTATCAGTTCACTTTCCATCAGAGATGTTAAATAAAACAACTGGTCAATAATACCTGATAGATACATAGATAGACACATACATTCATACTTGTATATCTATATTAATCTAGAGGTATACAGATTTATTATAAGGATTGGATTTTATGCAATTGTGAGAAATAATTGATCAGTTTATAAAAAACTATTACTTTGCATTTGATGTTGGCCCTGAATCAGCAGGGTAGATGGTGAGATAGTGGGGGAAGAAAAGATTGGTGAGGGCTAAAAAATAGAAACCCATGGGAATGATCTGGACTAATTTTGGTCACTCACTGCCTCTAAGTCTTCAACTTTAAAGATGTGTGGCCAACAGGAGGACAATTTGTCAAGAAACTAAGCATGCATTGGTCACTGGAGTGGAAGAAGATAGTGGAAAACTTCCAGTAGGAGCTGGAGGTGCAGTAGATATGGCTGTTGCCCATGCCAGCAAGAAAAGCCAGAAGATTAAGGGAAAACAACCTTGAGCTGCTATAGCACATGATCTGGCACTGAACTTCCTGGTGTAAAAAGAATATTTCTGATGCTTCAGTGCCACAGTTTACATATGGCATAAGTCATCTCTGTGACCACAGCTAACACAAGGATAGAATTTTAAGGAATTTAAATCTATCCATCATAGCTAAATTATCACAGTGCAAATCCATGACTATTCTAAGGTATGCCAGTCTGAGCTTTAGAAAAACAATAATTTGCCATATAATCTCATATATTTTGAATACACTTTCTCACATTCTGATTAAAGAGAAATATCTTATGCAATTTAATATTGAGATTATTCATTTATTCAAAACATGGATACATATTAACTAGCACAGTAAAACAAAAGTAGGGATGGCTGAAGGTCAAGGACAGGTGTGCCCCAGAGATATGACAATGCAATATTGGAAGTCACATTTGCAAAGACATTGTCTCCCTTTATATTTGAGCAGTTAATTCACATGTTATTCCTCTGTTCTTACTTATAAATATTTTCTATGGCTTTGTTGTTTGTGATGTAGGTATGCATGTGCTTTTATGACCTTTTCTCATGGAACTCACACCTATAAGCTCAAGGCCTGTGAGAACACTGCGGGGAGGCACCCTTGAGAATGGAGAGTTTGAGGATTAATGAGGAAAAGTTAAGTTTACAAAGCAGAAATACTAGTGCTTTTGACATCAGAAATATGTTAACTAATATTCCCAATAATCAATGAACAAAGTCTCCTTCAGTGATGTGAAGTGCTCACATGTGGCCATTTTATCATAAATCATAAATATTTCCAGTCCTTTGTAAAGATAGAAAAAACTCCTTGGAAATGTAAAGCCTCTGATAATTTGCTTTATTTTATTATAGTTAATTCAGCAATATTTCCACAGTAGGTGAACATTTGTGTGTGTGTGTGTGTGTTTGTGTGTGTGTGCGTGCTTAAACATTTGTGCTTCAATAATGTGCTTATTAGTTGCCATGATGCTTTCAGATGAAAAATGAGAGTGGAAAAGTGGAAATTAGTTATATGATTTATTTTAGCAAATGAAAATTAAAATAATAAACTAAGGAAAATACATGTAAGTTTAGATTGTTTTATATGTGACATTATGATACCACAGATATTATTGCCAAACTTTCAAAAAGTGCATTTAAGACTTTAAAAATTAGAAATAAAACAAAACTGGACTTGATTTTCTACTGCATTTATGCATACAAAGAACATTATGATAAAACAAAAATTTTGCTAAATGCCACGTTTTCAAGGAAAGCAAGAAAACTTTTTTTAATCTTAGTTACCTAGCATCACATAGATATTCAAAACTGCTTTTTGAAACTTCTGAAACAGGAAATCTCTAAGGCCTCAGGATTTGTTTTTAACTAGTACGTTGATTCCATTAGAAGGGTTTCATATTTCTGCCGGTATTCAAGCAGACATGAATTTCAAGATACACTGAAACGAGCTCTTAGCAGATAATTAAAATATTCATTAAAAAAAATTGTAAACATACAAAACTTAAGGTATGTATCTATTTTACATAATGAAAACATGAGTATTTTTTCAAAAATCTGATGCAATGTGTAAAATGCTATCTGAATTGTCTGTCAGACCTTGTGATTTTTTTTTGATGTAGCTTATTTAACAGGAAACAATATGTCACTCAGACGCATTGTGTAGCTAAATCATACCTGGAAGATCTGAGTCAATTATAAATATTGAATAGAGATAATGTGCTTTTATAAATACTTACATATATAATTACAAAAAATATACAATATTCTTAAGGGTTTAAAAGAGTTCTTAGTTTAGAGGAACTTGGTTTAGAGATGCTTGATATAATATATAACATGATATAAACATTTTCAAAGTCTTTATCCTGTAAATTTAAATAAACAGAGCGGTGGTGGCTCTTCAATGTGGGTTAATGGGATACAGAAGGAAATACATACGTATACATTTTCAAATGGGTAAATGTGAGATGGAGCATTTCCCGTAAATTAAAACAAAATTAATCACATCCCTCAATATTTTAAAACCTAATATATTTTGCTACAGTACTATGTACTTTGTATCCTTTTTATATTTGCAATATCAATACATCTCAAAATACAACACTAAGTTATCACCATTATTTGTGACCTGGTCAAAGCCTAATAGCCTATGTATGAGCTAATCTATTAAGTCACTGTGACTCAGATTTTTCTGCTGATGATGCCTACTGTCCATAATCTATGCCACATTTTACACAGCAGTTTCTAGAATGAGAAACAGGTTCTTGGTGATTCTGAAATATGTTGAATTTGGCAAGTAATTCAAACTCTATGAGACTTGATTCATGATCCCTGAAATGGGAATAATAAAGGATGTAATGAAATAGCAAAGACACATTGAATTTATGTTAATGAATTATCATTTAGTCCTCACAGAAACCTTAAAATGGAAATATGGTTAGCATAATCTTGACACTGAGATGTGAAAAGAGTATCTAATTTCCAAATTATTAAAAGTCTTAGTAATACACTAAACTTTTCCCTGGCTCAAAGAAATTCTTTCACTAAAACACAAGATCCCTTACTTACATAACAGGGTAAAATCAAGTGAAAGCATTTTAAAACTGTAATTCACTATTCAAATATTAAAAAGATGATTTATTAGTAGAAGAGTTGAATCCACAATACTAGATTTGTATCTAATGATGCAATATTTTCAGCTTACAGTTTTCTGAAAATAGCATCAGGATTCATAAATAATTAAAAGATATTTTTCAAGGTCTACTGGGTCAACAACATATTCTGTATATTAAAGTAATACACTACGACCCAGCAACCCTACTACTGGGCATATACCCTGAGAAAGCCATAATTCAAAAAGAGTCATGTACCAAAATGTTCATTGAAGCTCTATTTACAATAGCCAGGACATGGAAGCAACCTAAGTGTCCATTGACAGATGAATAGATAAAGAAGATGTGGCACATATATACAATGGAATATTACTCAGCCATAAAAGGAAATAAAATTGAGTTATTTATAATGAGGTGGATGGACCTAGAATCTGTCATACAGAGTGAAGTTAAGTCAGAAAGAGAAGAATAAATACCATATGCTAACATATATATGGAATCTAAAAAAAAAAAAAGTTTCTGAAGAACCTAGGGGCAGGACAGGAATAAGGACGCAGACATAGAGAATGGACTTGAGGACACGGGGAGGGGGAAGGGTAAGCTGGGATGAAGTGAGAGAGTGGCATGGACATATATACACTATCAAATGTAAAATCGATAGCTAGTGGGAAGCAGCCACGTAGCACAGAGAGATCAGCTCGGTGCTTTGTGACCACCTAGAGGGGTGGGATAGGGAGGGTGGGAGGGAGACGCAAGAGGGAGGGGATATGGGGATATATGTATATGTATGGCTGATTCACTTTGTTATAAAGCAGAAACTAACACACCATTGTAGAGCAATTATACTCCAATAAAGTTGTTAAAATAAATTAATTTAAAAAAGAACAACAAAAAATAATATACCACATGCTAGTTTCGAAACATCTATTTATAAAGTTCCTTTAAGATTATACTTCATAAGTAAATTATAAGTCAAAAATAAGATCATATAAGCGCTTCTGTAAGAGTTCCAAGTGCTTCAAAAAGGAATTCTACTTTGGAAATTTTAAACTGTCTTCACATGATATGCTTTGTACATGTCACAAGCTGTTAGAGATGTGCCAGTGAATAAAATGATCAAGTAATATAAATGAAAAATATCAGCCTCAAATCAGCTAGTAGTAAGTAACCAATCTGGAATACCAGATGGAGAATTAACTACAATTCAATTATCTATATTAAAATGACTCCTAGGTGCAATAAAAAAAGATACAACATAAAAAAAGAGAAATTGACCATATGTAGCTGGTAAAAAAATGATTTATCAATGCAAAATGAATGATTGTTGTACATAGGCATTTGTTTTGTCATGGGAGATATTTATGAGTGTGATTCTAATTGCATTGTATTGCTGTTGTGAAAAAGACCTTTATTGTCCTGGTATATTTGTGATTTGTTCTTTCCTAATTTGAACAGTTAGACAAAGAGAAGACATTTTTATATAAAACAAATTTTGTTTCCTTCCCTATTCCGTTTGAATTTTGCAGCAATTTAATGAGGTTGGAAGTTGAATTCACAGAAAAAAGTAAATATAAACTATATAAATATGACAGGGAATATTTGTAATCACAGTAATCAGAAAATTCAGGTTGAAGAAGCAATGAACTACTTTCATTTCCTATCAGATACATAAGGATTAATTGAATTGATAGAGTCCAATCTTGGTGTGGGTATAGGCAAACAGGGACTGGTACTATTATATAAAATTAATGGAAGTATGAATTTAACAGCATATCTAAGGACAATTTGGATGTAATGATTGTATTTTAACATGTTCATTTATTTTGGATCAGCATTTCCAGTTCTGGGAAGCTATCTTTCAGAAGTATGCTTAATTACCCATGGTGATATAGTACAGAGGTATTCATTGTAATATTATTTATAGTGGGTAAAGATTAGAAAACTCTGGGCTCTTTCTTAGTAGTGGTGAAGATTTTAAAATAAAAACTAACAGAAAATAACACTTGAAAAGGGAAAAGAAATATATGTATATAATAAAGACATTAATAAAGCCACTGTGGCCTAAAATTTGTAATAATTCTCACCTCCAAAATGTGTTGAGGATACTTAATAGTTTCATTGTGAATTCATTAAGTAACCTGTATAATTATGAATGTATCACACACTCATATAGCAATGAAAGGACAGGAACTATATAAACAAAATATAACTGGTTCAGTGTTCTGATTTTCAATGTATATTTTTATGTAGGTAATTGAGTTGAAGATTATGTGCATGTATTTTTTTAGTGTATTTTTAAAAATAATTTTTAGATAAATTTATTTATTTTATTAATTTTTATTTTTGACTGTGTTGGGTCTTTGTTGCTGCACGCGGGCTTTCTCTAGTTGTGGTGAGCAGGGTCTACTCTTCGTTGTGGTGTGTGGGCTTTTCAATGAGGTGGCCTCGCTTGCTGTGGAGCCCAGGCTCTAGCTGCAGGGGTTCAGTTTTTGTGACACACGTGTAGTTGTAGCTCACAGGCTCAGTAGTTGTGGCACACGGGCTTAGTTGCTCCGTGGCATGTGGGATCTTCCCAGACCACTGCTCGAACCCATGTCCCCAGGATTGGCAGGCAGATTCTTAACCATGGCACCACCAGGGAAGCACTAGTGCATTTTAAATTTTTTTTATTTTTTTCATTTTTTAAAAATAGATCTTTATTGGAGTATAATTGTTACCCAATACTGTGTTACTTTCTGTTGTACACCAAAGTGAATCAGCCATTTGCATACATACATCCCCATATCCCTTCCTTCTTGAGCCTCCCTCCCATCCTCCCTATCCCACCCCTCTAGGTCATTGCAAAGCACCGAGCTGATCTCCCTGTGCTAAGCTGTTGCTTCCCACTAGCTAACTGTTTTACATTCAGTAGTACATATATGTCGATGCTACTCTTACTTCGCCACAGCTTCCCCCTCCCACACCATGTCCTCAAATCCATTCTCTATGTCTACATCTTTATTCTTGCCCTGCACCTAGGTTCATCAGTGCCATTTTTTTTTAGATTCAATATATATGTGTTAGCACATGGTATTTCTTTTTCTCTTTCTGACTTACTTCACTCTTCGTGACAGACTCTTAAGTCCATCCACCTCACTACAAATAACTCAGTTTCGTTTCTTTTTTATGGCTGAGTAATATTCCATTGTGTATATGTGCCACATCTTCTTTATCCATTCATCTGTTGATGGACACTTAGGTTGCTTCCATGTCCTGCTTTTTGTAAATAGAGCTTCAGTGAACATTGTGGTACATGACTCTTTTTGAATAATGGTTTTCTCAGGTTACATGCCCAGTGGTGGGATTGCTGGGTCATATGGTAGTTCTATGTTTTGTTTTCTAAGGAACCTCCATACTGTTCTCCATAGTAGTTGTATCAATTTACATTCCCACCAACAGTGCAGGAGGGTTCCCTTTCACCACACCTTTTTCCAGCATTTATTGTTTCTAGATTTTTTGATAATGGCCATCTGACCAGTGTGAGGTGACACCTCAGTGTAGTTTTGATTTGTATTGCTCTAATACTTAGTGATATTGACATCTTTTCATGTGCCTCTTAGCCATCTGTATGTCTTCCTTGGTGAAATGTCTATTTAGGTCTTCTGCCCATTTTTGGATTGGGTTGTTTGTTTTTTTGATATTGAGCTACATGAGCTGCTAGTATATTTTGGAGATTAATCCTTTGTTGTATCATTTGCAAATATTTTCTCCCATTAGGAGGGTTTTCTTTTTGTCTTCTTTATGGTTTCATTTGCTGTGGAAAAGGTTTTAAGTCCCATTTGTTTATTTTTGTTTTTATTTTCATTACTCTAGCAGTTAGGCCAAAAGAGGTCTTGCTGTGGTTTATGTCAAAAAGTGTGTTTCCTATGTTTTCCTCTAAAAGTTTTACAGTGTCTGGCCTTACATTTAAGTCTTTCATCCATTGGGAGTTTATTTTTGTGTATGGTGTTAGGTAGTGTTCTAATTTCATTCTTTTACATGTGCTGTCCAGTTTTCCCAGCTCCATTTATTGAAGAGCCTGTCTTTTCTCCATTGTATGTTCTTGCCTACTTTGTCGTAAATTAGGTGACTATATGTGTGTGGGTTTATCTCTGGGCATTCTGTCCTGTACCATTGATTTATATTTCTTTTTTTTGTGCCAGTACCATGCTGTCTTGATTACTGTAGTTTTGTGGTATAGTTTGATGTCAGGGAGCCTGATTCCTCCAACTCTGTTTTTCTTTTTAATATTGCTTTGGCTATTCAGGGGTTTTGTGTTTCCATATGAATTGAAATTTTTTTGGTTTTAATTCTGTGAAGAATGTCATTGGTAGTTTGATACAGATTGTATTGAACCTGTAGATTGCTTTGGGTAGTATAGTCATTTTCACAATATTCATTCTTCCAGTCCAAGAACATGGTATATTTCTCTATCTGTTTATGTCGTCTTTGATTTCTTTCACTAGTGTTTTACAATTTTCTGACTACAAGTCTTTTGCCTCCTTAGGCAGGTTTATTCCTAGGTATTTTATTCTTTTTGTTGTGATGGTAAATGGGATTGCTTCCTTAATTTCCCTTTCTGATTTTTCATTGTTGGTGTATAGGAATGCCAGAGATTGTTGTGCATTTATTTTGTATCCTGCAACCTTACCAAATTCATTGATTAGTTCTAGTAGTTTTCTGGTGGTACCTTTAGGATTTTCTATGTGTAGTATCATGTCACTGGCCAACAGTGACAGTTTTACTTCTTCTTTTCCAATTTGTATTCCTTTTATTTCTTTTACTTCTCTGATTGCTGTGGCTAGGACTTCCAAAACTATGTTGAATAATACTTACGAAAGTGGACATCCTTGTTTTGTTCCTGATCTTAGTGGAAATGCTTTCAGTTTTTCACCATTGAGTATGATGTTTGCTGTGGGTTTGTCATATATGGCCTTTTATATGTTGAGGTAGCTTCCCTCTATACCCATTTTCTGAGGGTTTTTCTCATAAATGGTCGTTGAATTTTGTCAAAAGCTTTTTCTGCATCTATTGAGATGATCATATGGTTTTTATTGTTTACTTTGTTAATATGTTGTATCACATTGATTGATTTGCATATATTGAAGAATCCTTGCAGCCCTGGGACAAATCCCACTTGATCACGGTGTATGATCCTTTTAATGTGCTGTTGGATCCTGTTTGCTAGTATTTTGTTCAGGATTTCTGCGTCTATATTCATCAGTCATATTGGTCTATAATTTTCTTTTTTTGTGGTTCCTTTTTCTGCTTTTCATATCAGGGTGATGGTGGCTTCGTAGAATGAATTTGGGAGTGTTCCTCCCTCTGCACTTTTTTGGAAGAGTTTGAGAAGGATTGGTGTTAGCTCTTCTCTAAATGTTTGAAAGAATTCAACTCTGAAGCTCTTTGGTCCTGGACTTTGTTGGAAGATTTTTAATTGTGGTTTCAATTACATTACTTGTGATAGGTCAGTTTATATTTTCTAATTCTTCCTGGTTCAGGCTTGGAAAAGTGTACCTTTCCAAGAATTTGTCCATTTCTTCATGGTTGTCCATTTTATTGGCATATAGCTGTTTGTAATAGTCTCTTATAATCTTTTGTATTTCTGCAGTGTCAGTTGTGATTTCTCCTTTTTCATTTCTAATTTTATTGATTTGCATTCTCTCCCTTTTTTTATTGATGAGTCTGGCTGAGGGTTTATCAATTTTGTATATCTTCTCAAAGACCAGCTTTTAGTTTTATTGATCTTTGCTATTGTTTTCTTCATTTCTGTTTCATTTACTTCTGCTCTGATCTTTATGATTTCTTCCCTTCTACTGACTTCAGGTTTTCTTTGTTCTTTCTCTAGTTGCTTTAAGTGTAGTGTTAGATTGTTTATTTGAGACTTTTCTTGTTTCTTGAGGTGAGATTGAATTGCTATATACTTCCCTCTTAGAACTGCTTTTGCTACATCCTATAGGTTTTGGGTCACTGTCATTTGTTTCTATGTATTGTTTTATTTCTTCTTTGATTTCTTCAGTGATCTCTTGGTTATTTAGTAGTGCAATGTTTAGCCTCCATATATTTGTATTTTTTACCATTTTTTTCATGTAATTGATTTGCAGTCTCACAGTTTTGTGGTCAGAAAAGATGTTTGATATGATTTCAATTTTCTTAAATTTTCCATGGCTTGATTTGTGACCCAAGATGCGATCTATCCTGGAGAATGTTCCATGTGCACTTAAGAAGAAAGTGTATTCTGCCACTTTCAGGTGGAATGTTCTATAAATATCAATTAAATCTATCTCGTCTGTTGTGTCATTTAAAACTTGTGTTTCCTTATTTATTTTCATTTTGAATGATCTGTCCATTGGTGTAAGTGGGGTGTTAAAGTCCCCTACTATTATTGTGTTATTGTCAGTTTCCCCTTTCATGGTTGTTAGCATTTGCCTTATGTATTAAGGAGGTGCTCCTATGTTGGGTTAATAAACATTTATAATTGTTATATCTTCTTCTTGGATCGATCCTTTGATCATTATGTAGTGTCCCTCCTTATTGCTTGTAACAGTATTTTAAAGTCTATTTTATCTGATACGTGTCTTGCTACTCCAGCTTTCTTTTGATTTCCATTTGCATGGAATATCTTTTTCCATCCCTTCACTTTCAGTCTGTATGAGTCCCTAGGCCTGAAGTGGGTCTCTTGTAGTCAGCATATATATGGGTCTTGTTGTTCTATCCATTCAGCCAGTCTGTGTCTTTTGGTTGGGGCATTTAATCCATTTCCATTTAAGATTGTTATCAATATGTATGTTCCTATTACCATTTTCTTAATTGTTTTGAGTTTGGTTTTGTGGGTCTTTTTGTTCTCTTGTGTGTACTTCCTAGAGAAGTTTCTTCAGCATTTGTTGTAAAGCTGGTTTGGTGGTGAATTCTCTTAGCTTTTGCTTGTCTGAAAAACTTTCGATATCTCCATTGAATATGAATGAGATCCTTGCTGCATAGAGTAATGTTGGTTGTAGGTTTTTCTCTTTCATCACTTTAAGGGTATCCTGACACTCCCTTCTGGCCTGCAGAGTTTCTGCTGAAATATTAGCTGGTAACCATATGGGGATTCCTTTGTATGTTATTTTTTGTTTTTCCCTTGCTGCTTTTCGTATATTTTCTTTGTATTTAATTTGTGTTAGTTTGATTAATATGTGTCTTGGTGTGTTTTTCCTAGGGTTTATCCTGTATGGGTCTCTCTGTGCTTCCTGGATTGGGTGACTATTTCCTTTCCTATGTTTTGGAAGTTTTCCACTATAATCTCTTCAAATATTTTCTCAGACCATTTCTTTTTCTATTCTTCTTCTGGGATCCCTATAATTTGTATGTTGGTGCATTTAGTGTTGCCCCAGAGGTCTCTGAGATTGTCTTCAATTCTTTTCATTCTTTTTTCTTTATTCTGATCCTTGGCAGTTATTTCCAACATTTTGTCTTCCAGCTCACATATTCATTCTTTGCCTCAGTTATTCTGTTATTGATTCCTTCTAGTGTATTTTTCTTTCTTTCTTTCTTTTTTTTTTTACGTGGGCCTCTCACTGTTGTGGCCTCTCCCATTGCGGAGCACAGGGTCTGGATGTGCAGGCTCAGCAGCCATGGCTCACGGGCCCAGCTGCTCCACGGCATGCGGGATCTTCCCGGACCGGGGCACAAACCCGTGTCCCCTGCATCGGCAGGCAGACTCTCAACCACTGCACCACCAGGGAAGCCCTAGTGTATTTTTCATTTCAGTTATTGTGTTGTTAATCTCTGTTTGTTTGTTCTTTAGTTCTAGATTTTTGTTAAACATTTCTTATATTTTCTCAATCCATACCTCCATTCTATTTGCGAGATTCTGGATCATCTTTACTATCATTACTATGAATTCTTTTTCAGGTAGATTGCTTATTTCCTCTTCATTTATTTGTTCTTATAGGTTTTTACCTTGCTCCTTCATCTGTGACATATTCTTTTGCCATCTAAATTTTTTTGTTTTTAATGGGTGGGATTGTATTCCTGTCTTACTGTTTTTTTGCCCTGAGGCTTCCAACTTTGGAGTTTGTAGGTTCTTGGGTAGAGCTGGGTCTTGGTGCATATATGAGGTACTCCGTGAGACCTCACTCCAGTGAATAGTCCCTGGGGTCTAAGGTTCTCTGTTAGTCCCATTTTTCGGACTCAGAGCTCCCACCACAGGAGCTTTGGTCCAACCTCTGGCTCATGAACCAAGATCCCACAAGCCCTGTGTGATGGCAAACAAAAAAAGAGAATAATAACAAAGTAATAAATAAATTAGACTAGGAAACTAACAGATATGTTAGAAAGAATATGAAAATATTTCTACAATAGTAGAAAAAGGTGCAGAGGGAAAGAAAAATAATGAAAAAAAGGGGAAAAGTCCTCAGCTGTAGAGTGTGGGGCCTAAGCAAGGATGAGGTTTTGGCAGTGGGTGGGCCGTATGCTTAGAATCCACAGGGCTGGAAAAGGCCCTGGGGGCTGTGGGGGGTGGGGCTTAGGTTCAATGGAACAGAATGTCTCAGAGGGTGTGGGTCCTCACCTGGGAGCCCAGCCAGCACCCCGGGCCCAGTTGGGCAGGGCAAACGCTCTCTGCTCCTCTCCTGCTCCTCCTGGAAGGCCCCTCCCACATGCCTCTCCTGATCTTCCTGGCCTCAGGAGCACTGATCCTGTCTGGCCTCCACTTTTCCTCCTCCCTCCCTCCCCCCACATCCTACTGGCTCACTTGGGGGTTCCTCCTGTCTCCTTGTGCATCAGGGTCCCCCACCAGCGGCTGGCAGGAACCCCAGTTGTGGGAAGAAGCTAACAGCATCTTCCCACACTGACCTCTTGACTCTGCCCCGTGCATGTATATATTTTTTAAAATAATTAATTAATTAATTTTTGGCTGTGTTGGGTCTTCATTGCTGCATGCAGGCTTTCTCTAGTTGTGGCAAGCAAGGGCTACTCTTTTTTGCTGTGGCTTCTCTTGTTGTGGAGCACAGGCTCTAGGCATGCGGACTTCAGTAGTTGTGGCACATGGGCTCAGTAGTTGTGGCACATGGGCTTAGTTGCTCTGCAACATGTGGGATCTTCCCAGACCAGGGCTCAAACCCATGTCCCCTGCGTTGGCAGGTGGATTCTTAACCACTGCACCACCAGGGAAGCCCCACCATGCATGCATTTTTAAACATGAATCAAGTCACATGTGTAAATTAATAAATTTACCTGGACACTCTTCTTTTAAATTATTTTATTTGCATTTTCCACTTCAATTAACACAATGTAAAATACTATTTTTAATAGGTGCATACAAACAGGATTTGAATACATACCTATTGTTGGATATTTTGTGTTTCTAATATAAAGATATAGGGTTAACTTTGTGATGAAAGTGTACAAATATGCTATATTTATATATCTCTGTCCGTGTTTCAGGTTTTCTCATCTTGGAATCTTGGAATAATAATTGAAGCATCAAAGTATATGACACATTTTAATGTTCTTAAAGAGTATCACCAATGTGTTTCCTAAGAGGATTGCAACCATTTGCAATATTTGCAATGTAGTGTATGGTGGTGGTTGCCTCTATTGAGCTTTGTTTTTGTGTGTTTTTCTTTTTCTGTTATTTTGATGTGTATAGACTAGTGCCTATTTAAGTTTACATTTATGACTACTGGTGGGAATATGTCAAACTTCAAATGTATGCAGGCTATCTTTATAAATTTATTTATGGGTTTGTTTCTTCATTCCTTCATTCATTCATTCATTTTGCTGGTAGTGAATCCCTGCCTTTTTTGCCCATTTCTCAGGAACTGGGTATTTGTAAGTGAATTTCTATTTAACCACATAATGTTAAATAAAAGAAAAACAAACATGTAACCAGTGGGGTAAAAATTTGGATAGTTTAAAAGAAACAATATTTTGATTGACTTATCATCATAATTGGAGATTTTGTTTACTTTAGCTAAATGAACGTAATTGCATGTAGTTCTGGGTATGCATTTATTTCTCCAAAGAAACTAAAATGAGTCATCCTAAGGACCAAGCTTTGTGCATGGCATGAATGATACAGTAGTGAACAAATAAGCAAATATCCTTGCTCTCATGAATCTTACATTGTAGCATGAGGGGACAGAACATAGACAAACACATAGTTAAAATATATAAAGTTTTAGATAGCAAAATGGGTTATGGAGAAAAATAAGACAAGGTATGGGGAGGCTTCCCTGGTGGCGCAGTGGTTGAGAGTCCGCCTGCCGATGCAGGGGGCATTGGTTTGTGCCCCGGTCCAGGAAGATCCCACATACCGCGGAGCGGCTGGGCCCGTGAGCCATGGCCGCTGAGCCTGCATGTCCGGAGCCTGTGCTCCGCAACGGGAGAGGCCACAACAGTGAGAGGCCTGCGTACCGCAAAAAAAAAAAAAAAAAAGATATGGGGGATATTACATTATCAGTAAAAGTACCAGTAATATTTGATATTTCAATAAAAACCTGAATCAGATGAAGGAGAGAGTCACGTGGATATCCATGGGAAGATGTTGCAGGAGTTCATTAAGAGGACATGACCACTGGTTGATCTTCGAGTTTGGAAATCTGAGGCTTCTCACCTGTCCCCTGTCCTTGGAATGTATATTCTGCCCACCGTTCCCACAGCAAGAGCTGTTCCAAGGATACAGCCTTGAGAGAGAGGTGGTGTTGAGACCGTCTGGTTGGTAAATGTGACTGAACCCAGTTAAGGCCTTTATATTACATTTAACATTCTGGCAGGTGGGGATCTACTTGCCTGGTGACCCAAGACAAACCTTGTGAGTAAGTGCCCCTGCTTGTTAAACCTGCCACCTACCAACCCAAACTATCTGCCTTTGTTTTTGTTTTTTTCCCACCCTCCATATCTGGGGGTCAGTTTGCAAACCAACAGAAGAGCATTTCAGGCACAGAAAACTGTCATCCCCAAGCCTCTTTGTAGGAACATGTCTGACATTTACCAGCATCATCTGAGTGAGAGAGGAACTGTGTGGATATATAGGCATACTTGGTTTTATTGCTGTTTGCCTTGTTGTGCTTCACAGATGTTGTGTATGTGTGCGTGTGCATGTGTGTTTCAAATCGAAGAGTTGTGACAACTCTTCATCAAGCAAGTTGGCACCATTTTTACAGTAGCATTTGTTTACTTAGTGTCTCTGTGTCACATTTTGGTAATTCGCACAATATTTCAAATATTTTCATTATCATTATATGTGTTATGGTGACCTGTGATCAGTGATCTTTGATGTTACTACAAGACTCACTGAAGCTGAGGTTAGCATATTTTTAGCAAGAGGATTTTTTTTAATTAAGGTATGTACATTATTTTTCTAGATATAATGCTATTGCACACTTAGGATACAGTATAGTGTAAACATAACTTTTATATGCACTGGAAAAACAAAGCATTTGTGCACTTACTTTATTGCACTATTGATTTATTGAGGTGATCTGGAACTGAACATTAGGATCAAGGATTACTCTAAGGATCATGCTCTAAGCAGCCAAAAGAATGATAATTATTTACTGAAAATAGGATGTCAATGGAAGGAGTAAGTTTTCTGAGGAAAATATTTGAAACGCCTCTTTTAATAATGATTCACTTCGTTATAAACCAGAAACTAACACACCATTGTAAAGCAATTATACTCCGATAAAGATGTTAAAAAAAATGGAATGCTATTCTTTTTATTTTTTTATTTTTCTTTTATTTTTGCTGTGTTGGGTCTTCATTTCTGTGTGAGGGCTTTCTCTAGTTGCGGCGAGTGGGGGCCACTCTTCATCGTGGTGCGTGGGCCTCTCACTATCGCGGCCTCTCTTGTTGCGGAGCACAGGCTCCAGACGCGCAAGCTCAGTAGTTGTGGCTCACGGGCCTAGTTGCTCCGCGGCATATGGGATCCTCCCAGACCAGGGCTCGAACCCGTGTCCCCTGCATTAGCAGGCAGATTCTCAACCACTGCACCACTAGGGAAGCCCTGTAAACTATTTCTTAAAAAATGGTTATACAATGTATCTCACAGGCAATATTCTTAAAGAAAGATTAACAACTATAATGTTTGCCAATATTAATATAGCATCACAAGTACAAATAGATCAAATAATTCTCATATAAAGTGTTTCAATTGTTATGTAAATGCACAAAATTATGCAAATCATAATGTTTATTATGCTTATAGATAGGTCAGTCCATATCTCTACGTCTTAATTTTTACAACAATCCTGTGTTCTATGATCTGAGCTAGTGAAGACACCATACAATCATGTAAATATTGTTTGGATTTTATATTATAGGCTAAACAAACACCAGCTGGGATTAACACAAGTCTAAATGCTTAATACATGTTTCTATATCTTAGGAATCTATTATAATTCTTACCATCTTTTATATATCTGATCTCAAGGATCCAAGAAGAAAAATTATTTTATTTTTATTTTATTTTATTTTTTTTGCGGTATGTGGGCCTCTCACTGTTGTGGCCTCTCCCGTTGTGGAGCACAGGCTCCAGACGCACAGGCTCAGCAGCCATGGCTCACGGGCCCAGCCGCTCTACGGCATGTGGGATCTTCCCGGACCGGGGCGCGAACCTGTGTCCCCTGCCTCGGCAGGCGGACTCTCAACCACTGTGCCACCAGGGAAGCCCCAAGAAGAAAAATTATTAATCAGAATGCCAAAATCTGCATATTAATATATAAATCATCATTTACAAGTAACCATAAATGTCAAAAAGTGGGATATTCTTAGACAGTAAAAGGTTGAATTTATTATCAATAAATATGTATTATTAATCACTTCATTATACAATCATCAGAATTCTCAAATATGTCATTACAAGTAAAAAATAATGCTTAAAAACAGACTGTTTGGGCTTCCCTGGTGGCGCAGTGGTTGAGAGTCTGCCTGCTAATGCAGGGGACACGGGTTCGAGCCCTGGTCTGGGAAGATCCCACATGCTGCGGGAGCAACTGTGCCCGTGAGCCACAACTACTGAGCCTGCGCGTCTGGAACCTGTGCTCCGCAGCAGGAGAGGCCGCGATAGTGAGAGGCCCGCGCACCGCGATGAAGAGTGGCCCCCGCTTGGCGCAACTAGAGAAAGCCCTCGCAGAGAAACGAAGACCCAACACAGCCAGAAAAATAAATAAATAAACAACTGTGGGGTTTTAAAAAAAAAAAAAAAAAAAAAAAAAAAACAGACTGTTTTACAGTATGATATTTATATCATAAACATTAAATAGCACTGAGATTTAAAGACTCCAAATTCTGCAGTGTACTTGATACCCTGACCTCTATGATATTACATTTACAAAATTTTACTGTACATTAATTGCAAATGTTCAGGTAACTTAAGAAGACCATCATTTATGCTTCCTTTTTAAAGAAATAAAATTTCTGTTAATATTGAAGAATTATCCCCCATATCATGAGTATTCAAGAAAAATATTAAAAATTATTTGGTATAAAAAAAATTATTTGGTATAGTGAGTAACAGTGAGCTAGTGCCTAAATTCTTGAAGAGAAGCCTGTAGGCGATTGCTACAAGTGCATTATGTAATTGTATGGTATGAATTCCAAAAGACTGTGTGTTTCATATATTTTAAGGTATAAATTTAACTAATGCTTGGCCCTACCTGAGTTTATTTCTTATAAATAGAGAAAGGAGAAGCAATTCCTGTTCTCATACACAAATAGGCATATATATTACTGGCATTTGGAAATTAGGCTTGTGTGGAAGTCATAATGAGAAACGTATGTGTTCCCTTAAGTATGTCAGTTCTCCCACCTGTCTCATTCTCACTGTAACCAAGCATCCATTAATTGCCAGATTTCAGAGGTATCCTCTAAGCGCTTTCATACAAAGCCTTATTGCTAAGTAAGTAAAGCCAGTATTAATCATTATCCTCATCATGCAGGGGAAATATATTATTGATAATTTACTAGCCTCCCAACTATGAGTCAAGCCAGGAGGCTATTTTTTAGTAACAATAAAATTAACAGGAAATGTGATTTGGACAATACATCTGTGCCTCTTGTATCACTTTGTGATCATCTAATCAGTCTCAAAGACTAGCTTTCTTTCTCAGAACCCTTTTTTAAAGTCCTTTAACCTCACAGTTCAATATACCCTGCCTCACAAAACTCCAGGTGTCTATGTGCTTTATCCGTACACCTTTCAAACATTTCTTCAATAATATATAGTTATAGGACAATAACATCATGGTAACCATGTCCAGTTAGAAAAGTAGTAATAAACAATGTAATTTAGGGCAAACTTTGTTGTCCAGATTAGCCTTCTTATTTCAGACAACACATTTCAATGCATGGAGCATGTGAGCTCAAGGTAACTACTTGAAATCTGCTCTCTGAATACATAGTTACAAACTTACCACTTCTTTAAGCACCTACTGCAAAATATCATTCTGCTGTATAGATTCATTATGAATTGAATTCATCTCAATTAAAATAACTCTTGGACTAACTTCTATCACTTTTATGCCAGCTCCTAAAGTTGGCATTTACAACTGTGGTATTAGAGCAACACCCACCAAATAAATGTTGTACAGCTTTGAAAAGTCACCTAATAAAACTGACACAGTCAAGCTTCAGTTTAAACCATTGGGAATTAGAGATGAGGTGATATTAGTTGACATTTGGCCAGAAATTTATTTCAGTTTCTACTCTACCTTTGCACCTGCCCTGGGTGAGTTTACAAAGACAGCAATACCTATATGAAACAATGGAATCTGAGGATCAATGTTGTACTCAATTATTAATTTAATAATTAATAATTTAATAACAATATTATTATATGTTTATTTTTTAGCTAAAACAATGTAAAAGCACAAAACTCTGAAAAAGTTGGGGAAGATAATTTGTACATAATTAATAGAGCTAAAGGAGCATTGGTATTTTCCATTAACCCTGGATCTAAACTTTTGGATTTTATTCCTTTACTGCTGTTGTGTAGTATATAAACGAAGCAGTGCATACAATTTCTGGGTGCCTATGGTTGGACAAGCAGTGAGTTCAAGTTAGGAGGGATAGAAGAAATGAAGAAAAGTGAAAGGAAATGAAAAGATGAGAGAAAGAGAGAGAGAGAGAAAGAGAAAGAGATTCAGCTTATAGATTCAGCAACATGAAGACAAATAAAAGCAAATGATTTATTAGAGAAATGCAAATCAAAACTACAATGAGATATCATCTCACACCAGTCAGAATGGCCATCATCAAAAAATCTAGAAACAATAAATGCTGGAGAGGGTGTGGAGAAAAGGGGACACTCTTGCACTGCTGGTGGGAATGTGAATTGGTTCAGCCACTGTGGAGAACAGTATGGAGGTTCCTTAAAAAACTACAAATAGAATTACCATATGACCCAGCAATCCCACTACTTGGCATATACCCTGAGAAAACCAAAATTCAAAAAGAGTCATGTACCAAAATGTTCATTGCAGCTCTATTTACAATAGCCAGGACATGGAAACAACCTAAGCGCCCATCATCGGATGAATGGATAAAGAAGATGTGGCACATATACACAATGGAATATTACTCAGCCTTAAAAAGAAATGAAATTGAGCTATTTGTAATGAGATGGATAGACCTAGAGTCTGTCATACAGAGTGAAGTAAGTCAGAAAGAAAAAGACAAATACCGTATGCTAACACATATATATGGAATTTAAGGGAAAAAAATGTCATGAAGTACCTAGGGGTAAGATAGGAATAAAGACGCAGACCTACTGGAGAACGGACTTGAGGGTATGGGGAGGGGGAGGGGTGAGTTTTGACAGGGCGAGAGAGAGTCATGGACATATACACATTAACAAACGTAGTAAGGTAGATAGCTGGGGGGAAGCAGCCGCAAGGCACAGGGATATTAGCTCGGTGCTTTGTGACAGCCTGGAAGGGTGGGATGGGGAGAGTGGGAGGGAGGGAGACGCAAGAGGGAAGACATATGGGAACATATGTATATGTATAGCTGATTCACTTTGTTATAAAGCAGAAACTAACACACCATTGTAAAGCAATTATACCCCAATAAAGATGTTTAAAAAAAAAAAAAAAAAAAAAAAAAAAGCAAATGATTTTACCCTAGGTAATTTTCTGGACTCCAAACAGTTCTATCAGCAAATTTTCCCTCTAAGGGTTAAGCTAGAAGTAAAAGGGCAGAAAGGTGTAGAGGCAAATTGATATTTTATCTACACTTTTCTGCGAGTTTCTTGAGAGTTTTGCAATGTAGTTAGTATACTGCCTATTAGCTGAGAATCAATACATACTTTTAAAATGAATGAATGTATTTGCTGAACTGTGTTTCTACTTTATACAGTATATTATATAATTTAATGTTTCAATAACTCAAAGTGGTAGACATTATTATCTCTTTTTTACAGGGGAATAATCTGAAGCGCATATACAAAATATTATAAAGAGCTGTTAAACAGTAGATGTAGATTTCAGACTCAGGTCTAATAGATTCCAAATCTGATGGCTTTCTCATTTCCTATCATTATTTACTCTGCCACTACTATGCACACTTGATAATAATCTTTATGATTTTCACCTGCATTGTTTTACAACTATTTTTAATTTTCTTACACACATAATCCATTGAATAATAGGTATATTATAAAATACAGATAATTAAAAAGGAAAAAACAATTAAAATACCTGGCTTTTCCCCAACTCAGAGCCAGCCAGGTAATACTTGAGTAGGCACTAGAATATATGAAGTAGAAGTGGCATGTGACCACAAAGAAATAGTACTATCAATAGTCAATGAAGAGACAGAGAATATTTCTCTGAGGAAATAATGAAATTAAGCATGAAAAGATATTTTCTATGCATGTAGTTGAGGCAGCTGGGGGTGTTGGGAAGTGACTACATCTAGAGGAAGGCCCAATGGTCCCTCATTCTAAGAAAAGCAAGGTAAATGCAAAAACTGATACATTCTCAGCGTGGAAAAAATAATAAGCCCAGATACATAGTTATAGGCCTATTTAACTATGTTCAGAAATTTGGACAATATCCTGTGAAAAAAGGAAATTTTAGAAAGTTTTACAGAAAGGAATGATATGATCAGTTATGAATTTGCAAAATTACCCATATTCTAATGTGGAAACTGGATTGGGGAAGAGTGAGTCAATTCAAAGATACCAATGAGAGACAATGATAATCTATCCAAGAGATGACACCATCTTGAATCAAAGGGATTGAGAGATTGAGATATACTGAATGGAGAGACTAGAAACATGTTGAGATTGACCATGAAGGTGAAAGATGGAGAACAGTAGAAGTTTCTGACACTAAATAGTCTTAAAAACTTCTTACTGTATAATATTAAATTTTATGAATTAACCATCATTTGAATAAACTTTGTGATTTTTTGTATTTTTTATTTTTCCCTACTATAATGATCACTAACATCTGCTAATATTTGTATGATACTTTACTTTTTACATAATTTATTGTATGCTCTTGGTTTATAGAGTACTTGAGATGTAAAAGTAAAATGAAACACTTTAACAATTTTTCAACTTTTAAAATTAAGTGTATTACTCTTCTCTGTACAATTCCTCATTTATATTATGACTCCGTCTCCACCATTGTGATAAAGTTATTTTGACCATACAATTACCAGATTATTTAAAACAATTCTGCTTAAATAATAAGTACATTGAAATAAAGTTATGGTAGATTTTGAATAAGGAAAAAAGTGCAGAGTCTTCTGTAGTCATTGTAACCAGATATTTCACAGTTGGCATCATGAAATAATCGTGTACAGAAATGCTTCAAACTTAAAATATACTAATTATTCACAAATTGCCATAAGGCATCAGGATGTGAGTTAGTTAAAAGTAAAAATATTTATATGCGCTTCCCTGGTGGCGCAGTGGTTGAGAGTCCACCTGCCGATGCAGGGGACACGGGTTCGTGCCCCGGTCCGGGAAGATCCCACATGCCGCGGAGCGGCTGGGCCCGTGAGCCATGGCTGCTGAGCCTGCGCATCTGGAGCCTGTGCTCTGCAACGGGAGAGACCGCAACAGAGAGAGGCCTGCGACGCAAAAAAAAAAAAAAAAAGTAAAAGTATTTATAGAGACAAGGAAACACTCCCTATTCAAATATAAATGTTCACTGGGAAAACAAACAAGTTAATGTTAAAAGTAAAGAAAAATTATGCAAACTTTCATGAATATCAATATTTAAAATCAATCAATTTAATAGAGAATACAATTCTTGTGTTTTCACATTTTTTATCTAGATTACATATTATCACACACAATAGGTATAACAGGTATTGGTGATTGCTGTATAAGCCATTTCACTAGTGATTATATATGGAAGACAAAGTATTGTCTGTCTCAAATGCTTTTGAAAGAAATATTTTGTCATGAAAATAGATGGCAGAGGAATTATGCATATTATCAATTTTCTATCCTTCATTAAATGTTAGTTGTAGCTTGTAGTAAAGAAGTCAAATTGGAAATAAGACTATGTTATTTCCTTAGCACACTTTAACGGGCAATATAATAAATAATTAGACATAATTTAAATAAACATGAAGTATTTTTTCTTATGAATTTTATAGTTTATTATGTTAATGGGAAACACAAATTAGTATAATCATTGATTCAAAACAAACTAATAGACATTTTTAGAGCACCAACTCATTTTATTTTGTGTTAAGGCACTGTAAAGGTTTTAAAAGAATGATTCTGGATTCCAAGTGCTCCAAATTAAATGTGGTCATTTTAGGGAAGATTGTAAACAAGAATTTACAATGGTGGTCTCAGCAGAGATGATGGTTATTCGTTCATTGTTCTGGCAACTTTATCTCTTAATTTATAATCTAAAGGCAACCAAATAGAAATATTATTCTCTTCTCCAAATATCTTATTCAAATCTGATCCATCACAATGAATAGGGATACAATTTACGTGGTAGCTTAACTCCAAAATTCTTGAGTAATTCTTCATTACAGTCTGTAAAATAGTTCCCATATAGGCTAAATCGGTAATTCCTATTGACTTTTCCTCTGCCATATATACCAAATTTAACGATTTCTAATCATATCTGGCCTCGAATACTGCAATAGTCTTTTTTGTTTGTTTGTATTTTTATGGTACGCGGGCCTCTCACTGTTGTGGCCTCTCGCGTTGCGGAGCACAGGCTCCGGATGCGCAGGCTCAGTGGCCATGGCTCACGGGCCCAGCCGCTCTGCGGCATGTGGGATCTTCCCGGACCCGGGCACAAACCTGTGTCCCCTGCATCAGCAGGCGGACTCTCAACCACTGTGCCACCAGGGAAGCCCTGCAATAGTTTTTTAACTGATCTCCCTGCTACACATTTGAGTTCCTCAAAGCCAATTCTACCCTAATCTTGAATCTTTCTTTTTAAAATGTAAATCATATTATATTCAACATGGTTTAAAACCCTCCATTGGTTTTCCATACCCTTCAAATAAAATCCAGCTCCCTTAATGCAGCATGAAAGACCTCTTTGGTTCTCTGCCCCTACATTTGATCTTATTTCCCATCCCTCTCTCCCTTCCTTACTCTGTCTCCAGAAATGCAGTATTTCTTTCAGCTCCTTGCATAGGCTAAACTCAGTTTTAACCCAAAGTCTTAGCACTTGCTGTTTCTTCTTACTGAAGTGTTCTCTCAGGCACACTTCTCACTTTATTTAGGATTCTGCTTAACTATCACTATTTCAGAGAAGGCTATTCTGCCCACCCTATCAAGATTAGTGTCCCTACTTTTAATCTCTAATCTTCTACCATGCAGTATTTCTCTCTAGAGCAATTATCACTATCTGAGTTTATATTATAGAATGCTTCCACCTCTGGTTAGTTTACCCACTAAAAAATAGGCTCCATGAAGCCAAAAGCTATTTATTATAAATGAAGAAGTGTTCAGAAAAGTGTTTATTAAATGCTTGCTAAATACAAAATGGATGGCTAGTGGGAAGCTGCTACATAGCACAGAGAGATTAGCTCAATGCTTTGTGACAACCTAGAGGGGTGGGGAGGGTGGAAGGGAGACGCAAGAGGGAGGACATATGGGAATATATGTATACATATAGCTGATTCACTTTGTTGTACAGCAGAAACTTACACACCATTATAAAGCAATTATACCCCAATAAAGATATAAAAGAATAAATAAATGCTTAGACAAATAATTAGTAGAATACAACCTGCTGGCAAATTACTTTTTTTCAGATGAATTAGATAAAATTTATATTGAACAAATAATTATCCTTGTGTTTGCATAAATTCAGACCAACTAGTCCATTGCAAGAAAATGAAGGTAATCATATTGAATTTGCTTAAAAGCTAATGGAAACAAAGAAATACTTTTACATTATTTGAAAATTTTACTCTAATTGTGTTTCGAAATATATATTTAAAAACAGCACTTTCTTTTTTTTTTTTTTTTTTTTTTTTTTTTGCCATACTCGGGCCTCTCACTGCTGTGGCCTCTCCCGTTGTGGAGCACAGGCTCCGGACGCGCAGGCTCAGCGGCCATGGCTCACGGGTCCAGCCGCTGCCGCGGCACGTGGGATTCTCCCGGACCGGGGCACGAACCCATGTCCCCTGCATCGGCAGGCGGACTCTCAACCACTGCGCCACCAGGGAAGCCCAAAAACAGCACTTTCTGATTTTTTGTTGCTTAAGTAAAATCCAGGTTTTGGGGATTTTGTGAAATGTTCAACAGTGATGATCTGTTTGGAATGCTTTTGCCCAATGTAATTTTATTTAAGTGAAATAGAAAATTGGTGTTAAGTTAAATTTTCTGAAAATTCATCTATCTTTAGCAGAAAATTGCTACTATAGTAGGAAAAGTTTAAAACTTATCATCTGTCTGAAAAACAATATAAAATATAATAATTTCCATTTATGAAGAATTTGAAACTGTCAAAAGTTTTTTTTTTCTTTTAATTCTACTCACTTTCAAATAATCGAATACCCATACATTGACTTGTTCCTTAGAAAGATATCTTTTTATTAGAAAATATGAAAACAAAGCGATCAAAACAAGAACAAAAAACCTTCATGAACAAAATTTGTAATGGTGTCAATGAACACAGAGTCCTCCTAGCAGGAAAGAAAGACATTTATAACTCCTATTTTATCTAGATTTCTTTTCCATAGAAATGTATTACTGCCTTTCTTTCAAAGGGAGTTTTGGGCAGGAAGGATACAGTGAGATCTGAAAGGGCCTGGATTGATAGCACCTGCAGTGGTTTTTAGACTCTTTGTCAGTAGGACAAGGCAATAGATCAGCTGTCTCTGAACAAACCCTGCACTGTGCTTTGTGAAAGACTCCCACCTCCACAGCACAGCTACATTTTCTTGATCTTAACCTTTCCAGCCCTTGAAATGTACGCAACTTCTCTCGAATTCACCATGCTGTTCTTTAAGATTCAAGATGACACAGCACAGCAGCCTATGTTTTCAGGGAGTAAAGATGATGGTAATGATCACAAATGATAACAACATAGTTACTATCATGATCATTATAAACATAGTAGACACTCCACTCTACTTCTGTAATGTTTTTCCAATATGCCAGGAGCTTATAAACGTGCTACACTGTTTATAATAAAACTTTGAAAGGAGCTTAATTTCAGCTCTGCAGTTAAATCTTGACATAACGATCATCTGTTAGTTTGTATATAATTTTAAACATTCTATAATATGTATTGTGAAGATTAGAACAGTAAATTCACAAGGTTTTATTCTTACAATGTATATTTTAATATATTTTGATATGTTTTTTAAATTACAGGATTATAAGATTTTTGTGGTATGCAGGTGGCTATGCTCAATTCCATGTTAAATTAAACAATAAAATGATAGCTTACTCTTCTAAGTATACTTTATTATATTGATGGCTTCTTAGCTCATGAATATTTCTTATTGCCTAATGTACATTTTTTGCAAAGCAATTATATTGGAATTTTCCTAGTCAAAATACTTTAAACTATATTGAAACAGTAAAAACTGCTTTATTAATGTCCTTTTATTCTAAAACTATATTAAGTTCCAATTGTATCCTGATAAAATTGGCAAAGGAGCAGGTACAAATAGGAAGAAGAGTTTTCCTTGAAAAACTCTGAAAAAATTTTGTTTTTATGTGGGTTTGAAAGACATTTACAGATACATTATATTTTATCTTCAACATCAGCCAGAGTGTAAGGTGTTCTGTTTTGTGGTTAATAGGACAGACTGAAGCGGATTGTCTATGGTCAAATTCTTACACTACCACCATGAGGCTTTCCATATATATCTTAATTTCTCCATGCCTCACTTTCTCACATTCTTTATAAAAAAAGGTAAAAAGAGAAAAAAAGAAAGAAAAGAGGAAGGAAGGAAAAAAGGTAGAAGAAAATTAAATAAGTGAATTCATCTAGTAGAGATACTTTGAGACAAAATGGATCATGCTTAGCCCTGTGTGTACAAAATATGCATTACATAAATGTATGCTACCACAACTACTACCGTAAGGCAGAGATGACCCTCACATTTTACAAATAAGCGATTTTATGATCATAGAAATTATAACTTATTAAAAGTCAAAATAGTTAATCCATTGCCAAGAAATTCTTCTGCTGTATTTATTTAAAGTCAGTTTTTATGGGAGGAATAATTTCTGCATTTAATGAGCTACTGAAATTGCCAATACATTTCAATGATTTACCATAATAGTGATTTGCTATATTGTTGATCCCTTATAAAGAGTTTCATTTTAAATAATGTCATAAAACATAATAATTATCATAATATACAATCACTGTTGAGTACAAGGGAGAAAGTTGAGACAACTTCACAGAAGTAGCACCAGGTTTATGTTGAACTACAGATTGATTACAATTGGGTTTTAAATCAAATATATGTCTTTTTATGCTGTGCATCTGCCACTTCCTAATGAATGAGTTTGGACAAGATATTTAATTTCCCTAAATCTTGATTCCTTCAACTGAAAAATGAGAATAACAAAAACATCTTCTTCATGGTTTATTAACTAATCCAGTTGTCTTCCCCAGAAATACTTTCATAATTGGATATCAAAACATGCATAGGAATATTTATTGCAGCATCATTTATAATAGTAGAAAATGTCATTGAATATATAAATATATCTACTTCGATAGGGGAATACATATAAATTATTTTGTTATTAAAAAAACTCTAGCAAACTAGAAGGAATAGTTGCTATCTAAAAAATAAAAACAAATTGATACTAAAATAAAATTGACCTAATTATCTTTTAAAATGAGAGACAGAAAATAATACTAATGTTCATCATCTTTATACAAAGTTACCCAGGAGAACACTGGAATTCTTAGCAAATGTAGTAAGACAGAGATTGGGAGAGATATGAAAGGCACATAGATATAAAAATATGTAACATCAGGAAATGTTTTTAAGAATCCATATTTCAAAGTTTGTGGTTGTCTATGTAGAAAACTCCCTCCAAATACGTCAAAATTTTGTTATAATTAATAACATAGTTAAGTAATTTGCTGCATGCTAAGTACATGTAAAAACAGAAATGACATTTCTCAACATCAATAATAAGCAGATGGACAAATAAAATATATTTATGATAGCACAAAAAATTAAGTACTTAGACATCCAATAAAAATATTCAAGACTTTTATGAAGAAAATTAAATGGTTTGGGGGTGGGTATTTCTGCATGAGTTGCTTGGAACCCATGCAAAACGAAGAGAAGCACTATTTTCTTAAATTGGCACACTTAATATTGTAAAGGTACAATTCTTACTAACTTTAGCTACAAATTAAATGTAATTCCAATAACAATAACTCTTACCTTTTTGTCAAACTTAATCAGATATTTCTAAAATACATATGTCAGAGAAAAGAGTTGACAATTACTGAGACTCTTCCAAGGAACAGTTTCTATCTCTAAACTGAAAACAATGCATGTATGTGACATTTAATCCATGACACAATTTCCTTTACTGTTACATGGAGAATCAGGTTATCTAAGTTTATAGTAAAACATTAAATGCTTGTATTAGTGATCTATTGTTGCATAACAATTGCTCCACAACTTATCAGGAAATATTTATTAGTATTCTTTTTTAAACTGCAATATATATATATTGAAATACATTAATCCAACAGGTAGGTCTGAGAAAGCATGGAATCAGTTGATTAAGGCAATTAGAACCTCTCCCATGATTTCTGTTTTTCCTCAAGCTTCATTCTGCTGCTGCTCCTGAGATCTTTATCTCTGTCACCATCAGGCTTACATCTTCCTTCTTGATGGTAACTTTGATATTCCTTCTCCCACTCCTGTTTGGTTTTCTGCTCCCAGGACTGTGCATCTCCAATCACAGACACGGAGCACTCCAGGTTGGAGCTCTGCACCCCCTCCATTTCTATGTAGTCGATGACTTGCTTCAAGTACCAGCACCACTTGGGAGGAGGCTTCAGTTCCTCACCATGTGGGTCTCTCCATAGGGCTGCTTACAACATGACTTTCTCCAGAGCAATGATAGAATAGAGAAAGAAAGAGTGGGCCAAAGAGTGAGTGTCCAAGAAGGAACTACCCAAGGAGACTACAAAAGAATGTGAATTTCAGGAATAGCAGAGGGCATGGTAATTGGTGGCTATCTTGGAGACTGGCTATCATCACATTGCCTAACAAAAGACAAATGTGAATTGGGTTGTTAAAAAATTTCTAAACAAGTTTTACAGGAGAAAATTCTGTTCCATTGTGTATTGGTGTATCATGAAAAGAAACCCAGGAAATAGTTTCTTTTGCTATATAAACCTCAAAGTTGCAATATATAGAAAAATATTTCCAAGAAATGCATTTTGATTTCTTTCAGTCTACTCAGTAACTTATAATAGGACAATAATGAGTAAAGATTTATATGATGTATTAATTCCTATTAATTAGTTGGAATTCTAGAAATAATACAAATAATTCTCTTCAATTTTTGGCTTCTGAGCCATTAAACTATATACCAAAAAATGAACAAAACTTTTATCTATCACCTTGTTTACTGATTATGCTAATATTGGAAAATCTATGTTAGCAAGTAGATTTACAATTCTTAACTCTATAACTAAACACGTTTACCCGTCAACTACTGGCCTCACTCTACCACTGCATTCTTCCACACGTGGGGTGGGGTTTGTGATTATCTTCTCAAGGATTGGAACAGCAGAGAAAATGTGTGATTCTTATGGATATTTCCTTCCATGACAGAAGGGATTACTATATAGAGAATGGTAGATTTTGTCTTCAACTGCCCAATGAATTGTCTACCACTGTCTTAGTAAAGGCTATGTCCTACTATTTTATTAATGAGTATACTCTCAGAGAATGTAAGAGACAAATGAGTGGTAACAGCAGTGAAATTGAGACAATTTAAAGATACATTTTCAAGCTCGTCCCAACTAAATATGACTGATTGCTGGATCTTGCAAAGCAGTTCCTGACATAAGACAATTAATTAACTTTGTCTCAGGAAAAATAATCTGTTGAGAAAAGGGAAAGAATGTAACTATGGGTTCATTGATTGTTGGTTAACCTATGGGTTCTAGTATTCCACTTTTCAAGGGTCAAGCCCACAGAGTGTTAAATCTCCTGCCCTTCCAGAGTGTGCATGCATGGCTCCTGACCAGTGCCCCATGCCTAGGTGTGAATGGGAAAGCTCCAGGTCGAAGGGAAGAGACATACTGGGCAGACATGGGACAGGTTTCCAGTCCTTCCCACCTGTGTGTTATTCCTAACCCACCTTTGGTAAGCAACCCAGCACCTGGATTTATAATGTGTGTCTGTTATCATCATAATTGGCATTAAAATTGTTCTGTCTTCCTTCTTCAATTAATTGTCCAGATACTTGTGTGACTCATTAGAACTTTTAAAAAAATTTGGGGGAATTAAATAATTTTAAATTTCAAAATTTTTATGATGTCTTCTTAAGGGTATATCAAATCACAGCACTTTTTAAAGCTTTTCATATGTTTTGAGCATTTTTTTTTTTGGTAGAAACAAAGTGCTTAGAATCTGTGGTTCTTTGTTTTTTTCACATACAATAAATGGTTATAATCAAGAACAAACAAATAAAAATGCTGGCAACACTGTAGAGAAACTGGAACCCTTACATATTGCTTG
Organism: Phocoena sinus; assembly: GCF_008692025.1. NCBI lineage: Eukaryota > Metazoa > Chordata > Mammalia > Artiodactyla > Phocoenidae > Phocoena > Phocoena sinus. Next base: position 173,829,024 of record NC_045763.1, read on the forward strand.
TGGAACTGTAAAATGGTGCAGGCAATAGGTACAATAGTTTGGCATTTCCTCATAAAGATAAAAATACAATTGCAGTTTGGTTCAAGAACTCCACTCCTAGATATATGACATAAAGAATTGAAAAGAGGTGTTCAAACAAAAACTTGTACACAAATACTCATAACAGCATTGTTGACATTGACCCAACTGTAGAAACAATTTGAACATCCATCAGTGGATAAATGAATAAGCAAAAGAGGGTACATCTATAAAGTTCCATATTATTCTGCCATATACAGAAATAGAGTAAAATAGTGCAATCCACTGTGGAAAACAGTATGGCAGTTCATCTAAAACTTAAACATAAATTAACGAATTATCCATCAATTCCATTTCAGGATATATACCCAAAGGTCTGGAAACAAGGAGTGAAACATATTTGTACACCCGTATTCAGAGCAGCATTACTCACACTGGCCAAAATGTGTAAGCAACCCAAGTGTCCATGAATAGATGAATCAACAAACAAAATGTGATACATACACAAAGGGATATTATTCAGTCTTAAAAACTAAGGAGATTGAGGCACATGCTATGACATATATGAGCCTTTAAGTCACATACAATGAAAGTGAAATAACCTGGTCACAAAAGGATGAATATTATATGATTTCACTTCTATAAAGTATCCAGAGAAGTGAAATTCAGAGACAGAAGATAGAATGTGGTTGACAAATGTTGAAGAAAGTTAGTGTTTATTGGATGCAGTTTCACTTGGCAAAAATGAAAGAATATGAGGGATGGTGAGGATATTTGTACAACAATGTGAATGTAGCTAATGCCATAGAACTATATAATTTAAATGGCTTAAATGGTAAATGTTATGTTCGATACATTTAATCACCATAGAAAACATGAATGAAGTACTGATACATGTCACAACATGCATGAACATTGAAAACAACCTAAGTGAAAGAAGCCATACAGAAAAGGCCACCCAGATCATACTCATATTGTATGCCTTAAATCCTTCAAGGTTGTGAAAATGAGGGAAAGTCTCCAGAACACTCAGAATGAAAAAAAGACATTTGAGCAGGTGGTGAAAAAGTAGAAGTGGACCTGTGAATTGGATTAGAAGGCGAAAACCGTAATGATTTCGCATTTGGGGGCTATTTGGGTATTCCTTGGGAAAGTGTCCCTTTTTGGGGTAAAACACAATGGAAGTTGTCATTAAAATTGGCATAGGTGGTAAATCAATGATAACTGGGGAATCTGAATTTACAGATAAAGAGTACATTGTACTGCTACTGCAAGTTTTCAGTATGTTTGAAATTACTGGAAAGTAAATTACTTCAAAACAAACATGTCAAGACCATGCCAGTAAAGTAGATAAAACATCACACTTCATGATAGGGCCAAGCCCTACCCAGATTCAGTTCACCCCAAATGGTTAAGCTAATTGCTCTTGTAGGAAGCCACATATTATTAAGAGGTATTGTGAGAAGATTATAATAGTAGTCACTATGTCTTGGGTATTGTAGATGACTTTGGATACGGTAGAAACAATGGGATTTTTGAACTACAATTTTCCACCTCAAACCACCAAAAGGTACAAGTAATACATGAATTTAGTAAAGTTGCATGATACAAAAGTAATACACAAAAATCAATTGAGTTTCTATACACTAAGAAAGAAGAAGTATCAGAAAGAAAAATTAAGAAAACAGTCCCATTTACAATTGCATCAAAAAGAACAAAATACCTAGGTATAAATGTAACCAATGATGTGAAAGACCTGCACAATTAAAACTGGAAGACACTAACAAAGAAACTCATAAATAGAAAACCAACTGGTTTTGGATCAGGCATTGGAAGAATATTGTTAAAACGTTCATGCTGCCAAAGCAGTGTACACATTCAATTCAATCTCCAACACAATTAAAATGACATTTTTCACAGAAACAGAACAATCATATTATTTATGTGGAACCATAACAGACCCCAAAAAGTCAAAGCACAGCTAAGAATGGAGAGCACAGCTAAAGTCCTAAGAAGGCAGAGCACAGCTAGAGTCAACTCGTTCCCTGACTTCACACTACTCTACAAAGCTACAGGAACCAAAACAGTGTGGAATTGGCACAAAAACAAGCACACATACCAGAGGAACAGAACAGAGAACCTAGAAAGAAACCATGTGTATGGTTAACCATGTGTATGTAGTTAATTTATGGCAAAGCTGTCAAGGACACACACTGGGGAAATCCCCTCAATAAATCATGCCAAGGAAACTAGATACCACACACCAAAGAAAGACACTGGAAACTGTCGATGCCACACACAAAACTACCTAAAATCCACAATTTTCCACATCAAGACTTTCCCCCGCTTACTTCTCTGAAAATTGACCCGCCTCAGCAGTCAGCCACATACAGGCAGCTTCTCCTCACTTTTTCTTCACTTTTCACTCCCTCACTGGCATATCCCAGAGGGTCCAGAAGACCCTGGGCTCCTGTCTGCATGGATGGAACCCAGCATTGTCTAGAAGCTGAAGCTCTAGTGTGTCCTGAGGAGACTGACTTCCTGTCTGTGTTGACCTGACCAGGCATTGTCTGGAAGCCAAAGCCATGGCAAATCCCAGATCCAGTTCAACCAAAGTAGTGATGCTAATTGACCGTGTAGGAGTCCACATGTTATTAAGAGGCACTGTGAGAAGATTGCATTAGAAGCTGCCATGTCTTGGGTGTTGTGGAGGACCTGGCACTCAGCTCCAAGGGTGGACATGGCCTAAGCTGGTGAAGTCCCAATGAGTACAGCTGCACAGCGCTGCCCTGGGTGGGGTTGGAGGTCGTGGATTGCACTGCTCTCCCCTTGGGCTCCAGGGAGATGCCCAAGCTGGGAGTCAAGGCTCTGCAGAACCCTTGCTCCATTCTGGTCCGGGGGGGTTGGGCTGCTTGGCCCCTAGTCACACAGCCAACCTTATCATCATCTGTGGTTCTTCGTATAGGAATCTTATAACTGAATATACATTTACCTTAAATTAGGTTATTTTTTAATATTTAGTAAACATTAAAATCTAATCTGGAAAACCTCAAGATCAGGGAGATTATGCAAGAGAACTTTTTAAAGGGTTATTCTAAATCATGTGGAAGATATTATTCATTTAACTTTACACATTCAACTTCTATCTAGGGAATTCAAATGATTCCTTTTTAAAATGAATGCCTCCTCTGTGGCAGGTAAAAGCTAATAATATAGTGCTCATATAGAAGCATCTCTTCTTCCTTTGGTTGACCTGGAGCATTCTCTAGGTGATTGGGCACTGATTCAGTTTTTCTGGCTCCACTAAAAAGCTATTGCACTTTTCTAAATTTGGTTGATGTTTTTAGTCATTTGAAATAATAAAGATCATTGGGCAGGATGCAACTAGGACCTCAGATAAAAGGACTGAGATTTCAAGGTTTTTTTGTCTACAATTACACTCTGCTACAGACATCGTATACACACACATTCCCTCTGTTGTTTCTGTTCTTTTGATTTAATCTCTCAAATTCCTAATTGTAAAATATTTATCAAATGCATAGGATGCTCCTAGGATACAAAAATGCATAAGCTACCATCATCGAAGTCAAATAATTTACCAACTATCAGTAAGACACATACGATAAAATAAAACACATATGGACAAATTCATAAATATAATACAGTAATTGAGGTGGCAGGGATTTCTACAAGATAGTGGACAGTCAAGTTTAAGCTCATCTTTGAGATGCAGTGAGTGAAGTTTTTGGGAATGTTCAGGGACTTCTTTATAGAAATAAAAATATGAATTCGTTTTTGAAAGTTGAGTAGGAATTCACAAAGCAGAAAACTGGAGAAAATACAATTATTGCAGAAAGAAATAATTTTAATCAGGGACATTCCATCTGTTTTATATGGCTGGAATGAAAAGTTGTTTAGGTTTTTTTTAATCTCATATACTTTAAATATTAGCTTCAATTAATCTCTGCAAATTAGATGTCATTATGATACTATTAAAAATGTGAATGACAGATATGACTAGAAAAGCTGCAGGTGTAAAGGAATCTACAGTAATAGTTGGATTAAAAATAGCCTAGATTTTACACATACATGAAAATTTTCATTCTCCTTTTTGCCTCTTTTCTTACATCTGAATTAAAAAATAATAATATTTTAAAAATACTTTTATTTCCAAAGTGTCTTAAAATATAAATAATTAGGAACATATATTTCTATTTCTTACTTTATTACACAAATGATTTCAAGCAATCCTCAGTAAGTCTCATAACTCTGAGAAGTTTCATCCAAGCTTAATTAAAATATCTCATCTTTTCATTTTTCTTTCTCACCCCTTTATTCTGACTACACTTGTACTTTAACCTCATTTTTAAAAATATTGAACTCTTTACTTATGTCAAATTATCAATCAACTTTCATTTCAATACCGGTCAACAGGGCCCTAATGATTCGTGACTGTAATTACTCAGTCATTTGTACCCTCAGATGACTCGCCCTTGTACTTCTGGAGAAACGACCTATAGCTCATCAACCACAGGGCATTTCTGTCTGCTCTCCTTTCAATTCCAGGAAGGATGCTGAGCACTTCTGAGAATTCATCTGAAGTGCACAAATCGGTGCCACTACAAATTTATGCTCTTGAATTCAAAGTGAGCTCTCTATCCTTTTCTGTACTTTACTAATAGCATAGAACAGGACAGCTTGATATCCTAATGTAGGGTTTTAACCAAGAGCATGCGATTTGGAGTCAGAAGGGCATGCGATAGAAACTCACCTTTTACCTAATAAGTGGTGTATCTATAGACCTCAGTTTGCAGCTGGAAATGAAAAATAATAGGAGAATGTGGATTAAATAAAAGTGGAGGGTGTTTTTAACTCTCTCTCTCTCTCTCTCTCTCTCTATATATATATACATATATTACTCTTATTATTTCCCACAGTGTCTATTCAAAAACTTTATCACTCTTCAAATGTGCTTTACACCATCAATTCCACGTTTACTCTTGTCATTTGAATATCCCTAATAATTTTATGAGAAAATAGAAGGCATCATAAGGGGACTCTGTGAACTTTCTTTCCCTTTATGTACCTCACCTGTACCCAGAATTTTTAGTTCTATCCAAATGGATAAATACATATCATTTTTTTCTAGCTAACTCTTCATTTGTGCTTTACATCCCATACCTAGTTCATTTTTAGGGAACTGCTCCATTACATCCTTGCTACATTTTTTTGGGGGGGGTGGTATTTCAGTATCTTTTAAATTTGATCAAGTCTATAAAAAGGCTGTATTTTTAAAAAACGACAATACTAAAACCTCCTATAAGGCTACATCTTACTAGCTGTCACCTTTACCTAGTCTTTTCCTTAGCACTCTACCAGTATACATTATTTTTTTTCATTCTGATCTCTCTTCCTCCACTGCATTCAATCTTCTGTACTTGTTCCATTAAAATGGCTTAAACCAACAACACAGGTGATTCCTTTACTGCTAAATTTGATGGAATTTAAAACTACCTACCTTTATTAAAGTTCTCCTCTTTATTTCACATATACTAAATTACAAGTGTTTTAGGTTTTTTTATGTTTTTTTCTATTTTCACATCTTTATTAGAGTATAAGTGCTTTACAATGTTGTGTTAGTTTCTGCTGTGCAACAAACTGAATCAGCTAATGTTTACATATTTCCCCATATCCCCTCCCTCTTGAGCCTCCCTTCCGCCCTCCCTATCCCACACCTCTGGTTCCTCACAAAGTATCGAGTTTACCTCCTTGCACTACGCAACAGCTTCCCACTAGCCATCCATTTGACATTTGGTAGTATATATATGTCAGTGCTACTTTCTCACTTCATCCCAGCTTCCCTTTCCCATCCTATGCCCTCAAGTCCATTCTCTACGTCTGCATCTTTATTCCTGCCCTGTCACTAGGTTCATCAGTACCACTTTTAAAAATTCCATATATATGCGTTACCATGCAGTATTTTTTTTCTCTTTCTGACTTACTTCATCCTGTATGACAGAGTCTAGGTCCATCCAACTCACTACAAATAACAAAATTTTGTTCCTTTTTATGGCGAGTAATATTCCATTGTATATATGTGCCACATCTTCTTCATCCATTCATCTGTTGATGGACATTTAGGTTACTTCCATGTCCTGGATATTGTAAAGAGTGCTGCAGTGAACATTGTGGTACATGTGTCTTTCTGAATTATGATTTTCTCAGGGTATATGCTCAGTAGTGAGATTGACGGGTCATATGGTAGTTCTATTTTTAGTTTTTTAAGGAAACTTCATACTGTTCTCCATAGTGGCTGTATCAATTTACGTTCCCACCAACAGTGCAGGAGGATTCCCTTTTCTCCACACCCTCACCAGCATTTACTGTTTCCAGATTTTTTGTTGATGGCCATTCTGACCAGTGTGAGGTGATACCTTGTGGTTTTGATTTGCGTTTGTCTAATGATTAGTGATGTTGAGCATCTTTTCATGTATTTTTTGGCCATCTGCATGTCTTCTGTGGAGATATGTCTATTTAGGTCTTCCACCCCTTTTTGGTTTCGTTTTTTTGTTTTTGTGATATTGAGCTGCTTGTATATTTTGGAGATTAGTCCTGTGTTCATTGCTTCATTTGTAAACATTTTCTCCAATTCTGAGGGTTGTCTTTTCATCTTGTTTATGGTTTCCTTTGCTTTGCAAAAGCTTTTAAGTTTCATTAGGTCCCATTTGTTTATTTTTGTTTTTATTTCTATTTGTCTAGGAGGTGGGTCAAAAAGGATCTTGCTGTGATTCATGTCATAGAGTGTTCTGCCTATGTTTTCCTCTAAAAGTTTTATAGTGACTGGCCTTACATTTAGGTCTTTAATCCATTTCGAGTGTATTTTTATATACAGTGTTAGGGAGTGTTCTAATTTCATTCCTTTACATGTAGCTGTCCAGTTTTCCCAGCACCAGTTATTGAAGAGGCTGTCTTTTCTCCATTGTATATTCTTGCCTCTTTTGTCAAAGATAAGGTGACCATACGTGTATGGCTCTGGCTATTTTATCCTGTTCTATTGATCTATATTTCTGTTTTTGTGCCAGTACCATATTGTCTTGATTACTGTAGCTTTGTAGTACAGTCTGAAGTCAGGGAGCCCGATTCCTTCAGCTCCATTTTTCTTTCTCAAGATTGCTTTTGCTATTTGGGGTCTTTTGTATTTCCACACAAATTGTAAAATTTCTTGTTCTAGTTCTGTGAAAAATGCCATTGGTAGTTTGGTAAGGATTGCATTGAACCTGTAGATTGCTTTGAGAAGTATAATCATTTTCACAATATTGATTCTTCCAGTTCAGGAGCATGATATATCTCTCCATCTGTTTATATTACCTTTGATTTCTTTCATCAGTGTTTTATAGTTTTCTGAGTACAGGTCTTTTGCCTCCTTAGGTAGGTTTATTCCAAGGTATTTTTTTCTTTTTGTTGCGATGGTAAATGTGACTGTTTCCTTAATTTCTCTTTCTGATCTTTTGTTGTTAGTGTATAGGAATGCAAGAGATTTCTGTGCATTAATTTTGTATCCTGCAACCTTACCAAATTCATTGATTAGTTCTAGTAGTTTTCGTGGCATCTTTAGTATTTTCTATGTATAGTATCATGTCACTGGCAAACAGTGACAGCATTACTTCTTCTTTTCCAGTTTATATTCCTTTTATTTCTTTTCCTTCTCTGATTGCTGTGGCTAGCACTTCCAATACTATGTTGAATAATAGTAGAGAAACTGGACATCCCTGTTTTGTTCCTGATCTTGGAGGAAATGCTTTCAGTTTTTCACCCGTGAGAATGATGTTTACTGTGGGTTTGTTTTATATGGCTTTTATTATGTTGAGGGAAGTTCCCTCTATGCCCACTTTCTGGAGACTTTTGATCACAAGTAGGTGTTGAATTTTGTCAAAAGCTTTTTCTGCATCTATTGAGATGATCATATGGTTTTTATTGTTTAATTTGTTAATATGGTGTATCAGATTGAATGTTTTGTATATTGAAGTATCCTTGCAGCTCTGGGATAAATCCCACTTGATCATGGTGTATGCTGTTTTTAATGTGTTGCTGAATTCTGTTTGCTAGTATTCTGTTCAGTATTTCTGCATCTATGTTCATCAGTGATATTGGTCTATAATTTTCTTTTTTTGGAATATCTTTGTCTGGTTTGGTATCAGGGTGATAGTGGCCTCGTAGAACCAGTTTTGGAGTGTTCCTCCCTCCCAAATATTTTGGAAGAGTTTGAGAAGGATAGGTGTTAACTCTTCTCTAAATGTTTGATAGGATTCTCCTGTGAAGCCATCTGGTCTTGGACTTTGTTTGTTTGAAGATTTTTAATTACAGTTTCAATTTCATTACCTGTGATTTGTCTGTTTATATCTTCTAATTCTTCCTTGCTCAATCTTAGAAGGTTGTACTTTTCCAGGAATGGTCCATTTCTTCCAGGTTGTCCATTTTATTGGCATAGAGTTGCTGGTAGTAGTTTCTTATGGTCTTTTGTATTTCTGTGGTGTCAGTTGGAATCTCCTTTTACATTTCTAATTTTATTGATTTGAGTCCTCTCCCTTTTTTCTTGATGAATCCGGCTACAGGTTTATCAATTTTGTATATCTTTTCAAAGAACCAACTTTTAGTTTTATTGATCTTTGCTATTGTTTTCTACATTTCTGTTTCATTTATTTATGCTTTGATCTTTATGATTTCTTTCCTTCTATGAACTTTGGGTTTTCTTTGTTTTTCTTTTTCTAGTTGCTTTAGGTGTAAGGTTAGATACTTTATTTGAGATTTTTCTTGTTTCTTGAGGTGAGCTTGAATTGCTATGAACTTCCCTGTTAAAAATTCTTTTGATGCATCCCATAGGTTGTGGATCATCTTGTTTTCATTGTCATTTGTTTCTAGTCATTTTTAAACTTCTTCTTCGATTTCTTCAATGATCTCTTGGTTATTTAGCAGTGCAATGTTTAACCTCCATGTCTTTGTATATTTTACAGTTTTTTTTCCAGTAATTGATATCTAGTCTCATAGCATTGTGGTTGGAAAAGATGCTTGATACGATTTCAGTTTTCTTAAATTTACCAAGGCTTGATTTGTGACCCAAGATGTGATCTATTCTGGAGAACGTCCAGTGTGCACTTGAGAAGAGAGGGTATTCTTCTGCTTTCAGGTGGAATGTCCTTAAAATATCAGTTAAGTCTATCTGGTCTATTGTGTCATTTAAAGCTTTTGTTTCCTTATTTATTTTCTGTCTGGATGATCTGTCTATTGGTGTAAGTGGGGTGTTAAAGTTCCCTACTATTATTGTGTTACTGTCAATTTCCCTTTTTATGGCTGTTAGCATTTGCCTTATTCAGGTTTTCTTATGTTGGGTGCATAAATATTTATAATTGTTATGTTTTCTTCTTGGAATTATCCCTTGATCATTATGTAGTGTCCTTCCTTATCTCTTGTAACAGTCTTTATTTTAAAGTCTATTTTTATCTGATATAAGTATTGCTACTCCAGGTTTCTTGTCATTTCCATTTGCATGCCATATCTTTTTCCATCCCCTCACTTTCAGTCTGTGTGTGTCCCTAGGTCTGAAGTGGGTCTCTTGTAGACAGCATATGTGTGGGTCTTGTTTTTGTATCCATTCAGCCAGTCTATGTCTTTTGGTTGGAATATTTAATCCATTTACATTTAAGTTAGTTATTGATATGTATGTTCCTATATTACCATTTTCTTAATTGTTTGGGGTTTTTATTGTAAGTCTTTTCCTTCTCTTGTGTTTCCTGCCTAGAGAAGTTCCTTTAGCATTTGTTGTAAAGCTGGTTTGGTGGTGCCAAATTCTCTTAGCTTTTGCTTGTATGTAAAGCTTTTAATTTCTCTATCGAATCTGAATGAGATCCTTGCTGGGTAGAGTAATCTTGGTTGTAGATTTTTCCCTTTCATCACTTTAAATATGTCCTGTGCCCTTCTGGCTTGCAGAGTTTCTACTGAAAGATCAGCTGTTAACCTTATGGGGATTCCCTTGTATGTTATTTGTTGCTTTTCCCTTGCTGCTTTTTTTTCTTTGTATTTAATTTTTGATAGTTTGATTAATATGTGTCTCAGCATGTTTCTCTTTGGGTTTATCCTGTATGGAACTCTCTGCACTTCTTGGACTTGATTGACTCTTTCCTTTCCCATGTTAGAGAAGTTTTCAACTACAATCTCTTTATATATTTTCTCAGACCCTTTCTTTTTCTCTTTTTCTTCTGGGACCCCTGTAATTCGAATGTTGGTGGGTTTAATGTTGCCCCAGATGTCTCTGAGACTGTTCTCAATTCTTTTCATTCTTTTTTCTTTATTCTGCTCCCTGGCAGTTATTTCCACCATTTTATCTTCCAGATCACATATCCTTTCTTCTGCTTCAGTTATTCTGCTATTGATTCCTTCTAGAGAATTTTAAATTTCATTTATTCATTACTATTTGTTTACTCTTTAGTTCTTCTAGGTCTTTGTTAAAGTTTCTTATATTTTCTCCATGTTATTTCCGAGGTTTTGGATCATCTTTACTATCTTTACTCTGAATTCTTTTTCAGGTAGGTTGCCTATTTCATTTCCATTTATTTGGTCTTCTAGGTTTTTACCTTGCTCTTTCATCTGTAACATATTTTTCTGTCATTTCATTTTTTTTGATGGCTGGGGCTGTGTTCCTTTCTTACTGTTTGTTTGGCCTGAGGTGTCCAGCACTGGAGTTTGCAGACAGTTTGGTAGAGCCAGGTCTTGGTGCCAAGATGAGGACCTCCAGGAGGCCTCACTCTGATTTATATTCCCTGGGGTCTGAGGTTCTCTGTTAGTCCAGTGGTTTGGTCTTGGCGCTCCCAGCACAGGAGCTCGGGCCTTTCCTCCAGCCTGGGAACCAAGATCCCACAAGCTGTGTGGCATGGCAAAAAAAGAAAAAAAGGCCAATAACAAAGAATGAAAAGTAAAATAAAATTAGAAAGGTAAAAAATATATTTGGAAAAACAAAAATATAATTGAAAAAACTGCAACAAGGTAAAACAAAACCACAACAGAAAAAAGAAAAAAAAAGGAGGGGAACAAGCCAAAGGGAGCAGAGCAATAACAGAGTGCAAATAAATAAATAAAATTAGAAAAATAAAAGATTTATTAGAAAAAATAAAAATATAAATGAATCAACAGCAACAAGATAAAACAGAAAGTCAACCCCATCACTTGGGGATCCTCCTGTCCCCTTAGGTGTCCATGGTCCCCCACCGGTGCCTGGTGTGTGCCCTTGTTGTGTGGAGACATGAATTCTGCATCCTCCTAGTCTGCTATCTTGACTCTGCCCCCCCAGGTGCTTTAGTTTTTTAGAAAACCCATGGATTCCCCAAGAAGAGCAGACTTATTTTTTTTAGACATATTGTTAATTTTAATGCCCCCATTTATTTCACTGCGTGTCAATAAGAGTTGACTATATAGGTTAAGAAAGGACTATTTTAAGTACTGTAATACCAGTATCAGACCACTGAAACTAAGAAAAGAAGTATAGAAAATTCACTCAATAATTAGTATTTTAATGATTTTTCTTAATAGTATAAAGAGTATAAATTATGTTCCAGTCATACTAAAATGTAATAAACATGCGGAGTGCACTTGAGGGGAACATATAATTTAAAAAATTAGTACAGATTGAAAAGTAATCATCTATTATCTCTGACCATCCTTGAAACCACTGTCTTTTCTTCCTGTTCAAGATATCAACTTCATTTAATTGCCATCGCTCACCCTTCTTTGGGAGTCGTTTTTCAGAAACAATTTTTCCTACTTTTAAGTGTTATTTCTAATGACCAGAAATATCCAACTGTCATGCAAATTTGAGCAGCCTACAAAGCTGTCTCAAGCTGAGTATGTAACAATGCCACATGCCTTGAACACACTCAGTGAATTCCTGTCTCAAGGCATTTTCACTTCTCCATTGTTGTTCCAGCCAGTGGAATTCTCTTACCTCTACATTATAGACTGTGTTTTTGTTCAAAGCATTCCCTTCCTTTTTTATCCAGCCTATCTTTATAGGACTTTATCCTTATTTCATCGAATATTGTAACCAAAAGTGGGGGTATGGCTGCTTGCCTCTCTATGGCTTTGGGAAAAAGTTACCAAAAATCCCTATGCCTCAGTTTCTGCATCCTAAAATAGTGCACGTTTGCTTATATCAGTACTGATCCTATCTCTAATTTCATTCTTACCCATACACTTCTCTGTCATCATCACCCTGAATTAGCTAGGTTTCCATGGTTTCCATTTTAAATATTAAATTGTTTATTTTCTTATTTCTTTATTTTTATTGAGGTAATATTGGTTTATAGCATGATATAATTTCATATTTGCAACATTATACCTTTACTTCTGTATACACTACAGCATGTTCACCATCAGTTACACTCAGAAACCTTATTGGTCTTCTTCAATCCATCACCTCACTGTAAAAATAATGTTTCTAAAACACAATGCTGATTATATTACTTTTTCCCTTAAAATATCAGAAGAGAGTGTCCAAAATCATGAAGTTATATAATGAGAGAACTTTATATTCTACATATACAGAGAGAATAGTCTAATGTACTTTTAATACAGTATCTATAATCTCTTTTTCTGAGAAATTTAAAGCAGGTATACTGTTTAGTAGTAAATTTAACATGTTTGCTGACCATGTATTTCCATTTATCCCCCTGCAATAAATTAAATAAATAGTTATTTAAAGTAAATTATGCATAATATATGTATATTTTAATGCTGAACTACAGCAATCCATATACACCCATAGAATCAATATGCCCTAAGATAAAATTACAGTTTACCCTATATTATACACTGATATTTTATGTTCAAGTTCACAGATTATGTTTGGTTTTATTTTTATATCAGCCTGAGGCTTAGTCGGTGTGCCTTTTCAAAACAATTTTATCTTTACCTTTTAAAAAATTAATTATTTTAATTATATTGGATTGAAATAATTATATATTATATATGGATTGAAAGTGGAATAAAGCACTTGTATCACTTGATTATTTGAAATAAAATTGATGTGATTAAATTGGATTGTTTAATCTAATAATAACTTTTAAATAAACAACTAGAAGACACGATAGTTATTTTTCCTTCCTTCTATGAATCTGAGGATATTATTTGAAAACATATTTTTGAGTTTCCAAAGGGGCACAGCATGAAATTTTTTAAAAGAGAAATAAGTAAACCATAAAAATTCATTGGGACTCAATTTTATAATTGCTTTATTTTGCTATAATTCATGTAGCTTTCTGTTTTTCAAACAATAGATGGAAAAGAAGCTTGTATGTTATTTATAATTGGAATTGAGATGAATTTACCTCCTACTGTTCATTGTCAGTATCTTATCTGAAAGCAGTAGGAAGAAATCTGCCTTCTACTAATATTCAATTTGTGAACATTCATATCCTTATTTCAGCAGGAAACTCACTCTATGAACTACAGAAACAGCTGCATATCACCAGGCAAGAAGAGGTTTACTCATTTTAAGATGCTGTGAGAAGCTGTTATTTTATCAGCTAAGAACATCATCTTCACCTCAACATAAAAATTCATTTCATCACACAAAATCCTCCTGGAAATTTTAGTAAACAAATGGTATCAGATCTGAAAATCTGTAATCACCGGGTGAGCTTAAAATTAGACAAGGAAAAAGGAAAGTTTACACCTGAAAGAAAATATGATCTTAGAAAGAACTTCACAGGTGTTATAGATGATATTACAATATCCAGCTTGCTCATTCATGGGATTATTCAATATTAGAATTTGGGGAAGTACTGAAGTTAGAGGTGCGACTGGTCTTAATTCTAGCATTAATTACACAAAAATTCTAAGTTAAAGGACGATATACAGAATGTTTTGAAGAGTAAGTGGTATTAATTTTGTAAACTTTGATATTCCTTATCATAAAAGATAGGTGCTTATATATACGCTTTATGCTGTTTGAAAAGCGTGTGCAGTTCTGTTCTACTTTTTATTGGTGTTTTCCACTTTTAAAAGCTACCTATATGGAAAGAGAACTTGGCTAGGAAATAAGGAAGTTCTGAATTCTAGACTTGTGTTTATCACTGACTCACCCTTGTGGATTTTATTTTTCTCATATTTTGGATGAATTGTTCAGGCATTAATATCCATGCTACTTTTCCACTCTCAATTTTAGTAAGTGCATCCATTAATGAATGCTTCACGCTGGTATTGCATTTCCATTTTTTGATAAAATAGTCACTGAATTTTCAAGAATCAGTAAGGTATAAAATTTCCTGTCAACTTAAAAATTTTACCAAACTTTTCTACATTATATAAAACATTATAGAAATCATTTGTCTTCTAGTATCAAGAATAAGTTATTCAAAGAATTACAATCTTTAGCTATAGGTTGCAATTTAAATTTAAGTAATCCTAGAAAATAATTTATTCCAGTCCCAGAATGCAGAAGCCTATGCTAATTTTTGTGATTGAATTCAATATTATACACATTTTCTTACTGTTTTCCCTGTAAAATGTAACCAATGAAATGTTGTAACTATCACACTTTTTAGTTTTCTTCATGCTAAATGTATTTGTTAATTCATTCATTTAAAAGTTTTCCATTTTAATAGATTTGTAAGCAAATTCTGGAGAACTATTTCTCACCAAAGTAGTTGGCCATAAAATAAAATTTTTATTAACATTTTAATGAACGACTTCAGTGAAGCTCATTTGCAAGGATGCTGCAAGTGATGAGAACTTTAATATACAACAAAAATTTAAACGTTTTGTAGTATGAGTGATGTAAAGGAAGGCAGGGTTGTTTACTTAGAACTACAGACTATGAGAAGGAACAGTTATCTTGATTTATTCTGATCCTCTCACTCCTTCCAGCAATGCTGGACAATTTCTGCCAGTTTTCTGTGGGATCTACTCAGGTTTAGAAATGAGAAATGAGACAAACTTAGAACATATAAAAAAGTAAAAAACAATATATGTTTTTCCTACAAGTACAGCTATCATTCACATTAATTTGATGATACTTGTGAAATCAGTAAGAAGTGAAGTAAGAAGTTGAAGTAAGAAGAAGGTAGGAGAATTTAAAAAATCATATTTAAACTCTTCCAGGAATCCCCTTCACATTTTTCCAGTAATGTCTTTTATTTAAAATGTACCCTGTGATTATTTATTTTAATAGCTTATAATATATATATAATATATATAAGAAAAAAATATATCTATATATTTATTTTCTCATGTTTGCTCACAGCATCACAAATTAATAAAAATTATTTTGAACATGAACTAAACATTTCTCAAAGCAATATAATACTCCCTGTGCCCTCAGTATAGTAATAAATATAAGCTGAAGAAATAGCACAAGGTCTCAACTTCATTCTACTGTCATTGGAATATTGCAGGTATACTCTATTTTTCTGAAGTGTTCTGACAGAGAAACAGCTAAGATCACTTCTTCAGAACGGAAATGTTTCCTAGAAGAAGACAATTCTAACTTTATATAAATGATTCTGGTTCATTGAAAATGTGGAATAGCACAACTAATATTAATAAGTAAAGATCAGCATGAGGACAAAACCAAAGAAAGTTCTAGAAAAGTCAATTTTGTGGTTCTCACAAAAATAATTCAAGAATTCTAAATAGTAGCAAAGAAAATCCAAAAGTGTATTGAATTTTACTTTACTTAAGCCAATTTGTCTCATGTATGAGACGGTTAACATTAGAAACTTTAGAACATTAGAAACATTAGAAAACTTTTATACATAATATGATAATTAAATATATTATTTTGTTCATAGCATAAAAATAAAGACATAGAGTTATCTTTCACTGCTGAAATAGATTATGATAAAAAAGGAACTGAAAGGTGGTTAGAGAAACAATCCTATGTATATATATAAATTTGATATGCAATAGTTGTGCCATCCAAGACAAGTGGGGAAAAGAACAGATATTCAAACAATGGATAAAACCCTTTTCCTCTTCACATGCTAAATAAAAATATCAGATGGCTAAACACCAGAACATACAAATAACCCATATAAAGCTGGAAAACAGAAACATTGTAAACACTAAAAAAATATATAGATGAAAGTGCTTAAAACTTTGGGGTTGGGGGATGGAAGGCTCTTTGAGTAACATTCAAAAGATAAAAACCATAAAGGAAATATTGAAATATTATTTACCTTTAAAAACAATTTTATTATATTATAATAAATCCACACAATAATAAGCAGATGACAGTCCAAGAAACAATATTTGAAACATATAACAACGACAAATGTTTATTATCCAGACTGTATAGTAATTTTGACAAATCAGAAAAGAAAATACAATGTTTTGCATATCATATCATATTGCATATGATATAAAAATCATTAGAAAATTTTTAAAAAGTGAAAACAACACCTAGTCAGTATAAGTATGAATAGACTCTTAACATTACTAGTAATCAGGGAAATGCAAACAGAGTACCGAGAAAGACAGGACATGGAGCAAATACATTTATTGGGATCCATGCATGGAGTGCTTTGGTACTCCCAGGCTAAGGCTAGACCGATCAATTTAAATCAAAAGAGCATTAGTTATCTATTTTATGTATAGTACTGTGTATATGTCAATCCCAGTCTATCAATTTATCCCTCCCTCTCCCCAACTGGTAACCATTATTTTTTTTCTACATCTGTGACTCTATTTCTGTTTTGTAAATAAGTTCTTTTGTACCATTTTTTTTTTAGATTCCAACATATAAGTGATATCATATGATATTTATCTTTTTCTGTCTGACTTACTTCACTCAGTATGACAATCTCTAGGTCCATCCATATCACTCCAAATGACATTATTTTGTTCTTTTCTGTGATTGAGTAATATTCCATTGTATATATGTAACACATCTTTATCCATTCATTTGTCCATAGACATTTAGGTTGCTTCCATGGCTTGGCTATTGTAAATAGTGCTGTAATGAACATCGAGGTGCATGTCTCCTTTAGGACCATGTTTTTCTCTGGATATATTCTCAGGAGTGGGATTGCTGGATCATATGGTAGCTCTAGTTTTAGTCTTTTAAGGAACCTCCCTACTGTTCTCCATAGTGGCTGCACCAATTTACATTCCCACCAACAGTGTAGGAGGGTTCCCTTTTCTCCACGCTCTCTCCAGCATTTATTATTTATAGATTTTTTGATAATGGCTATTCTGACTGGTGTGAGGTGATACCTCATTGTAGTTTTGATTTGCATTTCTCTAATAGTGAGGCTGAACACCTTTTCACAGGGAACTCTACTAAACTCTACTCTACTCATTACTCATACTCTGTAATGACCTATATGGGAAAAGAATCTAAAAAAGAGTGGATATATGTATATGTATTACTTATTCACTTTGCTGTACAGCAGAAACTAACACGGCATTGTAAATAACTACACTCCAATAAAAATTAATTTAAAAATTAAAAAAGTAAAAAGGGGAAAAAAAGAATGATTTGGGGGAAATTGACATCTTAATAATATTGATTCTTCCAAGGAATAAATACAATTTATCTCTTCAAAAAAAATAAATCAAGAATAGGGTCTTATCTACAAGATGTGTTGGGGGATGTGGGGGAGACTCTTGATTACAAGGGCTGTTAGATAAATCACATCAGGAACTTATACTTGCTGTGAATCTGCAGGGTGCTCTCTAGGGCATGCACTTGCCTGAGGAGCTAATGTCAGTTTAAGGTCACTGCGGCCCACTTGTCTCAACAAAATGTATGCCGAGACAGCAAGTCCATGAGTAGCTTAGCTAACCTCTTCACAGCCTGGACAGTATATTACAGTTAATTTCAGTCATATATAAACAAATATAGGATAGGCTTGGAGTTACCTCTGTAGGGCTGAGAGAAATAATGTTATACTATTCAGGTTGAGATAAGGAAGTTAGTGGAAAAGAGTGAAAATTCAATTCACATAGAGAAGGGTATTTAAGAGATATATAGGAAAGCAGAATATTATGGAATTACAAACATATGACAGAGATACTAGCCATGCTGGTGTTCATTGGAAAGGAAATAATGACAAGTAGGGATATAACTTTAGGGACATTAAGAGGAGTGACATTGAGATTGTTAACTTTCAAAAACTTCTATTTTCTCCTTAAATTAATAAGCTGTGTAACATCTAGAATTTTGCAAATTTAATTTAATTAATGATATTTTGAAGACTCAGATAATTACAAATTACATCTCACAGCTGTCTAGTTATTAATGAGTGATGAGTCTGTATATTATTATACAGGACAGCTAAATCTATCAATATATTTCTTCCTACAGAATAATTTTATATATACAAATTTAACCATGAATCAGCAAAACAAACTGACTCTAAATACTGGATCATACTCAGGGATCAGAGCAGGGCAGGAAAGCAATATGTGATTGAATGCATGCATGAAGATCAGATTTTAAGGTCAAGTTCCACGCAGAAAATAGGGCTAATAAGACCTTGATAATACATTAAAATATGAATATATGTTCATATACAAACATGCATATTCAAATACATGAAATATGAATATATGTTTATACTTAATGCTAAGGTATTATTTTAATAATAAATCATGAAAATTATGATAATGAGATCACTTTACATGAACATTGTATTTTATTTTATTTTATTTTGTGGTACGCGGGCCTCTCACTGTTGTGGCCTCTCCCTTTGCGGAGCACAGGCTCCGGATGCGCAGGCTCAGCAGCCATGGCTCACAGGCCCAGCCGCTCCACGGCATGTGGAATCTTCCCGGACCGGGGCACGAATCCGTGTCTCCTGCATCGGCAGGTGTACTCTCAACCACTGCGCCACCAGGGAAGCCCCTGAACATTGTATTTTTATGTTGCACATATTTATAAAGCCATTTCATGAAAAATATTTTTCCCAGTAGACCGAGCAAAAATTTAATTATTGGTTTATATTATGCTGGATTTAGCCAAATTTAACTAACAATAGTAAGTAAAGTTATGGGCTGCACAGCACACAGAAACATGGAATATAATTTTTTTGCTTGAGGTAAAAATTAAAGGAAGTTTGGAACAATTGTATAGCTTATGTCCAATTCCCTTTTATTCCCATAAAATTGTTAGACATTACAAATTTAATTTTCATTGTTCCCTTTGACACTTCACTGCAGATGTCGACAAATTATGAACTTTAGACAAAGTACTATGAACAGCATGATTTCATTCACTGTATAAATCTTTCTCACTGTCCTCATTTCTTTGCCTACTCTCAGCTTTATAAAGGGATCTAGAGAAGTTTCACAC
This sequence comes from Phocoena sinus, assembly GCF_008692025.1. Lineage (NCBI taxonomy): Eukaryota > Metazoa > Chordata > Mammalia > Artiodactyla > Phocoenidae > Phocoena > Phocoena sinus. The sequence goes on from NC_045763.1 coordinate 173,848,381, forward strand.
ATTCCATTTTGTTTTTAGGTACATTAATTTCTTTTCATCTTTAACAGTCTCGCCATTAAAAAAACATTACATGTTTATTACATTCACCTTTTGAAGAGATTAGGTCAGTTTTCTTAGGACTTTTTCACATTTTGGACTTCTCTGGTCGTTTTTAAAAAGTTGTTTATATTCAGGTTAGACGTCCTTGGTGAGTTTCTGCATAGGGGAGATACCCTGTTCTATATATTACAGCACATCAGGAATTAGGACACACAGAATGTTACTGCCCCAGTCATTAATGATACTTGGTTAAGGCAGTTACTGCCAAATCATTTCCTTGTGAATATGGTCTTCTCTGTGTCCCCCGACCCAACAAAAAATAAAATTGCTACTAATCTGTACAGTGATATTTTGACATCTAACAAATTTCCTATTTGTCAATAATCCTTTACTATGTAATGGTTTTAACATTGAATCATCTTGATTCTATAATTACATGGGAATTGCAAAATGGCAATTTTCTAATTTCATCATTTCTTTTATATCTATTAGCTGATATTCTTCTATTAAGAAGAGTTTTCTTTATTAACTTGAGATGGGCTGAGGTTCCACCTAAAATGTGTAAATGTAACACTTTTCTTTAAATTCACTTAAATTTGTTAATGGTATCTTTATATAAATGGGACAAAGTTCTTATATCTGAAATACTAAATTGACTAAAAGTTTCTTTAAATTTTCTTGCCAGAGTATGTTTTACATTGTGTAGTTCACACACTTATGGGAAATCTTATGGTCATCTCTCCCATGGCAACCACCTAAGAAATCACAGTTTAGTCTTATCAACTGAACCCAGGTAAAGCCCCACCGAATCTTCCTCAGGAGAGTAGTCACAGAAGCCTTTTTCATCAACCAGAATTGCTACTAATGATCCATTACTCCTATAATATAAAAACACAGCCTTAGTATCTGAAGTTGTGATCACCATTGTGTTACCAGTTGTGTGACACTGAGTGAGTCCCATAGAAGTGTTCTAGGGCTAACTTTATATTTGTAGGTAATAATGATGAAATTACATACCTCATGGGGATACTGGTAAAGACACAATATATATGTACAGGACTCTCACAGTTTCCTGCTGAGACTGTAAAGGAAAATCACTTTGAATATTGTTTGGTAGCATTGAATAAAGCTGAGTGTATACATAACCTAGAACACTGCAATTAACTGCAGGGTATATAGTCATCAGAAATGCACATATAGTCACAATAGTATATGTATAAAGATATTGATAATAGCACTATTCATGATAGTCAGAAAGTGGAATTAGCCAAATGCCCAGGAACAGCAGGATAAGAAAATTAGATCATGATATATTCACTAACCGAATATTATTATATATAACAAAATCAGCTACATACAATTTTACCAAAAGCTCACAAATATATTGGAGAAAAAAGGCACAGACACAAAAGAATACATACTGTGTGATCCCTTTTATACAAATTTTAAAAACAGTGACAATTCATCTGTGGTGTTAGGTTTCCCTTTGGGGACCAGTGACTAGAAGGAACTTATGAATTAGAATTACGATTAAGGTTATTCTACTTCTTAAAATTAATCATAGGTCTGTTCACGTTTTTAAAATTAGTTGAGCTCCACAAACACTGTACTTTTTGTATTTATAATTTTTTAAATGTTAAAAGCTTTATGTAAAACATCTAATAGTGTTTGACACAGAATATACTGGGTAAATGTTTGTTCCTTTCCTACTTTCTTATAAATAATGAGGCTGTGGGAATGACAAACTGAGGCAATCTCTTTTGCGAAAGCTCTGCCACTTTTTAGATACACAATTGGTTTCATTTTCCTCTACTTTTTTGTTTAAAAGGCAAAATGTAATTTACTGGTATACTCTATTCCAGTAGGATTGTCTACGAACACATCTTGTGAATAATGTTCAAGTATAGAACACTCACTTTACAACAGAGAAATGATATTTCAAAGTCCAAGAGGAATTACATAGACACCATTCTTTCTATTACCCACTAGAAATGAGACATCTGGTCTGAAACATATTGGTTTTGAAATTCTTTGTGATGTTGTATTGTCAAGTTTTAAGAGATATGTTGTGTTTTCAGCTTTTAAAGTTTTTAAAGTGCAGTGGTCCACCTCAACATTGTGTGGTTAAAATCAAGAATGATAATTAAAAAATGACCCATGCTAATTTTCAGCAAAATTTGTAAATTCTATTTGTAAATATAATTAACATAGAGGAATTTACATAATAATTACATCCCTGAAAAATGCATGTGTATACGTTGAATAACTGATTTCCTCCATTTATGTACACATATATGATGAAAACATTTAGAATAAAAATTTGGACTTGAGTAAATTTAAATTATAAAGTTACAAGAGCTCACATATTATATAAATATATATATACATATATATGTTTTGTCATATTCATAGAAATCAAAATCTTTTGATATTTTAAATCCAGTTAGAGTGAATCAGCAAGGGAAAAAAAAGATTCATTACAGTTACTCAATTCCATCACCGACCCTTTCTCCTTTCCCCCTCCTTCTTTCTTTCACATCTCAATCTTCTTGTTCTTCATCTTCTTATGCTACTTTTATTTCATAATCCTATTCCTGCTTCTCTTCCTTTTCCTCCTCCTCCTGCTCTTTCCTTTTCTTCTTTTCCTTTTCCCCAAGTAATGGCATTAACAAAGAGCAAGAGCAAAGCAAAACTGACTTAAAACTGAACTACACTTATCAACGTATTATCTTATATTTAATAACAATTGGTCAATTAAAGTGTTTTAGAGTTGTGAATAAAAGTTGAATAATTAATTGTTAACCGAATAATTGTGCTTTTGTAAGATCTATAGTGTTGTAAGCAGTTAAGGAACAAAACAAAGAATCAAGTAAAGTTAACATTAAGTAGCACAAAGCTGTTTTATCTCAAAAATAAAAAGAATTTTCATATAAAAATAAATAATGCAATTGATGTACAAGAACAATCATCGTGAGATTATTGTATTTGTCTAAGAGTTATTTGAAAATTTTCAATTCACACAACTAATTTCAGAATTAGCTTTAATAGTAGTATTTTTATATATATGAATCTTATACTATATGACTCAGACTAAAATGATGCTCATTGCAGAAAATAAATCAAAGCAATACTCCTTAACTCTTTGGGTTATATATTCCTTTAAAATTTGTTGAAACTTTGGGTTTTGTCTAGGAAATAAAAATGCATTCATTATATGTGCAGTTTATTTTTTATCTATTATACCTAACACTGTTAAAAATTGATCTATCTTGACTGAATTGTTGCCCCATATTTACTTTGATCTCTGTAGGGATTATATTATTTTGGGTGCTGATTTTTCACCAAAATGGAGTCAATTAGTTAGTAATTTACTAAACAAGATAATATATATTTAGTGTTATTGTTGAGATTAATTTGATTTATGAATGTTTAAGTTAAATTAATTTGTCTCTTTCTGCTGTAATGATACAGTGGCTTAGCACTGGTTCTTGAATATTTGAGTTCAATCTGCTATCACATGAGAAGGTCTTCCAAGTGTATATACAAAGAAAGAAAATAAAGAGAAAGTATGGGTATGATTAGGAAAAAAACAAAACTACCCTGCAGCTAAAAACTCATAAATTAATTGTCAGAGAAAAACATAAGTATTGAAAACCATAACAAAATTTTTAAAAAGGCTTTTCTTTAAAATATATATGATAAACTAAAAGAAATCTTACCAACTGGGTGTAAAATAATTATAGAACCTTTAGAAACAGAAAGTAAGAAAAGGGCACAAAATACAAATGAAAAATTTCAAATTTCACAAAACTCAGAGACAAAATATTTAACCTCACTATCACAAAAAATGGTAACTGTGCTCCTTTTTGCCTAAGCAATTGGCAAAGTTTTTAAAAGACAGATTTGAGGGGAAAAAAATGGGTTTAGGATTAGAACTGTCACACAGAGTGGACGTGAAAGTTGATACAAACTTTCTAGAAAACAATTTTTTAATGTAACTAAGAACTATATTAATTAGTTTAAGCTGCTTTAAAAAGAGACATAGAATACTCTGGCTCAGAAAACTAAAAAGAGATAAAATACTGTGACTCAAACAAAATAGAAAAACATTTTTTTCACATAAAAGTCTGATGAGGTGCAATGGTTAATGCAGGTAGTCACTTTCAATTCATGAGATCATTCAGTGAGTGTTATTTCTTCCTTTTTATATCTCTGCCACCATGTCCAAGAGGATTGCTTTCATCTGCGTGAATAGCTTGGGTTACCACCGCATCTGCACAACAGAAAGAGGAAAAGGTTAGAGGATCACATGTCTACCATGTTAAGGCCAAGATCCAGTCACATAATTATGATTTTCACTTATATCCTATTGCTGCAAACTTAGACACATAACCATAGCTATCTGAAAGTAACACTGGTCAATGAGTTCTCTAGGTGGCTGACTAATTAGCATAACTTTAGAATTAGTAAAATTTTCTTGCTTTCAATCAGCTCTATATCAAAGTTACCATATCCAAAAGACTTTTCTGGTCATAGTTCTCAAACTTATGAAATTTCCTCCTATTATTTATTTATTTATTTATTTATTTATTTATTTATTTTTTTTTTTAATTTTTTTTTTTTTTTTAAACATCTTTATTGGGGTATAATTGCTTTACAATGGTGTGTTAGTTTCTGCTTTATAACAAAGTGAATCAGCTATACATATACATATGTTCCCATATGTCTTCCCTCTTGCATCTCCCTCCCTCCCACTCTCCCCATCCCACACTTCCAGGCTGTCACAAAGCACCGAGCTAATATCCCTGTGCCTTGTGGCTGCTTCCCCCCAGCTATCTACCTTACTACGTTTGTTAGTGTGTATATGTCCATGACTCTCTCTCGCCCTGTCAAAACTCACCCTTCCCCCTCCCCATATCCTCAAGTCCGTTCTCCAGTAGGTCTGCGTCTTTATTCCTATCTTACCCCTAGGTTCTTCATGACATTTTTTTCCCTTAAATTCCATATATATGTGTTAGCATACGGTATTTGTCTTTTTCTTTCTGACTTACTTCACTCTGTATGACAGACTCTAGGTCTATCCATCTCATTACAAATAGCTCAATTTCATTTCTTTTTAAGGCTGAGTAATATTCCATTGTGTATATGTGCCACATCTTCTTTATCCATTCATCCGATGATGGGCGCTTAGGTTGTTTCCATGTCCTGGCTATTGTAAATAGAGCTGCAATGAACATTTTGGTACATGACTCTTTTTGAATTTTGGTTTTCTCAGGGTATATGCCAAGTAGTGGGATTGCTGGGTCATATGGTAATTCTATCTGTAGTTTTTTAAGGAACCTCCATACTGTTCTCCACAGTGGCTGAACCAATTCACATTCCCACCAGCAGTGCAAGAGTGTCCCCTTTTCTCCACACCCTCTCCAGCATTTATTGTTTCTAGATTTTTTGATGATGGCCATTCTGACTGGTGTGAGATGATATCTCATTGTAGTTTTGATTTGCATTTCTCTAATGATTAATGATGTTGAGCATTCTTTCGTGTGTTTGTTGGCATTCTGTATATCTTCTTTGGAGAAATGTCTATTTAGGTCTTCTGCCCATTTTTGGATGGGGTTGTTTGTTTTTTTGTTATTGAGCTGCATGAGCTGCTTGTAAATTTTGGAGATTAATCCTTTGTCAGTTGCTTCATTTGCAAATGTTTTCTCCCATTCTGAGGGTTGTCTTTTGGTCTTGGTTATGGTTTCCTTTGCTGTGCAAAAGCTTTGAAGTTTCATTAGGTCCCATTTGTTTATTTTTGTTTTTATTTCCATTACTCTAGGAGGTGGGTCAGAAAGGATCTTGCTGTGATTTATGTCATAGAGTGTTCTTCCTATGTTTTCTTCTAAGAGTTTGATAGTTTCTGGCCTTACATTTAGGTCTTTAATCCATTTTGAGCTTATTTTTGTGTATGGTGTTAGGGAGTGATCTAATCTCATACTTTTACATGTACCTGTCCAGTTTTCCCAGCACCATTTATTGAAGAGGCTGTCCTTTCTCCACTGTACATTCCTGCCTCCTTTATCAAAGATAAGGTGTCCATATGTGCGTGGGTTTATCTCTGGGCTTTCTATCCTGTTCCACTGATCTATCTTTCTGTTTTTGTGCCAGTACCATACTGTCTTGATGACTGTTGCTTTGTAATATAGTCTAAAGTCAGGGAGCCTTATTCCTCCAGCTCCTTTTTTCGTTCTCAAGATTGCTTTGGCTATTCGGGGTCTTTTGTGTTTCCATACAAATTGCGAAATTTTTTGTTCTAGTTCTGTGAAAAATGCCAGTGGTAGTTTGATAGGGATTGCATTGAATCTGTAGATTGCTTTGGGTAGTAGAGTCATTTTCACAATGTTGATTCTTCCCATCCAAGAACATGGTATATCTCTCCATCTATTTGTATCATCTTTAATTTCTTTCATCAGTGTCTTATAATTTTCTGCATACAGGTCTTTCGTCTCCTTAGGTAGGTTTATTCCTAGATATTTTATTCTTTTTGTTGCAATGGTAAATGGGAGTGTTTTCTTGATTTCACTTTCAGATTTTTCATCATTAGTATATAGGAATGCCAGAGATTTCTGTGCATTAATTTTGTATCCTGCTACTTTACCAAATTCATTGATTAGCTCTAGTAGTTTTCTGGTAGCATCTTTAGGATTCTCTATGTATAGTATAATGTCATCTGCAAACAGTGACAGCTTTACTTCTTCTTTTCCGATTTGGATTCCTTTTATTTCCTTTTCTTCTCTGATTGCTGTGGCTAAAACTTCCAAAACTATGTTGAATAAGAGTGGTGAGAGTGGGCAACCTTGTCTTGTTCCTGATCTTAGTGGAAATGCTTTCAGTTTTTCACCATTGAGGATGATGTTTGCTGTGGGCTTGTCATATATGGCTTTTATTATGTTTAGGAAAGTTCCCTCTATGCCTACTTTCTGGAGGGTTTTTATCATAAATGGGTGTTGAATTTTGTCAAAAGCTTTCTCTGCATCTATTGAGATGATCATATGGTTTTTCTCCTTCAATTTGTTAATATGGTTTATCACATTGATAGATTTGCGTATATTGAAGAATCCTTGCATTCCTGGAATAAACCCCACTTGATCATGGTGTATGATCCTTTTAATGTGCTTTTGGATTCTGTTTGCTAGTATTTTGTTGAGGATTTTTGCATCTATGTTCATCAGTGATATTGGCCTGTAGTTTTCTTTCTTTGTGACATCCTTGTCTGGTTTTGGTATCAAGGTGATGGTGGCTTCGTAGAAGGAATTTGGGAGTGTTCCTCCCTCTGCTATATTTTGGAAGAGTTTGAGAAGGATAGGTGTTAGCTCTTCTCTAAACGTTTGATAGAATTCACCTGTGAAGCCATCTGGTCCTGGGCTTTTGTTTGTTGGAAGGTTTTTAATCACAGTTTCAATTTCAGTGCTTGTGATTGGTCTGTTCATATTTTCTATTTCTTCCTGATTCAGTCTTGGCAGATTGTGCATTTCTAAGAATTTGTCCATTTCTTCCAGATTGTCCATTTTATTGGCATAGAGCTGCTTGTAGTAATCTCTCATGATTTTTTTTATTTCTGCAGTGTCAGTTGTTACTTCTCCTTTTTCATTTCTAATTCTATTGATTTGAGTCTTCTCCCTTTTTTTCTTGATGAGTCTGGCTAGTGGTTTATCTATTTTGTTTATCTTCTCAAAGAACCAGCTTTTAGTTTTATTGATCTTTGCTATTGTTTCCTTCATTTCTTTTTCATTTATTTCTGATCTGATTTTTATGATTTCTTTCCTTCTGCTAGCTTTGGGGTTTTTTTGTTCTTCTTTCTCTAATTGCTTGAGGTGCAAGGTTAGGCTGTTTATTCGAGATGTTTCCTGCTTCTTAAGGTGGGCTTGTATTGCTATAAACTTCCCCCTTAGAACTGCTTTTGCTGCATCCCACAGGTTTTGGGTTGTTGTGTCTCCATTGTCATTTGTTTCTAGGTATTTTTTTATTTCCTCTTTGATTTCTTCAGTGATCACTTCATTATTAAGTAGTGTATTGTTTAGCCTCCATGTGTTTGTATTTTTTAAAGATCTTTTCCTGTAATTGATATCTAGTCTCATGGCGTTGTGGTCGGAAAAGATACTTGATACAATTTCAGTTTTCTTAAATTTACCAAGGCTTGATTTGTGACCCAAGATATGATCTATCCTGGAGAATGTTCCATGAGCACTTGAGAAAAATGTGTATTCTGTTGTTTTTGGATGGAGTGTCCTATAAATATCAATTAAGTCCATCTTGTTTAATGTATCATTTAAAGCTTGTGTTTCCTTATTTATTTTCATTTTGGATGATCTGTCCATGGGTGAAAGTGGGGTGTTAAAGTCCCCTACTATGAATGTGTTACTGTTGATCTCCCCTTTTATGGTTGTTAGTATTTGCCTTATGTATTGAGGTGCTCCTATGTTGGGTGCATAAATATTTACAATTGTTATATCTTCTTCTTGGATCGATCCCTTGATCATTATGTAGTGTCCTTCTTTGTCCCTTTTAATAGTCCTTATTTTAAAGTCTATTTTGTCTGATATGAGAATTGCTACTCCAGCTTTCTTTTGGTTTCCATTTGCATGGAATATCTTTTTCCATCCCCTTACTTTCAGTCTGTATGTGTCTCTAGTTCTGAAGTGGGTCTCTTGTAGACAGCATATATAAGGGTCTTGTTTTTGTATCCATTCAGCCAATCTGTGTCTTTTGGTGGGAGCATTTAGTCCATTTACATTTAAGGTAATTATCGATATGTATGTTCCTATTTCCATTTTATATATTGTTTTGGGTTCGCTACTATAGGTCATTTCCTTCTCTTGTGTTTCGTGTCTAGAGAAGTTCCTTTAGCATTTGTTGTAAAGCTGGTTTGGTGGTGCTGAACTCTCTCAGCTTTTGCTTGTCTGTAAAGGTTTTAATTTCTCCATCAAATGTGAATGAGATCCTTGCTGGGTAGAGTAGTCTTGGTTGCAGGCTATTCTCCTTCATCACTTTCAGTATGTCCTGCCACTCCCTTCTGGCTTGTAGGGTTTCTGCTGAGAGATCAGCTGTTAACCTTATGGGGATTCCCTTGTGTGTTATTTTTCCCTTGCTGCTTTTAATATGCTTTCTTTGTATTTAATTTTTGACAGTTTGATTAATATGTGTCTTGGCGTGTTTCTCCTTGTATTTATCCTGTATGGGACCCTCTGTGCTTCCTGGACTTGATTAACTATTTCCTTTCCCATATTAGGGAAGTTTTCAACTATAATCTCTTCAAATATTTTCTCAGTCCCTTTCTTTCTTTCTTCTTCTTCTGGAACCCCTATAATTCGAATGTTGGTGCGTTTCATGTTGTCCCAGAGGTCTCTGAGACTGTCCTCAGTTCTTTTCATTCTTTTTTCTTTATTCTGCTCTGCAGTAGTTATTTCCACTACTTTATCTTCCAGGTCACTTATCCGTTCTTCTGCCTCAGTTATTCTGCTATTGATCCTATCTAGAGTGATTTTAATTTCATTTATTGCATTGTTCATCGTTGCTTGTTTCATCTTTAGTTCTTGTAGGTCCTTGTTAACTGTTTCTTGCATTTTGTCCATTCTACTTCCAAGATTTCGGATCATCCTTACTATCATTATTCTGAATTCTTTTTCAGGTAGATTGCCTATTTCCTCTTCATTTGTTAGGTCTGGTGGGTTTTTATCTTGCTCCTTCATCTGCTGTGTGTTTTTCTGTCTTCTCATTTTGCTTATCTTACTGTGTTTGGGGTCTCCTTTTTGCAGGCTGCACTTTCGTAGTTCCCATTGTTTTTGATGTCTGTCTCCAGTGGCTAAGGTTGTTTCAGTGGGTTGTGTAGGCTTCCTGGTGGAGGGGACTAGTGCCTGTGTTGTGCTGGATGAGGCTGGATCTTGTCTCTCTAGTGGGCAGGTTCACGTCTGGTGGTGTGTTTTGGGGTGTCTGTGGCCTTATTATGATTTTAGGCAGCCTCTCTGCTAATGGGTGGGGTTGTGTTCCTGTTTTGCTAGTTGTTTGGCATAGGTTGTCCAGCACTGTGGCTTGCTGGTCGTTGAGTGAAGCTGGGTGCTGGTGTTAAGATGGAGGTCTCTGGGATATTTCCACCGTTTAATATTATGTGGAGCTGGGAGGTCTCTTGTTGACCAGTGTCCTGAAGTTGGCTCTCCTACCTCAGAGGCAGAGCCCTGACTCCTGGCTGGAGCACCAAGAGCCTTTCATCCACACAGCTCAGAATAAAAGGGAGAAAAAGTAGGGAGAATTAGTAGAAGTATGAGTAAAGAAAGAAGGAAAGGAGGAAAGGAAGGAAGGAAGAAAGAAGCAAAGAAGGAAAGAAAGGAGGGAGGGAGGGAGGGAGGAAGGAAGGAAGGAGGGAAAGAAGGAAAAAAGACAGAAAGAAAGATGATACAGTAAAAATAAAATAAAGTATAATATAGTTATTGAATTAAAAAATATTTAGAAAAAAAAAGGGACGGATAGAACCTTAGGACAAATGTTGGAAGCAAAGCTATACAGAGAAAATCTTACACAGAAGCATACACATACACCTTCACAAAAAGAGGTAAAGGGGGAAAAATCATAAATCCTGCTCCCTGAGACCACCTCCTCAATTTGGGGTGATTCGTTGTCTAAAGGAGGGAAGGAAGGAAGGAAAGAAAGAAAGAACGAAGGTAAAGTATAATAAAGTTATTACAATTAAACTTAATTATTAAGAAAAAGAATTTTTAAAAAAAAGTCATGGACGGATAGAGCCCTAGGACAAATGGTGGAAGCAAGAGTATACAGACAAGATCTCACACAGAAGCATACACATACACATTCACAAAAAGAGGAAAAGGGAAAAAAATCATAGATCTCGCTCCTAAAGTCCACCTCTTCAATTTGGGATCATTCCTTGTCTATTCAGGTATTCCACAGATGCAGGGTATATCAAGTTGATTGTGGAGCTTTAATCCGCTGCTTCTGTGGCTGCTGGGAGAGATTTCCCTTTCTCTTCTTTGTTCTCACAGCTCACAGGAGCTCAGCTTTGGATTTGGCCCTGCCTCTGCGTGTAGGTCGCTGGAGGGCGTCTGTTTTTTCGCTCAGACAGGACGGGGTTAAAGGAGCCGCTGATTCGGGGCCTCCGGCTCACTCAGGCCGGGGGTTGGGGGATGGGGGAAGGAGGGGCACTGCGTGCGGGGCGGGCCTGCGGCGGCAGAGGCAGCGTGACGTTGCGGCAGAGGCCGGCGTGACGTTGCACCAGCCTGAGGCCCGCCGTGCGTTGTCCCGGGGAAGTTGTCCCTGGATCCCGGGAACCTGGCAGTGGCGGGCTGCACAGGCTCCGCGGAAGAGGGGTGTGGAGAGTGACCTGTGCTTGCACACAGGCCCTTTGGTGGCGGCAGCAGCAGCCTTAGCGTCTCCCGCCCGGCTCTTGGGTCCGCGGTTTTAGCCGCGGCTCGCGCCCGTCTCTGGGGGTTGCGCTTTCAGCCGTGGCTCGTGCCCGTCTCGGGGGCTCGCGCCCTCAGCCGCGGCTCGCGCCCGTCTCTGGGGTTCGCGCTTTTAGCCGCGGCTCGCGCCCGTCTCTGGAGTTCCTTTAAGCAGCGCTCTTAAACCCCTCTCCTCGCGCACCAGGAAACAAAGAGGGAAGAAAAAGTCTCTTGCCTCTTCGGCCGGTGCAGGCTTTTCCCCGAACTCCCTCCCGACTAGTCGTGGTGCACTAACCCCTTCAGGCTATGTTCAAGCCACCAACCCCAGTCCTCTCCCTGAGCTCCGTCCAAAACCAAAACCCGAGCCTCAGCTCGCAGCCCCGCCCGCCCCGGCGGGTGAGCAGACAAGCCTCTCGGGTTGGTGAGTGTTGGTCGGCACCGATCGTCTGTGCAGGAATCTCCCCGCTTTGCCCTCCGCACCCGTCGCTGTGCACTACTCCGCGGTCCCGAAACTCCCCCCTCTGCCCTCCCGCAGTCTCCGCCCGCGGAGGGGCTTCCTAGTGTGTGGAAACTTTTCCTCCTTCACAGCTCCCTCCCACTGGTGCAGGTGCCGTCCTTATTCTTTTGTCTCTGTTTTTTCTTTTGCCCTACCCAGTTACGTGGGGAGTTTCTTGCCTTTTGGGAGGTCTGAGGTCTTCTGCCAGCCTTCAGTAGGAGTTCTGTAGGAGTTGTTCCACGTGTGGATGTATTTCTGGTGTATCCGTGGGGAGGAAGGCGATCTCCGCGTCTTACTCTTCCGCCATCTTCAAGGTCCCCTCTCCTATTATTAATGTTGCCTATGTTCTGCTCAACTTTCTCTGTTATCATCAATTCAATGGTAATTAATTCTATGCCATCTGAACACTCTTACTTTGATCCACACAGCTGGGCTGGCAACCATCGTGTACATAAATAAAAATAATGCAATGCATTTCAAAAGATTCTGGGCGACATATCTCCTACTTCCGGTTGTAGACAAATCTCCTGCTTTTAGCAGTAGACAAACAATTGTTTCTTTCTGATACTGAATTTTCAAATTCTGTATTCTCACAAAATTGTTAATTCATGTTGCAGGGAGAACATTTTTTTCTTTTTTTTAGCAAACTCTATTTCTTTCCAGTTATGCCTGCAAACTTTCATTCTGACCCCTTTCTGTAGAGTTATGGTCTCCATAGGCATGAAGTCTGCTTTACAAGTTATCACAGGTGGCAGTTACATCAACTTTTTCCAATGGTATAACAAAGATCATAAGTCATCAAGCCTGCATTCATTTTTTCCTTGTTGTCTGATGCCCAGATAGCAAGTTTTTGACATATATTTTAGGTTTTGTTTGAGCAACTCTCCAATTTCAAAATTCCACTAATATTTTATGCATTATCTAAGTGAAAGGCTATGCTGCTATATCAAAGATACCACAAAACAGAGCTATTTACATAATACCAATTTAATTATGTTTTCACACAATAGCCCCATGAAAGGCTCATGGTGGTTGTAGTAGGGGTAGGATCCAGGGCAGGCAATGATTCTAATAATTTTCATCATGCCATCATGTCACTTCTAATTCTGGTTTCACTAAGATTGTTTTCATTATTCAGACAATGAAGATAGACAAAGAGATGATCCAAGCAATGAACTTGGTAATATACTCAAGGAACAAAAGGATAGAAAACAAAGAAATCAAAATTAGTAAATGAGGTCTCAGTAGTAGTATAACTAATGATAAAAATCACGATTAAAACTCATATTTTATTGTGGGAAGGTATTTATTTGTAATTGAGCATTCAATTACTCCATATATCTTAGCATCTTTGTAGATACATTTGTCTATGGGAATAGTTATGACCAATAGGAAAATTAGAAATAATTCTGTTTCATCCATGGAGAAGCATCTAGGGGACTATACTTGAAATTATAATTTGCTTCGTTTCTGGTGTATTGACCATGGGAGATTGACACTGAGATGACAAAGTACCCCCAAATATCCAAGCAGTCCTGATCAATTGAGTCATCACATGAGTCATTCATGCCATGGAGAGTCATCAGAATTTGCACGAGTGTAATATAAATCTCTGTTGATATTTAAGCACTTTTTGTACCACCACATACTTTTGCATATTCTAGTCCTGAATTGGAACAGAAAGTGAATTATTGTGATATTTTTAAAAACTATGCAACATTGACTTAATGGGTAAATTGTGCACTATGATAATAGAAGTTCTAATAGAGGCTAAAAAAGATAGAGATTGATGTTATACAAGGGCTGCCACTTATGAATACCTGGAAGGCCGGCTATTTGTAATGAATTTGTAGTTTCAGGGAAAGAGATGGAAAATAAGAAATTCAGTAGTGTATCCTTCTGACCATCTTGCCTCTTAAAACAGAAATTCTGCAGTGACCTCTCCAGATTCTTGACCTCTCACCTGAAGCTGAGAATTGGCAAATTCCTAAGAGAAAATAACAGCAACAGAATGCCAGATTATGTTCTCTGAAATTCACCCCTCACTGGGATATTGGCCCTATAAGTTCTATTTTCCTGACGCACAAATATATGTGTGCTTTTGTGTATGTTTGTGTTGTGTGTGTTCCATCTTTTTTAGCTGTTCATTGCTGGAGCCCTGGTATACCAAAAGTTCACCTATCTTAGGAGAACTAGAAGCTGCAAAAGTAAAATATTTTATAATGTGGTAATCAATCAAATAATTAAGTGATGAATATAAGTCAGGACTTTAAAGACGTTTTTCCTGTTCTTTTCCTAAAAGTAATCTACTGATGGCACCAAAAACACTTTGAGTCCACCAGTTACTTTCATGAACACTACCTCAGATGTATTCTTTTACTAAGGCCCCCACTAGAAGGAACAAAGACTCCATGAAGTTGTGCTGTGTCCTGCCTCAAGAGGCACTGACACACTCTTAACATTTAAGTCTCCTCCATGATTAGACCCATCAAGGCAGCAGTACCATCTTGGTGGAGTTTCTAGTACTGTTTTGGTGGGGTTCCTAGTGACTGGGTGGAGCGGGGTTCCATCCCAATTCCCCTCATTCAGGACACATTCTAAGACATTTTCCCACATCCCAACCAAATGCCCACAGGAGTTCCAGTGTTTGCATATATGATGTCACCCCAGAGTATTGTGACCAACCCCATTTCCAAGAAGGTGGCCTAATCAGTGGATCAGTACTGATGGCTCAGCTCTTCCCTGGATTGCATGAGATTAAGACACTAAAATACTGACATGCTAAGTAGGGGTGATTCAAATTTTATATATAGAAGGGGTCCAGCCAAAATGAATTTTCTCTAAACATAGCTCAAATGGGCAGTACTGCCTGGTAGGATAAGGCCTTAATCATATTTTTAATTTTCAGAAATGTCTTGTCTTGTCTTCACTACGTTAATACATACGAATTTTGGAGTCAGCTTTTCCAAATTCAAAGGCTTTGGGCATTTTGACTGGAAATTCATTGACTATCAAGATCAACAATAAATAATTTTTAAATGTGGTAATATGAGAGTGTTGCCTGATTTACTTAGGACTTATTTAATGTTATTCAAAAGTTTTATAAATTTCATCTTAAATAGAAGCTGAAATATATTTAAAGATTTTTATATGCATCTATTAAAAAATCTTATGGGTTTGCTTAAAGTAATTTAAGGTGTCAATCATTGAATTTTTAAATTTTAAAGCAACCTTAATATCCTGAATATTTTAAGATATTAAGGTAGAGATCTCTCTATTCATATTCCATTTTTCTTTGCAAGATCCTCTATTTTATTCCAAATTTTGTCTCATTTTTTCCTTTTATTTTCTTCTTCATTCTATATCTTTGGGAGTAATTCTGTTCAGAATTTAACTTATTAAGACCAATCTTTAGATCAGTTTTTGTTCCTGAATTTTTCTTAACATGAGCCGTTAAAATTTTTTTAAAAATATGTATGTAACTTTCAGTATTCCTCTATCTCATTGAATTCCAATTTGTAATGTTTTGGTAATTTTCTCTTTCTAAAGATTTTCTAAATACCATTATGATTTCTTTCTTTCTCATTAAGTCATTAAGAAATGTGTTTCTTCCTTTCTTTGTTCTTTTAAGTCCATTACTTTTAAACAATATGTATCTGGATTTTGTAAATATTTCAGTCTAAAAGGAGAGTCTGCATTTTAACTAGACAGTTGTTTAGTCAATTCATATTTTGTCATATCTGATATATCTGTGTTGATTTCCTTGGCATTTTCTATTTAATTCTCTTTTTCTACGTTTTTTTCTTTGTGTTTTGCCTTTGATTGGACTGATGTTTTATCTTACCTTTTTCCTGTATGCTACTGTGAATTTGTGTGTTTCACACCTATTTTTAAAGGTTATGATAGGTATTTTCACATGAATATTGAACCAAATAAGACTTTTCTTCATTGGGAGACATTTAATTACTATTTCAGTCTCCTTACTCATTATCTGTATGTTCAGATCTTCTGTTTCTTGAAGATTCAGTCTTGGTAGGTTGTATGTTTCTAGGAATGTATCTATTTTTCTGTTATTCAACTTTTTGGCTTGTACTTGTTCATAGTAGTACTTTTTGACCATTTATATTTCTGTGGTATCATTGTAATGTTTCTTCTTTTATATATACTTTTATTTAAATTATTCTCCCTCTTTTTTACTTAGTCTAGGTAAAAGATTGTAAATTTTGCTTATATATTAAAAACAAATTTTAGTTGTGTTGTTCTTTTCTATACTTTTAAATTTCTATTTAACTTATTTCTACTTATTTTTAAATTTTTCTTTAGTCTGCTAACTATGAACTCAATTTGTTCTTATTCTAGTTCCTTAAGTTATAAAGTTAGATTTTTTGAGAGCTTCTTTTTTCTTTTTCTCTTAATGTATGCATTTATCTCTATAAACTTCCCTCTTTGTACTGCTTTTGCTGCATCCCATATGTTTCCATATGTTGTATTTCCATTTTTGTTTGTCTCAAGATTTTCCTTTTGGCTTTTTTTGTGATCCATTGTGCGTTCAAAACTGTGTTGTTTAATTTCCACATATTTGTGATGTTTCCAATTTTCTCTTTTTATTGCTTTCTAACTTTATAATGTCGTAGCCAAAAAAGTTACTTGATATGATTTCAATTTTCTTAAAATTTTTAAGACTTTTTTGTGTCCCAATTTATGATCTATTCTTGAGAGAGACCAAGGCGTTTACTCCTAGAAACCTCTGAAATCTGCTGAATGTGTCCTTTCTTACAGGACTTTGGTAGATTGTATTTTTTTATCAAAATTCTTTCTCCTCCATTCATATAATTTTTTATTATCCTCTGGGCTCTTTGCCAGTGGAATGTGATAATGCTGTGTATTAAAACAAAAGGAAAAAAGACAAATAGTAATCTATTGACTATATGTAGATAGCAGATGTGTTTTGTTTGACCTTACAATCTTGATTCACAGAGTGTTTTCAGGATGATTAATGGTCAACATGTAAAACCAAGAGATTATAAGTAGATACCCAGAAGACTAACTTTCCTTGAAAAATCAGATATGTCAGCAAATAGCAGCAATGGACACCCTGCTTTAGATCGTCATGCTCTGTTTTTTTTGCCATGTTCCCCATTGCTCCTTAATAATTGTCAACATCCAGGTCAGTGTCAGTTGCCCCTTATTATCTTGCTTGTGCTGTTTCTTTTCTTATGCTCAGTTGATTTATGTTAAATGATTAATTCATGGAGGCATTTCAGCATCTTGCATTGTTTGGGAAACATAAAATCTTAAAGGTATTAGAAAAAATTCCTTTTAGAGGAATAAAAGTTTGCAATTTCTTACTGGATTTATTGTCATGTTTTCTGAGACCAAAGACGCCTCTTTTAATTTAAAAAATTTTCTCTGCATCTATTTGAAATATTTTCTTATTTATAATACTTGTGTTAAATATCACCAGTCTTTCAGCTCCTCGACTGAACCCTTAATAGCAGTCAGTATCACCTGAAATGATAAATTAAAACCAGAACATCAAGCTGCTCTTTAATGTCAAGGTTCATTTAATATAGCTGATCACTATGAAGGCAAACAATGAACAATTAAAAAGAGATCCCATCCATATAATGTATATCAGGTGTTTTAATTGTCTTCATTAGGGATGCATGAAAAAGTCAAGATGTGTTTTGATTGTGGAAAGTAATGATCCAAGATAAAAATATATCAACATGGGAGAAAAAAAGCACATAAAACTATTTCTGATTTGTCACCTGCAATTAGAAACACCTTTCCGTGACACAAAATTGTCAGACCTTTGAATCAGTTATTAAATGTTCAGATGATTAAAATACAGGCTGGTCAAAGAAATCCAATTAACAGTGTAGATTATTCTCACAAGTGAGCTGCTACTTTACACATAGTGTGAGCAACTTAAAATGCTTCGCACCAAGAGAAGTTTTCATGAAAAGGAAATTGCAGACAGTAGGCATCATAATACAAAGCATGTCCATTTAGATTTATGTTTCAAATTGGGAAATACTTTTAATACTGGATTTTTCAACCTCTGCATTATTGACATTTAGGTCAAGATAAGGTGTTTTGTTTTTGGTTTTGGTTTTGAGAAGTTGCCCTGTTCATTGTAGGATGTTTAGTAGCATGACTGATTTAACCAATTTGATGTCAGTAGCAATCCTCCAGTTGTGACAACTAAAAATGTATCTAGATATTGTAAATATCTGCTATAAGGTAAAATTATCTCTAGTTGAGAAACATAGTTTAATGTTATATCTTCTTACATATTAGAACACACACCCTATGAGTATTCAAAAGTAGCAGGAAATATAAACACGCACAATAAACTTATTTAACTAAAGAAAATTTAGATTTTAAGGAATCACTTAAAATTTAAAGTATTAGAACATGAATCATGAGGTACACATCCAAAAGTATGACACTAACCTTAGTAAAATCTATTTACTCAATTTTATTGTACAATGACTTGTGAACATCTTGCTATGTACAAGCACTGTGCTAGATATCAAGATGTTTAAGAACAATAAGACAACATTCTACTTGCAAACTGATTTTGGTCTTATTTATTTATGATTAATTCACATGCACTATTTTTCATTTTAATATTAAGAAATGTTACTGTTTTTCAGCTTTAAAGAGGTTAAATAGACAAAAAATATTACATATGTAATGTGTCCAAAATTTATGTTTTCATATATATATGTGTGTATATATATACACACACACACACACACACTCACACACATTGTGAAGTGACCACCACAATCAAGCTAATTAACTTATGTATAACTCACAGATATCATTTTCTTTTTCCTTTTTTTCTTTGTGGTGAGGACACTTAAGATCTACCCTCTTAGCAAATTACAAATACAAGGTACAGGGTTGTTAACTATAGTCACTCTGCTGTAAATTACATCTCCAGAAATTATTCACCTTTATAACTGAAACATTATAACCTTTGAGCAAATCTCCACATTTGTCCATCCCCCTGGCCCCTGGTAACCACCATTATACTCTCTTTTTCTGTAAGATTATTTTAGATTCCATATATAAGTGAGATCATTAACTATTTGTCTTTTTCATGTTTGGCTTATTTCACTTAAAATAATATCCTCTAGGTTCACCAATGTTATCACAAATGGCAAGATCTTCGTCTATAATAAAATAAACTATATGCCATTATATAGTGCATTTTCTTTATACCTTCATCTATCGTCAGACATTTTGGTTGTCTTCATGTCTTGGCTATTGTGAATAATGCTGCAGTGAACATGGGAGTGCAGATGTCTCTTAGAGATCATGACTTTAATTCCTTTGGATACAACTTAGCAGTGGGATTACTGGATCATATGGTAGCTCTATTTTTAATTTTTTGAGACACCTCCAATGCCTGCACCAAATTATATTCCCACCAACAATATACAAGGACAAGTGTTCTTTTTTCTCTACATCCTCTCCAACACTTGCTATCTTTCGTATTTTTGATAATAGTCATCCTGGTAGGTGTGAGGTGATAGCTCATTGTCATTTTGATTTGCATTTTCCTGATGATTAGTAACCTTTTCATATATGTGTTGGCCATTTGTATGTCTTTTTTTGAGAAATGTTTTTTCAGGCTCTTTGCCAGTTTTTAATCAGGTTATTTGCTTTTCTGCTACTGAGTTGTATGAGTTTGCATATGTTTTGGATATTAACCTATCATCAGATATATGGTTTGAAATTATTTTCTCCCATCCCGTAGATTGCCTTTTCACACTGTTGATTATTTTCTTTGCTGTTAAGAAGGTTTTAAGTTTGGTGTAGCCCTACTCATCTATTTTTGTTTTTGTTTCCTGTGTTTTGGGTGTCATAATAAAAAAAATCCATTGCTAATACCAATGTCAGGAAGCTGTTTCTCTAAGTTTTCTCCTAGTAGTTTTACACTTTCAGGTCTTATATTTGTCTTTAATCCATTTTGAGTTGATTTTTGTGTATGGTTATGATAAAGGTATAAATTCATTCTTTTGTATGTGGATATCTGATTATCCCAGTACTATTTGTTAAACAAACATGCTTTATCCACTTGTATTCTCTTGTCAAAGATCTATTAACCATATTTGCATGTCCTATCAATTATTGACTGTGAAGTAGTAAAGTCTCTTACTATTACTGTATTTCTGTCAATTTCTCCCTTCAAATTTGTCTATATTACCTTTATATATTTTGGTGCTCAGTGTTGCATGAATGTATATTTACAGATGAGCTGGTTTCATGTTTTTAATATACATCACTCACAATGCTCCACCAATATCTATACTTGGTAGATTTATTTAAATCATAATGACAGTTGCCAGTATTTTGGAAAAGTTGTGTCAGTTTCTAAAACCATTAAACATATGACCATCTATGGCCTAGAAATTTATTTTTGCAAACATAAATTCATATGCCACAAAAAAGACTTGTACAAGAATGTTCATAGCAGCCTTATTTCACATATTAGTAAAATAACAATCAACAGGATCATGGAGAACTAGTTGTGGTACATTCATGTAAAAGAAAAATACTTATCAATGAAAGAGAACACGTTACTGGAATATTCAACAGCAGAAATGAATTTGAAAAATATCATAAAAAGTCAAACATAAAAGAATATATATTATAAATTTCCTATTCTATGGAGTTTGATAGTTCATCTGTGGCAATGAAAGTTAGAATCATGTTACCTCTGTGTGCGTTTGGGGGGGTTGTTTGACTAGATCTAGATGATATGAAACTGTATTAATCTAGGTGGTTTTACATAGGCAAAAATTTATTGAGCTGTAGATAAAAGATTTCAACATTTTATTTTATATAATGATCATCAGTAAAAATTTCTAACAAGAAAAACTCAATTCAAACTAGCATTCAACACTGAGATGTATTGGCTTTATGCAGTTGGAAACTAAAACAGTGATCTGAGTATTGGTGCTACTGGTATCAGGAACTTTACATGAGTTTTAGTGTTCTTTCCCTCTCTCTATTTCTGAGCTCTGATTGCTCTGCTTAGCACCACTATCATACTTCTTCTCTATAGGTTATAGAATAATCACTACGGGATTGGAATTACATTGTAACATCCTATTTATCCTAACTGAAAAAAAGTCTCCAATATCTGAAGAACATAATTCCAAGGAGAGATCTAATTATCTAGGCTTAAATCATAAGATTATTATAAGATTATAAGATTATTTTACATAGAGTGTTGGAAATTGCAATTGGCACTTAATTAGTCATGTACCATTTGGGGTCAAATTAGCTCCATCAGGCCAAATGCAATCACTTCCCATAGGGAAGAGTTCTCTGCAGGAAAGGAAAGGAAAGGGAAAGAAAGGAAAGGAAAGGAAAGAAAAGAATAGAAGTGATATCAAAGAAGAATTGATTTTAATGTCACTTGGGATGGAAATGAACACTATGAGATGTGTACCAACATTTTCAATTAAATATGGAGAATGACAAATTATAATTACTCATGTTGGAAATTAGTAGGATTAGACACTGGCATTAGTCAATGTCTACAGGGGATACTTTTTTTCTTTTACATATGTGTTCAATTCAGGAACCTTTAATTTAGAAATGTCATTGAACACTGAGATGAAACCCAAACTTACCTCTAGAATCTGTGGAAATATGTAGTTTCCATTTAAAAGAGCTTGGGGACTGTAGCAGTACTAGAGAGCTGAGTTTCAGTTGACACCAGGAGGTAGAGAGAACAGTTTATAATGAAACTAAGAAAGAAAGTGTTTTTACTATTGATTTTGGTTTGGAGAATTCCAGAGAAACAGAGAAGGATAGGGATATTTCTAGGATACATCAAAAAAGAGAAACAGCAATTTGAGAATAAACATGCAGAGAAAATGGATAATAAAGGCATCAACAAAATGACAAAGATTTAGGGCTAAGGAGATTTGATGGCCTGAAAATATGAAGTGGAAATAGAGTGTGGTTTCATTGAAATTGCAGGCTATGTTTAAGAGCTGTGTGGGAAGATCTAGGAAGAAAACCCTGCCAGTTCTGTGGACACTGATGTTCATCATCACATTTTTACATAGAAATTAGGGGAAAAGCTTAAATTCAAACAGCAAAAAGAACAATGTAAAGTCAAGGTCAATAGGCTCTCCAGAGAAACAGAACCAGTAAGAAGTGTAGGACATGTGTGTATGAGAGAGAGATTTTAAGCAATTGGCTTACACTGTTGTGGGGCTGGCAAGTCCAAAATCTACAATGCAGACCAGTATCCTGGAGAACCAATGAAAACTTAACGTTAACATCTTGAGTCAAAGGGCTGTTTGGTGGCACATGTTCTTCCTAGGGGAGCCTCAGTCTCTTCTCTAAGACCTTTAGCTGATTAAGTGATGCCCACCCACATCATGGAGGCAAATCTGCTTTACTTAAAGCCTATTGATTTAAATGATAATCACAGGGGAACCTTCATGATAGTGAAAGAGTAAGATGTGGAGATAAACTTCCTCCTGACAAATAAATCAAAAATATATCTACATGTGAAACAACTCCTACAGATCACCTACTGAATGGTGGCAGAAGACTTCAGACTTCCCAAAAGGCAAGAAACTCCCCACATACCTGGCCATGTGGCAGATAAGGTCTTGGTGTTCTGGCCAGGTGTCAGGCCTGAGTCTCTGAGGTGGGAGAGCTGAGTTCAGAACATTGGACAACCAGAGACCTCCTGGCCCCATGTGATATCAATCAATGAGCGCTCTCCCAGAGATCTCTGTCTCAACGCTAAGACCCAGGTCCACCCAACAGCCAGCAAGCTCCTGTGCTGGTTGCCCCATGCTAAATAACTAGCAGGACAGGGACACAACCTCACGCATTAGCAGAGAGGCTGCCTAAAATCATAATAAGGCCACAGACCCCCCAAAACACACCACCAGACATGGTCTAAACCACCAGAAAGACAAGGTCCAGCCCCAACCATCAGAACACAGGCACCAGTCCCCTCCATCAGGAAGCCTACACAACCCACTGAACCAACCTTATCCACTGGGGCGGACACCAAAAAAAAATGGGAACTACAAACCTGCAGCCTGTGAAAAGGAAACTCCAAACACAGTAAGTTAAGTAAAATGAGAAGATAGAGAAATACACAACAGATGAAGGAATAAGGTAAAAACCCAGTAGACCAAACAAATGAGAGGAAATAGGCAGTCTACCTGAAAAAGAATTCAAAGTAATGATAGTAAAGATGATCCAAAATCTTGGAAATAGAATGGAGAAAATACAAGAAATATTTAACAAGGACCTAGAAGAATGAAAGAGCAAACAAACAATGATGAACAACACAATAAATGAAACTAAAAATTCTCAAGAAGGAATCAATAGCAGAATAACTGGAGCAGAAGAAGGGGTAAGTGACCTGGAAGATGAAATAGTGGAAATAACTACTGCAGAGCAGAATAAAGAAAATTGAATGAAAAAATGGACACAGTCTCAGAGACCTCTGGAACAACATTAAAAGCACCAACATTTGAATTACAGGGGTGCCAGAAGAAGAAGAGGAAAAGAAAGGTACTGAGAAAATATTTGAAGACATTATAGTTGAAAACTTCCCTAATATGGGAAAGGAAATAGTTAATCAAATCCAGGAAAGGCAGAGAGTCCCATACAGGATAAATCCAAAGAGAAACACGCCAAGACACATACTAATCAAACTATCAAAAATTACATACAAAGAAAAGATATTAAAAGCAGCAAGGGAAAAACAACAAATAACATAAAAGGGAATCCCCATAAGGTTAACAGCTGATCTTTCAGCAGAAATTCTGTGAGCCAGAAGGGAGTGGCAGGACATATTTAAAGTGATGAAAGGGAAAAACTTACAACCAAGATTACTCTATCCAGCAAGTATCTCATTCAGATTTGACGGAGAAATTAAAAGCTTTACATACAAGCAAAACCTAAGAGAA
Source organism: Phocoena sinus (assembly GCF_008692025.1). Lineage (NCBI taxonomy): Eukaryota > Metazoa > Chordata > Mammalia > Artiodactyla > Phocoenidae > Phocoena > Phocoena sinus. The sequence continues at coordinate 173,872,323 of NC_045763.1, forward strand.
TTCGGCACCGCCAAACCAGCTTTACAACAACTGCTAACGGAACTTCTCTAGGCAAGAAACACAAGGGAAGGAAAAGACCTACAAAAACAAATCCAAAACAACTAAGAAAATGATAATGGTAATATACATATCAATAATTACCTTAAATGTAAATGGATTAAATGCTCCAACCAAAAGACATAGACTGGCTGAATGGATACAAAAACAAAACCATTATATATGTTGTCTACAAGAGACCCATTTCAGACCTAGGGATACACACACAGACTGAAAGTGAGGGGATTGAAAAAGATATTCCAAGCAAAGGAAATCAAAAGAAAGCTGGAGTAACAATTCTCATATCAAACAAAAGAGACTTTATATAAAGACTATTACAAGAGACAAAGAAGGACATTACATAATGATCAAGGAATCAGTCCAAGAAGAAGATATAACAATGGTAAATATTTATTCACCCAACATAGGAGCACCTCAATACATAAGGCATGTGGTAACAGCCATAAAAGGGGAAACCGACAGTAACACAATCATAGCAGGGGACTCTAACACCCCACTTTCACCAATGGACAGATCATCCAAAATGAAAATAAATAAGGAAACACAAACTTTAAATGATACATTAAACAAGATGGACTTACTTAATATTTATAGGACATTCCATCCAAAAACAACAAAATACACTTTCTTCTCAAGTGCTCATGGAACATTCTCCAGGATAGATCATATCTTGGGTCACAAATCAAGCATTGGTAAATTTAAGAAAATGGAAATTGTATCAAATATCTTTTCCAATCACAATGCTATGAGACTAGATATGAATTGCAGGAAAAAAGCTGTAAAAAATACAAACACATGGAGGCTAAACAATACACTACTAGATAACCAAGAGAACACTGAAGAAATCAAAGGGGAAATAAAAAAATACCTAGAAGCAAATGACAATAATATCACAATGACCCACAATCCATGGGATGCAGCAAAAGCAGTTCTAAACGGGAAGTTTATAGCAATACAATCCTACCTCAAGAACAAGAAAAATCTCAAATAAAAAACCTAACCTTACACCTAAAGCAATTAGAGAAAGAACAACAAAAACCCCCCAAAGTTAGCAGAAGGAAAGAAATCATAAAGATCAGATCAGAAATAAATGGAAAAGAAATGAAGGAAACAATAGCACAAATCAGTATAACTAAAAGCTGGTTCTTTGAGAAGATAAACAAAATTGATAAACCACTAGCCAGACTCATCAAGATAAAAAAGGAGAAGACTCAAATCAACAGATTAGAAATGAAAAAGCAGAACACTGCAAAAATGCAAAGAATCATGAGGGGTTACTACATGCAACTATCAGCCAATAAAATGGACAACCTAGAGGAAATGGACATATTCTTAGAAAAGCATGACCTTCTGAGACTGAGCCAGGAAGAAATAGAAAATATAAACAGACCAATCACAAGCACTGAAATTGAAACTGATTAAAAATCTTCCAATAAACAAAAGCCCAGGACCACATGGCATCACAGATTCTATCAAACATTTAGCAAAGACTTAACACCTATCATTTTTAAACTCTTCCAAAAAATAGCAGAGGGTGCAGCACTCCCAAACTCATTCTATGAGGCCATCACCCTGATACCAAAACCAGACAAAGATGTCACAAAAAAGAAAACTACAGGCCAAAATCACTCATGAACATAGATGCAAATATCCTCAACAAAATACTAGCAAACAGAATCCAACAGCACATTAAAAGGATCATACACCATGATCAACTGAGGTTTATCCCAGGAATGCAAGGATTCTTCAATATATGCAAATCAATCGTGATACACCACATTAACAAAATGAAGTATAAAAACAACATGATAATCTCAATAGATGCAGAAAAAGCTTTCGACAAAATTCTACACCCACGTATGATAAAAACCCTCCAGAAAGTAGGCATAGAGGGAACTTACCTCAACATAATAAAGGCCATATACAGCAAACCCACAGCCAACATCATTCTTAATGGTAAAAAACTGCAACCATTTCCTCTAAAATGAGGAACAAGACAAGGATGCCCACTCTCACCACTATTATTCAACATACTTTTGGAAGTAACTATGCAATCAGAGAAGAAAAAGAAATAAAAGGAATACAAATTGGAAAAGAAGAAGTAATGCTGTCAGTGTTTGCTGATGACATGATACTCTGCATAGAGAATCCTAAAGATGCTACCAGAAAACTACTAGAGCTAATCAATGAATTTGGTAAAGTAGCAGGATACAAAATTAATGCACAGAAATCTCTTGCATTCCTATACACTAATGATGAAAAATCTGATAATGAAATTAAGAAAACACTCCCATTTACCAGTGAAACAAAAAGAATAAAATACCTAAGAATAAACCTACCTAAGGAGACAAAAAACCTGTATGCAGAAAACTATAAGACACTGATGAAAGAAATTAATGATGATACAAACAGATGGAGAGATGTATCATGTTCTTGGGTTGGAAGAATCAACAGTGTGTAGGTGACTATACTACCCAAAGCAATCTACAGATTCAGTACAATCCCTATCAAACTACCAAAGGCATTTTTCTCAGAGCTAGAACAAAAAATTTCACAATTTGTGTGGAAACACAAAAGACCCCAAATAGCCAAAGCAATCTTGAGAAAGAAAAACGGAGGTGGAGGAATCAGGCTCCCTGACTTCAGACTATACTACAAAGCTATAGTAATCAAGACAATATGGTACTGGCACAAAAACAGAAATATAGATCAATGAAACAGGATAGAGAGCCCAGAGATAAACCCACACACATATGGCCACCTTATCTTTGATGAAGGAGGCAAGAACATACAATGAAAAAAAGATAGCCTCTTCAATAAGTGGTGCTGGGAAAACTGGACAGCTACATGTAAAAGAATGAAATTAGAACATTCTTAACACCATACACAAAAATATACTCCAAATGGAGTAAAGACCTAAATGAAGGCCAGACACTATAAAACTCTTAGAGGAAAACATAGGCAGTACACTCTATGACATAAATCACAGTAAGATCTTTTTTGACCCACCTCCTAGAGAAAGGGAAATAAAACCAAAAATAAACAAATGGGAACTAATGAAACTTAAAAGCTTTTGCACAGCAAAGACAACCATAAGCAAGACAAAAAGGCAATCCTCAGAATGGGTGAAAATACTTGCAAATGAAGCAACTAATAAGGGATTAATCTCCAAAATATAAAAACAGCTCATGCAGCTCAATATCAAAAAAGCAAACAACCCAATCAAAAAATGGGCAGAAGATGTAAATAAACATTTATCCAAAAAATACATACAGATTGCCAACAAACACATGAAAAGATGATCAACATCACTAATCATTAGAGAAATGCAAATCAAAACTACAGTGAGGTATCACCTCACACCACTCAGAATGGCCATCTTCAAAAAATCTACAAACAATAAATGCTAGAGAGGGTGTGGAGAAAAGAGAACCTTCTTGTGCTGTTGGTGGAAATATAAATTGATACAGCCACTATGGAGAACAGTATGGAGGTTCCTTAAAAAACTAAAAATAGGGGCTTCCCTGGTGGCGCAGTGGTTGAGAGTCCGCCTGCCGATGCAGGGGACACGGGTTCGTGCCCCGGTCTGGGAAGATCCCACATGCCGCGGAGCAGCTGGGCCCGTGAGCCATGGCCGCTGAGCCTGCGCGTCCGGAGCCTGTCCTCCGCAACGGGAGAGGCCACAACAGTGAGAGGCCCGCGTAACGCATAAAAAAAAAAAAAAAAAAAAACTAAAAATAGAACTACCATACGATCCAGCAATCCCACTACTGGGCCTATACCCTGAGAAAACCATAATTCAAAAAGAGTCATATACCACAATGTTCATTGCAGCAGTATTTGCAATAGCCAGGACATGGAAGCAACCTAAGTGTCCACTGACAGACAAATGGATGAAGAAGATGTGGCACACATATACCATGGAATATTACTCAGCCATAGAAAGAAACAAAACAGTTATTTGTAATGAAGTAGATGGACATAGAGTCTGTCATACAGAGTGAAGTAAGTCAGAAAAAGTAAAACAAATACCGTGTGTAATATATATTTACGAAATCTTAAAAAAAAAAGGTTCTGAGGAACCTAAGGGCAGGACAGGAACAAAGACACAGACATAGAGAATGGACTTAAGGACACAGGAAGGGGGAAGGGTAAGCTGGGACGAAGTGAGAGAGTGGCATGGACATATATACACTACCAAATGTAAAATAGATAGCTAGTGGGAAGCAGCTGCATAGCACAGGGAGATCAGCTCGGTGCTTTGTGACCATCTAGGGGGGTGGGATAGGGAGGGTGGGAGGGAGATGCAAGAGGGAGGGTATATGGGGATATATGTATACATATAGCTGATTCACTTTGTTATACAGCAGAAACTAACACAACATTGTAAAGCAATTAATGATGTTTAAAAATTTTTTTAAATTAAAATAAATGTTAATCACGTTTAAAACATATGTTCACCGCAAAATCTTTACTGGGATTTGACAAACATGGCACCATGATCTAGCCAGGTTGACACATACTATTAAAATTAGCCATCTTACTACTCTAAATATTATGTAGTCATTAAAATTTCAATAATCTGATAATAGAAGGGAAACTGTTTCCAGTACGCTGGTAAATACAAAAGTAATGGAAATAATATACAAAACCTGATACTTATGTGAATTGTTTCTATTTTAAGAGTTTTCATGATAGAAACAAATGGAATTTTTTCTCTCTTATAACACCTTTGAGTTTTGTACATTTTCTAAAATGAGTATTTATTATTTTTTGGAGAAAGATAAATGTTAGATTCAAAATTGGTTCAAACATAATTAAACCAAAGGGGAAAAAATGATTCATACCCTATATTTAAAGCATTTAAAAGCAGCACTGTGCAGCTCACCTTCTCTGTGCCTTTCTTGCTCATTGTGGTGTGCTGAATTATGCCAACCCCAGTTTTATAGGTTGAAGTCCTAACCCCCAGTACCTCAGAAAGTGACTACATTTGGAAAGAGGCTCTTTAAAGAGGTAATTAAGTTGGAAGTATGTCATTAGGGTGGATCCTAATCCAATCTAACTGGTGTCCTTATAAGAAGGGGAAATCTGGGGACAGGCCATGTGAAGACATAGGGAGAGGACAGCCAACAAAAAGTCAGGGAGACAGGCATGAGAAGAAACCAATCCTGCCATCACCTTACAGCCTCCAGAACTGTGACAAAAATACTTCTGTTGTTTAAGCCATATGGTCTGCAGTACTTTCTTATGGCAGCCCTAGCAAAGGAATACACTCACACTCAGCATGAATCCTGCAGGAGACTGCTATACTGCTCTTTGTTACACAGGTAGCGTGGGAATTCAGGCCGCCTCCTTGCTTTTTTTATATCCAAGAATGTTTTTTTACTTTTAAAAGTTGCCTCTGTAGGGTTTGGAGATGAATCTGTGAAAATATCTTGCAAGGAAACACCAGCAAGCCCACATGTTCCACACAGGTTGTCCTACCCTGGCATATGCTCCTGTGATATTCAGTGTTTGATTCCCTCTGCAAGTGTAGCAGTGCTGTGGTAGGATTTATGGTTTCGGTGCAGCATTGTGTGTATTGATGGATTGTTTGGCTAGGTGTTTTGCAGTATTTTCTTTGTTTCCAAAGGTATACTTAACCACACTGTTAGCTACTCGACATTGTTCAACTTAGCTCCCTAAAAATGGAATCTACTCTTTTTGATATATGACATCTTTGAGGAGCAATTTGTAAAGCACTGTGTCCACACGTTCGCAAACTTTCTAAAAGAAAAATGTTACTCTGGATATATTGAATGACCTTGGGGAAATCATAAAAGTGATCTGTGAGAAATGACGTCATGAGTCATCCTTTCACCTTAACTTAGAATTATGAAAAACATTCTAGATCAAGATTCTAATAACATCTGTTCCATATACTTCCATGGATGTTACAAAATTGTCTATATTGGCATTGGCCTCTGCAGTGTTTTATACACAGTACTGCATTTTGAGTCAAAATGATGCTATCTCAGAAATAAAAGTAAGTTTGAGAGTAACAATGTAGCTGGAAAAGGGTAGCTCTAAGACTGGTCATTGGAATTCTTATCTGATTTACATTCTATCTTCCACTTAGCACATATGCTTAAAGGAGTTCCTGAGCAGGTTTACTAAACTTCATCACACATTCAATAAATCACTCTATCTTTCTCTCCATTTTTTTTTTAGCCTTTACAGATTTTATAAAAGTGAAATAAAAGCAAAGCATTTTGATTTGTAAATTTTTAAAGCAGAAAACAAAGTTAATTGCAAAGTTATATATATATCCCTTCCAACTTTATATGTATATATATACATAAACTTTCCCAACGCCCACCAAGTTTTACAATACAACTGTTAACACAGGTAATATACAATTAAGGAAATTAAATACATAGAGGCATCACCATTGCAAAAAAGTAAGGACAAATTTCACTTATTTATGGGAAACAGAGTTTTAGAAGTGACTTGAAGTCACTAACAGCCACTAAAGTAACCCTAAGGCAAGTGATTTGGAACCTGCAGGATCAGACAGCAGCCCTCAGAGTTTTATACTGTTCTCTTTCTGTCTGCTCTTTCTGACAGAAATGTCCATTTTACTATTCTGTAGTGAAATTCTGTTGTTTGAATATTTTTCCAATTCTCATACACTTTAATTATGATAAAAATAAAATGATTATACATAACCCTCAAGTGATATTTTAAACTAGTGGAATATTCCTTATCTAGTTTTGAGGAATTTTAAGAAAGTTTGTTTTTTGTTGGTTTTTTGCTTATAAAAATTATTTCTAAGGGTTCTGATTCACCAAAAGCATTTGGTTTGTGTGTGTGTGTTAGTTATTGGACATTATAACGTATGTCTAGATCAATAGCAGCATGAATTTATTAGATAGTTCACTCTTGGGATGACAAAGACCTTAGTAATAAATGGGAAGTTGGTTGGTTGGTTCTAGATCTAGGGATTGAGTTTCCCTGGGTGCCATGCTCTGCAGCCTATGTTTTAACCATGTATTTATATGCATTATACACTATTTAGCAATAACTGAAAATGCTATTAATCTAAAATTAAATCTATAGGTTTCTCATTAAAAACATGTGTCTCTAATTGCACAGAAATAACATTTCTGATATATATTTTCACCACTGTCATCACATTTGTATGAAGATAAAATTCTTGACATTTTATTTTCTTTCATCCTCCATTTGAATTAATCACTGATTCCTTGTATTTCCACCTTATAAATATCCTTCTAAACCATTCACTAGTACTAACTTATTACTAGTTAGTACTATCTGTCACCTGACCTAAACATAAAAAACCCCTGACTGATTTACAAGCATGTACTGTCCTTACTCAAATCTGTTTGCTATAAATTGATCACCCGTCTGCTTTAAAATGCTGAAATGATCATCTTTAGTGCTTCCAGCAAAGACTGTTTCCTTTCCTTTAGCATGATTTTCAAAGTTCTATGCCCAGAATACCTCTTCTCTATCACCTCATACATGCTCCTGTAGATCTATACCTTCTAGTGACACTAGACTGTCTGTTCTATAACTGATCATGGCCCTCCTGTCCAGGACACCTGCATGCTATTTCTCTCCCTGCACAACTCTTGATTTAGGAATATTTTCAGTTCTCTAGCACTGATATTGCAGTAGATCAGACACAAATACATGGGCTTATTTCCTAGGTTTCCTTTCTATCCAAACCAAAAGTCAACACATTTGTGTTCTTTGGTGACTGTAAATTTAAAGTGAAGTAAAAGTCTCAATTAAGTGGTGAATCAATTTATTAGAAGCCAGTAGTTTCTTTTGGGGACACCCTCCTGAAAATACTTCCTCCAGGGCTTCCCTGGTGGCGCAGTGGTTGGGAGCCCGCCTGCCAATGCAGGGGACGTGGGTTCGTGCCCTGGTCCGGGAAGATCCCGCATGCCGCGGAGTGGCTGGGCCCGTGAGCCATGGCCGCTGAGCCTGCGCGTCCGGAGCCTGTGCTCCACAACGGCAGAGGCCGCAACAGTGAGAGGCCCATGTACTGAAAAAGAAAAAAAAAAAAAATACTTCCTCCAAAAATCTCTGCAGTAAATCCACAAAGAAACATTCAGATGATTTTAACTTTCTACCTGGAATCAGAGACCCCAGCTAACATTTACTGACTTTACAACTCAAGAGAATTGCCTGTAATTTCTAGTTATAAAGTCTCCACCCAAATTTTCTCAGTTTTGAGTTACTCTCATTAAGAATTATTATTCTCATCTTAATAAAGCTACTTAGAATTATCCATGCATGCAGTGATATGCAGGGCATAAGACTTTGATAGAAATGCCTTGCTGAAAATAAGAAAAATGTATCCAAAATAATTTCAAATTATTTTGTATATAAGTATAGTTTAGTTTAAGTTTAGATATAATGAAAGATAATTCTTATGTCTCTCCCTCGTATATATTTATTTATATATATATTATAATTTTACTTTTCTCACTTTATTAATTCTAGGGTATAATCTTAAAATAGAATAGCTACCTGTTTGGATAACTTTTTCAATCCTTTTGCAGTTGTGCTACAGCACAGGTAACACAGATGGACAATCTTAGAATAGTGTATATTAGTAGTACAAATGTACATTTTATTTACAATCCAAATCTACTGTTTTATGGTTGTTTTATTACTTCAATTATTTTTTCCCAAAATTCAAAGCTCCAGTGAAATTTTTGGTTCCCAGGATAAATATGATGTCTATAAGCTGGCAGCTACCAGTAGACACCAACAATTCCAAACTCATATGTTTTCCTTTGTTATATTTTAGAATAAAGACAAAAGTGCAAACATATTGACTGTGCTATTTTTATTAGCTGTGACAAAAATGTGTACATAGTTTTGACTCTTGCGTGCTATAAAAACAATAACAACATTATGATGTGAAATAATATAAATTTCAAATTTGAAAATTACATTCAAAATACACATTTTTTATAAAAATTAAAATTATTTTTGATGTTTTTAAAAATGTATTTTTCACCTGTCAGTGTTTTCTCCTTTCTTTGTTTTTTTTTTTTTTTTAAGATTTTATTTTATTTTATTATTACTTTTTTGTGTGTGGTACGCAGGCCTCTCACTGTTGTGGCCTCTCCCGTTGCGGAGCACAGGCTCCGGACGCGCAGGCCCAGCGGCCATGGCTCACGGGTCCAGCCGCTCCGCGGCATGTGGGATCCTCCCAGACCGGGGCACGAACCCGTGTCCCCTGCATCGGCAGGCGGACTCTCAACCACTGCGCCACCAGGGAAGCCCCTTTCTTTGTTTTTAATCTTTTAAAATATCTTTTCATTTGATAAAATGTGTGAATATTTAAATTAATTACTGCTAAGTGTAAGTGGTCTCTTACTGAAACTCTTTTCTATCTTCATTATATTCACTGTTCCATTCCCCAGTCAACTCTTTTATATCGTCTCTCTTTTCCTTAAATTTGAATATCTCCTCTTTCATTACCCCTTTCAGCTTATTTCTACTTATTTGAGAAAAGAGAAACAAAAGAGATTATCCACATGCTTTTGCCACCGCATTTACCATTCTAGTTGCACTTGTGTTTATATTCTGTGTTCTTTTGCTTGTGTATAATAAGGAATGGATTAAGACCAGTCATTCCACTTGTTGATATTGCAGATCTCATTACTCCTTGTTTATGACAGACAATTCCAGCAATTTTTCTCATTCACCTCTCTTTTCAGTAAATTGAATTAAAGTAAGTATGTCTCTATTGTTTTCTGTGCAATCCAGTTAAATTCAGCTTTCCCCCAAAACAAATTTTATCCAAGGCTAATCCTTACCTCCAAGTTGCTGTTTCCAATGGCCAATACTCAGTCTTAATCTTACTTGATCTAGATGCAATGCTCCTGCCTTAGAGGAATATTTTCTTCTTCCTCCTGCCCTCCATTGTCTCTTACTCCTTCTCTTACTTACCTGGATGTTCCAAGTGTTTACTTTCCCCTTTGCTGATTTCTCTTAGTCTCTTCACATGTAAGAGTTTGAATGATACAGGACTGCTTCTCTATCAACACTTTCTCTAACAATGATTCACAATATCGTATGGGCTTAAAGCCAATCTGTATATTGATGTCTTCATTAAAATTCAAACTCCAATATATAAATGCCTCTTAACATCTCCACCTACATTTATCTCAAATCTAACAAGTTCTAAACCAAAATCATGTCTCCAAACCCCCAAATAGCCCCTCCTACAGTGTTCTCAGCTGGCTAAATGTTAGCTCAAGCTACAATCTAATTATTATTGTAATAACCTCCGGACTGTGCTGTCTCACCTTTGCCTTTTTTTCTCTCTATAGTTTACTCTCCACGCAATGGCCAAGGTGAACTTTTTAAAACCTCTTAAATTGTGCTCTTTTCAAAACCCTGCAGTGGCTACCCAGATCACTTAGAGAAAAAAACATCTTTAAGAAACTGTCTTACCAGAACCCATTGCCAGGGAGCTGGCCTCCTTGAATTGGCCAGATACACTTCTGATTCAGCTTGTTTGAACTACTTTATTATAGAAGCCTTCCCAGACCACTCTGTGTAAAACAAGCCCTCCCCAACCATCCTTTTTTTTTCCCTCTTGTTTTATATTTTTTTAAATCATTTTTCACCATATGACCTACTAATAACCTACCTACTTATTTATAAACCTTTCCCTTAAACAAAAAATGACAGCTCTCTGAGAGAAGCCATTGTCTTGTATATGTGTGTGTATACACATATATGAATATAAAATAAATAATGAATATTTGAAAAAATATATATACTATACAATGGTTAATTTATTACATTTTATTTTTTGTTTTCATTGTATTTTGAATGAGAGTCAAATAGGTAATTTTGAAAATTACATTTCTAATACATCATAAAAAATAAAAAGAAATGATTGTGACTTGCACAATATTGTTTGAGCAAAATAAAATGCATTGAGAAAATAATTTAAGTTTTTCTTTCCTCCTGGATGGTATGGAAATCTGGCTCCTAAAATATCACCACCTAAATCTGTTGATAGGATGAAGCTGAGATATTGATTAAGGGAAAATACCACCTTACAAAACTTTGGAGGTGTCTTTGGGGGTGGGGTAGGGGTGGAGGTCAGAATTTATTAAGAATTGTAAGTTTGGCTTAAGACAGTCTTTAATGTGGGGACTTATAAGGATTGGGTAAGACTCACATCCAACAGTCCAGAATTGATGGAAACAGCCAGGAAAGGATTTTGAGAAAAGTATTCAAATGATCTTAGGGTGTAAATTGTTTGTTGAAACTTTCCATTAAAGAGTTGATGGTTTTCCAGGAAGTTCCTAATGAACCGTGGAACCATTGCTGGGGCAGAACAGTTCTGGAAGAGTAAAGAAACACTAATAATGACAGTGGGATTGGAAAATTATGTTAATGCAGACATTAAGGTGTGACTTAGATTTCCAGTGTTCAGTCTGAGTGTGGGCTAGACAATTTTGAGGCATTCTTTATGGGATAAGTCTAGTTCACAAAGTAATGTTTTTACCTAATTATTGAAATGTTACCCAGTTCACAGGATTATTACTGTTTTAATCAGTACAACTCTCAATTCTTTGTGCTTCTAATTCCCTGGGAGTTTTTCTCCATATTCCCAAAATAGTTTTATTTAACACTAAACTGTGTCTATTTTCCAAATAAGCATTTGTAGCCTATTGCTTAAAAGAAATCTGAATTTTTACAGTATGGTTAAATACTTTTGAATCAACAAAAAATTACAATTATAAAACAATTATCCATCTCTTCTTGACAATGTATCAAAATATGTTTTCTATTTTATTGGTAATGTTTCTCAATACATATTCATTTATCAATGAATTTGTCATATTTATATAGAGTTAATGTAAGAGTTGGAATAATTATCTCTGAAGTGGAGACAAATTTTAAGACAAGAGTGCTTTTAAAACATATATTTTTTCTATTTTTAAATTTGTCTATGTGGGAAAAATAAGATGCTCCATGGTACCAACACTGCAGTCTCTCTTCTTCCTGTGATCCTTCTCCTAGGTTGTAGAAAAATTTAACATCTTTGACATCTTGGAAGAGGGAGAGTTGAATCAACTTTGAAATGTTTTCCACATTCTTGAATCATTAAGGGCAGGAATTTTATTGTTTCCTTCAGATCTGGTGGTACCCCTGATGCATTTGTTAAGTGAAGGCATGGTGCTGCAATTAACTGTGGTATTTGAGCTGGAGAACCACTTTACCTCGATGAAATTTACAGCAAATAAAATTCAACTCTCTCTGATTGTATAGTAAGAAAAACAAGTTCTTCCTACTTCACTGGCTTTGTAATGGTCAAATTGAATAGATCTGTAATAATTTTATACTTCATGAAAATATCTCCAAATATTATCCCTCTTCTCTCTCATACAGATTGCACCTCATACAAAGCAATCTGCACATCTCTACTCTTTAGGGTTTGGCCTGTCTTATCGTGAGTCTTATTTTTCATCTAGTTGTTTCTCCGACACTAAACTTCTCTGTTAACTGAATGTATCTGATCCTCTACGACACTTCAGAAAGCTACTGACCTTGTGAGAATCAACTCTATACAGTAGTGCAGGGAGATAGTGGAAAGCACTACTGTCCTAATAACCACCACTTTACCCATTAGGATACTGCATTTTGTTTTTGTTTTATTGTTTTGTCGGCAATTCTTTATTCTTTCCTACCATCCCAAGACCTATTTTTCTCCTCAAAATATCAGTTCCATATTTCTTCCTTAGTTGAAGTATTACAGGTGTCCCAGTTTCACAAAGTTATACAATTATAGTGCAGAATCCATTTACTTCCCAGTAATTGGAGTACAACCATCACAGCGGGAATAAAAGCAAGGCTTATGGTTCAGAGTACAAAACACAGTCCTATCATACAGCTTGTTGTAAAAAGGGTAGAAAGCAACTTGGCCTCAGTGACTCTCTGAGCTTCAGTGTAGAATTTTAATTGCAGTTTGTCTTGCAATAAAACAGCATGTTCTGAACACTTTTGAATAGAACCAATTCTGAAACCAAATTGTCTCCACATTATGATTTAAATTGATATAGCTTGTGTTTCATGCCAGAAGAAGGAGGCAATCTACAGGTAATATTATGTAGTTAGGTAGTAAGCGTAGTTACTGAAATCACAGGCAATGTTGAAATCAATTCAATTTCATTGTGAAAATTTCCTGTTATAATTCATGATGACAAACAACACAAATAATGTGTTGTCTGACCTAGTTTTTCTTCTGATAGCCTCATACTTCTTTTAAATGAGGGATGTACCTACACTGGTTAATACCACTACCACAATCCCATCTAACAGTCCCAAATTGGAATTACTTTTCTTAAGAATGGGCAATTACCTATAACTCATCTCTCCAACAGAAGGAAGCATTTCTTGTTTGTGGTGAATACTATATTCAAACAAAGACTACCATTTTTGTGCTGGGCATTCATTTAAATATATATCATTCTAAAATTCACACAGATAGATAACAAGTCAAACTCTATAATTTCCTCCTTAAGAATTTCTCCTCAATATTACTTCCTAAATGTAAGATAGTTATCAGTTTGTACACAGTTTACCTACCAACTGTGACATCACTTTTCTACCTATCAAATTCTTAGATCTATATTTTCATCTCTATTTCCCTAACATCTAAGGCATTCAGATTCACATATACAAACATGTAAGCCATTGCAGTCAGTTACTCAGTTCCGGCAACAGTAGTCTGGATATGATCTACCCGATTTATTTCCATAATTCTTTTTAATCATTTTTAGGTCAATTTCCTAGTTAAGGATCCATTTATTCATTCTAGCACCTACAATGTTTCAAGCCTATTAATAAACTCTGATTGTTTTTTCAGACTGATGCCAGTCATTTCAAAGACAAACTCCTAACTGCAGGCAATCCCCTACTTGTATCCTCAACCTAAATGGTCAGCTTGTCAGTGCATATAAATTTATTGATCTCTTCTTTTGCCTGACTTATTTCCACCCCTGTACTTCCACTCTGGATTACTGTATGGTAACTGATGCTCTTGGAAGTAATTCCTAGCTCCACAGTATAAAGAAGTGCATCTTAGGTATGTTGTTTCCTTTTTCATGACATAAAATTATCTATATCCTGTTGTCTTTCCAGAAAGATTTCATCATGATAAACTGCTTCATTCTTTCCACCCTCATCATTTTTGTTATGTTGACTGGAAATTTTTCACTGCATAAAATGTTATGGACTAGAGCTGCGTAAAATTTTCCAGGGGATGAGATATAATAAATTTTTTGGAAAGAAGTAAAACCAACTTATTCTGAATTATTATACATGCAAATGAACTTTCAATGTATCATTATGTTCAAATGTATGTATATTACACACACAAGTTGGTTTCCAAATTATACTAATTATCTTTGTTTCAAAGGAAGTGAAGTTGAAAATGAGAGTTTAAAAGGGAAGGAAATATCTCAAATGCCTACTTTGATTAACTGAATGATATCTTTGCCTATATGGAATCAAAATAATGACCCAATTTAATATGTTAACTTAAGCAGTCATTTGATAAGGACAATTCATTTAAAGCAGTTTCTTACCATCATGTAGCTGTTCTAATTGCCAGATTATTTAACAGAGTAGTGTTTATAGAAATAGACAACAGATTTATCTATAATCAAAAACACCTGTATATTTCAATTGTTTTGAAAGTATGACTTCAATTGTATGAAGACATTTAAGAATTACGCAATAACGCATTTCTTTACATTAATTTGAAAATTATACCATGCCCTTTTCCAAGTTAATTCAAAGTATGACTTATAAACTCAAATTAGTTATTTCCCTTAACCAGAGAATTGTTCAATATATTGCAGATAATTAAGTACAAAAAATTAGCTGGTACAATTTAGCAGTTGATTTATCTCCCATAAATTTGTCTTGCCCTTTGTCACATTTTAGAAATCAATCAATTATAATAATTAATAATGTATATTTTAACTATTATAGTTTTTCTTTCAGAGTGAGGTTTTACTTTTAGACAAAGTACTACAATATATCTGTATTATTTGTAAATGTAAAGAAAAGTACCCCAACACAACAACAAAAACAGAGACAGTAAATAATTCTTATATTTTAAAATGAAAGAAAAATTGTATAAATATTAGGAGTTAAATTGTATCTCCAAGATATTTGGATATGATTGTCGTGACTGGCTGCCTAATAATAGTGATCTCTTAAATGATATAAAATATGTATGAGATTCCTGAGCCCAATTCCAACTTTATGGATGATTACAGATATATATATATTTTTTTAAACTTGGTTTTAAAATTTATTTATTTTTGGCTGCATTTGGGTGTTCGTTGCTGCACGCGGGCTTTCTCTAGTTGCGGGGAGCAGGGCCTACTCTTTGTTGCGGTGCGCGGGCTTCTCATTGTTGTGGCTTCTCTTGTTGCAGAGCATGGACTTTAGGCGCATGGGCTTCAGTAGTTGTGGCTCGCGGGCTTTAGGCGCATGGGCTTCAGTAGTTGTGGCGCATGGGCTTAGTTGCTCCACGGCATGTGGGATCTTCCCGGACCAGGGCTTGAACCCGTGTCCCCTGCATTGACAGGCGGATTCTTAACCACTGCGCCACCAGGGAAGCCCTACAGATATATTAATTTGACAAAATCTCCTTGCCCATATGTTCTGATAAAATTTCCTTGCCTATATGTTCACATTTCCCAAATGTGGTAATTCCGCAGCGATATCACTGTTGTTCAGTATAATTCTTTAATTCTACACAGTATACTACTAGAAATAGAGAAGTAACTATACCAAGAGACAAGTAACTCATCCTAATTCATTATATGAAGCCAGTAAAATCTTGATATCAAAATCAGACAAAACTATTACAAGAAATGAAAACCACAAACCCAGATATTCATAAATATATGAGTATATATAAATATAAAGCAAAATATTAACAAATTAAATCTGGCAATATGTAATAGACAGCAATATATCATGCCCACTTTGGGTTTATCCTAGTATATAAATATATTTTAAGGTTTAAAAAGCAGTTCATATAACCTCTTATACTTACAGATGTAAAAATCATAAGATCTTTTGGATAGATGTAGAAAAAGCAATAAACAAAATAAAGATGACTTCTAATGAAGTGCTAACAACATTCAGCAAACTAGAAATAGAAAATTGACAGCATGCTTGTGGATAATAGATATATTTTTTAAAATACCATTAAATTTATATTTAAAGGTCCAAAATCAGGAACAAAACTAGATGTCCATTCTCACCACTTTCATTCATTGTTATACCCCTACACCTACACAGATGGTTGTATTTTGCTTAGGATGTGGAGGAACACAAATTCTCATTCACCGCTGATGGGGATATAAATTGGTACAACTATCTTGTAGAAGGATTACATAGAAATATTGCTCTGGGATTGAGAAACTGATTTTAAAATATATTTGGCAATAGAAAGAGCTAAGAATAGCAAAGGGTCACCTGAAGATTAGAAAAACATTTTCTTAGGATTTTTTATTAGTCTGTTCTGTGTTGGAGTATGATTTTTGAGAAAAGTGCCAAGGTAATTCAAAGGGAAAAGAATAATTTAAAAACATAGATAAAATGCAAATTAATGAAACAGAATATAGATCAGGCCCACTGATATAAGGAGAGATAACATGAGGACAAAAGGCATTACAAAGAATATGGACAGGACCAACTTTTCAATAAGTGGCACTGGCACATCAGTGTAACTACACTAAAAAAAAAAATAAAACACTTTTTTCTTTTTACTTTATCCCCAAACCTAAAAATAAATTTCAAATTGAATAAAAACCTATATGTGAAATAACAAATATAATAGTTTCATAATGTAATATGAAACTATTATATTTATTATGTCAAGAAAGGGAAAAAGTATTTCAGACTGAAAAGAAATGAAATGACAGAAATATAAATAGATTTTCTATATTTATCTTATGAATTATTATTCATAAATTTTCTCAGGAATGGAAGTAAATCAACATGCAAAGTGGGAAATATATTTGCAATGCATACAACTGACAAAAACAAAACTAAATTAAACTAATATTAACCACATGTATAAGACTGTTACAAATCGGTAAGAAGACATATAATTCAACAGAGGAATATGCAAAAGATTTTAACAAGGACTTCACAAAATAGGAAACTCAAACGATTAGTGAACATTTGAAAACTGATCAACTTTGTGACTATACATGGGAATAAAACTGTGACAACTCTGAAATAACATTACATGTACATAGATCTGTTTGTTTTTTTGAAGATATGGGACAACAGAGGTGGAGGGGTTAAGTTGGTAGAATTACTTTGAAAAAATTTTTAGCAAAATGTTATGGCTCCATTGCTGCTCTATCCCCTAGCCAGGTACAATCTAAAAACTCACAGAAATTAAACAAGTAATGTGTGCCATTGTCACATACTAGGATACACTTAAATAACGAATATTAAAAGTTACAAATACACATATTGACTTTAATAAACCTCTCAATCATAGAGTTCAACAAAGAATAAATATAGCTTGGTTTAATTTTAATGAAGTTCAAACGCAGGTGAAACCAAAGTATATATTTTATATAGCCTATTATAACATAATTTGTACAACTGTAGAAAAAAGGAAAGTCACAATGATGATTATTGCTAGACAAGACAGGATGTGATTAAGGAATTGTATTCCACAGGGTGAAGGGCAATTCTAAGATATTCTAGTTTGTAACCTTGTAGAAGATTGCATGATTTTTAAAAATTTTTTCCTATTCTTTTTTTTTTAACATCTTTATTGGAGTATAATTGCTTTACATTATTATGTTCATTCCTGCTGTATAACAAAGTGAATCAGCTATATGTACACATATATCCCCATAATGATTTTTTTTTTTTTTTTTTGGCGGTACGCAGGCCTATCACTGTTGTGGCCTCTCCTGTTGCAGAGCACAGGCTCCAGACGCGCAGGCTCAGCGGCCATGGCTCACGGGCCCAGCCGCTCCGCGGCACGTGGGATCTTCCCGGACCGGGGCACGAACCCGTGTCCCCTGCATCGGCAGGCAGACTCTCAACCACTGCGCCACCAGGGAAGCCCTATATTCTTTTAAAGCTAAAAAATTATCTATTGTACTTTTGGCAATACTGTTTTTTTGTATCTATGACACTTCCATAAAAATTGTGTGAGTTTAACAATATCTGTCCTTTTAATCTACATTTTAGAAAACATATTGGATTATTACTACAATTTTCTTTGTTGATACCACAACTGGGTCTCTCTTGTATACTATAATTATCTCTAAGAAAATATTTTCTGAGTATAGAAATGATTAAACTATTTTGCCTTCCTTAATGATTGCAAAAGTAATTACCTTCAAAAATATGTAGGCTACTTATTTACATATATGTATGTGTATATATGTATATATATATATGCACCAGAAAGAAAGAAAAATGAAATATATTCTATTTTGCACAATTTCCTATGAGCTTTGCAGAAAACTCAGCATTGTATGTGTACAATTTTTTTAAATTAATAACATGCTCCACAGAGTAGAATGAATCAAAAAGTCACTATTTTTCATTTTATTAACCAAAAATATAACCCAGAATTTTGAATAAAATAGTTGATAAATGAAAAAGCACAAGATCATTTCAAAAAAAGTACATTTCTAAATAAGAAAAAAACCCGCCAGCATCACATAAAAAAAAAGATAAGGACAAGAAACTAACTAAATGCATAAATATATACCAAGTAAAATTATTCTTTTTAGATATATATTTTAGAGTAAGATAATGTATATGGAACACTTTTAGAAAGACTTAAATAAATTTATTATTTTTATTAAGAAAAAATTTTAAAAGAGACCTTTTAAGTCCATGGCAAAATTGAGGAAGAGGTATAGAGATTTCCCATATACCCCCTGCCCTACACATGCATAACGTTCCCCATTATCAACATCCTCCATTAACCTATGAGAAGGCATCTTGGTTGGCTCCAAATTTGGGCAATTAAAAATAAAACTGCTATAAACATCCATGTGCAGGTTTTTGTGTGCACCTACGTTTTCAACTCCTTTGGGTTATTACCAAGGAGCACGATTGCTGGATCTTATGTTAAGAGTATGTATAGTTTTATAAGAAACTACTGAACTGTTTTGGCTGTACCATTTGTGCATTCCCACCAGCAAGTTATATGAGTTCCTGTTGCTCCATATCCTCTACAGAATTTGTTGTTGTCAGTGTTCTGAATTTTGGCCATCCTCAAGGGTCTCGGTTCTACAACCACAGCACCCTTTTCCAAATTTCTAAGTTCTAAGTACAAGTCACACTTTGGTTTTTCTCTTAGCCAGATCATAACTTATTTCCAGCAGTGACTATTTCCATGTTATTTCAATGTTCAGTTTTCAGTATTTCTTTCAGTTATGCAAAACCCAGTAAAGAAGTCTTAACATTCAATTCTCTCTCTTAAAATGCCTAGTGTGGTTTCTGTGTTCTACATGGACCCTGTATACTATAATGTTTTGCTTTTTCCATATTTCTCAAGGTCATAGCATCTTTGAGTGGAAGAATTGAATTGAAACTTAGGCACTGTGGCCAAAGAGCCCTTGCACCTAACATGTACTCTTTTGTTACGAGTTGTTTTGTATGATTTTCTCAAAATTATTAGTTTTAGATATTCTGCACTTAAAAATAACATGTTTTTGATTTGAGATAAATCAGATTAATAAGAAACAGGAATTTTACTCAATATCATGTGTTACTAATAATTTTGAGGACACAAGCATCTGTAAAGGAAAAAATAGAAATAAGTCAGAACAGCCAACTCAGCTTACCCATTCCTCACTTGCCACGTTAGTATATGCTGTGGCCCAGCATTTACATACCAGGTTGACAAATGATATTTTACACAATAGGGAGATAAAGAAACCTCTCGCATTTTACACTCTAGTAATTGAATTATTTAATAATATTTTGCAAAGAGTCAACACATAAACCAATAAATCCCATTTTTGCTTAACATAAGAGTTCTAGAGAAAATAGGTATATTCAAATAAAAACATTCCATAAACAAGGAATCTTTCACTTTTAAATATCATTACTCTACTTATTGTGAAATCTGTCAATAACCTGTTTTTAAGGGAGTTTTATTGGACCACATTTTTCCATGGTAAGTCTCCAAGGAAAAGGAAAAGGTCCACAGCTAATCTTTTCTTTCTCTAATAGTTGCTTAGATGTTTTGTTGTTTTAGTGGTATGCTTGCTTTTTATAATTTCAAGTGTATGGGATTTGGAGTTATTATACTTTCAGTGAAGCATAATTTTTCTTTTGTTCAATTAAAATTTGAGATTTAATCTATGCTCGTTTAAACTATTGTTTTAAATTGTTAATATTTGGGGGTCTTTGATAACCTTGGTAGGATATTTTAAATTCTGAAATATGTATAAGAGATACATACACATGTATATATGTATGTATACACATACATATTAATATACAAAAATTAGTGGTAAGAAAACGATGAGCTCAAATAGAGTTAGATAGAATATTGCTTGTGGCACAGAAGAGAACATGAACTTCATGTTCATGTTAGATTTCTTTGTTCTCCAAGTCTGGCGAGAACAATGCAGAGTATGTCTGGATGCATAGTTAGCACACTCACAGTTGAGGAATACTCAGCTTAGGGACCCCTGATCTTACCAGACTGTTGACAAACCTGACCACGCTTTGAGCATAAGGAACATTTTATATTTTTTCCCCTGGAATATAAGCAGACCTCCTCTAGAAGAAGCAAGAAGACTTGACCTGAAATATCACCACATACAAATACCTTCACTGCCCCACGTGGAGACAGTGTTTCTAGCTTTTAAGACTGAATGTCTAGACTTGTAGAAGTGCCAGAGAGACATGGAGAATGAATCTCCCAGCAGAGATACAGGATTATGATATATAATGTGGAAAAGTGATACAGAGGCATCTTCTGTCTTCTGGAGCATCAATGACCCTGACATCTATCCCTACAAATACACAGTGTGCTTGAATATAATGATCAATGTAATTTTTTCTTTCTTTTCAGAGCATATATTGAGGATCAGTTTCATCCTAGACTTCATTTTAAACAATATTAGAATCACAGAAAGCATAAGGATACTAAATCGACACAGAGTAAAAATAAAATCTTCATTCTATATCCACATATCTCATTGATTAAGAAGTTTGCTAAGTAAACCACTCAGAAAATGACTGGTTTTGATATTTGATTTTGATATGGAGAGGAAGCACTTTACCATCAGAAATGGTCCTTGGAGATCAGCTTGCTGGCTTCCTATGAATTTACTTATCCTATGTATCTCCTGTGCTTTACCAGTATAACTTCTTATCTCTGTTAAAAATAGTTCACATAACAACAAAATTTATGTTGGGCAAATATTATATGTTCTCCAGACTTTATGGTTCTGGCATTTTCTTCAAAAGGCAGTAAAATATGCAAATGTATCCACAGTCCTACACATCTATGGCATCCCCTAGCAACAATCAGGTTGTACTTTCTGAAATGCAAATCCCAGATGTCATTAAATACAACAAGCCACATTTCTTTTACTCGGTTGAGAGAAACATGAAATATGAGATCTAGCACAAATATAACATGGTTAATATCCCTGAATGAGAAATAAAAAGCATAATGAATTAAAGTGTAATGTAACTGAGGGAAACCACATTAAGAATGCATTGGACTAACATTGGAATTGGGATATTTACTGAAAAATACAAAACTAATGGTGCATTCACATCTCATGTTTCTGCTTTTTACCTTTTCCTTCTTTTTATGACATTACATTTCTGGGAAAAAAAACCCTAAAAATAATTCTACTGTACGTGAATAAATTTGGAAATTTCTTGACTCCCAAATTCTTAATTCTAAAACTACTCTTGAATGATGAATTAACTGGTCTGATTATTTATTTTCAAATCACATAAGACTTTTACCTGTAGTAGCTTAGAACATTCATTCATTGAGAGCAATGACAGGATCTAAGCTGGAGGAACTGGGCATGGGGTAAAGGGGATCTTCATTAATTCCTGTTCACATTCTTCTTATCTGTTTCCCTCTAAGGTCTGTGTTAGATAGTAGCTCCCTGGTGGTAAACTCCAGTAATTTCCCCTTGTCTCATAATGAGTAAGATAATTTCTGTAAATGTTGGTCCAATGTCTGGCATATACTAAAAACATTAGTACAAATATCAATTTATTTTCTCATAGTTCCATTCTGTTCCCACTCAAGAATGTGGAATCCAGTGTCTTTTTTTTCCTTATGTGCATAAAATATAATGGATTGGACATGTTCATATGCAAGTATTACTAGATTTCTTTTGTACGAAACTTGTGACTCTTCAGGTAATATTAAGCCCTTTTCCTAAGCACCTTTGAAAATATATCATGGGGAAAATAATTTGGTTCTTACAAACACTGTTTAGTCATTGTCATATGAGCTTTAACAGAAAAATATATTTAAACAGTGAAATCACTAAAAAATCAGAGATTTTGAAAACTAAGGAAAATATTTCAATTCCCCTGAAAATGAACAGATTATTTAAAAAAATTATAATTGTGGTTTCTTCTTATTTTGATATCAGCAGAACCAGAGTTGAGTAATAGATTTGCTTGCTAAAGCTTAATATATTTACAGACTCTTATTGTGATAATCTCTTGGCTGTGGTTTCCAGTGTTTTGCTTATGATGTAGGATTTTATATACAAGTTTGTTTACATAGCTCAATGCCTGTCTCTTGGCTAGTGTGAAATATCTTAGAAGCTTTGGGTAGCCCTGAGAGATGGGACTTCTTTCTCTTGTGTTGTTAGTTGAAGAGCCATTGTAGGAACAGTAGCAAATCCCAGGTCAGGGAGCTGTGCCATACTGGGGTCAAAACTCAAATTTCCTATTCAAGTAAGAATAAAGACAAACTGAAGGTTTGAAAGAAGCATAAAATGGAGAATGAAAACAGCTACGTATGAACATATTTGAAGCAAAATCTGTGGTAGAAATGTTCCTAAGTCAAAAAAGAACCACCCCAGAAGTTGTTTTGTAGTACTGATACATACTGAAACTCTAAGAGTAATTGAGGACATCCATGAAGCACTCATCTCCTGCTTTACTAGTGACCCCACGTTAAATAAACTTTGATGTAGCAAAGACAACTTTTTGATCTTCCTTAGTACTGCTTTACTTCCCAATTCTCTTTCAATACCCCACAGTCTCTAGAAATAAAAATCATGAAGTGATAAGCAAAATTGATATCTTCCTAGATATTTTAAAATACAGTTCTCAGAAGCTGCTCTTCCAGAAGCATCATTGGACTGGAACCTACTTCCCAATGCATTCCCCTAGAGAGAGATCATTATCTACAATAAAGGCTGGTACATGGGACATATAATTTCCAACTGGGACCAAGGATTGCATTTCATGTCTGACAGAATCCTTGGTTACAAGAACTAGAAACTGACTTTAGGTATCTGAAGCAAGGTAATACAATTTATTAGAAAGATATTGAGAGAGTCGAGAATTTGTCGAGACTAATGAGGTCAATCTTATAAGTCAGATATCTGTAGTTCCAAAACTCAAAAATTAAAGCACGTTTAAGGAGGACCAGATTGCTGAAAACACTCTCTCCACTGCTATAGGACATAGCTGCTACCTGACATCACTATTGGTGCAATTAAACACTCTTTCAGTTATTGAAAATGAAGGATAACTGGTTTTTCTTTAAAATATTTTACAGCTTTATTAAAGCATAACTGATATTCAATAAACTGCTCATAGTTAATGTATACAGTTTGATGAGTTTGGAGATATGCACATACCCATGATACCATCACCACAATCAAGGTACTGAAGATATTCATCACCTCTAAACGTTTTCTTATATCCCTCTGTGTTTTGTTTGTTTTGTTTAAGACCACATGACATAAGATCTACCTTCTTAACCAAATACTGGGTGCACAATACCATCTTGTTTATTACAGGCATGATGTTGTACAGTAGGTCTCTAGGGCTTATTCATCTTGTGTGATTGTAACTTTATGCCCATTGACCAGCATCTCCCCATTTCCCCTTCCCTCCATCCCTTAGCAGCCACCATTCTGTTCTATAAATTTAATTATTTCAGATAACTAGTTCTTTATTTTTGTCACTTATTCCAGATATATAGCTGAAGGCTCTCAAATCCCATCTTATAGGTGAAGAAATAGGGACACAAGAAGTAAAGGCCCTTTCTACATTTACACAGCTAGAAGTGTCAGGGGTAGGACTGAAAAACAAGATTCTGGTTTCAGACTCCAACTTCCTAAAAAATGCATGGTAAGTATTGAATCACACTATACATTAAATGTTCCATTATCAGTAAAACATATTTTCAATGTGTAAATTTCATCAATTGGGTATGAATGGGAAGTGCACACATCAGGAAATAAAAATATTCTCTCCCTGAAGTATATCCCAAGGACCAACTGCAATAAAATTCTCTAGAGATTGGTAACCTATGGATTTCGGTGATCCATTCAAGATTACTTAATCAAAAATTATATGATTAAGATGTAAGTTTAGCAAGTACTTGAAGAAGTAGAGACAAATGTAAATATTGAAAACACCAAATTTCCCTTTGTCACTTAGTAGGTCAAAATTGGAATTAAAACAAAACATATTTTTATTACTTTAAAATAAACTGGCAGAATAGCTGCTAAGATATTTTATAATAACTCATCAACAATAGGATTGTTTAAAAATTGTTATAGAAAATCACCATGATAACATCAACTTCTTTGCTTCTAATAATTTATGCTTGATATGCATTATGAAAGTAATATTAATATGCAAGATAACTCAAGCAGCCTGATTGATCTCATTAACTAGTCATCAAATTAACTTCAAATGCATGGGGTCTGGGCTTCCATGGTGGCGCAGTGGTTGAGAGTCCGCCTGCTGATGAAGGGGACTTGGGTTCGTGCCCCGGTCTAGGAAGATCCCACATGCCGCGGAGCAGCTGGGCCTGTGAGCCATGGCCGCTGAACCTGCGCGTCCGAAGCCTGTGCTCCGCAACGGTAGAGGCCACAACAGTGAGAGGCCCGCGTACCGCAAAAAAAAAAAAAAAAAGTCTGCTTGGAATTTCAAATTCATGGGATCATTACAGGTTCTTTGTTTTTCTGGTTTCCTTTGCGTATCTTATTATTTCTCTTAGAAAGCAATACAAATATAGGAGAATGAACACACACACACACACACAAACACACACACACAGAAAGATTTCTAAGGTAAGACCTTGGCAACAAACCTATCGGTGTGTACGCAATTTTTTCTTCAACACCATGTTTGCTAAAGAGGTCCCCAAAGAAATCAAATCTCCTGGTTTGTTAAAAATATATTTTTTCTTGGAAAGATAACATTTGAGCAAAGTAACACATTTTATTTGTAAAACCGAAACAAAAATAGTAGAAATATTAAGTAACAATATCAAGTGACAAATAATTACACTAAATATTTTATGTTTATCTGGTGTCTCCTTTTACCATTTAAAAATTTTCTGATTTGAATTTTATCCCATTATGTATGCATATAGCATTTTTTTTTTTTTTTTTTTTTTTTTGCGGTACGCGGGCCTCTCACTGTTGTGGCCTCTCCCGTTGCGGAGCAACAGGCTCCGGACGCGCAGGCTCAGTGGCCATGGCTCACGGACCCAGCCGCTCCGCGGCATGTGGGATCCTCCCACACCGGGGCACGAACCCGTGTCCCCTGCATCGGCAGGCGGACTCTCAACCACTGCGCCACCAGGGAAGCCCTGCATATAGCATTTTAAAGGATCTATTTTTTGTTTTGCCAAAATTGAAAAACTTCAATTTTTGATCAGTTTTACTCTTTTACCTTTATCTTGATCATCATTATACTATTATATAAGATTAACTATCTTATTTGTATTTTCTATTAATCATACTTTATTTCTTTGTTCTTTTCTGAATTTAGTCTGTTAATGTGGTTTCTTTCCTGTTATTGCTGTAACATATGACCCCAAACAGCGTTAAAAAAACAAATTTTGTGTTAAAAAAACACAAATTAATCTTCTTATGGTCCTGAAAGTTAGAAATCTGAAATGGATCTCATTTGCCTACAATCAAAGTGTTGGTAGGACTTTGTTCCTCTGGAGTCTCTATGGGTGAGTTTGTTTCTTTGTCTTTTCCAGCTTCTAAAGACTGCCTTCATTACCGTGCCTCACTGCCACTTCCTCCATTTTCAAGACCTGGAAAAGACTGCTGAGTCCTTCTTATACTGCATGACTCTGGCACTCCTCGTCCAGGTTAAATCTCTCTCTACGTCTCTCTCTCTCTTTTTTTTTTTTTTTACGTCTCTCTTATAAGGACACTTGTAATTAAATTTAGGGGCCCCCTGGATAATTCACTCTAATCTTCCCATCTCATGATGCTTAATAACATCTGCGAAGTCCCTTTGACCATGTAAGTTAACATATTCACAGGTTCCAGGAATTTAGACACTGACATTTTGATGAGAAATTATTCAGCCATGATAAACTTAAATAGTTGGGTTTTTGTTTAGTTTTTTTCTCATATGATAAACCAACCTTGCATTCCTGGGAAAACACCACTTGGCAATGATACATTATGCATCTTGCATCTTGCTGGATTTGAAATGTTATAAAATCAAATTAAGCACATTTGCATCTATGTTCCTGAAGGTATTAGTGTATAGTTTTATTTTAAATACTCTGGTTTTAGTATCAGGATAATGCTGTCCTTGTCAACTGAGGCAGGAAATACTCCATCCTCTTTGAATTCAAGAGTTTATATAGAATTTCTTTATATATATTTAGGAGAATTCAGCACAATATACAAAGTATAATACAACATGACCATGTATGATTTATACCTGGAATGCAGAATTTACTCAATATTCAAAATTAAGTCAATCAATGAAATTCCCTTTATTAGACAAAGATTTTTTATCTCAGTGGATGCAGTAAAATCACTTGAAAAAATTCAACACCTATTCATAATAATAAAAAAAACTTAGCAAATTAGAAAAAAATTCTCAACCGGTGATGGGGTAAACATATTGTTATATATTATACAATGGAATAAATCTACTGCTTCTCACAACATTGATTATTCTCAAAATCATTATGTGAGAGTAAATAGACTGACATGTCAAGGATATACGCTGCATAATTCTATTCATGTGAAGCTGATGTGTAAGCAAGATCTGATAGAAATAATAACAGCATTTGCCTCTGGATAATAGAGACTAACTTGAAGAAATTTTCCAAGGGGTAGAACATGTTCTATATCTTGAATGTATTTTTGGTTGCAGACTTCTTAAAATTTGTTAAAATGTCAAATTTTACACATACGATCTGTTTCTTTCACTGTACATATATTTACCTGAATAAAAAATATAAGCACATAAACAAAAGTTAGCAAGTAAAAAATAACACCAACTACCTGTGTGAAATAACACCAACTATCTTTGATTTACCAGCATGTTGGGAAGTAAACATGATTAAATTTTAAACTCTTCATAGCCTGGGTTAATATTTCTTATGTGTACATATTTATTTCATGTGCATTTATATAAGTGAACTGCTCAAACATAATTACAAAATGAAATGTAGTTTTTTTATATAGATCACTAATACCTCTTTTTATTATAGAAATATTAAGGAAGGAGAATAGATTTAATAAGAACATCTTGTTCCCATATTCTCAAATACATGGCTCTGCTATAAATAGGTTTCCACAGAAACACCTACTGCTTATCAAAGTTTGAGCCAAGAAACTCTCAAATGTACTTTTTTTGAATCCAACTGAAACTTTGTGATTGAAAAGTTTTCTTTCATCATTTTTTTCAATATTCTTTTAAGTTACCCAATTCCTCTGAATCTTCACCAAAAATCTCTATATTTGGGGGAAAATGCCTAGTGTTCAGTTCCCTCAAACCTTACTTTTCATTCTCTTGGCTTCACACCTCAACTAAAGCTTTAAAAAATCATTTTAAATTGTAGTGTAATATACTAACCCTGTAGTATATTACAATAAAATATTGTAGCCCTAAACTAAATTGTACTAAAAATATTTCTGTACTAAGGTGCTCTTTCCATATTTCTATTTCAATGATTTTGCCATAGTTGTTAATTTGTTGAAGGTGAGAATAGCTGTGCTTATGACTCACCTTACCTAGGTCTTAGTTTTTTATTCATGAGATATTATATGGGTTAATGACAAATAATTCAACATGTTCTACCTAATAATATAAAATGGAATAAATATTACAGAACATGCAGGCACATTATTATTCATAGAATTTTACCAATTAGAAACTTGAAAAAAACATAAACATCTTTCTCTCCAGTCCCCAAATCCAGTTATACAGAAAGCTTGCTTAATTCTGTGTCCTAAATCTTTCTAATATTCATCATATCATTTAAATATACTTCAGGTCCAATTATCTGTTTCTTTACATTTACTTTCTTCTGATGAAACCCTGAGTTTTCATATCTCTCCCTGCATACATTCCACTATAAAATAAATTTCCCTACATCTTCAAATTCTTCAGTGATTGTTTCTTATTTTCCTTTACTTAATCACTTTCCTCCTAAGCTGTTCAAATGATAATTAAGAACTGATAATCTTATAAAGCTAGAACAGACTGTAACATGATTTACTGTTATAATAACAGTAGGTATGGAAATAGTCTGCTGGTAATTAACAGATGTTGATAACATATATGAAGGCCTAACAAGTCAGGTTCTTTTAGGCTATAATTGTTTGTTATTACAAAAGAGTCAGACTGATAACCCATTAATTTAAGAAGGGAAATTAATCCAGTGATTTGTTTGCCATGTGAAAAGTTTAAAAATACAATTTGCATATGGCTCGCTTTGTCTGATAAACTTCACACCAGAACTTTAGAATATGTGTGTTCAGGACTTCCCCGGTGGTGCAGTGGTTAAGAATCTGCCTGCCAAGGCAGGGGACATGAGTTGGAGCCCTGGTCCAGGAGGATACCACATGCCGTGGAGCAACTAAGCCCGTGCTCCACAACTACCGAAGCCCGCACGCTTAGAGCCTGTGCTCCGTAACAAGAGAAGCCACTGCAATGAGAAGCCTGCACACCACAACAAAGAGTAGCCCCCTCTCGCCACAACTAGAGAAAGCCCACATGCAACAACGAAGACCCAACACAGCCAAAAAAATAATTAATTAACTAATTTTAAAAAATGTGTGTATATAATTTAAATTGTTCACAGTTTGGTTTTTTTTTTGTGGTATGCGGGCCTCTCACTGTTGTGGCCTCTCCCATTGCGGGGCATAGGCTCCGGACGCACAGGCTCAGCGGCCATGGCTCACAGGCCCAGCCACTTCACAGCATGTAGGATCTTCTCGGACCAGTGTACGAACCCGTGTCCCCTGCATAGGCAGGCGGACTTTCAACCACTGCACCACCAGGGAAGTGCTGTTCACAGTCTTTTATTTACGAATTAATAGACTAACTACTGTGCCATACTACTCTATACATCTATACAACCATACATGTATAGTGCTCTATTTTTGTTACTTCATACTTAATAATAAACAATAGTTTTAATTGCAGTCATATAATTTCCATTGCATATGCTCATAGGTACAATGTTGTGTGGCCATTTATTAATTTGTTTGATAAATACAAAATAGGTATTTTAAACTATATTTATTTTATCAATACAATGCACCTATGCAAAGCATCTGAAAAGAGGGAGGGAGAGAGACAGAGAGAGAGAGAGAGAGAGAGAGAAACTCGCCAAATTTGTGCTTCTAGAAAGGAAATAAAAACACCACACCTACCTATTCCATTGTACCCCCGCCCCCAATCTCCACTCCTTTGTCTTTTTGCTCGGTTCTTGCTCTGTGTGGGACAGTAGGGGTCAATCAAAACAGCATCCAAAAAGGAAGTGGACTACATCAGTCTCTGGCTGAGAGTTCTATCTTGCTTTTCCTAAACCAGCAGTTCACAAGCTGAGCTGCCCCTTGAAATTGCTTGGTAAGCTCTAAAAAATTATGGATGTCCATCCCAGTTCCAGAACAATTAAATCACCAATGTCACTGGGGATGATATATTGATAATTTAAGAACTTGTAAATTATTCTACTGGACACCCAGGATAAGAACACTGGTCTCAAACATCCTTCCTTCTTCTTTAGGACAACATCTGCTGCTATGTCTCTCTTCAGTAATGTTGATACATCTAAAAGCGGCTTACACCAAACATACTGATTTTTTTTTTCTTCAAAGGCCTAATCATAACACTAGAAGTTTAATTATTCTTACCTCAATTACCACATCAGTCTTATGAAGGCAGAGTTGGGTAATCGTGAGGAAACACATTCTTTTAGCCAAGTCACGTTGGCCTGTAGGAAACTATTTTTGATCTATTGTATGTTTTAAAACAAAGCATGCACAGGATTTAATATAACACATAATACTACTTTCTCTTCCCAGCCCTGAAGGGGAGGAAATCATAATACGACCTGTCAAAACTCCTTTGATTAGACTGACAAAGATGTTAACTTTTTCTCATCTGGTGAAATAATCACAAATAAATTGCTAAGATGTTTACATAAAATCATTTCTCATTTAGGATAAGAATGGTATTAATCATATTCAATCACTGAAGCAGTAAATTCACATTAACTTATGGAATATTTTAAAGATATTTCTTTGAAGTAAAATAGCTTCAACTTGTTAATATTGCCTGTTAAAACAACATATCTGGTATCTTCCTTTATCAAGTAAATTTACCAAATGCATTCATGTGCTTATCTTAAGATTGTTATACACCTTGTTTATATCTCAAAATTATTTTTTCTTTATAATTATTTTCCTTATAACTTTTTCTTCATAATTCTACTTATTTTCTCTTTCAGCTATTAAGGAAACACAATGAACAGCCTTCTCTGTGCCAGATACTGCAGTTATAACAATGCTTTTCTGTTGAGGAGAGCTGCCTACTTGTGGATTCAGCCATGGAAGGTAAAACATTATTTTATAATTTGGTAAACGTGTTAAAGAGAAATAGAATGTTATGACAAGATGGGCATGAAGTTTCTTAGAAAGAGGGTATTGGAAAGGCTTATTGCTGAGCTGATATTGAGCTAACTCTATTTAAGTAGGCATCCAGGCTAGCAGATTATGTGTACTGTTTTTTATAAACTAGGAAAGCAAGTATTATAGAAATATCTATTAGGATTATGGCAAAGATAAGAGTCTACAGGTTAATAATTTTCTTATATATAATTAATAAGTTATTTAAAAATGAATCTACACTAAAATATTTTAGCTTAGTACAACAAGCTTTTATAAAAAGCTTAGTATAATGTATAAAAGCTTAGTACAACAAGCTTTTAATGAGTATCAGCTACGTATCAGGCATTGCAATTGAAATATGGGGAATCAAAAACATGGGCTTTGAAGATCAAAAATGGAAAGGAAGCAGTATTTTTAAGTTCCTAGGCTGTACCATGCACTTCAAATATAACTCCTTTTTGTATTCAAAACTATTTTCTTATGTGAATTATTAAATCTGTATTACAGATGTGGAAGCAGAGGGTATATGAAGTTAGACAAATTGTCAAATATCACAGGGTATGTGTGAAGGCCTGATTTACACCAAAATCTTTCTATTCCAAAGCAGATTTTGTTTATTTTGTGCCTGAATCCTAAGTTCACTAGAGATGCTGAAAGTAGCTGAGACGCTTTCATACAACGTATGGCTGCCAGTTGAGAACACTTATTCTCTTACATACTTTTCACTTTTAAATTGTACTTATTAGAAAAAAAGGATGGATGCTATGTTGCCTGTGAAATTTCATTTTAACTTTTGTCCAGGCTGAAAGAAGACAGAGTAAGGTCTAATTGCAAGGATGAAAGAGCAGAAGAGAGTGAGAGAGTGACAGAGCAGAGGCAGTGAAAGATGTGATTAGTATAATTTTATCAAGAGATTATAAGTGGTCAAATGTTTTGACAATTGCCATAGCAATTTCCAAAGCAGCCCTAATTGCCCTTTGATGAAAACATATTTGAGCCACAACTTAGGATATACATTTGCAGGAGAGGACATCTGAGGAAATTGCCTTAGGATAACTTCTAGGTAGAAATATTCTGAAATAAGCTGCAATCTGAAATTGGCTTTCTTAAGTCTATCATTACATAAAGTTTGCACATATGCAGACTTAAAAAGACTATGGCTTTTTAGGATTCACTATCTTTGGTAAAATTAAAGAACCAGAGTTCCTAGGGGCTAACGGATACCTCTGTAGAAGAGATCCTTATTCTATAAAATGGTATCTTCTCATATGCCTAGAAAATTAATGGAAGGAAATTTATTGAAATGCTAAGTGTAGGCAACTCTGATTGGTGGGATGACAAGTGACTTTAATTTCTTCTTTATATTTTTTGGGACTGATCAAAACCTTGGCTGTTCAGTTTTTCAAATACAGTTCACAACTATAATAGCAGCTGCAATGAAGTTCAGGCTGCACACTCCCCAAGCTGTAACATGCCAGAGCAGACCACATGGATATTCTAGTAGAGACATTTCATTTTCACATGACTTTGGTCATGTTTGCCTTTCTCTCTAGAAACTTCTTTTTCTCCACTAATCTGACTATTCTCTGTCCATCAAAACACGCATATGAATAATTTGCACCTCCCCAGAGATGATTCTCACAGGCCCTCTCTAACTCCTCATTGTGGGCTACCCTGCAGCTATAAACTTTTCTTAGCGCAGCATGGTAGCTCTGTTGTTGGAACCATCTATTCTGTCTAGAATCATCTGACATCCCCACTCCTTAGCAACATAAACCATTCCAATCACACAAGTCTCAGGGTAGTACTTATTCTCCCTGACTCAGTGTTTCTGATTTGCTTCTGCTATGTGTCCCTATATTATATTGCCCTTCTCCGGTCAGAGCACTTACTATATTTGGATAAAATTGATTTTTTTTTAAGTAAATGTCTCCCTTACTAGATTTAAATTGCATGATAAATTTTGGATGAGCGCCTTAATGAATTATCAGAAAACTTGCAAATGATGCCATAAGGATTGAGAGAGAATTGTGACTTGGAGGGAAATGGAAAATTGCTGTGCAGTTTCTGATGGGCAAAGACTATGGAATTATAGTGTCTCCACTCTTTATGGTTGTCTAAGCATTTCTAGTACCTGCAATACAGATTTCAGGTAAGGGAAACAGCACAAGGGAGTTAAAGTTAATTAATTTAAAGTGAATGTATAAGTAATGGGAATGGACTATAAGGTACATTGGGAAGAAAATGTATTCATAGTAACAATTAGAAAGAAAATTGAATAAGGGATTAGAATGCCTCATGGGCTCCCTACAGATAAAATAATATCAAATCAATAATATAAATATTGGTCAATTCAATTAGTCTTCTAATAACTCCCTTGCTCCACTGACTTTCTTTCACAGCTGCCCTCCAAAATTCAACCTCTGAATCAACCAACACTCTTTTCCATTTCTATTCCTAGAATTTAGTAAACTTCTAGTGTAAAACTACATATTTAGGTACTTTATACAATTATTTCCAGCTCAGTTGATACCACGAGACTGCACAATTACCCTCTATGTGTTTCTAGTCTTACCAAAGATCTCTGGAAACATTCAAAGATTTCACCATCCCAACACTCTTTTCACTGCAAGCAAACGACCGTTTTACTCAGAGGAAAATATAAATCAGCAAATTATCTCAATTTTTAAAAATTATGCTTACAAAGATGAACCTCCATTTCTTACCTTTCTCTCACACTCTTTCAAAGAAGAGGGGTCCTTCCTTCCATCCCAGGATAATCCACATGTGCTCAGAATCTTATTTCCCCATTTGTCCCCTGAAGCCAAGTACTAAGTAGGTTCCTCTCTCCCCCAGATCTTAATCTTCTTATTTTCTTCGACTTATTTCTTAATGAACATTGGAATTCATACCTTCAATCTGAAACATTAAAACTGTTAAAACAAACAACCTTAACTTTCCCTCTCTACTGTATTACCTTGCTTCTTTTGATGTGTCATACTGCTTACAATCTTTACTTAAAATTTTTTTCTCATTTTATATTTATGCCTAGAATAGTTTGTCATTTTATGTTATTATATTTTATTTTCTTACTTGAAAAAAGTAAGGTTCTTAAGATATATACATTTATTTTATAGACAGACACGTTAATCAACTTTTTCCTAAAAGTAACTACATACCTCCTTATTTATTATCTGTTTAAAAACTACAAAATTATATCTATACTTTTTAAAATAGTCACTTGAGTTTAAAGAAAATAATGTACTGTATTATATCCTGAATGCTCAGAAACTTACTAAATTTTGAAGAAAACAAACAAAAAAAGGTATCCACCTAATTTGAGGTAACAGAAAATGAATTGATTATCTCAAATGGCCATTAATTTATATATATTTAGAGTCTGAAGAAGGATATTCCAATTTCATGTACCAAATTCCTAGGAAATTCAATTGAATAACTCAAATAATCTATAGCCCTTTATCATGAATTTAATTCTGAAACATGATGAGAGCCTTGTGTTGATCTTTCTCTCCCTTATATGATTTTTTCTGTTTTTGATATCACTGGACAAATTTAAAGCTGTGGAATGTCACTCTAAGTCAACATACATAATGCACCATAAAATGTGGCTGATCCTAGAATCTTGGTCTCTGAGCTTACTGTTCTCATTACCATTAGATAAAAATATATATTCAAATAACTTGGCTACTCATTAATGCAAATCAGGGAACTTCATAATTGGAATAGGATTAAATGCCAAATTCCCAACTTGATAAGTTAAAGATACTGAGACAGAGCTATTCTTTGTCTTTTCTAAGATCACATGGCAAATCCAAAGCTCATTAGATTTTATTTTAAAAGTATATAATCACAGAAAAATTCTTTCAATAATTTTAATTTGCTCAAATACCATCTTAATTTAAAATATTTTGGTTAAATTTCAGTGGTCAAAAATATAATTTTTAAAAGTGTACTTTGTTGAGGAATATTGCTGGAGTGATGGCTACAGTTAATGATCTCTGGAGTGATAAAAAAGGTAACTCTGTCAAGGGAGTTATTACAATTTTTCAAGGACATTGATAAATAAAATGTCTTTCAGTTAATATACAATGTTTCCCAACAGATTCCAAATTACATTCATATCCTATTCCAGATGATAGAAATCAGAATTAATATGAGAGTGTCTCTGTGAAACAATGTAATGCTTTCTTCTAAGATTAAAATAACTTATTCTTTTCTTTTATGTTCATCATCTGAATCAAATGCAATAGAGAGCATTTCTCCAAGATGTCCTTTTGTAAGTCTAATTTTCATTATCCTGAAGGCATGTCTTATTAATAACAAAACACTGGCTTTTTTTATACAGCAGGTTCTTATTAGTTATCCATTTTATACATATTAGGGTATATATGTAAACCCCAATCTCCCAATTCATCACACCACCACCACCCCCGCCACTTTCCCCCTTGGTGTCCATACATTTGTTCTCTACATCTGTGTCTCTATTTCAGCCCTACAAACTAGGTCATCTGTACCATTTTTCTAGGTTCCACATATATGCATTAATATACGATATTTGTGTTTCTCTTTCTGACTTACTTCACTCTGTATGACAGTCTCTAGATCCTTCCACGTCTCTACAAATGACCCAATTTTGTTCCTTTATATGGCTGAGTGATATTCATTGTATATATGTACCACATCTTCTTTATCCATTCCTCTGTTGATGGGCATTTAGGTTGCTTCCATGACCTGGCTATTGTAAATAGTGCTGCAATGAACATTGGGGTGCATGTGTCTTTTTGAATTATGGTTTTCTCCAG
This sequence comes from Phocoena sinus, assembly GCF_008692025.1. Taxonomy (NCBI): domain Eukaryota; kingdom Metazoa; phylum Chordata; class Mammalia; order Artiodactyla; family Phocoenidae; genus Phocoena; species Phocoena sinus. The sequence continues at coordinate 173,908,393 of NC_045763.1, forward strand.
ATATAGGCCCAGGAGTGGGATTGCTGGATCATATGGTAATTCTATTTTTAGTTTTTTAAGGAACCTTCAAACTGTTCTCCATAGTGGCTATATCAATTTAAATTCCCACTAACAGTGCAAGAGGGTCCCTTTTCTCCACACCCTCTCCAGCATTTGTTGTTTGTAGATTTTCTGATGATGCCAATTCTAACTGGTGTGAGGTGAACCTCACTGTAGTTTTGATTTGCAATTCTCTAATAATTAGTGATATTGAGCATCTTTTCGTGTGCTTCTTAGTCATCTGTATGTCTTCTTTGGAGAAATGTCTATTTAGGTCCTCTGCTCATTTATGAATTGGGTTGTTGAGCTGAATGAGCTATTTATATATTTTGGAGATTAATCCTTTGTCCATTGATTCATTTGCAAATATTTTCTCCCATTCTGAGGTTTGTCTTTTCATCTTGTTAATGGTTTCCTTTGATGTGCAAAAGCTTTTAAGTTTCATTAGGTCCCATTTGTTTATTTTTATTTCCATTACTCTAGGAGGTGGATCAAAAGAGATCTTGCTGTGATTTATATCAAAGAGTGTTCTTCCTATGCTTGCCTTTAAAAGTTTTATAGTGTCCGATCTTACATTTAGGTCTCTAATCCATTTTGAGTTTATTTTTGTGTGTGGTGTCAGGGAGTGCTCTAATCTCATTCTTTTACATGTAGCTGTCCAGTTTTCTAGCACAACTTATTGAAGACTCTGTCTTTCCTCCATTGTATATCTTTGCTTCCTTTGTCATATATTAGTTGACCATAGGTGCGTGGGTTTATCTCTGGGCTTTCTATCCTGTTCCATTGAGCTATATTTCTGTTTCTTTGCCAGTACCATATTATTTTGATTACTGTAGCTTTGTAGTAGAGTCTGAAGTCAGGGAGTCTGATTCCTATAGCTCCATTGTTTTCCCTCAAGACTGCTTTGGCTATTCAGGGTCTTTTGTGTTTCCATACAAATTGTGAAATTTTTTGTTCTAGTTCTGTGAAAAATGCCAGTGGTAGTTTGATAGGGATTGCATAGAATCTGTAGATTGCTTTGGGTAGTATAGTCATTTTCACAATGTGGATTCTTCCAATCCAAAAACATGGTATAGCTCTCCATCTGTTTGTATCATCTCTAATTTCTTTCATCAGTCTTATAGTTTTCTGCATACAGACCTTTTGTTTCCCTAGGTAGGTTTATTCCTAGGTATTTTATTCTTTTTGTTGCAATGATAAATGGGAGTGTTTCCTTAATTTCACTTTCAGATTTCTCTTCATTAGTGTATAGGAATGAAAGAGATATCTTGCATGAATATTGTATTCTGCAACATTACCAAATTCATTGATCAGCTCTAGTAGATTTCTGGTGGCATCTTTAGGAATCTCTATGTATTGTATCATGTCATCTGCAACAGTGACAGTTTTACTTCTACTTTTCCAATTTGTATTACTTTTAGTTCTTTATCTTCTCTGATTGCTGTGGCTAGGAATTCCAAAACTGTGTTGAATAATAGTGGCGAGAGTGGAAATCCTTGTCTTGTTCCTGACCTTAGAGGAAATGCTTTCAGTTTTTCACCATTGAGAATTATGTTTGCTGTGGGTTTGTCATATATGGCCTTTATTATGTTGATGTAGGTTCCCTCTCCACCCATTTTCTGGAGAGTTTTGAGCATAAATGGGTGTTGAATTTTGTCAAAAGCTTTTCATGCCTCTATTGAGATGATCATATGGTTTTTATTCTTCAGTTTGTTAGTATGGTGTATCACACTGATTGATTTGTGTATATTGAAGAATCCTTGCATCCCTGGGATAAATCCTGCTTGATCATGGTGTATGATCCTTTTAATGTGTTGTTGGATTCTGTTTGCTAGTATTTTGTTGAGGATTTTTGTATCTTTATTCATGAGTGATATTTGTCTGTAATTTTCTTTTTTTGTAGTATCTTTGTCTGGTTTTGGTATCAGGGTGATGGTGGCCTCACAGAATGAGTTTGGGAGTGTTCCTTCCTCTGCAATTTTTTGGAAGAGTTTGAGAATGATGGGTGTTATCTCTTCTCTGTTTGATAGAATTCACCTGTGAAGCCATCTGGTCTTGGACTTTCGTTTGTTGGAAGATTTTAAATCACATTTTCAATTTCATTACTTGTGATTGGTCTGTTCATATTTTCTAATTCTTCCTGGTTCAGTCTTGAAAGGTTATACCTTTCTAAGGTATCTAATTCATCCATTTCTTCCAGGTTGTCCATTTTATTGGCATAGAGTTGCTTGTAGTAGTCTCTTAAGATGTTTTGTATTTCTGCAGTGTCTGTTTTAACTTCTCTTTTTCATCTCTAATTTTATTGACTTGAGTCCTCTCTCTCTTTTTCTTTATGAGTCTGGCTAATGGTTTATCAATTTTGGTTACGTTCTCAAAGAACCAGGTCTTACCTGATTTACCTGACTGACCTGATTGGTCAGGTCAGAGTAATTCAGTCTTGGAAGATGGAGGCCAGTGGACTCTGGAAGCTGCAGAGGGCAAGGTGATGCTTACTCCCCCAGCCCCTGGAAGAATCACAGTTCTGCAGATGTCTTGATTTGGCCCACTTATTTGAAAATTTGTGGAGCAGAAGCAAGAAGAACTACAATCCTGCAGCCTGTGGAACAAAAATTACTTTCACAGAAAGACAGACAAGATGAAAAGGCAGAGGGCTATGTACTAGATGAAGGAACAAGGTAAAACTCCAGAAAAACAACTAAATGAAGTGGAGATAGGGGACCCTCCAGAAAAAGAATTCAGAATAATGATAGTGAAGGTGATCCAGGACCTTGGCAAAAGAATGGAGGCAAAGATCAAGAAGATGCAAGAAATGTTTAACAAAGACGTAGAAGAATTAAAGAACAAACAAACAGAGATGAATAACAAAATAATTGCAATGAAAAATACACTAGAAGGAATCCATAGCACAGTAACTGAGATAGAAGAACAGAAAAGTGACCTGGAAGACAGAATGGTGCAATTCATTGCCTCCAAACACAATAAAGGAAAAAGAATGAAAAGAAATGAAGACAGCCTAAGAGACCTCTGGGACAACATTAAACACAACAACATTCACATTATAGGAGTCCCAGAAGGAGAAGAGAGCGAGAAAGGACCCAAGAAAATATTTGAAGAGATTATAGTTGGAAATTTCCCAAACATGGGAAAGGAAATAGCCACCCAAGTCCAGGAATCACAGAGAGTCCCAGGCAGGATAAACCCAAGGAGAAACATGCTGAGACACAGAGTAATCAAATTGACAAAAATTAAAGACAATGAAAAATTATTGAAAGAAACAAGGGAAAAATGACAAATAACATACAAGGGAACTCCCATAGGTTAACAGCTGATTTTTCAGCAGAAACTCTACAAGCCAGAAGGGAGTGGTATGATATATTTAAAGTGATGAAAGGGAAGAACCTGCAACCATGATAATTCTACCCGGCAAGGATCTCATTCAGATTTGATGGAGAAATCAAAAGCTTTACAGACAAACAAATTTAAGAGAATACAGCACCACCAAACCAGCTCTACAACAAATGCTAAAGGAACTTCTCTAAGTGGGAAACACAAGAGAAGAAAAGGACCTACAAAAGCAAACCCATAAAAATTAAGAAATTGGTAATAGGGCTTCCCTGGTGGCGCAGTGGTTGAAAGTCCGCCTGCCAATGCAGGGGACACGGGTTTGTGCCCCGGTCCCGGAAGATCCCATATACCACAGAGTGGCTGGGCCCGTAAGCCATGGCCGCTGCACCTGTGCTCTGCAACAGGAGAGGCCACAATAGTGAGAGGCCCACGTACTGCAAACAAACAAAAAAAAAGAAATTCTTAACAGGAACATACATATGGATAATTACCTTAAACATGAATGGATTAAATGCTCCAACCAAAAGACACAGGCTCACTGAACGGATACAAAAACAAGACCTATGTATATGCTGTCTACAAGAGACCCACTTCAGACCTAGGGACACATACAGACTGAAAGTGAGGGGATAGAAAAAGATATTCCATGCAAATGGAAATCAAAAGAAACCTGGAGTAGAAATTCTCACATCAGATAAAATAGACTTTAAAATAAAGACTATTACAAGAGACAAAGAAGGACACATAATGGTCAAGGGATCAATCCAAGAAGAAGATATAACAATTATAAATATATATGCACCCAAAATAGGAGCACCTCAATACTTAAGGCAAATGCTAACAGCTATAAAAGAGGAAATTGACAGTAACACAATAGTGGGGGACTTTAAAACCTCACTTACACCAATGGACAGATCATCCAAACAGAAAATACAGAAACACAAGCTTTAAATGACACAATAGGCCAGATATTTACAGGACATTCCATCCAAAAACAGCAGATTACACTTTCTTCTGAAGTGCACGTGGAACATCACCACGAATGATCACATCTTAGGTCACAAATCAAGGCTCAGTAAATTTAAGAAAATTGAAATCATATCTAGCATCTTTTCTGACCACAATGCTGTGGGATTAGGAATCAATTACAAGGAAAAAAACATAAAAAACACAAACACCTGGAGTCTAAACAATATGTCACTAAATAACCAAGAGATCACTGAAGAAATCAAAGAGGAAATAAAAAAATACCTAGAGACAAATTACATTGAAAACACGAAGATTCAAAACCTGTGAGATACAGCAAAAGCAGTTCTAAGAGGGAAGTGTAGATCAATAGACGCCTACCTCAAGAAACAATAAAAATCTCAAATAAACAATCTAACCTTACACCTAAAGGAACTAGAGAAAGAAGAACAAACAAAACCCAAAGTTAGTAGAAGGAAAGAAATCATAAAGATCAGAGCAGAAATAAATGAAATAGAAACAAAGAAAACAATAGCAAAGATCAATAAAAGTAAAAGCTGGTTCTCTTTCTATCTTATTTCTGGTAATATCTTCCAATTTTCTAATTAGTTTCCTTATGTAACAGAGAAATAGCAGAAAATTTATGTAAAGCAAACATTTGTTGCTATTGTTTACAAACAAGTAATCTGTATTTTATCATTTTCAAACCCACAAAGATCTATAATGCCTACATTTTTGGCATTTTAAAATTATTTTTAAAGTTATAAGTATATCAAGTACCTCTGACATAAATAATAATAATAATATATTTATATATACATGTATTTATATATATTCATATATATTGATTATTTCAAGAAGATATTTTTAAGTTTTGTCTAGAATCAATTAATTGCTATTAGGTTTCTTTCTCAATACATTTTTTTTGATGTTTTTAACTTCTTGTTTTTAAAGCAAGAAATAAGACAGAAAGAGTGTTTTGTTATTATTAACTGTAGCCGTCACACTTATTAATAATAATAAGACAGAAAGAGTGTTTTGTTATTATTAAGACATGGCTTCAGGATAATGAAAATGAGACTGACAGAAATTTGAATATTGTTAACCTCATATATTTCTTTGTTTTTAGGTGGTTTAATATTTGTAAGGATTAAAGATATCATGGTCCTCTTTTGTAATTTTAATTTTATCTTAGTAAGAACACTTAACATGAGATCTACTCTTTTAAAAGTTTTTTTTTTAAAGAAGCAGCTTTATTGAGATATATATTTTTTAAATCCCCATAAATTCCTCTGAGATGTACCTCTTTTATTTTATTTTTATTTTATTTATTTATTTATTTTCCTTATTTTTCTGGCTGCGTCGGGTCTTGCTTGCAGCACAGGGGCTCTTCGTTTAGGCACGCAGCATCTTTTCGTTATGGCTCACAGTCTCTTCATTGTGGTGTGCGGGCTTCTCCCTAGTTGTGGCATGCATATTTTCTCTCTCTAGTTGTGGTGCGTGGGCTACAGGGCATGTGAGCTCTGTAATTTGCAGCGCACAGTCTCTCTCGTTGAGGCGCACAAGCTCAATTGTTGTGGCACACATGGCATGTGGGATCTTAGTTCATCGACCAGGGACTGAACCCCCATCCCCTGCATTGGAAGGCAGATTCTTTACCACTGGACCACCAGGGAAGACCCTACTGATGTATAATTGATATGTTAAGTGAAATAAGCCAGTAACAGAAGGACAAATACTGTATATTTTCACTTATATGAGGTTTCTAAAGTAGTCAAACTAATAGAAACAAAGTATAAAATGGTGAGTTGAGGGGAGGAAGAAACAGGAGTTGTTCAACAGGTATAAAGTTTCAGTAATGCAAGATAAACAACTTCCAGAGATTTCCTGTATGACAGTTCACTACTGTACATCTAGAATTTTGTTGAGAGGGCAAATCTCATGTTGAGCGTTCTTACCACAACACACACACACATAACCAAAGCAAAGGGGCAGAAGGAAACTTCTGGAGATTATGCATATGCTCATTGCCTTGAATGTGTTGATGGTTCCATGGATGTATGCATATCTCACAACTTATTAAATAATGTACATTAAATCTGTGAAAATTGAACTACAATAGGATCCAGCAATTTTACTTCTGGGTATATATTCAAAACAATTGAAATCAGGATCTTGAAGAGATATCTGCACTCCCATGTTCATTGCAGCATTATCGCCAATAGCCAAGGTAAGAAAAAAAAAGTCTGTTGATGGATGAATGGATAAAGAAAATGTTGTATAGACATATAAAGAAATATTACTCAACCTTAAAAAAGAAAGATATCATATTTAAAACATGGATGAAACTGTCTGACATTATGCTAAGTGAAATAAGCCCTCTTAACATAGTTTTAATTGTACAACACAGTATTGTTCACTACAGTTTCAACATTGTACACTAGATCTCTAGAATTTACTCATCTTTGAAAGGAAATTTGTTTAAAAAAAAATAGCTCTAAAGTGGAAAACCAAAATCAGGTGTGAAGCTTTAAGTGGGCAGAGCCCACCATGAACCACCAGGCAAGTGCATCAACGTCTGGGCATAAAGCAGGCAGAAGTAACATCATGGTTGAGATGGTGGATTCTGGAGCCTGACTGCCTATGTGAGTGTGGAAGTTTTTGAACAGCACTGTGCTTCAGTTTATTCATGTTTACAATGGAGCTACTACTTGGGATTCTTGGGAGGATTCATTTAGTTTATACATACAATTCTCTTTGAATCATGACTAGTCATTGTAAGTGCTCACAAGATGTTAGCTCATTGTGGGACTTCCCTGGTGGTCCAGTGATTAGGACTCCATGCTTCCACTGCAGGGGTCATGGATCAATCCCTGGTTGGAGAACTAAGATCTTGCATATTGCACGGCCGAAAAAAACCCAGAGAGATGTTACTGTATTGTGTGCACTGAATTAATGAATCTGACTCCCGGTCAAGTGGTTTTTCCACCAAACTACATAATAGCCATAGAGAAATATCTAAGATTTTATAAAAATATATTACTTATTTTGCAAGGCTGTGATCACATACAATAATCAACCTTGGATCCTCAATCAAATGAGTTCAGGGGATAGTCAAGGTTTTTTTTTTAATACAAAGAACAGGCTGAGGATGAAATGGGAACACCCACAGGTTCAAGATGTAGCAATTAAAAACTTTCAAGTTTTAAAAGGTTAAATTACTGTGCCTCTACATGTAGATGGGCCCTCCAATTCAGCCCATGATATCAAGTCTAAAACTTCAAAATTTTTCAGAAAGAAATTACAACAAATTGGTGTAGAACATCAAAATAAATGTAGCCAAGAAATAAGTACAGTCAAATAAATGTGCTTCATGTGAACCCAGGCTAAATTCTCCCAGATTTCATGGTATAACTCACCTGACAGGACTGAGATTAGACAGCCTAGAATTAATCAAAGTCCTGAGTAGCCTCGTGAACATGCACAAGACTTTCTATCCGTTTGACCTGGTTTCTCTCTTTGTCCTCTCAGTAACTGTGGTATCCTGAAGTATTTCTTTACCCATTCAGAACTTCTGTTTTCTTGTCTGTGAAAGAGCAGTTCTAATGTTTATTTTAGCATTGTGAAGATGACAAGAGAAAATATATATAAATTCTGTACTTCACTGCCTAACACAATGAGTGTCAATAAAATATAACTGATTAGACTAGTGATTTTGGCATAATTAGATCTGATTTATCAGTATTGTTAGTGATCTAAAATTAGAGTTTAAACTTTTCTTTCAAATTCCTCCAGTTCCTGAATGTTTCTCATAATGTTACAACAATGTCCCCATGAAATCTCTCATCAGAGTGACTATATCCCCAGGCAGAATTTTATTTGTTTTCATTTTTTGCATTCATAAAAACATCTTTCTCAAATCACTTTTTATTTAGTGTGCTACTTGTGAAGGTATTTTGCATCACAGTCCAAATGTAGAAATCTTATCCCCCCTTCTCTTTTTATTATTTATTTTTAAAATATCTTTATTGGAGTATAATTGCTTTACAATGTTGTGTTAATTTCTGCTGTACAACAAAGTGAATCAGCTATACCCATACCTATGTCCCCATATCTCCTCCCTCTTGAGCCGCCCTTCCACCCTCCCTATCCCACCCCTCCAGGTCATCACAAAGCATCAAGCTGATCTCCCTGTGCTATGTGGCTGCTTCCCACTAGCTATCTATTTTACCTTTGGTAGTGTATATATGTGCATGCCACTTTCTCAATTCATCCCAGTTTACCCTTCCCCCTCCCCATGTCCTCAAGTCCATTCTCTATGTCTGCATCTTTATTCCTGTCCTTCCCTTAGGTTCTTCAGAACCATTTTTTTTTTTTTTTAGATTCCATATATATGTGTTACATACGGTATTTGTTTTTCGCTTTCTGACTTACTTCACTCGGTATGAAAGACCCTAGGTCCATCCACCTCATTACAAATAATTTCATTCCTTATTATGGCTGAGTAATATTCCATTGTATATATGTGCCACATCTTCTTTATGCACTCATCCATTGATGGACATTTAGTTTGCTTCCACATCCTGGCTATTGTAAATAGTGTTGCAATGAACATTGTGGAACATGTACCTTTTTGAATTATGGTTTTCTCAGGGTATATGCCCAGTAGTGGGATTGCTGGGTCATATGGTAGCTCTATTTTTACTTTTTTAAGGAACCTCCTTACTGTTCTCCATAGTGGCTCTATCAATTTACAATTCCCATCAACAGTACCGGAGGGTTCCCTTTTCTCCACACCTTCTCCAGCATTTATTGTTTGTAGATTTTTTGATGATGGCCATTCTCCCAGGCCGACTTTAAATTGATATTAAATTACAAAAGTGATTTCAGCTCAACTGAAACCATATCAAATCATTGGCTAGTAATAGGACACATCAAGAACTGTAGTCCAGGAACAAGAGTTAATTCAGTAAAAATGCCTGTGTTTCATGGCAGTAGCATGTTTCCAGAGTATACTAATTGATATGTCCACCTATCTGATTTGGCGAGGATTATCCTAAATTCAATACTGTACATTTAACAATCCCCTAATTTTATTTTCTAAAAATCTTATTTCTAAAAATAATGTCAAAACGATTTATATTATGTCTGTAGCCAAAATTTTAATTTAATTATTTATTATGTAATATAAGGTACTACCCATGGATTTACAGTCAAAATTCTGTTACTTTATTTTTTTTAATTCAACTAATCTCTATTCTGCTTTTATTAAATACTCACAAATTTAGTGAACTAATTATAGAGGATGTCTTTTTTAACATGAAAAAGATGGATAGCTTCAACAGTAATTAATTCAAAAATAAGGCAGGGATGCCAACAATCATTATCATTATTTAACATTAATCTAGAGGTTCTGGTTAATGCAATTGGACAAGAAAATAAAAAGATTTAGTTGTAACTAACACAACATCGTAAAGCAACTCTACTCCAATAAAAATTAATTCAAAAAATAAAGCTAATCTGAAGAAAGGCAAAAAAAGAGCAAAATTCTAAGTTATTTTAAAGAGGCTGTGTAATTATGCATATTTGTAGAGATGAGCTAATTGTCTTGATTTGCCAAGGCACATAGTTTGTTACAGGAATTGTAGAAGAAGATTATGATACTGTTTTAAAGTTGCTATGATGAAAACAGTTGGATATGGTTTCATAGACGCTTTCAGATCTCGTGGTGAGAAAAAATAACACTCTAATGTATGATTTTAAAGGTAAAATAAGATATCTAGATGGTTCAAAGCTCTGATTCAGATAACACAATTTGTGGAGTTGGGAAAGTCTCCTGGTGTTTGTTCTATTTGCTCTGGGCTGAGAAAGCTTCTTGAACACTCAATGGCTCTTTAGAAAAATTTCTTTACCAGAAAAGAGTGGGTAAGAACGCAAATGTTTCAGTCTGTCTAATCTGTGGTTGCTATACTTTGCTGGGTTATATTGACTATAATTTGATACCTTGGATAAAAATTTGGTGGAAAAATTAAGATACCCTATAAAAGCAACCAGTGAACCTTTATTCTCTTCTAAATATTATTCAAAGAGTTGTTCAGATACTGCCTCCACTACTTTGGTCTATGGTCAAAACGTGGGAAATTTTCAGAGTCCAAAATGCCTGGGACTCCTGGTGCAGCTTTCTTGGTAAAGGTGGTGAATAATAGGGCATATTTTCTATAAAAGTGGTGTCATTTTGACCTCTTTTATTCCTTTTCCTGGAGCAGAAATTATGAGTCCATGGTAACATCCAGTTATCATTTTCTTTAACCTTATTTAGGGGATACAAACAAATAACTTTCTTTACATTTCACTTATGGAAATTTTCATCAAGAGAACAGTGAATCAGAGTTTTTTAAACAAAAATGCATCCATCAGGGAATATGTAAATAGTACACGTTCTCTTCACGTTAACACAAGCCTGTCTTTTTTCTGTCAAGTATAGAAAAAGTAATATATATATATATATATATGTTATATAGAACTTTAAGTGGCCCTGCTTTGTTCCTTGGCCTAAATATTAGTTCCTTGATATCCCTATTGCTTTAGAAAAGAGGGCTTTATCCAGGTACATACCATATGAACCACTTTGGCAGTTTTCTAGGCATATTTGTTTATTTTATTCTTTTGTATTTTATCAGTGCTTTGTACTAACGTAGGAGTGTGTGTGTGTATGTGTGTGTGTGTGTGTGTGTGTGTGTTTGTGTGTGTGTTTCCCCATGTCTATGCCTGGTATCCTCTTAAGACCCATAAACTTATTCAGAGAATAAGATGTTCTAACTATAAAAATATTTAAAAATAGATGAATGGGATTTTAACTTGAAATAGCGCTTTTAGCCACTAAATTAGTCTTCGGAGCAACCTTGAGACAGACACTATTAGTGTACCTATTTTACAAGTGGAGAGTTGAGGGATAGAAGTTTAGCAGTTTGCACTTGGTCACACAGGCCAAGCTCTTTGCTAGGCAGCGATGAAGAGACTTCCTTCCCTACTCTTGGAGTCTGTGATGAGGATGAATACAATACTGACCCTTGCCAAGTTCTGCTCACAACCCTTAAATTTACCTTCCATTTTCCCTTTCAACAAGCAAGTTTCAGAAAAAAATTATATGAGATACATTTGGGAAATGGATTTGGAGGGCTGGGTCACAGGCTCTTTAGTAACATGGGTCACAAATATGTGTTAATGTTAACAGTTAAAACAGGGAATTCCCTGGTGGTCTGGTTGTTGGGACTTGGCACTTTCACTGCCAAGGCCCGGGTTTGATTCCTGGTTGGGGAGCTGGGATCCCGCAGGCTGTGCTATGGGGTCAAAACAATAAATAAAGATTATGCTTTCTCAGTCTTTCTTCCTAGATGAGTTTTCTGCAGTCCTCTGTTAAATACGGATGTTCTTAAGGTTCTATCTTTGACCCACTTCTCTAAAAAAAAAAAAAAAAAATTAAAACAATGTACAGTGTGTGTGTGTAGTGTGAAGTTTCAAAAATCTACTCTTTCAGCAACTTGCAAATATACAATATGGTGATGAATATGTTAACTAGACTTATTTTGGTAATGATGTTGCAATCATTTTGCAATATAGACATATAGCCAATTTCAATGTATAGCTTAAACTTACCCAATGTTATATGTCAATTATATCTCAACAAAGTTGGAAAAAAAGTTTTCAAAAGATATCACCAAACACAAATTACATTTATTTATAATTTTATAGTTCTTTACAGCAGTCTTTCAGTAACCCATGTATTTAATGTAAACCACATTTAAAAAATTAAAGTTATTGATGGGAAAAAAGCAGGATGTACAAGAATTCATGAGGAAAGTAGTCACCTAATATCAGCAAATGACTGAAGTAAAAATGGTATAATTGTCATAGTAATATGTTTTATTTTATTTTGAGTAGATAACTTTAGTAACTATCAGAAATTGTCTAAAATGTTGAAGATAGACATGCAGATAATTGCAGTATGAATGAAAACAGTACTCTTGTAGAAAAATTCTTCTTTTTGATATGTAAAGGCTGTGTAGTCAGGTGATGGTACACTAACATAAAGATTTAAGAATCAGAGATGTATCTCTAAGGAACGTTTATGAAGCTTATTTGTTAAATTGTGTGAGGTACACCAAACAAGTAAGAAGATGAAACTAAAAATGTATTTGCCCCGTTTAATCCTCACTTATAGACTTTTAAAACATCAGCTATTTATGAACCAGTTTATTATAATGGTGCTGTATCAAAATTTCTATAATATAGACCTATTATCTTTAATTGACACCCCAAGCATAAAAGTTCACATTGGTTTAAACTTACACATTAATCTGTATATTTTAACTGAAAATGTGTTCATTATACATAAAGGTGTCCTTAAATTTTAAACCTATGTAGGTCAGGAAACAGCGATTCTCTATATTGTAATTTCTACACATCAAATTTTAGTTAATTTTTGAGCTGGAAATATTTGGCAATCTATTGAAGGGGTAAGAATATACAAAATATGCCTGTGGGTTATTTCTTTTTTATTGATTTTGATCTTAAAGAACTATAAGGTTAATTTGAATATTTTAGTCTGTTTGTCTTTTGAAGCTCTCAATAAGACTTTTTTCTGCTACCTATGTTATTTCCTTTCATACTAATATGTTTAACAGATATTGGGTGTTTATTATAATAAGATACCTGCCATTTTCAAGCTCTTTTCCATGTGTTAACATTTCAAATTCTTATAAAGAAGTGTGAGATTAATAAAGCAGACATTTGTAAGTAGGAAAACAAGGAAACAAAACAAGGACACAGAATATTAGCAAACAGTAGCCTCCTTAGTTTCAAGTAGTTTTTAATTTAAAATATTAATAACAAAAAAGAACAATAATAGTAACAACAACCATTGTGGAGCCTCATTGTGTGCATGGCACTTTAAAGACATAATCCAAAAGCATCTCCTCAGCCATGAATGTTACTATTGTTGTATTTTTATATTTTTTTGGCTTCAAGAGGGCAAGTTCCTTGTCAAATATCACCTAGCAAATAAGTATCAGAGTCAGGCAAATATCTTTATCATGTAACAACCCAAACCTATGTTCTTTCCATTGTACCATGCTAAATCTCATTTAATTATTTTAATTGAATTATTAAGCTAGCATACTTTTACAAATAAGGAAACAATTTATAAATTCTCAATATCAGCTTACACCAGTTAAAGTTAGAATTTAAATCAACTCTCTGATACCAACACATAGAGTCTTTCTACCTAAATGACACAAGTGCTCTAAGGAAATAGATGGAGAGAATCACTTCTATCAGACACTTCTCATTAGGTGATGGGCAGCCATCAGATGACCTAAAATGTTTGAGGCGAAATGGAGGAAAAATCATAGTGATATATTATGTGTTTTGAAAAAAATAGCTTAATCTAATTTCATTTTTGCAGATCATTACTGGTGCTGTAAAATCTGCAGAATCATAATCATACTTCTTGGATCAAATGAGCTTCTCCAAACACCATGACTAAATTCCGCAAGCCCAGAGATATTATTCCTGCCTTTGCTCCCTTCCTTTCCTGTAGCTTCCTGAGGTTTATGTCCTCACATGAACCATGCTACACAATTTTCAGGTACATGTAGAACATTTAAGGTCATGACTGGGTCAGGTTTTTAAAAGCTCATGAAAGGCTAAAAGAAATGTAGTAGGTCAATATTTAAGTTATAAAGACAAAGAAGGAGCCTATCTCAAGGAAAGGAATATTAAATTCACAGGTAGACTTAGTAGATATTTACTGTAATAAAATATACTTTGCAAAAATACTAACCTTGTTTCAGGCGGTATGCTTTAAAAAAGTTGGATGTATAACTGCCTTGTGTATTAGAAGTTGCAAACAGTTGTGTTTACCTGGACCATAAATTTCAAGAGAAAGCATAGGATCATAGCATTATCATTGTTATATAACCCTGTAAAACATGCACACGTGCACACACACGCACCCATGAAAGTATGTTTCCTCTAGTTCAAATACTAAGGGATAAACATGGATGGATAATGCGTCTCAGAAATTCTCCAAAGGATGTAGCAAAGGCCAATGTAGCAAAGGTCAATCAGAAAATCATAGAGGCACAATATAGCAACTCTCTAGTAAATATAACAGCTGAAAGAAATGATAAAATATTCACAACTGATGTTGAAGTTAAAATATGTTATTTAAATCAATGAGAAAATGTAAAATTAACTATCTTAAAATATTGAGAGCTATTGTGGAATATTTCTCTAGATGATTTCTCAATTTCCTAATTAGTTATCTTCACATTAAGAAAGAAAACAATATGAGAACACCTGGAATCAATTTTACATGTACAGATCAATCTAATATACTGAATTTTAAAAAAGTCTTTAGCATTTTTCTTGCATATTCCAGTGGATAAGATTTCTTTGAAGCGCAAGACTTTGCAAGTCCAGCTGTAATCCTTTGCTTATTAGAAGAAAAACAATCTTTTGAAATGTTTTCAAACTTAGTCTATAAAAACTGTCAGGATAAAGAAATGATTATGGAGGCAAAGTATTAAAAAAGCAATTAGTGACACGGTATAAATAAAAACGCAAGCTTTTATGAGAGTGTCAAATTCAATATTCATATAATATGCCATTTAGAAAAATGTTGCCAAAATGTGGTATCCAGTTCCTTTCTTCTGATAAAGCTACATCTTGTGAATGACTTGAGATGATTCGTATGGATATTTTTTTCTTAGTTGTACATATGTTTTTTTTACCTTTAATTCTTATCACTGAATTAAAGGCCAAACTGTCTATTCCATACATGTCCAAGCTGTGGGCATTCACCCCACTCACACCCCAATCCTAAACGTTGCATATTTCCAGACAGTAGAGTTTAGTGCAATCAAATCTTTAAAACATATTATGTAAATTTCTTAAATTATGGTTTAGACATTATATGATTTAAATTTCAGCATCTGAACTAATGTAAAACCTACTTAAGGGTGATTTTAGTCTGTCTTTTCTATGATATATTTTCTGCCAGAGAGAAGAACATACATCTTTGACTTAAGTAAAGATATTCCAATACAAGACTGCCTAAGCATGACACAGTGCTCAGATGACTTTTATTTTGGCCTATAAAGCTATTTAATACAAATAAACTACTTGTGTTTGCTGGCCTTAATAAAAATTCATTATATGTTTATTTACACTAACCAAACCACTTTCCAACCTTTTGCAAAACAACTGAGTTATTAGTACTTTTCTGGAGCTCAGTAATTTTTTCAGTTCCTTATACATATTTCCATTACTAGACTCAGATTTTTCTATCTCTATCCAAAGGGGCCTCTGGCTGTCCTAAGATCTGTGAGTCTCCTTCAAGGTGTGGTAGGTACAATTTTTATTTAGACTTAAGAGCAAAAGGATCCCAAAAGTTTCAATGTTTATAACTTAACAATTTCATTTATTTACTCACATATGCAACCAGTGTTTGTTGTTTGACTGTTTTTGTCAATTCCTATCTCTGTATTGACAACAGTACATATATATCAGTAGCCTCACTTCCCAAACACAACGGCTTAATATTATTTGTTTCTTGGCAGTTTAACTGTATAGTTTCATAAGATGTATTTTGAAATTATGTATTTCATATAAGAATTGGCAAATTAGTTATTTAAAAGTATTTACAAATTTATTTATCTCTATTTGAAACAAGTATTTTCTTAAAAGTGTTTTATATTTTTCTTCTTAAAGTGTAAACACGGTTCATAAGTGGCATTTGTACTCAGCATTTCTGAACTTCAAAGAAAATGCTGATGTGTAGCAAAATTTCTATCTAAACTTTGTTTTTGCTCTAAAGTCACTTAGGTTCCAATGATTAAAAATGCTCAAGTATGCACTTCATATTAATCTTAGGAGGAGCATAGATTGATTGACCTCAGCTGAAATTAAATATAATTCAAAAAGCTGCATCATACTTAAAAGCAGCTTTATTAGAAATGCTCATCCTCAAGTTATTTTTCGTCTCATTACTTTTTTATGTATTTCTTGTTTCGGTGTAATACATTATGTCCTACCAAAAAAGCATTGATAAATGTATTCAAACTGAAAATAGTTCCATAACAGTAACAAGAAAAACTAATAGCCTCAATCCATATGGTTCCTCCTCTAAGTTTTGAAACATGCTTTGGCAATAGTTTTTCTAATCTGAAAAATATCCCTGAAAACATTGCATTATTTTACTGATGAGGTTATTACACCAAGGTCACAGAGCAAGGAAGAGCAGGGTTTTATTTTAATATGTTCCTACACATACTTTTCTTCTTAAGCTATACTTTCTTCAGTCAAGTCAGAATCTAGTAAAAACGTCTTGAGCATGTATTTAAAAGCAAATACCTTTGCTGGCTATTAACTAAAGCAAAATGAAGCTAAAACTAGGCTCCTGAATGTTCTAGTTTAAAAAAAAGAAAGAAAGAAAATCGTGCTTGAGTAAGAGAAATGCCTGCCAACTAAGACTAATAGCTGGTTTCCAGATTTTCTTGGAAGCATTAATATAAAGTGATTTTTCATGCTACTTCACTCATGTATTTTATTAAGCTCTGTAATAGAAAATTTTAACATGTTCCTGATGATCTAAATGTTGTCATCTCTAATGTCTACATCTATACAATGTTGAGAAACAGGTGCTGAAATATTTTCATATATTACTTTGACAAAAATTTAGACCATCCAGGTTTGTTGCTTTGTTTGTTTTCAGAGCCTTATTGGACATTTTTGCTTACAGGTTTCACGTGGGCAAACTTTCCCAAGAAAATATGTGAGATATCTGAGTTAAGACAAAGACATTTTCTGTGAACTATTAACCAGCTGTGTTTGATGAAAAATGCTACTGAATACCTGGTTGAGTGGGATTGTCAATTAGATTACAGCTCTTGATATGATTGGAAGGATTTGTGAGGCCAGGCACTGTTTGTTTTAGTAAAAACTCAACGTGATTCTGGTACACCTTTGTGAAGCTGTTGGACATTATTCTGCGTCTCTGTTTCTTCATTTATAAAGTGGGTACAAAAATATAAAATTCATTGTTTTAATTTAATACATGCATTACGTGAATTTATGAAATTAAATATGCAAAATAAAATAATCTTTCAAGAAATGTAATTTATTTTCCTCACTCACATTATATTTCATATTCCTTTTCAGACAGGACTCCATATTGTATTTATGAAAGCACAAGATTGATACTCCTTTAACTAGTTTATTTTCAGAGATAATATAAACTAGTTAAGCGTTTCAACACCCTGCCAGGAAACCAAGTAATTTGGGGAACCCAGAAACCATAAGTTGTTCTTTTAGACTATTACAGAGACACTGAACAACAACTCAATCAACGTTGTCTGGTTCAGAGAATGTTTTACATGCTGAATAGCCATCTAAAATCATCCGTTGTCAAAAAAAATAAGAAGAACCTTAAACATTTTTAGCACCTACATAGATTCAATTATTAATATGTATGCTGTATCTCAACTAACAAAAATGAGCAATAAAAATAAGACCACACACCTTTTTCATGTGTATTATATCATAATGACCAAAATTTCCCACCATTGGAAATAGCCCATGAACAAGAAATACATGGTAGGGACTTCCCTGGTGGCACAGTGGTTAAGAATCCTCCTGCCAATTCAGGGGACACAGGTTTGATCCCTGGTTCCGGAAGATCCCACATGCCGTGGAGCAAGCAAGCCCGTGTGCCACAACTACTGAGCCTGCGCTCTAGAGCCCACAAGCCTACTGAGCCCGTGTGCCACAACTACTGAGCCTGCGCTCTAGAGCCCACAAGCCTACTGAGCCCACGTGCCACAACTACTGAAGCCCTCACGCCTAGAGCCCTTGCTCTACAAGAGAAGCCACCACAGTGGGAAGCCTGCTCACCGCAACGAAGAGCAGCTCCCACTCACCACAACTAGAGAAAGCCTGCACGCAGCAACGAAGACCCAACACAGCCATAAGTAAAATTAGAAAAAAGAAAAGAAATACATGGTAGAAAAACTGTTATTCTATGGGCCAGTATAGTACTTTGGAACATATTGTATTGGTTAATGACACTTATCTGACTCTCAGTCTCGAACTGTATTTCTGCACTGAGTGTATATAAGTAATCCATAAAATAAGCTTTTGTTGAGATTAATTGGTTTCTGTTATCTCCATCTGTGTACATGATGGCAGTTATGAAGTAGAACATATTTCCCCCCAAAAGAGTGATGTAAAATATCCTCTTCACTACATTTGAAATCCATTTACATTTTTACAGTGAAAAGGCACCATCATAGATTGGTTACCTGAGATAGGATTGAACATTCAGGAATGCTTTTATGGTCACAACGTATTGAAGGGAAAGGAGAACGTCATGGCTGGGTGGAAGAAGAGGTGCTGGTGAGATGCAGTCACAGCGAAGAACACCCTACCACCACCACCCCAGTTTAAAGGAGATTTCTGAGGCTGTGATGGCAGTGTAGACTCCCAGCAGCAAAATCCCATTCCAGAGTCTGTTTAGTCAAGCCATTCCTGGAACTAACTGCCTGCAGACTTGGTTCCTAGGACAGCCAACGCTGAGATTGAGATAAGCATGCAGGAGATTTATTAGCGAGTGTGTTAAATTTAACACCTGCCAGAGGAAGGGAAAAAAGCTCAGGCAGAAGTTGAGCTGCATTACAGACTTAATAGAGGCCTAAGGAAGTTCCAAAATTTGGAGGGCACTCTAAAATTGTCCTAGGGTTGGGCATTTTTGACCCAACATTGATTCACCATTGGAAATCATTGGAAATGAGCATTACAGTTGTCTTCCCTATCTGCAGGTTCTGCATCCGCAGATTCCACCCACCTCTGGATCCGAGGTTGCTTGAATCTGCGGATGTGGAATCGGTGGATACGAAGGACCGGTAGTAATACGGCATTTTACACGAAGGACGTGAGCGTCCCTGGACTTGGGTATCTGTGGATTCTGGTATGGGCTGTGGCGGGAGTTCTGCAACCAATCCCCTGCGGATACGGAGGGACGACTGTACTGGACAATGCAGGTCTCTTCAGTTGAGGCAAATCCTTTAAAGTAATGAGGGCTTTCTGCCGAGGAGAAGGTAGGGAGTAAACCTTCATTTTGGTGAGGAATTTGTGTTATCCATCCTAGCATCCTTTGCACGGTTCTTAGAAGCCGTCAAAGTAACTTCTCAAACGATGTAGGACGCTATTTTTCAATAATTCAGAAGGCTCGTATAGTTTTTTGAAATTTACACTAATATTTTAGTTTGCAGCCTGGTATACTATTTACAATGAAATTCGGAACTTTAAAACTTGGAACTTTGCTAACTGAAAAGTGAATGATTGATATCTATGCCATTTTAATTTGTTTTTTGTTAAACCCACTAGATGATACAATTCTTTTATATCCTAACCAATCAATACGGAGAGAATAAAAGTTAACAAACGGATGACAACAGTGAGGTCCTAATTCCAGAAGAACATTTTGGTGAAGTCCATTTATTTCCCGCAAATTCACTGGAAGTGCTCACACACACACACAACGCTCACACACACTCAGGTGGAATGTAGGAGTCAGGGAAACAGTTGCCCTTCTGTTCTCTAGAGCTCATCTTGTGTCGGTGGCATTTGAATCTTCTCTTCCGTATAATCTGCCAATGCGAGGCATCTGCTATATTCTGTATGAGGGAGTATATCCTTGAGAGAGTATAGTACTGTTAATTCAAGTCCAACACAATTAAAAAGCTCCCCATGACAATTCCTATTATGATTTCTTTTTTGATAATGTATCTTTTGCTACATTTATGTATTATATAATTTTTGCTCATATGAGTGAGATTGGTCTATAGTCATTTTTCTTTAATTGTTTTCATCAAGTTTGGGTATATAAGATAGCTAGCATCACAAGTAAGCTGTGAAATGTTCACAGTTCTATCTAGAATAGTTTTATATATTCTTAGATGTTAGATAGAATTAGGCTGTGGAATCATCAGTTCTGTTAACGTTTTTAAAATGTCTCCAGTCTTTTCTAAGGAAATTGGTCTATTCAAAGAGAATTTGTCTTCTGGTCATTTTTTAAATTATTATAATTTTTATGGGAAATCATTCCCTCTAACATTCCAAATTTATTACATGTAGAATTATCATAAAATTATTTTCATCTTTATCTATGGCAGTGTGTCTTTTGCATTCTTAATTTTCTTCATTTTCATATGTTTTGTTTTAAAATTCTCATGAGAGATTAGCGTCTGTGTATTTTCAAAATAATCTGCCTTTATCTCTCCAGTTCTCTGTTCTTTGTGTATCTTTCATTTTATTAATTTCTGCCTTTTTCTTTATTAATTTACCTACACTACATTAGCTTACACTGTTCTTTTCCTATCTTTTAATATACAGTAAACACTTTCATATTAAATATGTTTTATGTAATAATGAAGACAGAAAATTGTAAAGAATTTCTGTTTTGTGTAGCATTAGGTCAATATTTGTATTATTCCATTTTGGGCAAAATCTTAAATTTTCTTCCAGTCATGAGTATATAAGAAGCTTAATCTAATTTCATTCTTTTTATACTCACACATACACATTCACACTCACATGGAGAAACACAAATGCACTAATGGCCATCTTTTTTAGGAAAGTAACTTTATCTTTCTGTGTTGTATTTTTCTGTGCTAACAGTGACTAATTATGAAACAAATGCCAATATGTGTTGCTTTTATAACTTTTAATGTCTAGGAGAAATGACTATGGATAGTGTTTAGGATTTAAAGTTTTTATTCAGTCTTTAGTATTGCAAATAAAAATTTTATTACACTTGACTTAGATGTTTTTATACATATATACAAAATTATATCTTAAAAAACTCTTTCCATTTAATTTGGTTAATATTTTATTAATTTAATGGTGTAAATGCTCTTAAACTCTGTTCCATTTACAACCTAATTATTAGATTTACTTACCATCTAACAATTTATTTATAGATATAAGGCAGGCAATTAATTATGGGTAAATAAAATGCATTTCTGTAATACAAATTAGAGGAATAAAGAGAATATAAAATTCACTTTCAAATTGCATATAATGTATTACATATAATATTGATTAATAAGGAATATATACATTTATTCATATGAGTATATATGTATATTATATATTTTTATGCATTATATATTCACGTTTATATATACTTAAAATATAAACATATTACATACTAATCTGTGCATCCATATATATCAATATTTTTATAGTTTAACTAGATATTATATTTGTATAGTTTAAATAAATACTATGTCAACATAATATATTTAAATACTTCAACATCTTAATTGCCAAAATTTACAAACTTGGAAAAACCAAAACTTCCTGAGCATTTAACCACAATATAATTCAAATGCTACATCTCACATTCATGATGGAGTAAATCGTCTCCAACATGAAAATATTTTATGCATTTAGTCAAACTCTTTCAGCTTTCCATTTAAAACCGTAAGACCATTATGTGAGTTTAACTTTTGCATTTTATATAACTCATAGAAATAGTTCTCTTAATTTAGCACACATTTATCAAAATTAAGGTTTTTTTTCTTCACCATTTCAGTATTTATTTATAGAAATGCATTTACCCAATGAAGAGTATAGGTTTACCATTTATGTCAGAGCTGAAGTCAGTGAATTAAAATTTCAAGATGACAACATTGTCACTTAGAGACTTGAGACAACTATGGGGGACCAAAGGGCTGTAAATATGTACAGAATTCTAGCCCAACCCCACAAGTTTCTAGTGACATTCGCCCAATTTCCTATCCCTAATTTGGTATTTGGATTCCCGAGTCCCTTAAGAGTGTTGTACCAAGTTGCTGCATTGCTTGTTTGCCTTCTGCCTTCATTTCATATTTTTCTTGATGTGTTCACACTCTAGTCATTTTAATGAAATAAGATAAGTTTTTATAATTGGTTCTACCTCTTGGCCACCAGAGAGTACTCCTTCTGAAACCACAGAGATGAGTCTTGCAGGGGCTCTGAGGAGCTCAAGTTCTTTATGTCTCGGTGCTGAAAGAATTCAGGGACAGGCAAAGTGATAGATAAGAAGGGATTTATTAGAAAAGGGTGCTTGGGAGGCTTACAAGTGGGTGCGCATGGTTTTTTATTTCTTTTATATTTTCTGACATTAATATAAAAACATACAGTACGGTTATCTTTATTCGTGTTTTCCTGATAATCTTTTCGTGTACCCCTTCATCCTGTCTTCTCTCTCTGCCTCTCAATTTTTACTCTTTAAAAGTAAATTTCTGGACCCAATTTTGTTTAACACGTGCAGTGTCTTTGTTGTAATTGGACATTGTTGTGAATAAGAGATTTTATTCTGTTTATTTTAAATGAACACTTCAATATATTTTCATGATCTGACTTTCTATTTGTTATTTATGTTTCTTCATGGTTTTCCTTTTATATATTTTTTTATTTTTCTCATATATTATTTTGATAATGATGTCATTTATTCCTCTATTTCTCTTGTTAATCCATTAATTCTGTTACTGTTTTCCAGGTCTTTATTTATAATTTTACCTTTCCTGAGTCTCAAATTTAAACATATTTCTCTACAATTTTAGGAATGAGTGATAAAAATTTCCCCTATCTGGATAGATAAATTTTTTAATTCCTGTACTATTTTCTCTCTCCAATAAAATAAAACTTTAAGGATATTTTATTTTCCTACTTTTTTTTTTTTTTGGAAATCTCAAACTCCTCTCTCAGACAGTACAATCCTTAAATTTTGCTGAGAGAGGACAATATATTTAATTCTGGATCTATTTTAGACTCTGCATGAAAATGGCTCTTATTAAAAATATTCTTATTTAAAATGTAAGATACACATCCCCATCCCAGAGTTTGTGATTATCCTCTTTGATTGAATTCTGTATTTTAGAGTAGAAATGTGTACACTTATAAATATATTTCAAAATTCATTTTTTGCAGCATTTTTTCTACTTTCTTTAACTATGTTGAAATCTTCAGTTCTGACTAGTTGTTGTTAGATTAGATTTTTTTCTGATACTTCTCCTCAGATAAGATATGTGGGTAATATATTCTCTGAATCCGTGAATCTTATAATCATCTTTCTTACAACCTGTCAGTAGGATGTGAGCTTAGCTTAGCATCCTTGAGTTTCAGGACTATCCTTCTTGTAGATGATCTTGCTTGTGCAGTCATCACCTTGTTTCCTATGTGAATAAACTGTTCTTTCTCTCTTTAGGCTTAGAAGATTATGTATAAAGTTCTGATTTTTTGTTTTGTTTTGTTTTTTGGTTTTGTTTGTTTGTTTGTTGCGGTACGCGGGCCTCTCACTGTTGTGGCCTCTCCCATTGTGGAGCACAGGCTCTGGACGTGCAGTCTCAGTGGCCGTGTCTCATGGGCCCAGCCGCTCCACGGCCTGTGGGATCCTCCCAGACCGGGGCACAAACCCATGTCCCCTGCATCGGCAGGCGGACTCTCAACCACTGTGCCACCAGGGAAGCCCTGATTTTTTTTTGAAATTACTTTATATATTAGAACTCCTGTATGTATCACTCAAGGTTTTTTTTTTTGTTTTTTGTTTGTTTTATTCATTATCATTTCCTTCTTTACATTTTTGGCTCTGTATTTTTAGATAGTTCTTCTGTTATTATCTAAGCCTTTAGCATCTTAACAGTGACTATTCTCTCAATTAATCTGAAGAGTTTTTTATATTACATTTCATTATGTCAGTTAGCTACTTTACATGTATCTCCTTGAGGGTTTTTATAATTCTTTTTATGTTGCCATTTTTTCATCTCTATTTATAAGCATATGTTTTGTTCTTCTTCCCTCTAACTTCTAGCTCCTGTTAATTATGTCCTAATTTGTATATATCTTCACTATGGTTCAGTTCCAATGGGTTGGTTACTTCAAATGGTGGCAAAACAGTGCAGGATGATCTTTACCCTTAGGGGTAATAATGAGTCTGATTTTCCAAACCATTTTCATTTAAGCATCAATGACTCTGATATAAAAGGACTCTGAACTACATTATATCACACATATACTGGAGTATATATATGTACATATGTATATAAAATCACTGCAGTATATATTATTATCCTAGATGCAGCAATCAGCCACTTAACTATTTCTTATCTCCTACCCCTGTAAGTACCTCCTTTGGATGCACCAAAATATAAAATAAAAAAAAAAAGAAAAGTGATGAATTATAATAAAACATACTTTTAAATAACTTGCTTTATATAAGAATATATAGGCATTTTGTTGGTGTTTCACTATAAACCAGTAATTAAGTTTCACAATAATAATCTGGTGGTGAGCAATTGAACAAATGGATGTGGGAGCCAAAATTGTTCTTCCCCAATCATAATAAAATTCTTTGCATCAGTGCAGGTTGGGCCATGTAAGTGTTAAAAACTAATTTCTTGAAGTACCCTGTTGTAATCTTTCATAATAAAAGGAGAATCATTTTGGCATGCTGAGCTAAGAGGAAAATTCAAGACTTGAAAAGTGGAACGGATAATAACTGGATTTTCCTCCCACTGCTATTATGGTAAAGTAAATAGTCTAGCTTAATGTCTTGAAGCTGTTGATGACATTTTTTCCGAGTACTTGAACATTAAATATCTGTCTGGTAATACCCTAAGGAATATTTTTAAATGCAGTGACCTCTCAAAAGATCATCATAAAAATCATTCTTAATTATGTTTTGTAAATGAATTTAAGTATCTATGTAAATTAAATTTTATGTAGTGCCATGTTGAATGCATGGCCAGGTAAGTCTCAGGAAATAATATATGTATATTATATTCCTAAGCAGCATCCATAACCACTAAGAATTAAAATTGATTTTTACAAAAAGGAGAATATTTATTTCAAGTGTCTCAGGATTTAAGTTAAGAGACATGTACCACAATGTTCATTGCAGCTCTATTTACAATAGCCAGGAAATGGAAGCAACCTAAGTGTCCATCAACAGAGGAATGGATAAAGAAGACGTGGTACACATATACAATGGAATATTACTCAGCCATATAAGGAAATAAATTGAGTTATTTGCAGTGAGGTGGATGGACCTAGAGTCTATCATACAGAGTGAAGTAAGTCAGAAAAAGAAAAACAAATACCGTAAGTTAACGCATATATATGGAATCTAAAAAAAAAAAAAAAAAAGGGGGTACTGATGGGCCTAGTTGCAAGGCAGGAATAAAGAGGCAGACATTGGACTTGAGGACATGGGGTGGGAGGGCAAAGCTGGAGCAAAGTGAGAGTAGCATCGACATATATACACTACGGAATGTAAAATAGTTGGCTGGTGGGAAGCAGCAGCATAGTACAGGGAGATCAGTTCAGTGCTTTGTGACCACCTAGAGGTGTGGGGTAAGGAGGGTGGGAGGGAGGCTCTAGAGGGAGGGTATATAGGGACATATATGCATATGGCTGATTTGCTTTGTTGTGCAACAGAAATTAACACAGTATTGTGAAGCAATTATATTCCAATAAAGATCTATTTTAAAAAAAAGAGTCATAGCTATATAATTTGACATCATTACAAATATCAAAGGCATAATTACTGTGATTTTAAAACTATAGGCAATAAAGGGGAAAACCCTTTGGCAAGAGCCCAGAATTACAATGTTACAAGTATAAACATGATACTTAAATATAGTTATAATGTAATTCAGGAGCATACTTTGTTCCCTAAGAGCTCCCTAGATTACCTGGGTCATTCAAAGGACAAAGGCCAGAATGCCTCAGGGAACCTCAGCAACTTCTGTTTATGTTAGGATGTTTTATTTCACAATGACGATGTTCAAAATTGTTTCAAGAACACTACTGATATTTTACAGTCTTCTTCAAGTTCAGTGTCTATCAGGACAGGAGGAATGTGTTACTGGGAAAGATAAGATAATCAAGGGAGTGTAGCTTTCACTGCTAAACAGGAACTGCTTGTTAATTGAATTATTTTATGTCTTTTTGTGGGTTATTATTTGATAACTTCTATCACTATTTAACACTACATATTAATAAATATTGTCTGTGGACACATGTATATACCCCAAAATAATCCTAAGGGGTTATTTTTATCACTATATTTTATGTGAAGAAACTGATAGAGATATCAGGAAATTTTGATTTTACTGGTATACTTTAATTTCATTTGTTACTATCCCTGTATCCTATAAAAACTCAGCCACAAAAAAAGAACTCTAAAGTTTCCTGATAGTACCTTATTTTACTTTCTACTTATTTCATTCCTCTTTCTCTCTTTTGTTTAGAATGACCTTTTCATTATTTTTAATTTTTCATTATCTTTAAACCTGTTTTATAAAAAGGGGTAGAAACATGGCTCCTTTAGATTCATGAACAATTGCAAGTTTTACTTTGTGTGTGTTGGTGCGCATGGCAGCCTATAACTTCACTTTTATATTCATGTGTGTGTGTCTATCTAAATAATTCTTCCTGCCAATATAGACAAAATCCCTAACTTGGAAGTATAAAACTGTTTTCTAAATAGTACTAGCTCATCCAAAAATGTTCAGATGCTCCAAAAATAAAATGTTTCTCAACACTTAAGTTATAAATATTTAATTAATGCTTCCTTCCTTCCAGGTTCCATGCTTAGTACTTAAAATGCAAACAAACATAAAAAATGAATACATAGGAATCCCTTTCTTCAAGGAGACTGTAGTTTAGTATTAGATCAAATATTTGACTAGCATCGCATTTAAATTAATGATAAATTACAGAAGCCAAATGGAAGAAAAGATTAATTTAAACTATATGAAGTAAATAGTACTTCCCAGAAGATGTGTTTTTATATTGGATTTAGGGTAATTAATGAAGTTTTCATAGGTAGAAATTAGTCAAATAAGTATTCCATCATTTTATGAATTGGCAATTGTAAGAAAAGATTTTAAATGTGTCATCATGTACCCAGTAAAGATAATGACTTCTAATGTAGGTGGAAAAAAAGGAGGCAGAGGATGATTGTTTATGAAAAAAAGTTAATTTGTCAAAAAGTCATCGTTAGAGACTTTAATAAAGAATACCTGGGCATGGGGGCTACTCTTTGTGCATCCTCCAACCTTGCAGGTGAGTCTGGCAGCCCTTTCCTGCTACTGAGTCATCCTGAGCTGGCGCCATTTGATACAGTCCATTGTGAATCTCCGCATGCCGCACTGTATAGCTTGTTTTGTTTGAATACATATAAGTTTTTGACTTACATTAATCTTTGTGAAATCTTTCTTATTAGATTTTGCTCAGGCTCCAAACTGTCAAATTATTTTTGGATTCTGATCCTGCCACCCAGTAACTTCTTGTTACTATGACTAGGTTCAGACCAGTTATAAATTTGAGTAATATGCAACGATGTCCTCACTTGGGTGTACTGGAAAGAAAAACTGCTATTTAAAGCAAAAACTGCTTTTTTATCATGGAGAAGAAAGGTGTTATATTTAGTCTTAGCTCTTTTTTTTTTTAAATATTTTTTTGGCTGTGCTGCACAACAAGTGGGATCTTAGTTTCCTGACCAGGAATTGAACCTGCGCCCCTTGCATTGGAAGCTCGGAGTCTTAACCACTGGACCACCAGGGAAGTCCCGGGAAGTAGCTCTTTAAAACGCTTTTTATTATGGAAAATTTCAAACAAATATGAAAATAGAGAGAGTAGTGTAATCAGTGCTTCTGTACTCATCACTCAGCTCGACAGTCAACTCATTATCTTGTTTTACCTCTATTCTACCCACTCCTCTTACCCCTCCTGATTGTGTTGAAGCAAATCCCAGATGTCATATCATTTTACTGTTAATTTTTTGGTAAGTTCTCTAAAAGGTAAGGCCTCTTTATTTTTATTTATTTATTTGGCCGTGTAGCATGTGGAATCTTAGTTCCCCAACCAGGGATTGAACCCGTGCCCCCTGCATTGGAAGCATGGAGTCTTAACCACTGGACAACCAGGGAAGTCCCAAGGAATCTTTAAATAATACAACCGTAATAACATTATGACCCCTAACAGGATAAACACTAATTTTTAAATATGATCCAATATCCAGTCCAAGTTCACATTTCCCATAATGTTTCATTAATGTTTTCATTAAAATTGCATATTTGAAAAAAAAATACCTGGCTTTTCTACACAAAGCATTATCATCCCCCTTTTGTCCTCAGATATGAACGTGCCTCTCAACATGTAATGAAATAGCTCGATATCAGTTACTAAACATAATAGCCGAGAAATAGACATTATGGGGGTAAAAGTGAGACATTACCCATTATGAGAATCATCAATTCAACTATGAACCCACAGTGCTACTACACTAGCTAACTTATCTATGTACTAAAGAGTCCAAAATACACAAAGCAGGCAAGTTCAAATTAGATGTTATTGCCATCATGAAAGTAGTTCACCTTGAAGAAACATTCTATCTCCACTGGATGCTGTGACCTCTGTGTGACACACTATTAGCTACTTCTTTATGAGTCATAGGGAGAAGAAGCACTTCAGTGCTGGTTGGGATGGCTTTGAGGTGCTTGCTGTTTATTCTTTTCTACCACTGCCTGTTCACTCTTCCCAGTTATGAAGCAGATACCACCAGTCACTGAGAGTAGTTAAGTTGATAAATAAAGGATGGTGACAAAAAAAACCATGGAACCAGCCCAAAACTGCAGAAAGAAGTGCATGTGTTGGAAATGCAAAAGTGAGTGGGAAGCTGATGTTCCCTTTGAGGAATAATCAATTCACTTGGTTGGAAATGCATGGCAAAAAACAAAACAAAAAAGCCCACAAACATGAATCATCAGGTGCTGGGAGTCTAATATTCGTCACCCATATTCTAACTTGGGTTCACCAGGGAGGTTTTCTGGAGAGTCTCAAGACCACACCAAAAGTGTAATACAAGAAAAAAAATCCTCTGACGGCATGCAAAATTGAGGAAGGATACTGAAAGTTTTAAATCTAGTTTTGTAATCAATACCATTTGCGTAAAAGAGTAAAAAATAAATATTACCCTACACTGTAGAAAAAGGGAAATATAATTTTCTTACAAGGTTTTCTTTTTTCTCTTCTCATCTTAGGATTTGCCATGTCAAATTATATGTCAATAGAAAGTGACATGACCTTAAGATTTGGGGAAACAGTTTACATGGGATGCATTTTGGGTTCTGCTGGGCTAGGCAAGGTAGGGGAAGGTGGGGATCAATTAGAATGAGACCTAGAGGAAGAGAAATAAAGAGCCAATAGGTTGCAGAGGGCTTGCTCTCGATTCTAGGCTTAAGAGGAAAAGAGGTATAGGCACTACCTATACAAGGGACAATAACGCAGCTCAAATGGCTTAAAAGAGTTTCATTCTTGGCTCACATTAGTGTTTGATCCAAGTGCCACTCCTGACATAATGCCCATTGGCATTTAGGAGATCAATGGTGTCTTCAGGACTATATCTTATTTCTCTAGCTCCCCTGTTCCTGCTTTTGTCCGTTTTTGTTTCATTCCCAAATAGGCTCTCTCCACGTGGTATCAAAGTCAGGCTAGTAAATGTTCCAGACTTGCAGGTGGCTTCTAGTTAGAGCTTCAACATATGGGGTGGGTATGGCTAGTATGGTGCCAATAACAAAGAGTCTCTTCACACCATACCAGCCATACCCACCCATATATATCATCCAATTCCTAATCTGCTGTGTTCGCGTGAATGGAGCAACCTAACTTTTCACTCATGGGTCCTACTTTGTTTCTGTGGAGAGTGTGGGAAGATATTTGATCCTGAATGCTCTCAGAATTGAATAGAGTAGAAGGGGGTCAGGTCCTAAAGCAAAACTCTACCAAAAGAACGGATGGTCACTATTTGCAACCTCTTTATTTTCTTCAAGAATATCTAATGTTGTTCACCATGATAAGGCTACAGAAAAGATTCAGAGGTAGGTTTGTCTAGGAGGAAAATTTCCACAGGACCTTGAGAATGAATATAAGGTAGATGGATTAAAGCCAGGAAAGGAATTGGAAACAGTCATTATAAAATTAAATAGTTTGAGGTGATAATGATCTTCAGGGACTTAGAAAGTTATATATTTTGCTACATTATTTTAATATGTTGGGAGATAAACACACTCTACTTAATAGTGACAAGTAAAAGTAGTAATTCCCTGTTTTAAACCAGTTTAGATAAGAAAACAATTTTTATTTTGGATTTATAGGGATAAATTGACTGCATTTTAGAATTATTTGAGCTTATTTTTTCCAATACTCAGTACAAATTGGCTATGTGTAAATATTTCAACATTGGGTGTTCTCTTTGAATGAAAAACAGGCATCCAGGTTCAACTGTATGAGTGAGACAAAGTAAAAGAAAAAATTGTTTCACAAAATATCACTGTTTATACAAGTATAGAATAAGCCATTAAAAAAAATTAAGAATAGAGATTATTAGTGATTTAAATTCTAAAATACCACCATACATAAGGATAATTCCATTTTCTTCATTATCAGGACATGCTATTTTCATCAAGTTTCAGGTAGTCCATTTTTCACACCTTATTGTTTTGAAAATATTTGCATAAATTAACCTAAAATACATCCCTTTATATTTCCAACTATATCTTTAATCTGTTCGATCATCCCATGAAATGATACAGAAAAAGCCTAAAAAATTGCACTGTCTCCTAGTTAAAGAAGTCAATATTTTCTCCTAAAGTTTTCATTTTTCTAGGGTAAATGTCTCAGTTTTTTTCAATGTAGCTCCTTCTTTTCTTTCTCCCTTTTCTCCCTCTCCTTCTGTTCTTGTTCTTGTTCTTCATCTTTCTTCTTTTTAACATCACGTTTTTCAGATCCTTCATCAATCTGGACACAAAGAAGATTTTAAATGTGCTGCCCAGGTCTGAACTCACTACTCCGTATTGGGTCTGATGGTGAACACTGTGACATGATATTTACTCTCTTGATTTCAATTAATATTTTAAGTAACATATTTCATTAATGTTTAAAACCTTTTCCATTTATTATCTTTTTTTAACATCTTTATTGAAGTAAAATTGCTTTACAATGGTGTGTTAGTTTCTGCTTTATAACAAAGTGAATCAGTTATACATATACATATATCCCCATATCTCTTCCCTCTTGCGTCTCCCTCCCTCCCACCCTCCTTATCCCACCCCTCTAGGTGGTCACAAAGAACCGAGCTCTTCTCCCTGTGCTATGGGGCTGCTTCCCACTAGCTATCTATTTTACATTTGGTAGTGTATATATGTCCATGCCACTCCCTCACTTTGTGCCAGCTTACCCTTCCCCCTCCCCGTATCCTCAAGTCCATTCTCTAGTAGGTCTGCGTCTTTATTCCCGTCTTGCCTCTAGGTTCTTCATGACCTTTTTTTTTTTTTTTTTTAGATTCCATATATATGTGTTACCATATGGTATTTGTTTTTCTCCTTCTGACTTACTTCACTCTGTATGACAGACTCTAGGTCAATCCACCTCACAACAAATAACTCAATTTCGTTTCCTTTTATGGCTGAGTAATATTCCACCATATATATGTGCCACATCTTCTTTATCCATTCATCTGTCAGTGGACACTTAGGTTTCTCCCATGTCCTGGCTATTGTAAACAGAGGTGCAATGAACATTGTGGTACATGACTCTTTTTGAGTCATGGTTTTCTCAGGGTATATGCCCAGTAGTGGGTTTGTTGGGTCGTATGGTAGTTCTATTTTTAGTTTTTTAAGGAACCTCCATACTGTTTCCCATAGTGGCTGTATCAATTTACATTCCCACCAAAGGTGCAAAAGTGTTCCCTTTTCTCCACACCCTCTCCAGCATTTATTTGTAGATTTTTTGATGATGGCCATTCTGACTGGTGTGAGATGATATCTCATTGTAGTTTTGATTTGCATTTCTCTAATGATTAATGATGTTGAGCATTCTTTCATGTGTTTGTTGGCAATCTGTATATCTTCTTTGGAGAAATGTCTATTTAGGTCTTCTTCCCATTTTTGGATTGTGCTTTTTGGTTATTTTGAAATTGAGCTGTATGAGCTGCTTGTAAAATTGGGAAATTAATCCTTTGTCAGTTGGTTCATTTGCAAATATTTTCTCCCACTCTGTGGGTTGTTTTTTCGTTTTCTTTATGGTTTCCTTTGCTGTGCAAAAGCTTTTAAGTTTCATTAGGTCCCATTTGTTTATTATTCTTTTTATTTCCATTTCTCTAGGAGGTGGGTCAAAAAGGATCTTGCTGTGATGTATGTCATACAGTGTTCTGCCTATGTTTCCTCTAAGAGTTTTATATTGTCTGGTCTTACGTTTAGGTCTTTAATCCATTTTGAGTTCATTTTTGGGTATGGTGTTAGGGAGTTTTCTAATTTCATTCTTTTACATGTAGCTGTCTAGTTTTCCCAGCACCACTTATTGAAGAGGCTGTCTTTTCTCCACTGTATATTCTTGACTCCTTTATCAATGATAAGGTGACCATATGTGCACAGGTTTATCTCTGGTCTTTCTATCCTGTTCCATTGATCTATATCTCTGTTCTTCTGCCAGTACCATACTGGCTTGATTACTGTAGCTTTGTAGTATAGTCTGAAGCCAGGGAGCCTGATTCCTCCCAATCTGTTGTTCTTTCTCTAGATTGCTTTGGCTTTTCAGGGTCCTTAATATTTCCATACAAATTGTGAAATTTTTTGTCCTAGTTCTGAGAAAAATGCCAGTCGTTGTGTGATAGGTTTTGTCCTAGTTCTGAAAAAAATGTCAGTCGTAGTTTGATAGGGATTGCATTGAACCTGTAGATTGCTTTGGGTAGTATAGCAATTTTCACAATGTTGATTCTTCCAATCCAAGAACATGGTATATCTCTCCATCTAATTGTATCGTCTTTAATTTCATTCATCAGTGTCTTATAATTTTCTGCATAGAGATCTTTTGTTTCCTTAGGTAGGCTTATTCCTAGGTATTTTATTCTTTTTGTTGCAATGGTAATTGGGAGTGTTTTCTTAATTTCACTTTCATATTTTTCATCATGAGTGTAAAGGAATGCACGAGATTTCTGTGCATTAAGTTTGTATCCTGCTACTTTACCAAATTCATTGATTAGCTCTAGTAGGTTTCTGGTAGCATCTTTAGGATTCTCTGTGTATAGTATCATGTCATCTGCAAAAAGTGACAGTGTTACTTCTTCTTTTCTGATTTGGATTCCTTTTATTTCTTTTTCTTCTATGATTGCTATGGCTAAAATTTCCAAAACTAAGTTGAATAATAGTGGTGAGAGTGGGCAAACTTGTCTTGTTTCTGATCTTTGTGGAAATGCTTTCAGTTTTTCACCATTGACAACAATGTTGGCTGTGTGTTTGTGATATATATGACCTTTATTATGTTGAGGTAAGTTCCCGCTATGCCTACATTCTGGATGGTTTTTATCTTAAATGGGTGTTGAATTTTGTCGAAAGCTTTCTCTGCATCTATTGAGATGATCTTATGGCTTTTCTCCTTCAATTTGTTAATATGGCATATCACATTGGTTGACTTGCATATATTGAAGAGTCCTTGCATTCCTGGGATAAACCCTACTTGATCATGGTGTATGATCCTTTTAATGTGCTGTTGGATTCTCTTTTCTAGTATTTTGTTGAGGATTTTTGCATCTATGTTCATCAGTTATATTGGCCAGTAGTTTTCTTTTTTCGTGACATCTTTGTCTAGTTTTGGTATCAAGGTGATGGTGGCTTTGTAGAGTTTAGGAGTGTTCCTCCCTCTGCTATATTTTGGAAGAGTTTGAAAAAGATAGGTGTTAGCTCTTCTATAAATGTTTGATAGAAATCACCTGTGAATCCATCTGGTCCTGGGCTGTTTTTTTTGTTGGAAGATTGTTAACCACAGTTTCAATTTCAGTGCTTGTGATTGGTCTGTTCGTATTTTCTATTTCTTCCTGGTTCAGTGTAGGAAGCTTGTGCATTTCTAAGAATTTGTCCATTTCTTCCAGGTTGTCCATTTTATTGGCATAGTGTTGCTTGTAATAATCTCTCATGATCCTTTGTATCTCTGTAGTGTCAGTTGTTCTCCTTTTTCATTTCCAATTCTATTGATTTTTGTCTTCTCCCTTTTATTATTGATGAGTCAGGCTAATGGTTTTTCAATTTTGTTTACCTTCTCAACGAACCAGCTTTTAGTTTTATTGATCTTTGCTATCGTTTCCTTCATTTATTTATGATCTGATCTTTATGATTTCTTCCTTTATGCTAACTTTGGTTTTTTTTGTTCTTCTTCCTGTAACTGCTTTAGGTGTAAGTTTAGGTTGTTTATTTCAGACGTTTCTTGTTTCTTAAGTAAGAATGTGTTGCTACAAACTTCCCTCTTAGAACTGCTTTTGCTGCATCCCATAGGTTTTAGGTCATTGTGTTTTCATTGTCATTTCTTCCTAGGTATTTTTATGATTTCCTCTTTGATATCTTCAGTGATCTCTTGATTATTAAGTAGTGTATTGTTAACCTCCATGTGTTTGTATTTTTTACAGATTTTTTCCTGTAATTGATATCTAGTCTCATGGCGTTGTGGTCAGAAAAGATACTTGATATGATTTCAATTTTCTTAAATTTACCAAGGCTTGATTTGTGACCCAAGATATGATCTATCCTGGAGAATATTCCATGAGCACTTGAGAAGGAAATGTATTCTGTTGTTTTTGGATGGAATTTCCTATAAATATCAATTAAGTCCATCTTGTTTAATGTATCATTTAAAGCTTGTGTTTCCTTATTTAATTTCATTTTAGATGATCTGTCCATTGGTGAAATTAGGGTGTTAAAGTCTCCTACTATGATTGTGTTACTGTCAATACCCCCCTTTTAGGCTGTTAGTATTTGCCTCATGTACTGAGGTGCTCCTATGTTAGCTGCATAAATATTTACCATTGTTATATCTTCTTCTTGGATTGAGCCTCTGATCATTATGTAGCATCCTTCTTTGTTTTAAAGTCTATTTTGTCTATTTTGTCTTATATGAGAATTGCTACTCCAGCTTTATTTTGATTTCCATTTGCGTGGAATATTTTTTCCATCCCTGCACTTTCAGTCTGTATGTGTCCCTAGGTCTGAAGTAGGTCTCTTGTAGACAGCATATACGGGTCTTGTTTTTGTCCATTCAGCCAGTCTATATCTTGTGGTTGGAGCATTTAATCCATTTACATTTAAGGTAATTATTGATATGTGTGTTCCTATTACCATTTTCTTAATTGTTTTGTGTTTGTTATTATTGGTCTTTCCTTTCTCTTGTGTTTCCTGCCTAGAAAAGTTCCTTTAGCATTTGTTGTAAACCTGGTTTGGTGGTACTGAATTCTCTTAGCTTTTGCTTCTCTGTAAAGGTTTAATTTCTCTGTCAAATCTGAATGAGATCCTTGCTGGTTAAAGTAATCTTGGTTGTAGGTTTTTCCCTTTTATCACTTTAAATATGTCCTGCCACTCCTTTTTGGCTTGCAGAGTTTCTGTTGAACGATCAGCTGTTAACCTTATGGGGATTCCTTTGTATGTTATTTGTTGTTTTTCCCTTTCTGCTTTTAATATTTTTTCTTTGTATTTAATTTCTTTTTCCCCCCTGCGGTACGTGGGCCTCTCACTGTTGTGGCCTCTCCCGTTGCGGAGCACAGGCTCTGGATGCACAGGCTCAGTGGCCATGGCTCAGAGGCCCAGCTGCTCTGTGGCATGTGGGATCCTCCTGGACTGGGGCACGAACCCGTGTCCCCTGCATCGACAGGTGGACTCTCAACCACCGTGCCACCAGGGAAGCCCTGTATTTAATTTTTGATAGTTTGATTAATATGTGTCTTGGCGTGTTTCTCCTTGGATTTATCCTGTATGGGACTCTCTTCCTTTCCTGGATTTGATTATTTCCTTTCCTATATTAGGGAAGTTTTCAACTATAATCTCTTCAAATATTTTCTCAGTATCTTTCTCTTCTTCTTCTGGGGCCTCTATAATTGAAATGTTGGTGCATTTAACAGTGTCCCAGAGGGCTCTGCAACTGTCCTCATTTCTTTTCATTCCTTTTTCTTTATTCTGCTCTGCAGTAATTATTTCCACTATTTTATCTTCCAGGTCACTTATCCATTCTTCTGCCTCTGTTATTCTGGTATTGATCCCTTCTAGAAATTTTTAAATTCCATTTATTGTGTTATTCACCATTGTTTCTTTGTTCTTTAGTTCTTCCAGGTCCTTGTTAAACATTGTTTGAATTTTCTCTATTCTATTTTCAAGATTTTGGATCATCTTTACTATCATTATTCTGAATTCTTTTTCAGTTAGACTGCCTATTTCCTCTTCATATTTTAGGTCTGGTGGGTTTTTACCTTGCTCCTTCATCTGCTGTGTGTTTCCCTGTCTTCTCATTTTGCTTAACTTACTGTATTTTGGGTGTCCTTTCACAGGCTGCTTGTTCATAGTTCCCATCGTTTTTGTTGTCTCCCGCCAGTGGGTAAGGTTGGTTCAGTGGGTTGTGTAGGCTTCCTGGTGGAGGGGGCTAGATCTTGTCTTTCTGGTGAGCACATCCACGTCTGGTGGTGTGTTTTGGGGTGTCTGTGACCTTAGTATGATTTTAGACAGAGTCTCTGCTAACGGATGGCATTCTGTTCCTGTCTTGCTAGTTGTTTGGCATAGGATGTCCAGCACTGTAGCTTGCTGGTCATTGAGTGGAGCTGCGTCTTGGCAATGAGATGGAGATCTCTGGGAGATATTCACCATTTGATATTACATGGAGCTGGGAGGTCTCTGGTGGACCAGTGTCCTGAACTTGGCTCTCCCACCTCAGAGGCACAGCCCTGCTGCCCGGCTGGAGCACAAAGAGCCTGTCATCCACTCGGCTCAGAATAAAAGGGAGAAAAAAAGAAAGAAAAAATGAAAAAGGTAAAATAAAACAAAATCGTTATTAAAATAAAAAATGAGTATTAAAAAGATTTAAAAATTAATTAAAAAAAGAAGGAAAGAAAGAAGAGAGCAACCAAACCAAAAATCAAATCCAGTAATGATAACAAGTGCTAAAAACTATATTAAAAAAAAGAAAAGAAAAAATAAAAAAGACGGACAGACAGAATCCTAGGACAAATGGTAAAAACAAAGCTATACAGACAAAATCACACACAGAAGCCTACACATACACAATCACAAAAAGAGAAAAAGGGGGAAAAATACACACACACACACACACACACATATATATATATATATATATATATATATATATATATATCATTGCTCCCAAAGTCCACCTCTTCAATTTGGGATGATTTGTTGTCTATTCAGGCATTCCACAGATGCAGGGTACATCAAGTTGACTGTGGAGATTTAATCCGCTGCTCCTGCGGCTGCTGGGAGAGATTTCCCTTTCTCTTCTTTGTTCACACAGCTCTTGGGGTTCAGCTTTGGGTTTGGCCTCACCTCTGTGTGTAGGTCGCCTGAGGGCGTCTGTTCTTCGCTCAGACAGGACGGGGTTAAAGGAGCCACTGATTCGGGGGCTCTGGCTCACTCAGGCCGGGGGGAGGGAGGGATACGGATGCGGGGTGAGCCTGCGGCTGCAGAGGCCGGCATGACGTTGCACCAGCCTGAGGCGCGCCATGTGTTCTCCCGGGGAAGTTGTCCCTGGATCACGGGACCCTGGCAGTGGCAGGCTGCACAGGCTCCCAGGAAGGGAGGTGTGGATAGTGACCTGTTCTTGCACATAGGCTTCTTGGTGGAGGCAGCAGCAGCTTTAGCGTCTCACGGCCATCTCTGGGGTCCGCTCTGATCACTGCGGCTCGTGCCCGTCTCTGGAGCTCCTTTAAGCGGCGCTCTTAATCACCTCTCCTAGCACACCAGGAAACAAAGAGGCAAGGAAAAGTCTCCTGCCTCTTCGGCAGCTCCA
This sequence comes from Phocoena sinus, assembly GCF_008692025.1. Classification (NCBI taxonomy): domain Eukaryota; kingdom Metazoa; phylum Chordata; class Mammalia; order Artiodactyla; family Phocoenidae; genus Phocoena; species Phocoena sinus. The sequence continues at coordinate 173,946,682 of NC_045763.1, forward strand.
GGTTTTTTCCCGGACTCCCTCCCGGCCAGCTGTGGCACACTAGCCCCTTCAGGCTGTGTTCACGCAACCAATCCCAGTCCTCTCCCTGGGATCCGACCTCCGAAGCCCGAGCCCCAGCTCCCAGCCCTCACCCGTCCCGGCGGGTGAGCAGACAAGCCTTTCGGGCTTGTGAGTGCCGGTTGGCAGGGAACCTCTTTGCGGCAATCTCTCCGCTTTGCCCTCCGCACCCCAGTTGCTGTGCTCTCTTCCATGGCTCCGAAGCTTTTCCCCCCAGCCACCCAGAGTCTCCGCCTGTGAAGGGGCTTCCTAGTGTGTGGAAACCTTTCCTCCTTCACAGCTCCCTCCCACTGGTGCAGGTCCCGTCCCTATTCTTTTGTCTCTGTTTTTTCTTTTGCTCTACCCAGGTACGTGGGGAGTTTCTTGCCTTTTGGGAGGTCTGAGGTTTTTGCCAGCATTCAGTAGGTGTTCTGTAGAAGTTGTTCCACATGTAGTTGTATTTCTGAAATACTTGTGGGGAGGAAGGTGATCTCCTCATCTTACTCTTCCACCATCTTGAAGCATCTTCCATTTATTATCTTAAGTGGAACTTGGAGTCATCTACTTTCTCTAGGTCCTCATTTAAAAAAAAATATGAGCAGTCATTAACCTAAATAAAAAAGAGTTTCAAAAGAAAGAATCATCATCTTGTTCCCATGGTTGCACCCAAATTCCAGGTTCAACCTACTCAACAAGCATTTACGGAGTGTGCAGTTGACAGGGACCATGTCAGATTTTACAAATGGATGCAAGGATAATTTCTTGTTTGTGTTTTGCCACTCGTTTTTATGAGCCTAGACAAGGTTTTTCCTTTTAGTTGCTTAAATTTGAGATATCCTTGCCTGAGCCCACTTCTCCTGGGGCTTTTTTCTTTTTGTTTACCTCATTGCTCCTTGCTTTCCTTCTATTCTGTAGAAATTATATTCTGTCTCCAACAAGCATCCTGATGTGAATTTTTTTTTCTGAAATGTTATTTCTGTTCTTATACCTTATGAAATTTGGCTCAAACTCTCTCCAGTGGAGCCTGCTGTTTCTTTTTCTCCTCTATACCTGAGGGTTTAGGAACAGAAATTGCCTTCTCTCTACTGTTCATTGTTGATTCCAAGTAATTATTCAGCTACTCTTCCTTCCTCCCTTGGAAGCGATCATATTTGCCCAGGTTGCCTCTCCCAAACATAAAACAAATATGTGGGATTTCTAACTTTCTTGAGGACTCCAGAATCTAGTTCACTGTGTTCCTTGTAAAATACCTGTTATTAAAACAGATGACTTCAATGTAAACATTTAAAATATGTTCACTCATTCTCCCCACTGTTTCTTGCCTTATCAACACCAATCATCTTATTCTACATCCTGGGTTTACCGTCCTTTAAGATGATTCTATCATATACTGTTATCAACTTGAAATTATTTACTTTCAATACTTTAAACCTAAAATCAGCTTTCTAATTTCCCTTCCTTTATTTTTTTCCAGCTTTCTTAGAAAACTTCTTTATTACAAATGTTATTAAATATTTTCCACATACATGCATTACACACTGGGTATAGTGTTCTTTTTTATTGAAATATATTTGACACATAACATTGTGTAAATGTAAGGTTTCAACATGTTAATTTGATATATTTATACATTGATTGCTTTGTTGCAATAATTAGCATCTCTATTAGATATATTATATAATTATCATTTCTTTGCAGTGCTTGGAATAATTATGTTCTAGTCTCTTAGCAAGTTAGATGATTATAATACAGTATTATTGTCTGTATTCACTAGAGTGTGCATTAGAACTCTAGGGCTTATTTACTACTCATTGCAAGTTTGTACCCTTAAATGACATCTGTCCTATCCCTCCACCCCAATACCACCACCATTTTACTCTCTGTTTATATGAGTTTGGCTTTTTTAGATTCCACATATAGTGATATCATAAGGACTTGTCTTTGTCTGATTTATCTCACTTAGCAAAATTTTCTCAAGGTCCATCTATGTTGTTGCAAACAGGAGGATGTTCTCCTTCCTTATAACTGAAATATGTATACACACACACACACACACACACACACACACACACACACACATACCACATCTTAGGTTTCTAATTTTTAATTTTTGCTACCAATGCTTATCTTTTCTCATATCCTCTTTTATTTTTATAGCAACTCTATTACACTTTAATAGACCAAATCACATAAGCTCAACCTACATTTAATCCACTGGTTTCTTTGTAGTTCCACTTGATCATGCATCGTAACCCTGGAATCCTTTTATTCACATGGAGTCAAATTTGCAGACAAAAGTAGAATTTAGAATCACCATTTGTTTTCTGTTTGAATTTAGGTTAGTTACAAAGGATTCAGTGCGACATACCTATCCTTCACCTCCAATTCTCTCCCAATTAAATTTATAGCAGTTGTCGCAGAAATTTCACTTTTCACAAGCCCTGTTTTCAGGTGATCTTAACTTCTATTTTACTGAAACAATTTAGGCCTACAAAACTAGGTTAACTGAAATTGCTTATTCCCAATGTCAGCATTTTTTCTGTATCTTCACCCTTATTATTCTCTTTTTTATCTCAAGATGAAATATTTGGTCTTTCTTTCCAAGGCGAATTCTCATGATGGAATGTCATAATGGAAAGAGCAGTGTAGTTAAAGTCAGAAGCTCTGCTTTCAAGCTGGCCATTTTTATTATTTTGAATAAGTCATAAGTTATTATTTTCTGGGACATTATATATTTAGTTTAATATAGTCTCATGTAATTCTCATATTTAGTACTTTTACTTTATTGCTCGGTATAGAATTTAGGAAAAAAATGTGTTATACTTGAAATAACTTTTATTTGAAAGCCTTTTAAATGAAGAGCATTTTTATAGCTATAGAAATAATAAATTTAAGAATAGCAGCCTTAAAGCATTTTTGTTTAGTTGCATTTATCTCTATTATGTCTTAAGAATCTCATCGATTTTGAGGACTACAAAAATATCATTAAGTTATCTGGCTCAATTCGATATAGTAAACATTCCCATTTAAGCCAATCTTTTGCACAGTGAAATATTAAATTGTAAAATTTATACAATATACATTAATTGGACAATGCATATCCCCAAATGCTGGTAAATCTTTAACCTGTGTTATTCTATAGAATTATTTTTGTTTGCTATAAATATATCCAACCCATACTTATTTGAAAATTATAAAATTGGGTATCCAGCATACACATTTCTCTCTTGTTGACTTTATGAGATTACTGTGAAACTGAACCCCATAAGAGTAATTTCTTAGTAAATATTTGTATTCTTTATTCATGCTGACTTGACAACTCTGAATGACACCCTTATAATACCTTAATTCTTGGGTAATTTACTTTTTGTCAACAGGCACATATACTCCATACTCGAATAAATAAGACTGATCATAGTAAAGCCCAACACCATAGCAGCAAGTACAATAGAATATAATGTTTTCTGTGAACATTTAAACATACTTACTAATTACTAATTTTAATGATATATAAATGATAAGGTCCTACCTAAGTAGCATTAAAATTACTTACTAATTTTAATGCTACTTAGGTAGGACCTTATCATTTTATAAATAATTATGATCATTGAACTGTAAGCGGCAACAAAGCCTTGAAGCAGCTCCCCTTACTCTTCATGATATGAAATCATTCTAATCATTTTAGAAGCAAAATCCTGATTACTTCTTTCCTCTTCTAATGCTATAATTTATTTCTGGATATGCCACTAAGTTTTCTTAGTCTACTAGAAACCATTGTCAATTTTTCTTTTATCATTACACCTTCAACCCATTCTTAATATTTGTTTCTTTTTTTTTTTAATCTCTTATTGTCCCTGCCTGTGTCTCTCGGAAACTGACACTCAACCCATGTATTCAAACATTTAAGCTCCAATTCACAGTTTTAGAAAGAAAAAGATTCTGCCTCATTCTCTATTCACTCAGATTCATCTCCATGTGAACTGTTTTCACCCGCATCTCCTCTAGAAATCTTTTCACTTATTATCTCTGGGACTTCAAACTGAAATTTTCCCGCTGTTTACATTTTTTTCCTCTTTCTAGTATATGTGAGCATGACTGTCATTATTGTAAAATATTGATTTTTACGTGTACGCTAAAGTGCTGTTAACATTTTCCCTCCTGCAAAATCAATATTTCACAATTTACTACCCAAAGTAGCTGAAATCTCTTAGCATAGCTAAGCAGAATTTACAAGACCCATCACAATTTGATGTAATCTTAGCAAAATTGTTTCTCACTCACTTTGTAATGAACACTTCCTTAAAATTCTACTGCTTTTTTTCTCTTTTACACTTTGTAGAGGATTTTTTCTTTCTTTAAAAAATCTATCCAAGTTCATTTTTATACTTGCATCTAAAAGTCATGACTTTTATTAAAGCTTTCCAGATCAGTACAAGTTATTGAGAAATGCATCCTTATTATCTGTGACAATCATTTAGTAGTAAGTCTTTTTCTGCTTCCTGAATTTTTTATATATTTTGCCTCATGTGATAATAAAATTATTGACAATTAAAATCATCATTTGTTCAACAACTAAAATCCCAAGAAAGACAAGTTTTTAAGTGTGAGTTTATGTCTCATATTTGTTTTTTAATCCCTCAAAGAGACGGTATCTGTATTATCTTCTTCTCTTTCTCTGCCATCTCCAGTTTTAGTTGAGCATCTCATTACTCCATTTTCTCCCCTTTCTTAGCATATTTCCCGTCTTTAATTTAATTTTTCACGGTTGCAGTACTACTTCCCAGGTACCGCAGGCACCTTATAGTAGAGTATTCCCAATTCCTCCCTCAACACTCTGTGATACTGTTGTCATTAATATCATTTATCCGTATATCATTATCACCCAACACATTGTTTCTTATTATTATTTTGAGCAAATAATTATCAATTAAGTCATTATTATTAAGAATAAGAAAAATTAAATATTTTGTTTACTTTTTTATCTGAAAAAGTTCTATTTCTTCTTGACTTTTGAAGGATAATTTTGCTTAATATAGAATTCTACATTGGTGGGAAATCTATGGCAGTCCAGTGGTTAGGATTCTGCACCTTCAATGCTGAGAGACTGGGTTTGATCCCTGATCGGGGAACTAAGAGCCCACAAGCCGCATGGCAGCAGAGCCAAAAAAAAGAATTCTACATTGGTGATACTTCTCTTTCAAGGCTTCAACAATTTCATTTCACTCTATTCCTATTTGCATGTTTTCTCAGGAGGCATTCAGTGTAATTGTTTTCCTTGCTTCTGTATCGGTAAGGTCCTTTTTCTCTAGTTTTTTTCAAGATTTTCTTTATGTCTTTGGGTTTCTGCAGTTTACCCTGTGACCTCAATTCTCTGATGAATCTAAGAAAAGTCATTGATTTTCAATTTGTTCAGAAGGTTTCTTGTGAAAATGGGAGTGGTGACTTTCAAGCACTTTATACGTCAGAGCTAAAGCCTCTCTTTGCTTATATCACTGTTGGTTAAAAAATTATTTTATTTTTTTAAAACTTAGCAAATATTATTATGACATAATAATGCTGTAGGAAATAATATTTGATTTACCACGACCTTATTAAAACTTTCATATAAACATAGTCATTTAGCATGCCTTAAACATTTATAGAATATTTTTCAATATTCAGGTCTCTCCCGTACCGAGAAGGAAGATATAAATAATGAAAATATGCATTTCACTTTATGCAAATCTGATGTCACATAGACTTCATACATTTATATATACTGTGCATTAATTAAGCCAGGAAATGAGTTAATTTGAAAATTGTATTGATTCTCAAGAGAGTGCTTAAATATTTATAGATTATTGATGTGTCTCATTTCTAGTATATGTTTAAATATTACTAAAATGCTCCACTGAAAGTCCTTTGAATATTTGCAGTAAATGTGAATTCTATGATAGTCTTCTTTTTCAGTAGCCCTATGGACCTAAATTTCTATTTCTACAGATTACAAACATGGAAAGGAACAATATAAAGAGAAATTAACTCATCATATGCATGATATAAAATATTTAGATTCTCATCTTAAATATCTTATTAATTATTTATAGAACTTTTTTGGGCCTATTGTTTCTAAGATGAAAAATTTCTGAGAGCATTCAGTAAATGTGTAAATATGTAACATTTTGAAAGCATAGACAAGCAGCTGTAGTAATTCTATATTCAGTGAGAAAAACATAAGCACTTTGAACTTAGAACAAGATAGTCTAGGGCTTCCCTGGTGGCACAGAGGTTGAGAGTCTGCCTGCCGATGGGACACAGGTTTGTGCCCCAGTCTGGGAAGATCCCACATTCTGCGGAGCGGCTAGGCCCGTGAGCCATGGCTGCTGAGCCTGTGCGTCTGGAGCCTGTGCTTCAGAACGGGAGAGGCCACAACAGTGAGAGGCCCGCGTACCACAAAAAAAAAAAAAAAAAAAAAGATAGTCTAGAATGCATTCTATACATAGGATATATTTTTCAAGCATCTATAGCAAATTGTATATAGAAGATTTATGTCACAATATCTAATGTAGCTTTAATATATGTAGAGGAAATATTTATGACAATTGCATTATAAGTTGGGAAAGGTCAAGGGACATAGAGAAGGAAAATTTTTACATTTACCTCAAACTGGTAAAATGTCAACATCAGTACGCTTTGCTAAGTTATGTGTTTATAAAGTAAAACCTAAAGCAAATAGTAAAGAATAGCATTACAAATAATACATTCATAAACAGTATAGATAAATCAATTTCAATTTTTTTTAAAGTTCAGATTATTCGTATGAAAGCTAGAAAGGGAAAATAGAAAAAAAAAAGAAAAATAGAACAAACAGAAAACAAAAAAGGAAACATCAGACGTAAGTTTAAATTAAAAATTACATTAGGGGGCACCTTCAAGATAGTGGAGGAGTAAGACATGGAGATCAATTTCTTCCCCATAAATACATCAAAACTACATCTACATGTGGAACAACTCCTACAGAACACTTACTGAATGCTAGCAGAAGACCTCAGACTTCCCAAAAGGCAAGAAACTCCCCATGTACCTGGGTAGGGCAAAAGAAAAGACAGACAAAAGAATAGGGACGGACGGGAAAAAAAAAAAAAAAAAAAAAGAATAGGGAAGGGACCTGCACCTCAGGGAGGGAGCTGTGAAGGAGGAAGAGTTTCCACACACTAGGAAGCCCCTTCGTGGGTGGAGACTGCGGGTGGCGGAGGGGGGAAGCTTCAGAGCCACAGAGGAGAGCACAGCAACAGGGGTGCGGAAGGCAAAGTGGAGAGGTGCCCGCACAGAGGATCGGTGCCGACCAGCACTCACCAGCCCGAGAGGCTTGTCTGCTCACCTGCCGGGGCGGGCGGGGGCTGGGAGCTGAGGCTTAGGCTTCAGAGCTCAGATCCCAGGGAGAGGACTGCTGTTGGCTGCGTGAACACAGCCTGAAAGGGGCTAGTGTGCCACAGTTAGCTGGAGGAAATCCAGGAAAAAGTCTGGACCTGCTGAAGAGGCAAGAGACCATTGTTTCCTGGTGCACGAGGAGAGGGGATTCAGAACACCGGCTAAACGAGCTCCAGAGAGAAGCATGAGCCATGGCTATCAGCACGGACACCAGAGACAGGCATGAACCACTAAGGCTGCTGCTGCAGCCACCAAGAAGCCTGGGTGCAAGCACAGGTCACTATCCACACATGCCCTCCTGGGAGCCTGTGCAGCCCTCCACTGCCAGGGTCCCATGATCCAGGGACAACTTCCCTGGAAGAATACATAGTGCACCTGAAGTCTGTTGCAACATCACGCCGGCCTCTGCCACCGTAGGCTCACCCCACATTCTGTACCCCTCCCTCCTCCCAGCCTGAGTGAGCCAGAGCCCCCTAATCAGCTGTTCCTTTAACCCTGTCCTATCTGAGTGGGAACAGATGCCCTCAGGCTACCTACATGCAGAGGCGGGGCCAAATCGAAAGCTGAAACCCAGGAGCTGTGTGAACAAAGAAGAGAAAGGGAAATTTCTCCCAGCAGCCTCAGGAACAGCGGGTTAAATCTCCACAATCAACTTGATGTACCCTGCGTCTCGAATATTTGAATAGACAACCAGTCATCCCAAAATTGAGGTGGTGGACTTCTGGGAACAACTGTAGACTTGGGGTTTGCCTTCTTCATATAATTTGTTTCTGGTTTTGTTTATCTTAGTTTTGTATTTAGAGCTTATTATCATTGGTAGATTTGTTTATTGATTTTGTTGCTCTCTTCCTTTTAAAAAATGTTTATATGTATATATTTTTTTCTTTTTCTCATTTTGTGACTGGGTATGTGTTCTTCGTTGTGTGATCTTGTCTATATAGCTTTGCTTTTGCCATTTGTCCTAGGGTTCTGACTGTCCAGAACCCTTTCTGTTCTTTGTTTGTTTGTTTATAGTATAGTTTTCAATGCTTGTTATCACTGGTGGATTTGTTTTTTGGTTTGGCTGCTCTCTTCATTCTTTCCCCCTTTCTTTTTTTAAATTATTTTTTTATTTTTAATTTTTTTTTCTATTTTAATAACTTTCTTTCCTTTTCTTTTCTTTCTTTCTTTTTCTTTTCTCCCTTTTCTTCTGAGCCATCTGGTTGACAGGGTCTTGGTGCTCTGGCCAGGTGTCAGGCCTGAGCCTCTGAGGTGGGAGAGCCAAGCTCAGGACATTGGTCCACAAGAGACCTCCCAGCCCCACATAATATCAAACTGGGAAAACACTCCAAGAGATCTCCATCTCAACACTAAGACCCAGCTCCACTCAATGCCCAGCAAGCTAGTGCTGGAAACCTTATGCTAAACACCTAGCAAGCAAGACAGTAACACAAACCCACCCATTAGCAGAGACACTGCCTAAAATCATAATAAGTTCATAGAAATCCCAAAACAAACGTATGTGGTCCTGCCCACCAGAAAGACAAGACTCAGCCTCATCCACCAGAACACAGGCACCAGTCCCCTCCACAAAGAATCCTACACAACCCACTGAACCAACCTTACCCACTAGGAGCAGACACCAAAAACAACAGGAAGTATGAAACCTGCAGCCTGCAAAAAGGAGACCCCAAACACAGTAAGTCAAGCAAAATGAGAAGACAGAGAAACACACAGCAGATGAAGGTAAAAACCCAGCAGCCCAAACAAATGAAGAGGAAATAAGCAGTCTATCTGAAAAAAACTCAGAGTAATGATAGTAAAGATGTTCCAAAATCTTGGAAATAGAATTAAGAAAATACAAAAAATGTTTAACAAGAATCAAGAAGAACTAAATCGTAAACAAAGATGATGAACAGCACAATAAATGAAATTTTAAATTCTCTAGAAGGAATCAATAGCAGAATAACTGAGGCAGAAGAACGGATAAGTGACCTGAAAGATAAAATAGTGGAAATAACTACCACAGAGCAGAATAAAGATAAAAGAATGAAAAGAATTGAGGACAGTCTCAGAGACTTCTGGGACAACATTAAACACACCGAAATTTGAATTATAGGGGTCTCAGAAGAAGAAGAGACAAAGAAAGGGACTGAGAATATATCTGGAGATTATAGTTGAAACTTCCCTAATATGGGAAAGGAAAGAGTCAATCAAGTCCAGGAAGCACAGAGAGTCCCATACAGGATAAATCCATGGAGAAACATGCTGAGACACATATTAATCGAACTATGAAATTTTACATACAAAGAAAAAAATATTAAAAGCAGCAAGGGAAAAGCAGCAACTAACATACAAGGGAATCCCCATAAGCTTAACAACTGATATTTCAGCAGAAACTCTGCAATCCAGAAGGGAGTGGCAGGACATATTTAAAGTGATGAAAGGGAAAAACCTACAACGAAGATTACTCTACCCAGCAAGGATCTCATTCAGATTTGATGGAGAAATTAAAACCTTTACAGACAAGCAAAAGCTAAGATAATATAGCACTACCAAGCCAGCTTTACAACAAATGCTAAAGGAACTTCCCTAGGCAGGAAACACAAGACAAGGAAAAGACCTACAAACACAAACCCAAAACCATTAAGAAAATTGTAATAGGGACATAGATATTGATAATTACCTTAAATGGATTAACTGCTCCAACCAAAAGATGTAGACTGGCTGAATGGTTAAAAAAACAAGACCCATATATATGCTGTCTACAAGAGACCACTTCAGACCTAGGGACACATACAGACTGAAAGTGAAGGGATGGAAAAAGATACTCCATGCAAATGGAAATCAAAAGAAAACTGGAGTAGCAATACACACATGTCAGATAAAATAGACCTTTAAAAAAAGACTGTTACAAGTGATAAGGAGGGACACTACATAATGATCAAGGGATCAATCCAAGAAGAAGATATAACAATTGTAAATATTTATGCACCCAACATAGGAGCACCTCAATACATAAGGCAAATACTAACAACCATAAAAGGGGAGATCAACAGTAACACATTCATAGTAGGGGAATTTAGCACCCCACTTTCACCAATGGACAGATCATCCAAAATGAAAATAAATAAGGAAACATAAGCTTTAAATGATACATTAAACAAGATGGACTTAATTGATATTTACAGGACATTCCATCCCAAATCAACAGAATACACTTTCTTCTCAAGGGCTCATGGAGCATTCTCCAGGATAGATCATATCTTGGGTCACAAATCAAGCCTTGGTAAAATTAAGAAAATTGAAATCATATCAAGTATCTTTTCCTACCACAATGCTATTAGACTAGATATCAGTTACAGAAAAAAATCTGTAAAAAACACAAGCACGTGGAGGCTAAACACTACACAACTAAATAACTAAGAGATCATGGAAGAAATCAAAGAGGAAATAAAAAAATACCTAGAAACAAATGACAATGAAATCAGAATGTCCCAAAACCTATGGGATGCAGTAAAAGCAGTTCTAAGAGGGGAATTTAAAGCAACACAGTCCTAGTTCAAGAAACAAGAAACATCTCAAATAAACAATTACACCTTACACCTAAAGCAATTAGAGAAAGAACAAAAAATCTCCAAAATTAGCAGAAGGAAAGAAATCATAAAGATCAGATCAGAAATAAATGAAAAAGAAATGAAGGTAACATAGCAAAGATCAATAAAACTAAAAGTTAGTTCTTTAATAGATAAACAAAATTAATAAACCATTAGTCAGACTCATCAAGAAAAAAAGGGAGAAGACACAAATCAATAGAACTAGAAATGAAAAAGGAGAAGTAACAACTGACACTGCAGAAATACAAAGGATCATGAGAGAATACTACAAGCAACTATATGCCAATAAAATGGATAATCTGGAAGAAGTGCACAAATTCTTAGAAAAGCACAACCTTCTGAGTCTGACCCAGGAAGAAATCGAAAATATAAAGAAACCAATCACAAGCACTGAAATTGAAACTGTGATTAAAAATATTCCAACAAAAAAAAGCCAGGACCAGATGGCTTCACAGGTGAATTCTATGAAACATTTAGAGAAGAGCTAACACCCATCCTTCTCAAACTTTTCCAAAATATAGCAGAGGGAGGAAACTCCCAAACTCATTCTATAAGGCCACCATCACTGATACCAAAACCAGACAAAGATGCCACAAAAAAAGAAAATTATAGGTCAACATCACTGATGAACATAGGTGCAAAAATACTCAACAAAGTACTAGCAAAGAGAATCCAACAGCACATTAAAAGGATCATACACCATGATCAAGTTGGTTTAATCCCAGGAATGCAAGGATTCTTCAATATACGCAAATCAATCAATGTGATACACGATATTAGCAAGTTGAATGATAAAAACCATATGATCATCTCAATAGATGCAGAAAAAGCTTTCAACAAAATTCAACACCCATTTATGATAAAAACCCTCCAGAAAGTAGGCATAGAGGGAACTTACCTCATCATAATAAAGGCCATATATGACAAACCCACAGCCAACATTGTTCTTAAAGGTGAAAAACTGAAAACATTTCCACTAAGACCAGGAGGAAGACAAGTTTGCCCACTCTCACCACTATTATTCAACATAGTTTTGGAAATTTTAGCCACAGCAGTCAGAGAAGGAAAAGAAATAAATGGAATCCAAAATGAAAAAGAAGTAAAGCTGTCACTGTTTGCAGATTACATGATACTATACATAGAGAATTCTAACGATGCTACCGGAATACTTGAGCTAATCAATGAATTTGGTAATTAATTTTGTATCCTGTTACAAAATTAATGCACAGAAATCTCTCGCATACCTGTACATTAATGATGAAAAATCTGAATGAGAAATTAATGAAACACTCCCATTTACCATTGCAACAAAAAGAAGAAAACACCTAGGAATAAACCTACCTAAGGAGACAAAATACCTGGACGCAGAAAACTATAAGACACTGATGAAAGAAATTAAAGATGATACAAACAGATGGAGAGATATACCATGTTCTTGGGTTGGAAGAATCAACATTGTGAAAATGACTATACTACCCAAAGCAATCTACAGATTCAATGCAATCCTGATCAAACTACCACTGGCATTTTTCATAGAACTAGACAAAAAATTTCACAATTTGTATGGAAAAACAAAAGACTGTGAAGAGCCAAAGCAATCTTGAGAAAGAAAAACGGAGCTGGAGGAATCATGCTTCCTGACTTCAGACTATACTACAAGGCTACAGTAATCAAGACAGTATGATACTGGCAATAAAACAGAGATATAGATCAATGGAACAGGATAGAAAGACCAGAAAGGAACCCGCATACCTATGATCATCTTATCTTTGATAAAGAAGGCAAGAATATACAATAGAAAAAAGACAGCCTCTTCAATAAGTGGTGCTGGGAAAACTGGACAGCTGCACATAGAAGACTGAAATTAGAACACTCCCTGACACCATATACAAAAATAAACTCAAAATGGATTAAAGACCTAAATGTAAGGCCAGACAATATAAAACTCTCAGAGGAAAATATAGGCAGGACTCTCCATGACATTAATCACAGCAAGATCCTTTTTCACTCACCTCCTAAAGAAATGGAAATAAAAACAAAAATAAACAGATGGGAGCTAATGAAACTTAAAAGCTTTTGCACAGCAAAGGAACCTATAAACATGATGAAAAGACAACCCTCAGAATGGGAGAAAATATTTGCAAATGAAGCAACTGACAAAGGGTTAATCTCCAAAATATACAAGCAGCTCATGCAGCTCAATATCTAGTAAACAAACAACCCAATCCAAAAATGGGAAGAAGACCTAAATAGACATTTCTCCAGAGAAGATATACAGATTGCCAACAAACACATGAAAGGATGCCCAACATCAGTTATCATTAGAGAAATGCAAATCAAAACTACAATGAGGTATCACCTCACACCAGTCAGAATGGCGTCATCAAAAAATTTATAAACGCTGCAGAGGGTGTGGAGAAAAGGGAACTCTCTTGCACTGTTGGTGAGAATATAAATTGATACAGCCTCTATAGAGAACAGTATGGAAGTTCATAGAAAATTTTGAAAATTTGAGAAAGAAATCTCAATCTCTATGGAGGTTCCTCAAAAAACTAAAAATAGAAATACCATATGGCCCAGCAATCCCACTACTGGGCATATACCCTGAGAAAACCATAATTCAAAAAGGGTCATATTCCGCAATGTTCATTGCAGCACTATTTACAATAAGCAGGACATGGAAGCAGCTTAAGTGTTCATCAACAGAGGAATGGATAAAGAAGATGTGGCACATATATACAATGGAATATTACTCAGCCATAAAAAGAAACAAAATTGAGTTATTTGTAGTTAGGTGGATGGACCTAGATACTGTCATACAGAGTGAAGTAAGTCAGAAAGAGAAAAGCAAATACCGTATGCTAACACGTATATATGGAATCTAAAAAAAGAAAGAAAGAAAAAAATGGTTCTGAAGAACCTAGGGGCAGGACAGGCATAAAGACGCAGACATAGAGAATGAACTTGACACAGGGACGGGGAAGGCTAAGCTGGGATGAAGTGAGAGAGTGGCATGGACATATATACACTACCAAATGTAAAATTGATAGCTAGTGGGAAGCAGCTGCATAGCACAGGGAGTTCGTCTCGGTGCTTTGTGTGCACCTAGAGGGGTGGGATAGGGAAGATGGGAAGGGAGATGCAGGAGGGAGGAGATATGGGGATGTATGTATATGTATGGCTGATTCACTTCGTTCCACAGCAGAAACTAACACACCATTATAAAGCAATTATACTCCAATATACATGTTTAAAAATATTACATTAAATGCAAATGGACTAAATAAACCAATTTAAAAAGTAGTATATGCATACAATGGAATAGTACTCATTAATAAAAAGGAGCAAACTATTGATATGCAGAAAACTTAGATGGATCTCAAGGACATCATGCTGAGTGAAAAAAACAATTTCAAAATGTCACATATCATATGATTCAACTGATATAACATTTTTAAAATTATCGAGATGGAAAAATGATTAGTGTTTGCCAGGATTTAAGCATGGTAGGGGTGTGTGTGCGTGTGTGGATGTAACTCTAAAGGGATAGCATGGGGGGGCGGTCTTTGAAGTGATGGAATATTGTGTATCTTGATTGTGTTGATGATTACACAACTATGTATAAATAAATATGTGCTAAGTCCCATTCCCATTTTTATTAGTTTATTATATTAGATATGATGTAACCACTTGGGGAAACCAGGTGAAGTGTACATGAGACCCTTCTGTGCTAATTTCATAATTTTCTATGAATATATAATTATTTCAAAATACAAAGTTGTTTTTTAAGAGATGCTCATGCTCTCACCAAGTGACAATGACACTCATTTACTTCAACATGATCTGGGTTCTCATTTGTACTCCTTTTTAGCAAGACTTATGAGAAGCTTGACATTAACCTATAGAATATCTGAGACCCCAGAAATACCATAACTATTCCAAGAAGAGGGTGCACGTTTGCATTTGCTGAAAGAAACCTGATTCTACCCAGTTATTCAAAAAACTCCCTAGCTGAGAATAAGAACAAGTAATTGGAGAATTTGAATATTGGGCTTTAATTTCCTTGACCTCCAATTACAAGGGCAATAGAATTTGATTTAAGACATTAAATCTTTTAGATGTTTATGCCTTTGAAATTGAACTTTCAAAGAGATTTAGTCTCTCAAATGAATTTCTCCCTCAGAATTCAATAATGGTAGGGAATTCATATTCAATTTGGTACTTGTCTAAGGTTGCTGGATCACTCAGTGTTTGATCAGAGAAGGAGAACCTTATGAGCACTATGGAATAATTGATTTGTCATAGTAATTAGAACTTACACAATTAAGGGAGGAAGAAGGGGAAGTGTGGTCTGGAATGGCGAGTTGGATTATCAGAAAAAAGTCACTAAGCAGCCCTTATTAAACGCTAAAGCATGTGGACAAGAAGGGCTTACAGAGAAATCTGGGAAGCTAGGCATAGCCACCTGCCAGAGTGGGATCATGAAGGGAAGTAGGTGATTAGGTCTATGGAAGGCTGCTGTCTGTGTCTGTAGGTGGGCCTCGGATTGTTGGTCACCAGGACGAAGGGTTAAATATAAGGCAGGGAAATGAGGACTGCCATGAACATGATGGCGCTTCTGCATCTTTCTCTGACCTTAGGGTAGATTGAGGGCAGGCACCAACCCACTGGCTACATCTGCATCTCTCTCTCTCTGCTTCTAATCACTAGGACCTCAAGAGAAGTTGGATGATGCTTTACTTCCACTCTCCAAATCTCATATAGATTTCTCTTTTGGCCAATTCTAATTTGGAATCACAGAGGGGAAGGAGTTTTGGGAAACCAAATTCTACGTTAGCTGAGTTGACACAGTCCAAAACCACCACAGTTACTGTTTAAAATCAGATTGTTTTCATGCTGACTTTTAATGTCTTAAAAGACATTATATTTTAAGACATTTTAATGTCTTAAAAGACATATTATAACATACTGATATAATATGTTTGAAAAAAAATGGTGGATATAATTTGAGAGAAGAAATAAAATTGGAAGTAAAAGTTTCAAACTTGTATAAAGTGTTCTTGGGATTGATTTAATAAACATACTGTTTTGATGTACTTTTCTGTCTTTTAGTGACACAATCCATCTTGTCCATCAATACTCCTTGAGGAGTGTACTACATAGCAGCAGTTTGTATGGATGGAAAAACCTCCTAAGAGTCTGAAGAAGACTCATCAACTACCCCAGTATACAACAACAATATTTCTGTTTGATTATAGGCTTAAAGTTTTATGGAGATAGGTTAATGGAGAATGAGTTTTGGAATACAGGGAGAGAAGGAAATTATTCCTGACACCCGATGTTACTAGATAAATGTAGGTGTATCTGCTAGTATGATATTCCTGGCCTCCACCAATTTCTTAGCACACTGGTTTCTAGGGAAGGAGAAATACTTACATGTTTGATGTATTTGGATAATGATTTGGACATGTGCACAACCACGCCATCGTAATTTTCTTAGGAAACAGTTGTCCACGGGAAACGATTTTATTCTGTGGAAACCTGTTGTTTTACAGGCCACCTGTCCCTGGACAATCTAACTCTGATGTTCAGGAACAGAAGAAAAACATGCCTTATGATAATATTTTGTTAACCTTCTGCCTGGGTCCTTATTTCTATCCATTGTTTCAGAACTTGTGTGGGAAACATTGATGCGATTTACTCATCTTCTTAATCACTGTTAAATTGTTAAAATTTCTGTTACTTAAAGGCAAAATCCATCCTAAATAAAAGAGCATTTTTCCTTTGGGGAAAGTGCCATCTCAGTGTCTCCTGCTTACAGGAGAACATGTGACTTATTCAAATATTGGAGCAGTATTCATTGTTCTTCCATATATTAGTAAGGCTATTTGCTAGGCTGCTGTAACAAGAACCTCCACAATATGCTGCTGTTAACAAGACAAATTATTTCACCCCGAGCATAAGAAATAGGACAGATGATCCAGGGCTGATATTCAAAACCTGTGATTTCCAGATTTCTTCCTTTGCATCCTTAGGCTTTACGTGATATCACAGGTGTCTTACTTCTGCATTCCAGCCCATGTTTGGAGTGAACAGATGGGAGGGGGAAGAGAAAATCTCATTCTTTTCAATAAAAAGACAAAACCCAACGTTAGTCACATCTTTTGCCCAAAACCTAATCACGTCGCCACATTGCTGAAAGAGAGGCTTTGCCAGAGCAGTCATTTTCTCAGCCTTACTTTTGTACATATGTATGTATGTATTATTGTATAGGAAGAAGGGGATTGGTACTGAGCAAGAATTAGTAATCTCTACCACAATGCCTGGCCTAGATTTCTTGTAACATGTTATTTGGTTCTGAAAGTCAGTGTTTTTTCTCCTCTGTTCTGTAAGTGACTGGGAAACTGGGTTGGAGCTCATGCTGTACTTTCTGGTTACTGGCCAAAGAACATATCTCTTCTCATCCAACTCTTGCTTTTTTATGTCTGGCAGAGTGTGTGGCAGACTGCAATGCTCTATGTGCATACATTTTAGTTCATTACCAGCTCTAATCAGTCCATTAGTTGGAGCTAACATCAAATTTGGGAACGGGTACATTTGTTGATTTCAATTCCAAGCTTTGGTCTTCAATCCAGTTATAAAAAAAAGATATCTGCATTTTAGTGCTCAACTTTTATGTCTGTTTTCTGAATTTTCTCAGAGAAGCTAGGGAAGAGAAATGAATACTTAAATGCCATTCCAACATATATTAATTTATTTGATCCTGAGAACAGCACAGTGAATTAGGTGAGGCAGTATTGTTTTTCCTAAGTAAATGTGAGGAAATTAGCATCAGGAGAGTTCATTTTAAGCAGAGAATATTTTAGAACTTACATAAAATCAAAAGGTACACACTCTGGGAAATGTTACTGCAGCTTTGATTAATTGCTTATTTGCTGGAAAGGTAACTGGAAATATTTTAAAGCATAATAACTTATTTATGAGGATAAATAAAAATGGTTAGTGATGGGGCAAGAAAAGAACATGGCTTTGAAGTAGGACTCTTGGCTTTGACTCAGATCATCCACTTCTTACTTATCTAACTAACTATATATGGATATATATGAAAAACAGAACTTCTATTTTCTAGTCTAAGTGGGTGTGATGATACTGCTTCATAAGATTATTGGGAAGATTATGTAAGAGGTATTATGAAAACACCTACCTCGGTATTTAACATATCACAACACTTAATGAAATTTAATGTCATCCCAGTAACATAAACCCAAAGCAGATTTGAATAAATTAGACCACGTTTGCTTTATTTCATTATATAAAACCCTTGGTTTTAAAATTTTAAATTATGGACATATATCATAACAATATTTTTTCCAATTACTGCCAAGCAGTAGAAATTCAATAAATATTCAATATTCATTTGATGAAGGAGTCGAGTATCTTACATCAAAGGCTAAAAAGTATAAGCTTAGTGACATAAATAATTTGAAGGCATTATTACATTAGAGAGAAATTCTTGATATATATGTTTTGACATTGATGTAAAAATGAAAACCAAAATTTTTAGAAAATTTCTCTTGAAGTCATTGTTGAAAATAGATATTGGATATCTGATGAGTTTAGTAGTTCTTATATCTTTACATTCAAGTTGACAAAGATAATGTTACTATATTGGTGAATCAACTTTAAATAATTAGAGCTTGATGTTCTCTGAGATTCCTTCCAGGGTTAAAATAACCCCTATTTTCTTATAATCTTGCTGCAAAGATTTCTAATGGAAGTTTTTTATTCCCCCCTCTCTTTTCTCAAACAAGAGCAATCAAAAACATTCAGTACTGTGCACAAAATCATTCCCATTTGATGTTGAAAGAAATGATCTCATGAAGATGATTATCACTTACAAAAACATTTCATTTTACAGTCCATGATAGATCTATTGTCTTTCTACTCTTCAGTTCCACCCTTGTCCAACTTCTAAGATTCTGTAGCTCCTTTGTTTGCTTCTACATAAATCCAAATATTCAATATTATTCTTTGCTCAAGAGGATGTTATAGCAAACATATTTCATGTTGTACCAGAAAATATTTCTTTTATGTATTATTAAAAAACTCTTCAGTAAGGAAATCTAGGGAAAGGAATATATTGATGCAATGCAGATTTCTGATAAAAAATATATTTTTTTCAAAAAGTTATGTTTGTTGAAGTATGTTATAAGATTAACTTTGGGTGAACAAACAGAAGGAAAGGAGATCAGTTACATAACCATCAGTGACAGGAGGAAATGAGACTGGAGAGGGAGGGGGACAGTTAAAAGGAAACCAAGGCAGCAAAAAATAGTTAAGTTACAAGCCTGAAAAAATAAGAAAGAAAGTTTCTTTGGTAGAAAGGATCCTAACTTATACCTTCTTAGAGAAATGAAGAGAAAACGAAGGTGCAGAAATCAAACTGAACTATGTGGTGATGAAAGATAGTGGCCAACTCAAACAGAAGTTGGTAGGAAGAAAACAAGAATTATACATAGTACAACTGTGTAATATACAAAATTATTATATTACACTATATTGTGTAAGATTACATGCTATTACACTGAAGGTGTATTCAGGTGAATCACCAGTATGGTCCAACTTGATGAGCATAGTTTTGTAAAAATATTGTAACACTTGAATCAGTTAGAAATTAGAAATAAAATATAATGAAGACATTTGATATATAAAATGTGATTGGATTGAATAGAATGATATAAATGCACTGTGAATTCGTGGAAAAGAAAGGTACTGAGAAGAAGGCACAAAAGAAAAACGTCTAGAAATAATCTCTAGGTAAGTGTAAGTGCATCTGTGTTAAACAACACTTCAAAGAGCAGAAGTTGGTCCTTGGGGAAAATACATTCTGTTCAGTCCTTGTTAAAAAAAGAAAGTAGGTGTGTGGAAACAAAAGTGGAATAGCTTCAACTGGAACAAATGTTGTACTTATTTCAAAAGAAGAACATGTCCAATGTAAGAAACAATCAAATGCCTCTGTGGTTAGAAGCTATGGAAAGATTTCTTACAGGTTTATAAAATTATTAAAATTGCCCTCTCTTTGAGGGGTTATGTAAGCATCGTTCTCACTGGCACCAGAAATGCTGCTTTTTGTTCAGAAAGGTGTATGCTTTTACTGCTACTGATAATCTGAGATTATCACCTATGCATCAACTGCATCAACTGTCCGTTTTTGAGTAACTACTAAGTGCCAGGCCTTGTGTCATCATTGAACGATAAAGATGAAGAAACAATGTCCTCATTCTGAAGATATTGACAGTTAATAGTCAGGCTGACAAACACATATGAAATAATATATAATCCTTGATTAGAGATTAGCAACTAATTATGCCCAGGGGGTGCAAGGTAGATACCAGCCGACTTTGCACTTGACCTGAAACTTGAAGGATAAATACTCACTATCTCAAATAAAGAGTTTTATTTTTTGCCATGACATGAATGGTAGAAATCTTGCTAAGGACTTATGGACCTATTGATTATAGACTAAGAATGAATCACACAACTTTTTAAAAAATTAATTATTTTTGGCTGCATTGGGTCTTCGTTGCTGCGTGTGGGCTTTCTCTAGTTGCAGCAAGCTGGGGCCACTCTGTTGCGGTGCACGGGCTTCTCATTGCAGTGGATTCTCTTGTTGCAGAGCATGGGCTCTAGGCATGCAGGCTTCAGTAGTTGTGGCACGCAGGCTCAGTTGCTACACGACATGTGATATCTTCCTAGACCAGGGCTCGACCCCATGTCACCTGCATTGGCAGGCGGATTCTTAACCAATGCACCACGAGCAAAGTCCCGCACTTTTTATTGAGTAATGGATTTCTAAATAACTTGAGAATATTAATTTTGAAACTACATAACAGGATGCAGAATATTATTATAAAATGGCACTGCAATGGAGTATCTCTGTGGCACATTTGTATTATGTTTCCTCTGTTGTGAGTCAAGTGTATCCAGATATGTAGTATTAGCTTTACCAGGGAGACACCCTTCAGAGTTCCACGTTCCATGACTGAATTTTGCCCATCCACATGATTGGAGTAGGCTGGACTGTAGCAAGGTCTTGTACTGACCCTGCTATTTGTCTTAAATAAATACTAAATTCTGTACTAGATGACCAACCTGAAGACTCCACTGAAAAGAATACATCATGTAGCATATTGCTTTGGTTTTTGGAGACACCTATGCTATTACACTATACTATACTGCACTATACTATACTATACTATACCATATCATACCATACTATTCCATACCATACCATACTATACTATATTGAATGTGACAATTACTTTATATAAACATACTATTAAAATGAACTAATAAAATTAGGTTTTGTTTTTTTTGTGGTTTTTTTTTTTTTTTTTTTTTTTTGCGGTACGTGGGCCTCTCACTGTTGTGGCCTCTCCCGTTGCGGAGCGCAGGCTCCGGACGCTCAGGCTCAGCGGCCAGGGCTCACGGGCCCAGCCGCTCCGCGGCATGTGGGATCTTTCCGGACCGGGGCACGAATCCGTGTCCCCTGCATCGGCAGGCGGACTCTCAACCACTGCGCCACCAGGGAAGCCCGGGTTTTGGTTTTTATCTATAAATTTTCAGGAGAGCTGAAGAACATACTATTAAATTCATGACCACAACACACATATATACACACACATACATACAGGCATGTTCACACCATTGAAGTAGGAAGAATTGCAAATTGGCAAGAACAGAGTTGTCTCTTCATTTTGTTTGAAAAAAATAGCAGTGCTGCAAATTTAATTTGAAATATTGAAAATATGATTTGAAATTTATCTTCCCAGGCTTACATGAACATTCAGTATGACTCAGCACAGTTTTTATGCCTTTATGAATAAGTAGAAGATTTTGAGATTTAAGTGAAATGATTTAAGAATTCAAATGTGTGTGTATGTGTGCGTGTGTTTCAAGCAAAATATCATTTCACAGGCAAAAAATAAAAGACCGCATACTATGTGATTCCATTCATATGAAATGCCCCCAAGTGGCAAACCTTTGGAGACAGAAATTGGATTAGCGGTTGTCTGAGGCTGGGGTGGGGATGGGAATTAGCATCAGATGGCCATGAGGGATTGTTAGTGTGATGAAATTCTCTAAAACTGTATTATGGGGATGATTGCACAAATTGGTGAACTTACTAAAACTTGTTGAATTGTGTACATAACAGGTAAATTTTATTATATGGATGAATTTTATGATAAATTATATTTAAAAATATTATTTTAAAAAGAAAATTGAATATAATATATTTCAAATAAACATGGAAACAAAATTAATATTTCAATAAATTAGTGTTTAATTATTTTACCTTATGAATAGTTTCTTATAACTTTTAAGAGTAATATGTTTTCCCAGATAATATTTCAATAAAATGACTTAGAGTCCTTTATAGTTTAACATTGTTATAATGAAATTATTATAACTTTTCACTTATGTTTCACATTCATGTGTATATTCATATTTCATAATCATAAATCTTACTATTTTAACAATAGCAAAATATTCCATCAATTGAACACACCACAGTTAACCAACCCTCTAATGATAAACATTAGGCTGTTTACACAAATAAACCCTTTAATTAGGACATTGTTACATATGTTTATTTGGACATTATAAATATATCTTTGATATATTTCCCGTAGGTTAAAATATGGAGCGTGTTCATATTCTTTGTCTCACAATTTTTAATTCTCTGCCTATGTATAGGATGAAGTACTTATTGTGGATATCCTCTACTGTTGAATATGTTGAATTGTTTCCCACTTTTTCTCTCTCTTAAATTTGGAAGTTGCTGGCAGCTCAGGTGTGCAAAGTTGGGACTTGTCAGCTGTGGTTTCCTATTAGCCTAATAAGGTAGGGCCTTGTCATTAGGTTAGAGGAAACTGATTCTAAAAGGAGGAAGCCTTTTGTGGAGTACAGATAGCTAAGCTAGCATTACTTGTTCTAGCAAAGCAGTATACTCGCTGTCATTACATAAGCATCATCTGTTTTTGTTTTGATTTTTGCTTTTTAGTCATGAAGGTCCCCAATTAACTTCAGTTGGATGTAAACTTCAAGCTGCACCTTAGTGGGATAAGAGAGGAAGATCTCATTTCTGCAACTGTTTTGTTGGCACACGTTACAATCCTCTTTTGTTTTGGCTCTACCCTTATCCCCTCTGACAGCTTCTGCACTGCTGACTCAGCATCTGGGACTTCCCTGGCACATGTGTGTAGATGTTAATGTAGATACAACATATCCATATACATACACAAAGTGTTCTGAAAGAAAAACAAGCTCCTTTTATTTACCAATATAGTTTAGCAATAAATTACATACAAATATACATCATATTACATTTTAAAAGCTCATGATCTTCTAATAGTATAGCTGTTTCTTGATTTGATGATGGACCTTTATGTCAGGGGTTCTCAACCTTAGCTGCAAAGTAAAGTCACTCTGGGAACATTTTAAAATCTCAGTACCCACTGTCCAGTAAAGACCAATTAAATCATCATTTATGGTAGGGGGAAGGCATACCCAAGGATCATTACATTTTTAAAGTTCTTCAGATGCACAGCCAAGAATGGAAATTTAGATGTTCCCATTTTTTGGCCATAAATAACAATGCAATGATCATCCTAATTCTATTATTTTTGAAAAATTATTCGAAGTATTTTTCATAATAGATACCTAGTTATGAAATTTCTGCACTACTTGGTATGCCTTATCTAAATGTCTGTATCTATTGCTAAATTGCCCTTTGAAAATTTGTCAATTAAACAATATGTGGCAGTATCCCATATTTCTTCACATAATGGTCAGAACTAGATATTATGAGTAAATTTAGAGACAAGATCTTTACTGTAAAAGCATTACTATAGTTCTAATACATCAGTGTAAAAATCAATGTGATAAAGAATCCCAATATGAGAATTTATTTCCTTATACCTATTTTTTCATAATTAAGTAGAATAAAAGAGAGACCAGAGAATCCCACATAGAACTTTTTAGTGCCACAGCCCTAAGGTAGCACACATTTACAGTTCTGCTCACATTAGAACCTACTGAAGGGGCAGCAAAGCACAATTAATATCCTGTACTTCATATGTCCTGTAGAGAAGCAGACGTTGGTGTTGGTGACTACTTGTGATGTCTTCCACAGTCTACCTTTTTGGTAACAAATATTTGATGAACTCTTCTTTCAACCCAGAATATATTCATCTGTCCTTATGGAATTTAATACAAAATTAGAATATATTCATCTTAATGAACTCAAAATCTAGGATGTCTACGTGATAAGCATCGGTTTTTACATTAGATTTGTATGTGGCGTCTTTCAATCCAGAGATCCATGAACTTACAAAAAGAAGTTACCCATCCTTCTCATAATCCATAATAGTCAATACACAAGTATGCGATAAGGAAAAGGTAAACTCCATTGTCTGTGAACTTTCTTCTTCTAATTCTTAGCCACATAGGAAGAGACTTGACCCTATTTTAGGGGCTGTGTAGATTTCTCATCCCTATTCTACTCATAGAAGTTTGAGAGCTCAAAGAGGATATTTTTAAACATTTTATTGGGAAATATTTCTTACTGAGAGTAAATTTGAAATAATTTTCCAGTGAACTTCTGCATATCCACTATCTAGATTCTATTAACATTTCACTGTTCATATACTATCATCCATCCTACATCCATTAATTAATCATATTTTAATACATATAAAAGTAAATTATGAATATCGACATATTTCCCCCTAAATACCTTAGTATGTGCATCATTGACTTGAGCTCAAAAATTGTTCATATTTTTTATCATAAATTTTATGTACAATAAAATGCAAAACATTAATTGTTCATTTGCCGAGTTTTGACCGATGCGTTTATCTGTATAACTCAAACTCCTGTCTACTTATAGAATATTACCATCACTCGAGAAGGTTTCCTTCTGTTTTTCTCTTAGTCAATCCCTGCCCCATACTTCAGAGGCAACTAATGTTCAGATTTTCTCCACCATAGACAAATTTTATGTGTTCTAGAATTTTACATAAATTAGCATAAGTAATCATCCAACAGTCTTTTTCTACAACTTTTTAAACTCAGCATAATGCTTTTAAGCTTCATTCAAGCCATTGCATGCATCAGTAGTGTGTTTCCTTTTGTTGCTGAGTAACACTCCATTATCTGAATATATGTAATTTGTTTTTCCATTCTTCTGTTAATGGACTTCTGCCTGATTTTCCTTTTTTTCCATTTTTGGTGATTATGAATTAACTGCTATGCGTATTCTTATACAAGTCTTCTGTGAATATATGTTTTCATTCCCCTTGAATAAATATCTAGGAATACAATTTCTAATCATGAAATAGGTATTTTTTTCAGTTTTATTTTTTGATTTTCTTAAATAGGAAGTTAATTGTACTTTTTTTCAAAGTGGTTGTAGCAATTTACATTCCAGCCAATCCTATATGAGATTTATGGTGACATCACTTCCTCAACAACATTGGTGTTGCCAGTCTCTTTAATTTTAGCTGTCAGGGGTTTGTGTTACGGTAACAAGGGTAATGTCAAGTCTTAATCACAGGACATTTTGTCCAGGCTCAAAGTTTTTTGTTTGTTTATTAAATTTTTTATTAGGACAACATTCTTGATAATGTAGTAGTCTGTTTCTATTCTATTAGCTTCTAGTCTGTTCCATATTCCAGTAGTCATCCCCATAGTTTACTTAATGAAATAATTTTCATATCAGCGATAATTATTTGCTTTATCACCCTTACACCTTTCTCTTTGTACTTAAAGACCTACCACTCAACTGATCTTTGCCCTGAGTCATTTTATTCAAATGAAATAATTTACTTACTGCCAGCCTTATTTTGATATTATCTAATGCAATAAAAACAGTAGTTACATTTAACTGGGATTTTATTGCTTAAAGTTTTCTCAATCATACTTAAAACTATCTTAGTTCTGTGAAAGTTTTCTTCAACACTTCAATTTTCTGGACTCTCTTTATTCCTTTTTATTTCTTCCAAAGATACTATTAAATATATACTATTAAAGTCCTATTATCCAACGTCTTCTTTTAAAGTCATGTGCGATACATGAAATGCCACAAGAATTTAATCAAATGATTTGTTACTGTATAACTTAGGTGAATATTTGTCTACCCTCTGTTATCACTTTTGCCACCAAACAATTGATTTGTTGCTCTTGTAATAGTCCTGAATAGGCTGGGGGGCTCTGCTCCATTGACATATGTTGCAACGTTGCCTTGCCTGAGAGAGGATATAACTGGATGTGAAGCCTCCTCAGTCACCCGCTAAAAGAAAAGAGCAACTGAAAGATGAAAAATGTTGAAAACCATGGATTTGGTGATCTAATGGGTGTTCTAAGGTTACCATCATAAGTGATCAATAAACAATATTTCCAGGTACTTACATAGGACCTTGTATATAATAGGCACTCAGGTGTTCCACTGGGTTAAAGTTATTACCTTGGTAATAGAAATCAAAATAAAAATTTCCCTACTGATTTCATATAACTGACCTCTAATTGTATATGTTTAACGTGTGCAAGTATTTTAGCAAAGTACAATTATTTAATGACAAAAGGACATGAATAATCATTACGCTAAGCCAAAGTCAAATTTATCCAACTTTCGAAAGTACCATCATCCTGAAAGGTATATTTTTTTAAATGATTAAGAGTTTCACAGAAGCTCAAGATATTAGATTAAATATCATTTTCAGTATATAAACCCTTATATCAATCACATATGTAGAAATGAGAGGGGTTTTGAAATGTACCAAACTTTAACTTAGTATAAAATCAGTAACCTCTGCTTTTTAGACGTATAACAGCTAAAGTGAAGTTGCTTGAAGCATAAGAAATTGACAAAATGTTAATGAAGCTTTCAGCATTCACAGCTTGTCTTTCATGAACTGAAGTCAGGCTTATTCGGGAATGTATTAAGGTCATTAGCAAGATGACTTCTATTTGTTGCTGGAAATATTACTTTTTATCTGTGTGTGAACTGCTTTTGAATCTGTAAGAACCATGCATTGATCATGTCTCTTGTCATATGATGGGATGTCTTAGAAGGAGTTTTGGTTAATCTTTCATTTTAGGTATGAGTGTATATTTTTCATTGCCCCAACCCATTTTGATTTATTCACTTTTGGTCAAAGGAAAAATGACACATTCTGATCCAAGAGGTCATCAGTAAAAATAGTTTACCAAGATTTGGGGGCTGAATATAATACTATGGGGTGATGATATTTGGAAAGGTGTGTATGTAAAAATAGTGCCTGATAACTCCCACACAATAATAATCCATCTGTAAATATGAAAATCTGGTGAACTGTGCTCAATTTTATTTGAGAATCTAAAGATCTGAAGAGAGCCCCCCCCCAAAAAAAATAAAATAAACTGTAAGTTGATATGCTCTAGAAAGAACTGAAGCTCAACTTGGAATCAAATAATTCATGAAATTGGCCAACAGCACAATAAATTCCAGAAATAGACCTATACCTACCTGGACACTAGAGTTATGACAAAAGTGTCACTGAAGAGATGAGAAAATAATGACTTTTAAATAAATGTGTCAGATGGATATGTTTGTGGAAAAAATTAACACTCACCCTGACCTCACACCATATGCAAAAGTAAATTTCAGTTGAATTGTAGATTTAAATTTAGCTAAAATAATAAAGTTTCCAGAAGAAAGTGCAGAGAATTCTTCCATGATTTCATTGTTTGGAAATTCAGGATACAAGAGTTATTATTTTAAAAATTTATTGATTGGATACATTAAAATTAACAACATCTGCTTATCCAAAGATACAAAAAAAATGAGTAAAAGAGAAAGCCAGTGGGGAAAAGTGCAACATATATAGGTGGCGAGGCACACACATATATAAAAATAAATATGTATTTATACATATATCACTTCCAACTAAGAAAGAAAAACGTGTGTGTATGGCTAATAAGCATTAAAAAAAAACTGTTTAATGTCCTTAAAATCCAAAGAAAAACAAAACAAATTATAGGGAGTTAGTTATTATTATCCTGACATCCTGATGGCAACAGGAAAAGGACAGCTTGTGCCAAGCTTTATAATATGCAGTGATCAGCACTTAACTGCATACCTGAGGGGGACCCTGTGCTGTTCTCTGGAGCTCTGTCTCTGTGCAGCCTCTCCCCAGCACACTGTCCTGTAATCTCTGGCATTTCTCAGTTTAATTTCTTGGTTTCTCAGTTTAATCTCCTCAACTCAGAGAGTCCTTTGGCTCCCCTCTCCCAACTGGGAGTCCTGGAGCTTCTCTCAAAGCAGTGAGCCTGGGACTTCCTTGGTGGCACAGTGGTTAAGAACCACCTGTCAAAGCAAGGGACATGGTTCGAGCCCTGGTCCGGAGAGATCTCGCATGCTGCAGAGCAACTAAGCCTGTACGCCACAACTACTGAGCCCACGTGCTGCAACTACTGAAGCCCGATCGCCTAGAACTGGTGCTCCAAAACAAGAGAAGACACTGCAATGAGAAGCCCGCTCACCTCAACTAGAGGAAGCCTGCGCACAGCAACGAAGACCCAACGCAGCCAAAAAAAAAAAAAAAAAAAAAAGGCAGTGAATCTGTGCAAAGGGAAGGCTCACCTCATGCATTTCTCATCTCTCTGAGATGACTGACATCACATCCTTCCCTGCCCTTTGGTATCTCAAAAACATTGTTCAATATATTTTGTCTTTTTGTTGTTGTTGTTTCTGACAGGAGAGTAAATCTTGTCTATGTTGCTCCATTTTCCCCAGAGGTAAATACAGTATCACTGATTTTTAAACTGTTTTGCCCAGCATGGTTGAAATCAGAGATCTGCTCCTGCACACTAGTGAAAAACACTACCTGGTTTTCCATTTTATTTATTACGTCTTTTATTGCTTTCTGAAATCTGACACCTTTAGCTTTTAGGTGAATATATGTAATTTTAGGTATATATACATATAATTTAGGTATAGATATACAGATATATATAATTGTTCATCAATTTCCCCATTGCTGGTACCTGGCTCATGACAATAAATATTTACCAAAGAAATTCCAATTTAGCCACCTGGACCATCACAACACCCTGAAGTATACCTAGTTCAACTCTCAAAGCTATTATAAAGATTCATATTGTTCCCTGAAAATTTAACTTGCTTCCACACCTCGTGTATTGCAAAAAGTGCTGAAAAATTCTCTTAGTAGTTGATTCAATGTTTCTCTACGTGTGGAAATTTCACATTCCACATTTTTTGGCTCCGGACGCGCAGGCTCAGCGGCCATGGCTCACGGGCCCAGCAGCTCCGCGGCATGTGGGATCTTCCCGGACCGGGGCATGAACCCATGTCCCCTGCATCGGCAGGCGGACTCTCAACCACTGTGCCACCAGGGAAGCCCCAGATTCCACATTTTTATAATAAAACTTACCAGGTAAAGAAGATGGGACTTTTTTCAGTGAACCAGAAGTGGAGGTATTTTTTCTGATCACCATCTTTTTCTAACATCCACAGTTCCTGCTTTGCTATGTGATAAGTGCATGTGCTCTTATTCTCTTGCCTATGATTGAGTGAGAACCCCTGAAGGTTGAGGCCAAGCAGTCTTACCATATTCTTACTCCATCCTCTCATTTAAGAAGGTATTCTGTACAGCTGAGTCCAAGTGGGGCAGCGGTAACAATCTTAGAAGATGGGAAGTCAAATCTGCTCAAAATTATACAGCATATAATGTGTGGATCTCATTGGTATACTGAATTGAAGAAACCAAAGGCAAAAATATATTTTTGAGAAAATCAAGACAAATTGAAATATGCAGGATATTTGAAGATATTGTGGGTTTTTTTTTCAGTTTCTGCTTTTTTTTGGATGTGATAATTATATTACTATTTTAAATCCTTATCACTTAGAGACACCAAGTGAGTTATGAGCCACATGATGTGATAACATGTGTAATTAGCCTTAATATACTCAGAAAAAAAGTTAGGTGCTTGCATCTGAATACAGGAAATATCTAGAGCAAACAGATATGGTGGAACAAAGCTTAATTGTGACAAGTTGTAATAGAGACTCAAGTTATTACAAAGGAAACATGTGACAATCTGAACAAAAGAAAGCACTGCAAAAGTAAATAAAATAGAATCATATACATTTAAAATAGTGGTCAAGGTAATTCACAAATAGTCCCTGTATATTAAAATCACATCACCAATAATAAGCAGTTTCCATTAATTTCTGTGGCTGAATAACCACTACATTCCTGTGTATAGACTGACCCCCAATATATGTTATTCCAACTTTTCCAGTGACAAAACATAAGTTAAATTTCAACAGAACACAAGTAAAATTTCAATGAAATAAGAAAAAAATTATTTACAAGTTTACTTTTTTGCAATATTTTTAGGACTCATTCACTCATAAACAAGCTCACATTAGAATCATTAGAAGTTGTTTCAGTTTAAGAGATACACTCTAAATCCAGGTAGACAAAATACAGTTTGTGGGCCAAATCATGCCTGCCCCTCATCCTTAAAAATACAATTTTATTTGAACATAGCAATGACCATGCAGTTACATATCATCTATGGCTACTTTTTTCCTAAAATAGCAGGAGGAAGTAGTGATGTTATGTTATACATTACATATAATCATATTTTATATTATATATATTAAACACCGTGGGCAACATATTTATTATAATTATTGTTGAATTTGTAAGAAATTGAAAAATAGAAAAGCAGATTGAATAATAAAGAATGCCAAAGTAAGGCCAAGATATTTTTTCATCTCTGGAAAACCACATCAAAGAAGACTTTTTAATATAAAGAGAAGTCTTTATTACATAGAAAATTAACAAGATTATATTTTTACTTAAAATACTTGTGTTCTTTTGCATGGTTTAAAATGCATGAAAGTTTAAACTGAGCAAACTATACAGGTTTATGTTGTACCCTTTGATGCTTTGAGATTTATTTTTTAAGATTTCAGTGTATGAGGGACATGCATGAGTTGAGGAGAAAGCACTTAATTTGTTTATTCAGAGGATACGTTTTCGGTTTTCTGATCTCTCAGGCAGATTTCAATGCATTCTTTAGTACCAAAAGATAGTGATCCCTTCTAATAGCGTAGTGAGCCCATCAGGACTTTTCCTATCTCGTATATAATAAACAGAATTCTAATTTCCTTAAACTCTACAGGGAATAAAATTTACTTTATAAAAAAAAGTAAATTACAGCGTATTTTTAATGCCCTAAGGGTAGTATGGGCAAGTCCGATATTTCTTGGAAGATATCAATAAAAGTAGCTGTTTATAAGGATTAAGACAATAAAATGTTTTGACTGTAAAACAAAGTGGGGTTAAAGAGTAAATTATTTATTTAAACGTGAGAATAACTCTGTGTGACCAAGCCTCTGCTGTAATAGGTGCAAAGAACAATGCAGAACTTCTCCCTAAGCTGATTTCAGTGTATCTGGAGGACTCTGACCAAGAATTGGGATTCAATAAGCCATGTCTTCTTCAAGCTCCTGGCCTGTAGGTCTTCCCTTCATAGAACATCTAAGTTTGGCTGCAGCTTTGTAAAAGTAGAAAAATAAATGCCATCATGTCCATATAGAAACTTACAAAATGAACTTATCTTGTCATATTTTTCATAGGGGTGTTTCTTGGTCTTATTGGCATTACTATTATTAATTACATTTTTGAAGGTTGTATTAGAAAATTGGAATATTTTTAACCCACTTAAACCATGTGAAGTCGTCACATTTTCACTTATTTTTATCTGGGACTCTGCATCAAGTTAGCCTGATTGACTAGGTTATCTGTGCATTGCAACAGAGTAATGATGGCATTATTTTAATTTCTATACATTCTTAGTATTCTGCTCCTGTAGAGTCAAAAGATAATCCTCTTTTCTCCTGTACATACCTTAAATAATTCGATTAGTTGGCTTTTAAGGACTTATAAAAAATTAAAAGCACTGTATTTCTGCTGTTACTACTATTACTGTCATTACTACCACGATTACTAGCAGTACTGCAAATATTATGTGTAATTAGAGACGAATGTCTTTTTATTAATATTTCTGCAATATAAATATTACTACTTTCACTCTTTCATAAAAACACTGGGCAAATTATTGCTTTATTAAATAAAGTAAAAAACTTTATATGAAAAATAAGGTAATTTATATAGTTTACAGAGCTTTAAGTAAGATAGCTATAGGCTATCAAATGTGTTTGACATTTTAGAGGTCACTGGCTCCAGAAAGCATCTTTCATTATAAAGGCATAGCTGTCATTTAATCTAGCATGAATCTATCATCTCAATTATATGTAAAAAATTATTTAAATGAATAGAAGATGATCAGAGTTGGTGATTAGTATATATAAAGAGCAGTGTAGATGATTAGTATATATTATACTCAATATATACAAAGTATAAATATTGTAGGAGTCATCAGTCTAATGAGTTAGTTAGTTATTCTAATTGCTTACTGTTTCTATCAGATAGGTAGTTAAATATTTTGTTTTTCAATCACAAAATAAAAACAGGAATATTATAATTTGGTCTCACCTCTATATTCAGAGCCCCAAATAGTAGAGTCATGAAAAGTTGAATGCTGATACTCTCTTACCAGCTTTACCATTTTATAGATAACACACCAAGGTTGGTGTGGTCATGTGACAGAACTCATGTCACAGAACTAAGTAGTTTGCCTAGACCCAATATTGATATTTGACATATCATTGAGTAATGCAGTTTCAGTCCAAAAATTTTGGAAGCATAATTTACAGTTTTATTAAGTAAGAACCTTTGTCTTATCTGTTTCTGATTTCTATTCTTAAGACTGTAATATATATTTTACATATGAGAAATTTGAACACAAGAGTAGAAATTTAATGTAACAGTGAGTTTCTAAGTAACCCAATCTACTTCTCTTGACTATCCCATCTTATTTAAGGATTTCATAATATCTTAGCAACACTATCGTGATTGTTTGTTAATGGCCTCAAAACTTGCCCAAGACTTAAGTGAAGTAATATTTCACTTAACATATGTCCCTTCTGTTTCAGTAGCTGTTTTAGAATTTATACTACACATCCACAGATGGGCTATCATTGAATATATTGCACACAGTGTATATTACCCACCAATCTTTCCTCTCTTCTTCATCAGGCAAAACCTCAAGGTCTCTGCTCATTAATTTGTTCTTTTTTTAATTTTTATTTTATATTGAGGTATAGTTGACTTACAATGTTGTGTTAGTTTCAGGTGTACAGCAAAGTGATTCAGTTATGCGTATACATATATCCATTCTTTTTCAGATTCTTTTCCCATATAGGCTATTACAGAATATTGAGTAGAGTTCCCTGTGCTATACAGTAGGTCCTTGTTGATTACCTTTTTTATATATAGCAGTGTATATATGTTAATCCCAAACCCCTAATTTAATTGATTTGTTCTTTATGTCTTTTCCTTTTTCCTTTATGCTTTTTCTTTTCCTTTTTCTCAGATGAGGCATGTGTATCAGAATATTTTCATCAGTTTCAGCATATATTTAGAGTTTGAGGTCTCTTCTAATTCTCTTATTTGTGCCTTTTGTTTCTCTGCTCTCTGCTCTGCCATGTGTGTATCATGAGTTACTTTTGTGAGCTGCTGGTGCTCTGCTGCCTGGTTACATTAAGGCTCAGGTATCTCAAAACATATGGGGGGTGCAAGGATCTCTCTTCCTCTACACAGTTTATAAATCTATAGATCATCAACCCCAAACACCAGGAACAAACTTCTATCCAGTTACTGCTATCCAGTCTCCTGTGGCCTCACAACCTGGTATATTTAACCTGTCTGTAAGAGTATAGAAATCTCCACTGAGTAATTTTTTTTCTGGAATTTTCCACTTACAGAAATATGACTTAGGGTAGAGAAAGCCCTGGAAGATTGGCCTCACTCATATCTCCCAGGGGCAGCCTTCCTGTTGCTTCTGCATTGTCTTTGCTCTGGGAAAGTGAATGTCTCAGAGTTGTAGATCAGAGTAAAGGGAACTCAGTATGAAATAACCCACTATCTCCCACTCTATACAATATGATTTTGTAAACACATATGAATATATTTTATATATATATATATATTATTATCTACATCCATCAATCGAAGGAGAGATTTATGCGACACATTTTTTTTTTTTTTACCAGCTAATAACACAACACTAAGATCTGGTGCTGACAATTTTACAAATTGTATAATTTAAAAGTATCTTTATACATATCTAGATAAGAAAAAAGATACATTTTGTTACAATAGACTTCAAGCTTCTTTATTTGACTTATTAAGTATATTTGTTTAACAGATTTCCTGCAAAATATTCTAATATTTACATACATCTCCAGATCATTTACTTAATATATTATATCTGATAGGATACATAAAGTATGTTTCTTTGCCTTAATATATCAGGTATATATAATAATAATTTTAGTTATGTATTGTTTATCAGAGGTATCTGCAAAATGTTCTAGTAGCCCCAAAGAGCACATGCAAGAAAAATGAAAGCTAATGTAGCTAAGAAGGTGAAAATAAGTAATTTTAACTAAGTATTACCAAAGAGTTAAGTGTTCACAAGTTATACTACATATGCCTATTTTGCTTTAACAGGATGAGAGGAGGGGGAAGTTGGGGACAGGGTGGCAGGCAGAAGAAGATGGGCAGAAATTAAGGGGGTTTTATGGTTAATGTAAAAAATGGTGTGGCATCACCGAGATCTGGTTTGTTTGAGTTTCTTTTCTTCTTAAAATTATTAATTTGCCTCAGGTTTGGCTTTCGAGTCTATAGATAATTGGAATGTGTTGAGGCACCACAGAATAATAAATCAGTCTGATACAGCAACTGAAAGTGAGTACTTTTTCTAAAATAACTGTGCTCTTTCTCCCCCAGAAGAATTCTATGTGATTTGGAACATCTAGCTAATTTACCCAGGCGAAAAATTAGGGACTAAATGAACCACACAGTGTCTTTATGCTCCTTAATGTATAAGAAACTATGATGGCAGAACTGTGTGTGTGATTTTGGTAATGAAACCACATGGTTGCCATGGAACTCCTGCTTTTTATTTTTTAACATTTTTATTGAAGTATAATTGCTTTACAATCGTGTGTTAGTTTCTGCTGTATAACAGAGTGAATCAGCTATACATATACGTATATCCCCTCCCTCTTGCGTCTCTCTCCCACCCTCCCTATCCCAACCCTCTAGGTGGACACAAAGCACCGAGCTGATCTCCCTGTGCTATGCAGTTGCTTCCCACTAGCTATTTATTTTACATTTAGTAATGTATATATGTCCATGCCACTCTCTCACTTCGTCCCAGCTTACAATTCCCCTCCCTGTGTCCTCAAGTCCATTCCCTATGTCTGTGTCTTTATTCCTGTCCTGCCCCTAGGTTTGTCAGAACCATTTTTTTTTTTAGATTCCGTATGTATGTGTTTCTGTTTCCCCCCACAACTTCAATATTTCTGAGCTTGGCCAGAACTATGCAACCATATTTCCCATGCAAAATATTCAAGGAAAAAATATAAGCACTAATATGAGAATTAAAGAATATAAATTAAATACTTTAAAGATTAAAATCATCACAGTAGAGATGATGCAGATTTCTGTCTTTTGAGGACCAAGTGTTTGCAAAAAGACTTTTAAAATGAATTTTCTGTCACTGACATTAATCTTACAAATGCAACTTTAAAACAGTAAGAAAATTATGACAGA
Source organism: Phocoena sinus (assembly GCF_008692025.1). NCBI lineage: Eukaryota > Metazoa > Chordata > Mammalia > Artiodactyla > Phocoenidae > Phocoena > Phocoena sinus. The sequence goes on from NC_045763.1 coordinate 173,982,542, forward strand.
AGAGTTGGGAAAGCATGCTATGAATGTAGTGAATTCACTCATCAAATTGTACTAATTCTGGGGAAGATTGGACCATATGCCCACAGTACTGAGACCTGAGCTACTAGGAAAGGATATTATTATGAATATTTAATGTATAATTTACACAAAGTCTTGTTTTCTTAGGTTTAAAACTGAATAGGATGCACTGTAAAGGAGTATTTTTATGCTAATTTAGGAAATCCATGTCAAAAGCTAGACCAGGCCTTGACAAATTGTACCTGATCGATAAAAGTTACCTAGCCTTGCTTTTGCTATAATTATATGCATTTTTTCAATAATTTATAACTCAGTTTGAAACCCAGAAGTAAGAAAAATAATATTTTTGGCAATCAAAATTATGACTATGGGCAAAGTTCATCTATTCAACCAAAAATTATTTATTGAGTGCCTATATCATAATGCCTGACTATGTGCTGGGAAGGAGTGACAAAAACATATATGGTTCTTATACTCCGAAAGTTCATTGGCTTATGTTACATATGGGTGAATCTTTTTACCCTTCCTGCAGACACAATTATAAATAAGATTACTTTTGTGCATTTATTTCAAGTTCCAGAACATTATGGTTCTTATTATTTGAATACGTCTAATCAAACATCAGAATCTTATAATGGGAATTAGGGAAAGAGAGAGTCAGATAAAGGAGGATTAAATACTTTCACTGGGGGGAGAAATACTTTAACTCACAGTTCTCTTTTCTCCATCCCCCACCAAAGTAGATAAACAACAACATTTAGAGCAATGTCTCAGTTTCATTACTACAACATGTTATTTTGAAATCATCAGCTCAATCGCAGCATATATCTACCATTATTTTTATACTTTCCCAAGATCAGCAATTACATCTTAAATATCTTGTCTCAGTTGGAGAATCATAATAGGAGCCCTGGATTATTTTTTAAGTGGACTTGACTGAAAAATTTAGGAATATGTCTGGGCAATAATTTGGTTTAGATTACATAGAAGCAGAACATAAATACATATGGAGAAATGGAAAAAAAATTACAAGTTAAGTGATTTACATGCACAAAATGATGTTAAGGATATCCAGAGTCCTGAATCTTCTGTATGAACTTTGCCAAGAAGACATAAGAGAAGAAATACTGAGTGTTTAGATAGACAGAATTAGCCCCCAAACTGTAAGTCCCCCTCAAGAAATAAAATACCAGACATAGGAAATAATGTGACCCTAAAGAGAGTTTAGCAAATAATTACTTAATTTAAAACTTGTTATACCTTTTACAGAATGGCTACTGTCTTAGCAAATGTTGATTATATAGTAGAGTGTTACGAACTATAGTCACCATGTTATACAATGGATTCTCAGACCTTATTCATCTTATAATTGAGAGTTGTACCCTTTTACCAACCTCTCTCTATTTTCCTCATGCCTTCCACGATAAATCTTGACTGATGAATACATTTACTTAGATAATATATTGCCATTTGATATGGTAGGTATATAAAGAAAAGAAATCAGGAAGACCCTCTTCTATTAGTTATTTTTAGTATTTTATCCTTTTCAAGCTTTGATGTAAATAAAAGTTCTCATCTCTATAGATGTAATTCTGGTATTTTTATCATGGAAATAGTATATACTATAAGTCAAACTTGCCTGAATTATTATTCAAGGACTTTATCACTCTATGAATCAGAGAAGCTTTCCTCATATATAGTTAATATTAAAATTAAAATTGGAACATTTTATACCTGAATTACTTTTCAAATATTTTAAAATTAATCCCTTGTTTTGTAAAACTGTCAAATCAGTATAAACATTCTGAAAGCAAAAACAGTCAATAACTTTGAATGATATCATAATCATATAAGTTGTATTTACTAATATTAAATTAAAGAGACCAGACATTATATACTTAGAAATACGTAGAAGAAACTAAATCCATTTAATGGATTATCTATATGGTTATTTACCACTTGCTTGTAAAGCTCAGTCTTGTCATTTGTTATTTGGTTGTTATAGGCAGGCTTTTAACATTTATGTTGAAATTATTTTGCAAAAGACTGACAGAAAAAGAATGAGTCCATTAAAAATGGCCCTTAGAAATATGTAGCTTGCATCTGTCTTTGAATTCTTATTGATTCCTTATTTAGAAAATTTATTTTATGTCAACCTATCTTTGACATTAATTTGGGAAATCTAAAAAGTAAGCAAAAGAAAACTAATTCTTAGATGATTTTATAAAGTTACAGAAACTTTTACTCATCATGATTTCAGCTATTACATATTTATACAAAGAATAAATTTACATTAGAAACATATTTGAAGGGAAATAAGTAGACTAAAATGTTACCACGGGTAAACATAACTGATTTAGTTTTCATTGAAAGTTGAAACCACTGCATATTTGCATGATTCTATTGATTAAATAATAATAACATTTATTAATCACTTAACATGTACCAGACCCCTTTGAAGAACTTTATGTACATTACCTGCTATTCCTCACAATAAATCTGTGTGTTAGGTGATGTTACTTTACTTGTTTTAAGGATAAGAAAACTGAGGTTAACAACTTTTTCCCTTGACCAAAATTTCACAAAAGGTAAATAAGAGACTTAAGATTTGAACATATCGTATTGCTGTCTGATGAAATATCCTACTGGGATCTTAATTTCTATGTATCCTTAACTCATCATACTGAGATTCAGGGTCTGTGGAAAATATGTAAATAGCAATTCAAATTTAAGGTTGAAATTTTATAGAGAAATCAGGGCTAATGTCCAAAAGAATCAACATGTTTTAATAAAAATAGCATGTGTTTATTACCTGAGTTTAAAACCTAATTCCACCATTTATATGCCTGAGGTTCAACTTCCTAATCTATAAAGTTGTGAAATAATGACTACCTTTCTTGATTGTTTAATGCATATAGGTAATACATTCAATAACCCAGTATTGATAAGTAAGGTCTATTGGGAAGTGATTTAGAAAATGTATTTTTCTATACAAATGTTCAACTCAAATGGACCTTAAATTTGAGGTAGAGACATTCACAATAAGGTGAGTAGCTTTTGGCTGGCCAAATAATGTAATGGAATAAATCTCTTTCAACTTGTCAAATCTTAAATTAAGCTAGAGATTACTTAGCAGAGAAACACCTGTTATTATTTCTGCATAATACAAAGAAACGGAATTAATTGGTCCAAGCCTGCGATAATTTCTTCCTTTAAACAACAGCTATTTACTGAGTGTCTATGATAAGCATAGCTCTTTTACACAGGCTTAATAGGGCATCATCTTATCATGATTATAATATATTTTAATAAGGTCCCTAGGATCTTACCTAAAGAAAAATAGTGTATTCACAAAAGTCAAATAATGTATGCCAAGATATATGATACTGAGAGACACAGAATGCTATAAAAGTGATGAGAATGGGGCAGGGAGATGGACTGAAAGGATTGGAGAAGACCTCTGGGTGGAGCAGAGATTCAGGGAGAAATGGCACTGGAATAGAAGTAGAATTTGATGAGGGAGAGAAAAGCAAAAGGCAATGTAAACATCATTGTCTTAAAAATATGTCTTTCATGACGCTACCCCCATGGGTTTATTCATATATGTCTCTTCCTGGAGGCATAATCTGTGACAGAAAGGGGAGATATAATTTGTAATTTAGGTTTTGGATACCTAGTGGAAATACTTGAAGGCTTTGAAACTGAACAGGAGACAGTGGACCCTTCCTGATGGCAGACCACCCCCATCCCCTTTTTCTTGTTTATAGAAAAAAAGGGTTTAGTCTCCAAGGCCTTCCCCAAGTTCCAAAGAGCAGACTCAAGCAGTTACTAGTTTGAGAAGTGAGGGAATGCAGAAATAAAGGAAAAGCAGCCAAGCAAAAAGTAATGACAGCCTAAAGGGTAGTTCAGCAATAAACAGAGCCACAGGGTCCTAGGTCCTCCTCGGATGCATATCCCTGAGTTGTTTTACAGAAACCAGGACCCCACCAGCTAAAAATTGCTGACCATAAGCATGAAGACTCCAGACTGGTTGGAGCCAGAAGATTGATGATTAAGATTCCCAAAACACCACCGTGTTACCTCATCACCAATCAATAAGAAGAATGTCCATGAGCTGATCATGTACCCTGTGACCCTAACCCCTAATGTTGCCTTTAAGAATCCTTCCCTAAAAGCCATGCGAGAGATCTTTTGAGCATAAGCTGGCTGTTCTCCTTGCTTAGTGTTCTCCATAAACTCTGTACTTTCCTTCACCACAACCTATGTCATTAGATTGGCTTTGCTGTGCTTCAGGCCAGTGGACTCAATTTTGGTTAGGTATCAGACAAAGGCTTCTTGATTGATAGCTTTAAACACTTTATCCTCTAAACTTTGATGCATTAAGCTTCACGTGATTTCTCCAAGAATAATCAGGCAGAATTTTACAACCTCATTTGATTTTTTAAATTTAATTCCCTTTGATTACTTCTCATTTGAACCAGTTGCCTTAGGGTAAGGACTCTTGTTTTTGCCCATGTGGTGAATGCAAGCATGACACACATGCATGTGCACAGACACACACACACACACACACTCCTCTCACAATGTACTTTTGCCTTTTAATCAAGAGCAGTATATAAAGCACAGCTGAAGAAGACTAGAATTGATGTCTTTACCTTGCTACTTTTATGTTAACATTTCAAACCCAGATTATTTTATATAGCTATAGTCTTGTTATTTATTACTTAATTCTTGAGATTAACTTGAATCTTATACATAGTATGATGCAGAAGTCAATATATACTTGAAGAATATAATTGAAATAGCAAACAATGTTTTCACTTGATGATGCTAGTTAAAAGAATTCAGTTTAGTTTATGTTTTAATTTTCTCTGTATCAAGTGTGTGTTACTGAATAACTTTAGTGTCCTAGCAAATGTTATTCTCTGTTTTTGAATAACGTTTTAATGATATTTTCAGGGATTAATTCTCTGTTCTCCAAAAGAGAAAATTCTATCGCTTATACAAGTAATAAATAACTGTATTACATATTACTTTTAAGGAAATGCTAAATTTTGGACTCCTTCACTATTAAGAAGCAAAGGCCCCTAACATATAATAATATCAACAATAACCCAGAATTGGGAACAATTGCATCTCTTTTGAAGAAAGACTCTGTGTCAAATTTACTAAGTTGAGATTTAGAGGAAACAAAGTGATGGACACATACAAGTCCCAAGATTTGGACTCATAGTTTTTCCCTAAGACCATTCCCTCCTCACCTCAGCTTCATTCCATGAATCATCTACTTTACTATGCATGTCTTTGCCCAGTTCTCTAGAACCATAATCCAACCTCCTCCTTCCAGACAAATACTACTATGGACTCACTGGCTGCATCTTGCCTGCATTTAGTTCTGTTGGATGAGGTCATTGAGACGACATGACCACTGGTTGACCCAGGGCTGGACCTGGGCAATCTGAGGCTCCTCACACCTCCCCTGTCCATGGAATGTATGCTCTGCCCACCATTCCCACAGTGAAAGCCATTTTCAAGGACACAGTTTGGAGAGAGTAAGGTGTTGTTGAGACCATTTGGATGGTGTACATGACTAAACCCAGTGTAAGGACTCTACATAAACATTTAAAATTCTAACAGGGTGTGCAGAAATCTAGTCGTCTTGTGGCCACCCATGAGAAACCTTCTAAGTTCCCTTGCTTATTAAACCTGCCACCTACCAATCTGGAGTATTGGTCTCTTTGGTCTCTCCCTGCCCTCCATATGCAGGGAAAAGTTTCAGACTTCAGTGGGGAGCTCTGGACGTTGCAAACCAACAAATTCTTACTCATGAGTAACTTGACCCAATCTTGAACTTTGGTCTGATCTTCTATTCCTGCGACCTTCCTTACCTTTAGCTATTGTTATCTGTATCCTCAAGATGACATAGAACTGTTCTTCATATTGGTCACTATTTTTATTTTTTGGAATGGCAATTGATGGACAATTCTAAGAATAATCTGGATTTAATTGATCCTAGTTATTATTTTAGTAAAGAAGAAATAAAATTATTTTATCACATCTTCTATCCATATGTAAAACTATTCATAACCTTTTACCAGCTTTTGATTTGTTTATGCACTTTCTTAAATATAAAATGGGGAAAATCCCAGGGACTTGTACCATCTTAGTCTATTGAACTGCTATTGTCCTTTGGCTTCTCTTGGGGAATAAAACTATCTGAACTGACAGTTATGAAAAGTGCAACCTCATGTTAGAAATTACATTGAGAGCAGGCCTGAATACATCTTCTCTTCTAAGATAAATCAAGAGAGGCCATGCTTGGAAAATTAATGTCTCTATTGAGCCAGAAAATCATAAGCCTTTTAATAACAAATATGTTTATTTATTTTAACTATTGACTACCAGCATTTGCTGGAAAAATATACATATTTTATTTAACACTTCCAAATGCAGCGTCAGGGTTTTTTTTGCAATTACGTTTAAGTTAAAAATTGTCTTTTTAACATGGAAAAATGAAATTAAACAAGTAGAACCAGTTACATATATTTATTATTATATAGATTCTGTTATATAAAAAAACATTAATATCTCCTGAAATTGACCTACAGGTTAAAAGTTCTGAGATGACATCAGTAATTTACATTAGGAAAGAGCTAAAACTTGCATTTTTATTTTACTTAAGATTAATTAATTTTTCTTCCTGTTTTATTGAGATATAGCTGACATACATTGCTGTATAAGTTTAAGCTGTACAGAATACTGATCTGACATATATACATCATGAAATGATTACTGCAGTAAGTTTAGTGAAGACGCATCATCTCACAGAGATGCAAAATAAAATTAAAAGAAAACAATAATTCTCCTTGTGATGAGAACTCTTAGGACTTACTCCCCTCCCTTAACAACTTTCCAATGGAACATACAGCCTGGTTAATTATAGTAATCCTGTTATGCATTACATCCCTAGCACTTATTTATGTCATAATTTGAAGTTTGTACCTTTTGACTACCTTCATCCAAAAATTAAATTACAATTTAGATCATACTTTTAGACATATTATTAATCTCTTGGGTGCCAGGAGTTTTCATTTCATCATCACTGTTTATCATGCTCTGTATAATACAGTGTGTTTAGTGTTTAAATGTTAGCATCTAGAGAAATATCAAGTAAAGTAAAAACTATTTTCAGTTTTACAGATTAAAAAAATTACTAGGGTCGGTCTTGGTAGTAACATAGCACTGGGAAAAAATGTATTTTTCCATGTTTCTATCAGGAAACTAAATTTATGTCTATGGTTTACTGAAAAGTGGTAGTTTATTTATTGTTCATAACCATATATTAAACATGAACAGCGTAGTAAGCTTTGAAGAGAGAGCAAAAGCAGAAAAAGGAAAACAAAACTTTGCTATTGCTTATTGACAGTTGATAGTCTCAAATTTTTAAAAAAATTTTGGTCCTTGGGAATTATTTTTCTTCATTTGAAAATGTAGAAATTGAAAGCTTATCAAGCTTTATACTTTTTTGTGAGAGAATTATATAATATATAGATTCTACATTACTCGTGAGATGATAAACTATCAGATATCTGTTAAATGAATTTGAACTGTGGAGGATTAATGAGAAGATAGTAGTACCTCATCATTATAATTTGTCTCTTCCAACAAAATATTTTGTAAGGGAATATAATATGTTAGGTAAATTGTAGGTTTTAGCATCAAACAGATCCATTGTTGATATCTTGACCTTATCATTTATTACCTATATGTCCTTGAAAAATTTCTCTTTATTTTTTAATCTATAAATTCAGATTATTTATCTATAGACTTGGGGTCATAACATCTATTTAATAGATTTGATATATTATTTAATAATAACGTAAGTTTCTAGTATAGAGAAGCTTCTAAATATCTACTAAGACAGACCTCATTTCTACATTAAGAGAATGGTCTTCATTGCCATGCCGCTGATTTGTCAAATTTCTTTTTTCTTATTTATGTGTGTGCTCAAATACCTAGATTTGTTACTGAATCAAACTGTCAAAAAAAAAATCTAGACCTAAATAAGAAAAACTTCATCTAGAACAATTTGCAATAAGAAAAATCCAATCTCAGAAATCTGCAATTATCTTAAAATCAAACAGAAAAAGGCTCTTTTCTTAAATTGAGGTATAATTGACACATAACATTAAATTAGTTTCAGCTGAACAACATAATGATTCTGTTTGTATATAGTGAGAAATCATCACCACAATAAGTCTAGTTAATATCTGTCAGTTGTCACCCTCTGTAGTTACAAAAATTTTTTTCTTTTGATGATAACTTTTAAGATCAGTTCTCTCAGCAATATTCAAATATGCAATACTGAATTATTAACTGTAGTCTTTTACTGGGAAAAACAAGAAGTAAGTAAGGGGAATTTGGTTATGTAGTAGAATTAGCCGGGAGGGATAAATCAGTGGCACAGCTGTGAAGATCTAATGCAGAAGAAATGCAGTCTGTCTTAGTAGATTTTTAGAAGCCTCTATATACTAGAAACTTATACATACGTTATTGTTAAATAATATATCAAATCTCTTCAATAGATGTTATCATCCCAAGTCTGTAGATAATCTAAATTTATAGATAAAAATAAAGAGAAATTATTCAAGGACATATGGGTGATAAATGATAGCTCAAGATTTAGGAGGGTCCTATATCCAGCACTGATTCAAAAAAAAAATAGCTTCTGCCATGCTTGTATATGTGTATGTGTGAGTGTGTGTGTATTGGTTAAATAGCATGTACATGTCTTTGAAATAGTATACAAATAATATTCTAATTTTTATCATGTTTATCCAAGATAGGTAACAAACTTCAGACTTTTTTTCCTAAATTTTATTTCTAGCCATCTTTCATTTAAATGTAGATGCAATCCCATCTATTATAGCACATAACTTTCAAATGTAAGTCTTGTTATAAATATGGGTATCATTCTCAGTCCTATCTTTGAGACATTTTGAATTTTACATGATATTCTTGAGTTACCTATATTTAAATAGATATAAAATAGATATTCATCTGAAATTTTTTAGTTTTAAATAACACAATGCCTGTGACATATCAAATATATAATTGGTCTTGTTTAACATTTTTCTTTACTTCCACTTATCCTTTTTTTTTGCCTTTCTCTTCTTCCACTAAAAACTGATAACTGGGCATGTGTATTTCGATTTGTTTTGGTTTTGTATATTTATTTGTTTTGTTTCTGCATTTACCTATTTTCCATATATTATAGGAGGACTTAAAGGGTTTCTATGTTTTTGCTTGTGTTTTTATCAAAAGAAGGAGTGTTACGAGGCTTAAGCTATTTTGCATGGCATTTATTCTGAAGGATAAGATCTCTCCAAAACAAACTCTACACAGAATACTCTACATTTTTTCAATGATTCTGCTGGGGTGCCAAAATTCCCACTTCTCCCTCTTTCAGGTCAGTGCACCCAGTTTCATGTTAAAATGCTTGTTTTACGGGTGTGGCAACAAACCCTTACAAGCAGCTAGTTTAAATATGCTTCAAAATATTTGACCCACTTTGTAACTACATTAATCCTAGAAAATTCACAAAAAATACACAGTTCTCACAATATTTAATTTACTTTGTTTTTTGAAGAGGAAAACAGGTAAAATTTAAGAATAATTTGCATTACTGTTCTCAATAGAAAATAATATGATTACTATTGTGAGACCTTCTGAGATTTATCTGAGATTTATGGAAATAAGAAAAAAAAGAGTAAAGGATACTGATTTTTTTCCACTTAAATATGGTACCTTTGAAAGAGACACATTGAATGTAATGATACTTTAATGAAAAAAAAAGTTCATATCTTAAAAATGAAGCAGCAGTTATAAAGTATTCATCCCATGATCAAACCTTTTCTAATATATCCATGGAGAAAAATAGAATTTTTGCTTACTTAAAAAATAAAAATCAAGAAATATGACAGTGTCTAGCAAATAGTAAATATTATTTACACTCTCATTATTTTGTTACTACTATTACTATTATTATTATTATTGTTATTTGCGGTGCGCGGGCCTCTCACTCTTGTGGTCTCTCCCATTGCGGAGCACAGGCTCCGGACGCGCAGGCTCAGCGGCCATGGCTCACAGGCCCAGCCACTCCGCGGCATGTGGGATCTTCCCGGACTGGGGCACGAACCCGTGTCCCCTGCATCGGCAGGCGCACTCCCAACCACTGCGCCACCAGGGAAGCCCAACCCTATGTCTTTTGACTGTAGTTTTTTGCGTATCAGTTCATTGTGAGGCTTCTTGGCATCATGAAATTGTATCCTGCTTCTACTCAAAATTGATTTTCCATAGATGTTGAGTGATGGTGAGATGGGATGGCATACTTTCTAGCCTTATGTTATTTTGTTTTACGGTATCCCAAGCTATAGTCTCTTCTGTTTTAGAATCGACATGCATTATTAGAGTAGGTGACCACCTTTGTTGTATAAATGGCGAAACCTTCTACTTCCCACCAAATGTTTTTCAGTTCTTTGTTATTATTATTAATCTACTCATGATGCCTTGCGTCCCATTATTTGAGCTTTGTTCCTTTAAAGGGAATGTTCTTGCACATTTTGCATTCAAGACAGACATTCAGGGTTAAAAATTAAAAGTCATATTTGAAAGGATTAAAATTATCAGTCCAATACTAAATGGTCACTAATAATTTTGACCTATTTACTAGTTTGGTCAAAATATTTTATAATGTCTATGAAAGATCTCTATATTTAATTATATTTGCCAGATAATTAAATAAATTATAGTTATTAGGTTTTATTTCAGTACAGTTTTGCTAATTTGGTAAAACCATATGCTAATATAATGATACTCCTTTCTGAGCCAGGGCAATGTTTTTCTATGTACCCATAGAGATACTTTATTTTTCATTAGAATAGCTTAATATCAAGTGCAGCCTCTTACTTGGTATAAATTACACCTTCTACGTAACATAGCTCAAGACCAACTCATCTCCATATTTCCTCATGCAACTGTCATTTTCAGTGTGTAAATATTATGGTCTAGTAAAAATTTTTAAAAAAATGACCACAGACCTATTTAAGGTTCTATATAGGCTGCCCCACTGACACTTTTCTTTCTAATGGATCCAGAAAAATATCTGAAATCAACATAGAGAGATAGTCAAAAAGTCCTGAATAAGCAGAATAAAAAAATAGAATCCTCTTGTGCAAAGTACACATTTGGGGTGAAAATTGCAAATCACTTTAAATTTTATGACATATTGTTTTTATATAAACTACTTCCCAAGTAATATTTACATGGCATTGAAACTGACCATTTAAATTTCTTCAAGGAAATTTATTTTTATTCCTTGTAGTATTTTTATTCCTTGTAGTCACTCGCTAGAGAAAAATAAGACAGATAGAGCCATGTTGTCATTTTCCACTATCCATTTTGCCTCTCCATTCACCCAGACTAATAAACTCCAATGCTCTTCAAGAAGTAAATAAGATTACAATACACTACTTGGTCCCTGGAGCGTCCATGGTGTGAGAACATGTCTACTCATTTTAGAATATTAAAATAGAAGTCTATAATCCATTTGCTGCAAGCAACAGCATGACATTCTGAACCACCTTGAAGTTAAAAAGCAAAACAAAACAGTTTGAATTCCACTTGATAGTATTTTACCTTTAGTATATAATAGAGCACCGTGGATTATATTCTTGATGTTATTTTTCAGAGGAGGAAATCAAATATATTGTGACATAAAGTACACTGCTAAGACATGTTTTAAGAGTCTAACCTGCAAGATCAGTTTCACTGAAGTGACTGCAGTTCAATTTTCTATAACTGTTCTCAGGTCAAATATTCTAGGAAGAGAGAATAAAACTGTATCCACAGAGAGCAGCATGTTAGATGAAGAAGTAACTTAACTCCATACAACACCTGCCCATAAACCTGGAGAAGTGAAACAAGGTTAACACGATACGCACAATATACATGCATAATCGTGTTTCATAATAAACTGGTAACCTAGTAAGTAAAATGATTCTCTGAGTACTTTGAGCCACTCTAGCAAATTTAATCAAAACCAAAGAGGAGGTCATGGTAACCTCTGATTTACAGCAAGTTGATCGGTAAGGACTTGTGATTGGTATTGCAAGTTGGAGAGGATTGTTGGAACCTCTACTCTGTATCCTGTCTGTCAGAAGCACAGGTAACAACCTGAGCTTGCTACTGACATCTGAAGTGAGGGGCAGTCTTATGGGACTGAACCCTTAATCTGTGGGATCTGATGCTATCTCTTGGTAGATAGTTTCAGAATTGAATTGAATTGTAGGACACCCAGTTGGTGTCCAGAAAATTGCTTGTTGCTGTGGGGAACTGTCCCCCTACACAGTGGAATTGAGTCCAGAAGCCAAAAGATTCCCATTTCATGGATACTGGGAGAAGAACCAATGCTCCTGGATCCGACACAAAAGAAGATTTCTTACTCATAACAACAGCAGTAGGTGGAGCATCATTTTGTCCTTGTGTCAGTTTTCCAAAACCCAATTCTCACAGGGCAATGCCACAAGGGCTAGTAGATTCTTTTGCGTACATTGGCTTTTGTTACAGAAAAGGAGTCCTGAACTTAAGAATCCTGAATCATTGACATTGGACCACAAGCGAACATGTCCAATGTTTCCCCATAAAGATATACTATCATTATTATACTGGACAGTAAACAAGCCTGTTCTTGGCTGCAGCAGAAGAGATTTTTCTGTCTTCCAAGGCTGTTTGCTATACGCACATCCTTGAAAATAAAGTTTAATACGAAAGGGCAGTTAGTGCCTCTGTTCTCAAGATGCGAAGAAATGTGGGAGATTTCTAGACAAAGAGTCTTACAGTACATGGGTAATGATGATCAATGGAAGGTACTATACTGGCAACCTTAGGAAACAATTGCCGATAGCAGGTTGAGATGTTACAGTAGTAACCACATGAGTGTGCATGCACACACATGGACAAAGGTTTATTTTTTTCTTTTCCTTTTTCACTATTCTCAAATAAGTAATTAAATTTTATGGTATGTAGAGGTAAAACAGCTAGCCTAAATAAACTATATGATTGTCTTAAATAACCTAGAAAATATCCACTAGAAATATCTTCCTGGATGAATGAATGTAAATTTCCTGAAAATTACAATTCTGAGTCATTCTGGGTAGATAATTGTACTTCGGAAAAGTACTGCAATTTTAGTCCTAGGTAACTTTTTTAATTTAAAAGGTATGTGAATTAGGTACTGTGGAAAACTAATTACCTATTACGATTTGTATTTAGCCTAACAGTATTTTATAACGTATTGCCTAATAAAGAATAACTACAGGTTTAATCTACATGCATAAGTATTTTGTGTCTATGAGTATATTGTCTCTCTCTTTTATAAGCTTGAATCTTATTCAAAGGATCATTCTCTTAAAAATACATTGGTTACTCAGAGATCAGAGTTTTAATCACCTTTTGATCTTAATACTGGAAATTCACATTACAAAGTTTGCTTCATGATATTAACTATAAAATAACCTCTTAAGTACTTGATGTTTACTCTAGAACCTCAATTAATTTATCAGTTTTTATGTGCATGCTAATTTGTTTATTGCCATTACTGAATTTGTATATCCAGGCATATTTTTACCCTAATTTAGATGACTGTTTCACTCTTCATTCAGAACATTATTCTTCCCTGTGGTTATAAAGATGGTATAGCATAAGTTTTTGAAAGCAGGGATAATGAGAATTTGTATAACATGTTATACAACAGGTGTGTAGGATACATTCCCCCTCTTTTGAAGCATCTCTCTCACAGCTTTGTCGTGGACAATTGTTTCGTGGGTGTAAAAGCCTCTCCTATTGATAGGTTTTATTGTACAGACACCTGAAATGTGTAATTGGGATTTCTTCTATCTTTTTATTTCTGATCAATGTATGATGATATCCTTATTTAAAGCTGTAATAAGTTGTATTCATCATTTAGCAAGACTATGGTGATTTTTTTTGTCTTCGTGTTCCCTTAAATAATGATACAATTTTAATACTTAGATGTTACCTTGGTGATTGTCTTTTCAACTTTTACAAGAAAATTTTTTCGAATTATTTATTCCCTCTTCCTTAGAAATTTACCTCTTAGTTTGTACCTATTTACATTGTTTATTATACCATGTATAAACTTTCATGTTATTTTGCAGCTGAGAAAAATTTTCTTGTTCAAAAGTGAAAAATAAAGGTGTTTCTGTGTTTGGCAGGGCAATCAGGAAACTCAGAATATTTTTCTATTTTGCTAGGAAATGACCATTTTTTTTAGAAAATAATAATTTTGCTGATTAGATATTAATTTTAATGATGTCAGCAACCATTATTTAAATTTTTTTCAATTAGAAGAAAACTACCTGTATATTTGAAATTATATAGTGACAGTAATTTCATTGGCACTTCTGAACAAATGACAAAACTAAGCTACTTAACCACACAAATTAATTATCTGACAATTTTTCTGTGTCTGGAGTCCAGCATAGAATGGTTGGGTTATCTGCTCAGGATATCTCAATGCTGAAATCAAGATGTTACCAGGACTGAGTTTTTGTCTGTCTGAGCTTTAGAACAAAACTGTTCTAAACACATTCTTGTTAGAGAATTCTGTTCCTTGTGTTTGTATGAATGGATTCCTCACTCCTTTGCCTGCTATAAGGGGAAGACTGCTCTACAGGCCTGAAGGTCATCTGCCTTCCTTCCCACGTGGGTCCCCTCATCTTCCAGTTAACTATTATGTATCAAACCAGTCTAGTGCTTTGAATCTTTGACTTACTCTTCTGTGACCAATCAGGAAAAAACTCTCTACTTTAAAAAAAAAAACCTATGCATTTGGATCAGGCCTACAGGAATAATCTTCTCTTAAGGTCAATTGTGCCATTTAATATAATCAAATCATAGGAATAAAATACATCATATTCAGAGTCCCAGGGATTATGTGGTGAGTTTACAACAGGAGAATATAGAATATATTAGGAGAGATTTTAGAATTCTGCCTACTATAATTGTCAACGTGTAGAATATGTTGGAACATTTACTCACACTTTCCTTGCTTAAAGATAAAAGTTTCTGGGATATTTTAAAATATTCTAATCAAGTATGATTTTTAAAATATTACAGATAATTATCATCTTACAGATGAATTTATGTCTTATAAAATATTTTTATCATCCTTTTAAATTGATTGAAGCACTGATTTTGACAATAAGGTTATACTTTTACTATTCATTTTCTTGTAAAAAATAAATTCTCTTATCCATAAAATCTCTAATGGTACTTTAATACATTTAATTATATATATACATAAATACATATTTGGGAAATTAATAGGTACTAAAGATGATTCACAATTTCATTTGATCTAATTTATTACTGTATAACCACACTGATGACTTCCATAACTCTAGATGTGGACACACCCCAATATTTGATCAAGTTTTTATTTGCAGTTGTTTGAGATCAGTTGGTGCTAAGTACAAAGGATATATATTTTCAAAAACATTTTAACAAAGATCTGATTAAATAATATTGATTAAATATTTTGTTTTTCTTAATGTATAGTTTAATTTAGAAAATGCAAAAATATTTTAAGACTAGTTAATGCAGGAAAATTCTACAAAACTATCTAACTTACATAAAAATAATTTTAAACATGTAGAGATTTATGTTTTAGCATGTTTAAAAACGCCACAGATGTGAAAGAAAAAAAGATATAATGGTATTTTAATTTAGTGGGGTAATGTTTATAGGACTAAAATTTTGATCTAAGGAAAGCTCAGGATCGAATCAAATTAAATACATTTATAAAATTATTTTAAATATCGAAAATGCTCAACAAATAAAAAATACTGTATATGATTTAAATATTTGAGATATAATTTACAAACTTTATAAACTTTATCCTGGGCAACACAAAGGCACATTGTCACACAACAGAATACTTATCCAACAATTTAAACAGAAAATGTTTTTCCTAAGACAAAAAAATGAATTCTTTGAACTAAAACAAGAAGTAAAAAAACTCAGAAAATTCAATCAGATATGTAATCTTGAATTAGGAGAATTTTTTTTAAATTTAATTTTAGTCATTTATTTTTATACAGCAGGTTCTTATTAGTTACCTATTTTATACATATTAGAGTATATATGTCAATCCCAATCTCCCAGTTCATCCCACCACCACCCCTTCCCCGCTTGCTCCCCTTGGTGGTGTCCATACTTTTGTTCTCTACATTTGTGTCTCTATTTCTGCCTTGCAAACAGGTTCATCTGTACTATTTTTCTAGATTCCACATATATGTGTTAATATACAATATATTGTTTTCTCTTTCTGACTTACTTCACTCTGTATGACAGTCTCTAGGTTCTTCCACGTCTCTATAAATGACCCAATTTTGTTCCGTTTTATGGTTGAGTAATATTCCATTGTATATATGTACCACATCTTCTTTATCCATTCGTCTGTCAATGGGCATTTAGATTACTTCCATGACCTGGTTATTGTAAATACTGCTGCAGTGAACATTGGGGTGTGTATGTCTTTTTGAATTATGGTTTTCTCTGGGTATATGCCCAGTAGTTGGACTGCTGAGTCAAATGAGGAGAATTTGACATTATGTTTTTGAGGAAGCTTCTGTTTATATTATGTCACTAAATATATGTAATGTGCCATAGCATTTGTGGAACATGGAATTCAAATTACTTACTGAATAGTTCCCTTGGTAATGTTTTTCTTTGAAGTCCTATTTATGAAATTGTAAATTCCCTTAATGATATTAGATATTAACCTATTGGATTTTCTGCCAAACTTGAGCTTATAATTCATTTAAATAAAATTAATGTTTAGTGTATATTCTTTTGTTTTCTTTCAGAAATCAGTAATTACATGTGAGAATATAGTTTTTAGTTTAGGGGTTATTAAACACCCAAGGAATCATAACCGTTAAATGGAGGAGATCATGTAGTCTCAATTTAATATTCTTTGCTGCATTTGTTAAACGGCACTGTGCACTATTCAGTTCACATACTTTCAGAGAATCTCATAGATGTTATCTTTGAAAGATAATAACTATGAGTAGTCACAGTGAGAAATTAGTCAGAAGAGCATTATTAGAAACTAGTGGGATCTCCCAATGAAAAGAAAGTATTAGAGAATTCCTGGGGTGCATGCTTTGTCATTGTGCCCTGGGAAGACTATTCAAACTACATGAATGGTCCACACTAATGAAACATGTAATTACAGAATTGTGGCTAGAGCAACTCTAAAAGAAGTTAATCATGTTCCATAACAATATGCAAATAATGTTGAAAAATCTATCCAAAAAATGGGGGGGAGGGCATCCTTACATTAATTAAAGTTTTAGTTGCATGCAGTGCACTTTTATTATTTTCTTAAGCTTTGCTTAAAATTCTTTCTGATATAAAACTATGATTTGTCTGGTATACACATATAATAGAGTACTACCTTTTTGAGTAACAATTGTTTATATCATTTTACATATGATAAAAATTATAATTATCTGCTAAATTACATAGATACATTTTGTACACTGACAGGAACAAAACATTCCTAAAATAAATGACATTCTTAGGTGTATTTCTTTTAAAACCCTCCCAAAATATTTTACAGTGCTTGTTTTAACCCTTTAATTAATTAATTAATTAATTTTTAACATCTTTATTGGAGTATAATTGCTTTACAATGTTGTGTTAGTTTCTGCTTTACAACAAAGTGAATCAGCTATATGTATACATATATCCCCATATCTCCTCCCTGCTGCGTCTCCCTCCCACCCTCCCTATCCCACCCCTTTAGGTGGTCACAAAGCACCGAGCTGATCTCCTTGTGCTATGCAGCTGCTTCCCACTAGCTATCTATTTTACATTTGGTAGTGTATATATGTCAATGTTACTCTCTCACTTCGTGTAATACCGGTTAAACTTAAGCAAGTACAAATATTATTTAGTATTTTATTTACTATGACTAGAAAAATCTTATATTGTGTGAAATATTCATACATCTATACAAAAAAATGATACCAGTTAATTATTATTTTTATTCTAATCCTTTTATTTTAGTATAAGGCTAGGTCCACATTCTGTGCTCAGTTAATTACTAGACCTTTGAATCATTAGATAAAATTTGTAAACCTTACTGTGTTTTATATTTACAGAACACAGAGCTTTTGTTTTTTCAATTTCTGGGATTAGTTATGTAAGCTTTACATTTTTTTCCAGAAAAGTATTTGATAGAATTGATGTACATTATAATACATTATTACTATTTTTACTAGAGCTTAGGTCAAAAAGTAAAAATCATTATATTATTAAATATTGTTTAAGTAAGCATAGTTAGCAGCTTGCCATTATAGCAATTACAATAGTAACAACAAAATACTTGTAGAAAATTCCATCTTGGACTTTCAACTATAAATATTTCTGTGGTTATATAGGATTTACTACCTTCACCTGAACTGAAGTAGGAACTCATTAATGAGAAGTGATTAATTAGAAACCTGTTGAAAACATCTTCTGAAGATAGTTAAATTAGGCTTTTAATTTTTTTCCCCCAGATAGAGTTTTATACTAATTGGCTTTTTTTCCTATTCAATGACAATTTGTGGTTTGGGAAGCATTTGTTCTTGCTTTAATATCTTTCAAGTTCATAGATGAAAAGAAAATGTACAGTTTGATTTTATATATTTTTTCTTTTATGTGGAATAGATCCACTCAATCTAATGTGTGAACTTGGCAGACTATCTGAGAGCACAGAAAGGCCAGCAATCAATAGGAATTCCATGAGGTCATTTACTGCACCAGAATCTTTAGAGAGATAAGTGACAATACTAAAGACATAATGTGACCAGCAAACAAACAAATAAATGAATTAATCACCCTCAAATGCCTTTATCTATATCTATATTGTTATTAATTGGAGGAATTTCAGTTGTTTAATTTCTCATCACTAGTGTTAAATAATTATACCTAAAATTAGAGCCATTTCAAAATGTTTCCAAGCACTTATTTTTCTCCATAGTATGGTGGCATGATAGTAGACTCATTAAATTGAAATGGAGAACATATTCTAAAAGATGATGATTGCATTTTGCTTTATGTGAAGCAACAAGCTTTGCAAGCCTTGGTTAATATGTAATAGCATTTCAAGGATGAAAAAGATGATTATAGAGATCTACTAGCCCCCAAACCTCCAACGGGCATTGAATTTCCTTTCTAGAAATAGTGTCATGCAAATAAAAAGCTAACACCCATGATTTGGTTAGCATTGCAAAAACAAAAAGGCAAATTCAAAGACTGTCCAAACGTTTGAGAAGAAAGTGAATTTATTATGTGGATTGTGTATTATAATTCAAATTAGCTTGCCCAATGTCCAAAATAACTTTTCTTTTTGAAATATTTATTTTATATGGTCTTGACAAACTTGTCAGGATAAAACCTGCATTCTGCTACATTACAGCCTGAGACTCAGATTGTGCATATCATTTAATCCTTACTTCATCATCCTCCTCAGCTCCCTTTAAAAATAACTAACTTAGAAAAAGTAAAATTTGAGTCAAATTTATGGATAGACTTGTATTATGTGAATCCAGTCTTGTTCTCCTCCAAAATAAACTGCTCTCCTAGTGAGAATTCCCATGCAACATTTCAGCTTGGCAAATTGACTTTTATAAATCTCCTGATGTTAAGTATGGTAAGGAAGTGACCTGGCTAAGTCACTAACTTAAGTGTCTGTGTCTCAGGTTTTTCTCTGTAAATTCAGGACTTTAAATAAAATAATCTAACATCCCTGCCAACACTAAGTCTTATACCTTAGCGTAAGAAGGAGTTAAGAAGGAGACCAATTGTGTGGCTCTGGGAAATCTAAATTGTTCCTCAGTTTTGTTATTTGTAAGTCTCTCTTCCACCAACCTCAGAATCCTTTGTGTGAAGATAGTTATTATTAAATGTTCAAAAAATGTTTAAATGTCATATAAATGTAAGTGATAGGAGACTGTTATGAAATCATTTTGTGTAACTTTAGACACTTCTTACAACTTAGGTACATTTAAATTTTCTTTATATCATATGAAGTGACAACTCCACATATATTTTTCAATTTTACTCAGTAAATGCACTGCTGTTTGATAACAATCATGTTCAATTTATTATCTTCGAGTCATTTGTCCCAAAAACAATGTATAGAATCTAGAAAAATTGGACTTCTTTCCTATTTTTAAAAGGCTTGTAATTTGTTTTATAAACATTATCAAATTTATATTTTGTAAATGTTTTATTTTGAATATTTAATAGTGATGTCTACATAAGTATGAAATACGGTTTAAAATTTCTGTTTATGTGACTTCAAAAATACAAAGAAGAATTATATGTCTCAACTTGACCTCTCTCCAATCCCGATTTCTTATAGCCCTCTCTGTGCTCATCACTCTGTATTTCCCCTTACCTGTCTAAACCCAACAGACCATTAGGTCCAACAGGAGTAATGACCTACCATTTCTATCAACTTT
Source organism: Phocoena sinus (assembly GCF_008692025.1). Taxonomy (NCBI): domain Eukaryota; kingdom Metazoa; phylum Chordata; class Mammalia; order Artiodactyla; family Phocoenidae; genus Phocoena; species Phocoena sinus. The sequence goes on from NC_045763.1 coordinate 174,003,160, forward strand.
TTATTGTCCAGAATCCCTTCAGCTCCCCTCTATCCTCCTTACACAATTTAAAATTTAATGGTTAACCACAGAAATTACTAAATCTTATGCAACTTCAACTCATTTGCCTTTCCCTTGCTTTATTGATCCCCACTGCCAAAACTACAACCTTGGTTAAATCCAACTGTTGGTCTAATCCTTGGCTGCAACCATGTAGACAGCATGCCTTGAAAAAAATATGCTAATGATTTCCAAATTTTTATCTCCAGCCAAAATTCTCCACCGAGCTTCAGATTCATATTGATATATCCATATTCCTATGCAACATCTCCAGTTATATATTTAGTAAACATCTCAAAGACAATATGCCCTCAACTGTCAAAATCTTCACCTGAAGCACCCCCCATTTTATTGAAGTTCACTCCGTCTTTCCAATTGTTCATTCTAACAACTTCAGAGTCATCATGATCCCTCTTCTTTTTTTTTTTTTTTTTTTGCTGTACGCGGGCCTCTCACTGTTGTGGCCTCTCCCGTTGTGGAGCACAGGCTCTGGATGCACAGGCTCAGCGGCCATGGCTCACGGGCCCAGCCGCTCTGTGGCATGTGGGATCTTCCCAGACCGGGGCACGAACCCGCATCCCCTGCATCGGCAGGCGGACTCTCAAAAACTGTGCCACCAGGGAAGCCCCATGATCCCTCTTCTTGAGTATCCAAGAATCAGTCCATCTTTTGGGAAATCCTGTTGATTCAAAATTGCCCCAAATCTATTTTTTCCTCTCTACCTCTATATTTACCTTCGTGTTCCACATCACCGTCATCTCTCCCTTGGGTTGTCTCATATCTCCTTACTTTTACACTGGCACATCTCGGTCAAGTATCAACAAAGAAATGAGAGTGATCATGGCATTCCCTTTGCTCAGTAGTCTCCACTTGGTTTTCACTTCACTCAAAATTCTTACAAAGACCCAGAAAACCCTTTACAATCTGATGTAGTCCACATCCCATTATCTTGCTGCCCTCACTCTTAAGATTTTTCCCTCATTTGTTCCATTCCCAAACTCTCACCCCACCTTTTTTTTTCAAACTTTGTAGACTCCTTACCTTGCATTCATTTCCTATAAAAGTAATCCTCTTTCTGCAGATAGCCAGATGGCTCAACAATTTACCTTCTACATCATTTTGCTCAAATGTCCTCAAAGTGGTGCCTTAGCTAACTATGTCACTAAATGTTTCAACTCTCTAAACTCTCCTAATTTCTCTTCGCTTTGTTGATTTTCCTCCTTGGAACAATATGATATATCATATATTTTACATATATATTGTTTATTGTCTCTTCCTCCACTAGAATTTACATTTCTTAAGACTAGGGGTTTTTTAAATAAAATTTTCTGGAGTATGGTTGCTTTACAATGTTGTCTGCACAAAAAAATGAATCAGCCATACACATACAGATATCACCTTCCCTTTTGGACTTCCCTCCCATTTAGGTCACCACAGTGCATCAGGTAGAGTTATCTGTGCTATACAGTATGTTCCCATCAGTTGTCTGTTTTATACATAATATCAATAATGTATATGTGTCAATCCCAGTCTCCCAATTCCTCCCACGGGATTTTGACTATCATGTTCACTTTGTAATCTACACCTGTAATCAGTGCCTGGCATTGCAACAAAGGTAGATTATTTTGAAATTTTCTTTTAAAACTGTTCTTTGGATTAAAAGAGCTGTAAGATTCATCTCAATGAAAGGGTCTATGATGACTTTAAAAGACATATTCATAATAAGATACCCTCTTGGGCACTTACAGTGATTTTTAATATAAAAAATATTTTTTTCAATTCTGTTGGAATAGATCCTTGATTTCTTTCATAGACTACCTAATGACAAATAGAAAATCTCAGTTTGGGAATTGATGAGGTTTTTGGTTTATTTTTTTATTCTTAAAGGACATTACAGCATTAAAAAGTCCTCATAAACTTTACCTACAAAATATCTACTTAACTGGGTAAAAAGCCAAGAAGTATCTGCTCTAAAACCTAGAGGCATTTTTAGAAATCTTTATATTTTGGGGACTTCCCTGGTGGCAGAGTGGTTGGGAGTCCGCCTGCCAATGCAGGGGACACGGGTTCAAGCCCCAGTCCGGGAAGATCCCACATGCCGCAGAGCAGCTAAGCCTGTGCACTACAAATACTGAGCCTGCGCTCTAGAGTCCGTGAGCTACAACTGCTGAGCCTGTGTGCCACAACTACTGAAGCTTGCGTGCCTGGACCCCGTGCTCCATAACAAGGGAAGCCACCACAATGGGAAGCCCGCACACCGCAACAAAGAGTAGCCCCTGCTTGCTGCAACTAGAGAAAGCCCTCATGCAGCAACGAAGACCCAATAAAGTCAAAAATAAATAAACAAAATAAAAAGTTAAAAAAAAGAAATCTTTATATTTTGATATAACTTATTTGCAATTCCTTAGGACTATCCAAAAACCTTGAAGAATATTATACACAGGTTTGTAGAATAAGCACTGATTCACAATAAACCTGAAGCATCTAGAGATCCTGCATGAGCCTACACATGGAAAACCACTTGTCATAACCACATCTACTAATCAGTGAGTATTAATATAAATAGTCCATGAAATCTGCTGCTGGTTAATGTACTGACTGAAAGCACCTTAGCAGATAAATCCAGTTAAAACATAATCAAGGAAGCTAGTGTTTTCTCTGGGATGCTAGTGGAAAAGAAATATGAGAATAACCTCAGGAGAAACATGACCCAGGAGAAAAGGGACTCAGCCAGGATTTTGAGTGCTTATTTTATAAAGCGGTCTACAACAGCAACAGCAAAGGAACTTAAGGATGGCACATTGGTTGGAAGATAAGCCAGAGAAACTTGCATTGAACCCATTTCTAATGACATTGTATATTATATGTTGCTTTTTACAAGAATAATGGAGATTATGTCAAATGGACTAAGAATGTTCTCTCTGTCTCAGGATACCTTTGTCACCATTGTTACAATCAGTACAGTGAATTAGATGTTGTGTTAAACACATTACAGCCATAGTACTTAATCTGCATTTTAAATTTGTGGTGTATGCTTTATTATCAAGATTAATAGAAGGTAAACAACTTAGAGTAAGGCATGGTTTTGGGCTTTCATCACTAGCTTACCACATTCCTAAGCCCTCTTGATCAATATTACATATTCTTCACCTGAGAGGCCAGGGAAAGCCTGGAAAAGGGGAATAGGGAATCAGAAAAAGACATTTTGGAGGGAAGACCTATCAAAATGGTACTTTAGTATAAATTGCTGCATGATTGTATGTTATGAAATCTCTTCACGTCATGAAACTTTCAGCAAAATGTCACATCTCAGTTTTTCTTTAAAGCGTTCTTTTGAGTATTGAAGAGAAGTATTAAGATTTACTCCAGGGATAAACAAAGAGATTCCATGGAAATACAATTTATTAAGAAAGACTATTACCTTTTAGTATAAATCAAGTCATTGAAATGAATAAACATTCTGTCCAGTAAAGTTTTTATTGTTCCATATGTTTAAGCCTTTGACTTGTAGAATCTACCACCTAGTATTAATTATAGTGTATGTTTAGTAATAATTCTGGTAATTGTCATCCTGTGTAAATAAAATCTATCTTGTTGCAATATATGTTAATTTCTTAATGTTTGATCTTCTACAAAGTTAAAATATCATCATATAATGAATAAACTCCCATCAAGCACAGAAAATCTGGTCCAATAGTGATACCTTGACAATAGCCAGTCAGCTATCATCTGAAAAATGCTTCCTACAACAGAGGTGAATTCAAACAAATATTTATTAAGCATACCCTACTTGTCATGGTAGTCACCGGATATAGAATCAGTTATAAGGTAGATAAGACAGTTAATATATAATAGATGAAATAAAATATTGTCCCTGACTTCGAGGGCTATAAAATCCATTGGTAGAGACAGATACCTATCTGCGAACACAGAAGGAAGACTCTAATCCAGCCTTGGGACAGAGAGATTAGGAAATTCTACTTTGGTTCAAAGTATGAGGAGCTATTGGTCTGTTTAAGAATAAAGAGTGAATTACAATAAAAAGAAATGGCGTGAAGTGAGGCAAGGAGTTGTAAAAGATTATAGAATACATTGAAACACATTTCTTTACAAGAAACAGAAGGAAATAGTATGTATGCATGGGGGAGAAACCCAAGGAGAAATATCATCAGATTCAACATGATTTGTGCCACGTGCCAAGAGGCATTACCACTGCAACAACTTGAGGAGAAATAATTCAATGAAGTGGAAAGTGTGTTCAAATTTGTAAAGATCATGGATAAGGACAAATCATATCAGCATATATTGATTAAACACTCTGATAGGTATCAGGACTTCTCATAAGTATTTGTTTTTCTACTTCCAAGTTCATGATATGATTTCACTTCCCTGCCCCCGTTTGATTAGTTACTCCTCTGTGTGATTTGCTTTATCCTATATAATGTGTTTTGCTACATTTTGCCATTAGTTAGAAGTTTGAGAGGTAATGTAATTTGCTGCATTTTTAAATCCAGACTGGAGAGAGTGGAAACCTAAGTAAGTACAACTCCTCCATCATCATGGTGACTAAATGGGTATAAAAGTGAGTAATATGAATGAGAAATAAACTGGTTTTTTTGGTGTTTGGAATTTTTTCAGCTCATCATAATCTAGTCTGAGTCCCTGAGAGCAGTAAACAAAATTTTAGAAATCTTTTAAGCATGAGATATCATGCTATCACTGAAATCACAAAAAAATTTAAATCCTGACATAGCACTGATTATAATCTGATGGAGAGATAGATATTCAAGAGTCGGGTAGAAATACTTAAGCTTTGCTTTATTTCCCAATTCTTACTGGTTTTATTCTCTTTACCCAGAATATGGAATGGAGGCAAGAAATTATAAAGGAAAGAAAGTGGGGGTGGAGCAGGGAGAGAGAGAGAAATTTAATAATATCATATAAAATATTTGGGATGAGCAAAAGTGAATAAAGAGAGAGATTGTTTTTCATTTACATTGTTTAGCCAACCTCTATTCTACTCTCTTTCAGCAAAGGATAAGAGACTAATGGTCAATAATTATAGCTTAGAGGTCTCAGTATTCAATAAACAGAAGTTTGAAAGAAAAAATATGTGTCTTATTGAGGTGGTAGATTCTTCTCTTTTTTTTGAACATACTTTATTATACTTATGCATTATAACTGTGAGATAAATTCCTGGAAATATAATTGCTAGAGGGGTTGGAATTCAATGGTTTTGATGACAGTGATGATAATTATGAAACCAGTCACTACCTTTTATTGTTCTTCCTCAATGATGAGATGTATAGCACAGATGGCTTTCATTCAATTCCCCTGACTATTTTTGTTCTGAGGCTTTCGGCAAGTCACCTAAGTGCAGCAAGCCTCAGGTTCTTCATCTATAAAATGGGAAAATAATTGTTTTCACCTTAAAAGATTTTTATTTGGATTAAATGCACAAGTATTTGTGTCTGTTACATAGAAAACGCTCAGTAATTATGAGCTATTTTTTATTTTTTAAATATTTTTATTTATTTTAACTTTTTATTTTATATTGGAGTATAGTTGATTAACAATGTTGTGATAGTTTCAGGTGTACAGCAGAGAGATTCAGTTATACATATACATATATTTATTCTTTTTCAAATTCTTTTCCCATTTAGGTTGTTACATAATATTGAGCAGAGTTCCCTGTGCTATACAGTAGGTCCTTGTTGGTTATACATTTTAAATATAGCAATGTGTACATCTCAAGAGATGGTAGATTATTCTAATCATGGAAGTCTCCATATAGTCCCTCAATCTTATTTTTTCTTTTACTATTTTTTTTATATTATGCTCCTCTGAGCATACAACTCTACAGAACCATTTAGCTGTTTCGCTCCCTAACTCAGTAGCACAATTCTTGGGAGAGATAGCCCTGATTTGGCCTGGACTAAGAAAGATTCCTGCTTAGACAATAAATTATATAGTCATTTAAGACATGATCCAAAGGAAGGTAAGAGTAAGGAGAGAGAAAAATCATGTTTTGATAAACAATAGTCATCCTTGAAAGATAAATGTTTTATTTCTAGGAAATGTTTTATTCTTAGGAAAAGGAAAGCTACAGCCCCAGGCAGGATATAATGGTTAATTTTATGTATCAGCTTGGCTAGTGTGTGGTACCCAGTTGTTTAGTCAAACACCAGCTTAAATGTTGATATGAAGATATTTTTTAGATGGATTAATATTTACTATCAGTAGACTTTAAAGTACTACCATTCATAATGTGGGTGAATGTCATCCAACCAATTGAAGGCCTTAAGAGCAAAGACTGAAATTTCCAGAAGAAAAAATTCTGCCTGAAAATAGCAACATAAAAACCCTGTCTGAATTTTCTACTTACAGGCTGCCCGGCAGATTTCAGACTGGCCAGCTGTCATAACTGTATAAGCCAATTCATTAAAATCTCTCTCTCTCTCTCTCTCTCTCATATATCTCAGATAGAGATATATGACATAGACATAGATATATACAAAGAAGGATATAAATATAGAGAGATATCTTCTGTTTCTCAGGAGAACCCTGACTCATACACAGTGTTAAGATGAGAGGTTCAGGTAACTGAGAGAAGAGCAGAACAATGGAATATGTGGTGGGTGGGGTAGAGACCATTTTGTGAGAAGAAGGTAAAAAAAACAAAAGACGATAGATTGGTTCAAGATGGCAGAGTAGAAGGACATGTGCTCACTCCCTCTTGTGAGAGTTCCGGAATCACAACTAACTGCTGAACAATCATTGATAGAAAGACACGGGAACTCACCTAAAAAGATACGCCACAGGGCTTCCCTGGTGGCGCAGTGGTTGAGAGTCCGCCTGCCGATGCAGGGGACGCGGGTTTGTGCCCCGGTCCAGGAAGATCCCACATGCCGCGGAGCGGCTGGGCCCGTGAGCCGTGGCCGCTGAGCCTGCGCGTCCGGAGCCTGTGCTCCGCAAGGGGAGAGGCCACAACAGTGAGAGGCCCGCGTATGGCAAAAAACTAAAAAAAAAAAAAATTAAAAAAAAAAAAAAAAAAAAAAAGATACGCCACAACGAAGACAAAGGAGAAGCCACAATGAGATGGTAGGAAGGGCTCAAGCACAATAAAATCAAATCCGATAACCACTGGGTGGGTGACTCACAAACTGGAGAACACTTATATCACAGAAGTCCAACTACTGGAGTGAAGGTTCTGAGCCCCATGTCAGGCTTCCCAACCTGGGAATGGGAGGTGGAATTCCAAGGGAATCAGACTTTGAAGACTAGTGGGATTTGATTGCAGGACTTTGACAGGACTGGGGGAAACAGAAACTCCATTCTTGGAGGGCACACACAAAGTACTGTGTGCATCAGGACCCAGGGGTGAAGGAGCAGTGACCCTGCAGGAGACTAAACCAGACTGACCTGCTAGTGTTGGAGCGTTTCCTGCAGAGGAGGGGAGCAGCTGTGGCTCACTGTGGGGACAAGGACACTGGCAGCAGAAGTTTTGGAAGTAGTCTTTGGCATAAGCCCTCTGCCATTAGCCACATCAAAGAAACTGTAAGCTCCAGTGCTGGGTCGCCTCAGAACAAACAACCAAAAGGGAGGGAACTCAGACCCACCCATCAACAGACAAGTGAATTAAAGTTTTACTGAGCCCTGCCCACCAGGGCAACATCCAGCTCTAAGCACCACAAGTCCCTCCCATCAGGAAATTGCACACACCTCTTAGATAGCCTCATCCACCAGAAGGCAGACAACAGAAGCAAGAAGAACTATAATCCTGCAACCTGTGGAATGAAAACCACATTCATAGAAAGAGAGGCAAAATGAAAATTCAGAGGACTATGTACCAGATGAAGGAACAAGATAAAAACCCAGAAAAACAACTAAATGAGGTGGAGATAGGCACCCTTCCAGAAAAAGAATACAGACTAATGATAGTGAAGATAATCCAGGACCTCAGAAAAAGAATGGAGGCAAAGGTAAAGAAGATGCAAGAAATGTTTAACAAAGACCTAGAAGAATTAAAGAACAAACACCTGGAAAAATTAAAGAACAAAGAGAGATGAACAATACAATAGCTGAAATGAAAACTACACTAGAAGGAATCAATAGCAGAATAACTGAAGCAGAAGAACAGATAATTGATCTGGAAGACAGAATAGTGGAAATCACTGCTGCAGAACAGAATAAAGAAAAAAGAATGAAAAGAAATGAAGGCAGCCTAAGACACCTCTGGGACAACATTAAACACACCAATATTCTAATAATAGGAGTCCCAGAAGGAGAAGAGAGAGAGGAAGGACACAAGAAAATAATTGAAGAGATTATTGTCGAAAATTTACCTAACATGGGAAAGGAAATAACTAACCAAGTGCAGGAAGCACAGAGAGTCTCAGGCAGGATAAACCCAAGGAGAAACACCCCAAGACACATAGTAATCAAATTGATGAAAATTACAGACAAAGAAAAATTATTGAAAGCAACAAGGGAAAATGACAAAAAACATGCAAGGGAACTCCCATAAAGTTAACAACTGATTTCTCAGCAGAAACTCTACAGGCCGGAAGGGAGGGGCACAATATATTTAAAGTGATGAAAGGGAAGAACCTACAAAAAAGATTCCTCTACCCAGCAAGGATCTCATTCAGATTTGTCGGAGAAATCAAAAGCTTAGAGATAAGCAAAAGCTAAGAGAAGTTAACACCATCAAACCAGCTCTACAACAAATGCTAAAGGAACTTCTATAAGTGGGAAACACAAGAGAAGAAAAGGACCTACAAAAACAAACCCAAGACAACTAAGAAAATAGTAATAAGATCATACATATCAATAATTACCTTAATGTGAATGGATTAAATGCACGAACAAAAAGATACAGGCTCACTGAACGGATACAAAAACAAGACCCGTATATATGCTATCTACAACAGACCCACTTCAGACCTAGGGACACATACAGACTGAAAGTGAGGGGATGGAAAAAGATATTCCATGCAAATGGAAATCAAAAGAAAGAAGAGTAGCAATACTCATATCAGAAAAAATAGACTTTAAAATAAATAGTGTTACAAGAGACAAGGAAGGACACTACATAATGATCAAGGGATCAATCCAAGAAGAACATATAACAATTACAAATATATATGCACCTAACATAAGACCATCTCAATGTATAAGGCAAATGCTAACAGCTATAAAAGAGGAAATCAACAGTAACACAATAATAATGGGGGCCTTTAACACCTCACTTACACTGATGGACAGATCTTCCAGACAGAAAATTAAAAAGGAAACACAATTTTTAAATGACACAGTAGACCAGATAGATTTAATTCATTCCATCCAAAGGACATTCCATCCAAAAACAGAAGATTATACTTTCTTCTCAAGTGCACATTGAACATTCTCCAGGACAAATCACATCTTGTGTCACAAATCAAGCCTCAGCAAATTTAAGAAAATTGAAATCATATCAAGCATCTTTTCCCACCACAACACTATGAGATTAGAAATCAATTACAGGGGAAAAGCATAAAAAAACATAAACACATGGAGGCTAAACAATACACTACTAAATAACCAAGAGATCCCTGAAAAAATCAAAAAGGAAATAAAAAAATACCTAGAGACAAATATCAATGATGATCCAAAACCTATGGGAGTTAGCAAAACCAGTTCTAAGAGGGAAGTTTGTAGCAATACAATCCTACCTCAAGAAACAAGAAAAATCTCAAATAAATAATCTAAACTTACACCTAAAGGGACTAGAGAAAGAAGAACAAAAAAACCCCAATGTTAGTCGAAGGAAAGAAATCATAAAGATCAGAGCAGAAATAAATGAACTAGAAACAAAGAAAACAATAGCAAAGATCAATAAAACTAAAAGCTGGTTCTTTGAGAAGATAAAGAAAATTGATAAATCTTTAGCCAGGCTCATCAATAAAAAGAGGGAGAGGACTCAAATCAGCAAAATTAGAAACGAAAAAGGAGAAATCACTGCTAACACTGCAGATATACAAAGGATCATAGGAGACTACTACAAACAACTATATGCCAATAAAATGGACAACCATGAAGAAGTGGACAAATTCTTGGAAAGATACACTTTCCCAAGACTGAAACAAAGAAAATTAGAAGATATAAACAGATGAATCACAAGTAATGAAATTGAAACTGTGATTAAAAATCTTCCAACAAACAAAAGTCCAGGACCAGATGGCTTCACAGGTTAATTCAATCAAATATTTACAGACGAGCTAACATCCATCCTTCTCAAACTCTTCCAAAAAGTTGCAGAGGAAGGAACACTCCCAGACTCATTCTACGAGGGCACCATCACCCTGACACCAAACCCAGACAAAGATACTCCAATAAAAGAAAATTACAGACCAATATCACTGATGAATATAGATGCAAAAATCCTCAACACAATACTAACAAACAGAATCCAGCAATACATTAAAAGGATCATACATCATGATCAAGTGGGATTTATCCCAGGGATGCAAGGATTCTTCAATATATGCAAGTCAATCAATGTGATACACCATATTAACAAACTGAAGTATAAAAACCATATGATCATCTCAATAGAGGCAGAAAAAGCTTTTGACCAAATGTGACACCAATTTATGATAAAAAGTCTCCAGTAAGTGGGCACAGATGGGACGTACCTCAACATAATAAAGGCTGTATATGACAAACACACAGCAAACATCATTCTCAATGGTGAAAAACTGAAAGCATTTCCACTAAGATCAGGAGCAAGACAAGGTTGTCCACTCTTGCCACTATTATTCAACATAGTTTTGGAAGTCCTAGCCACAGCAATCAGAGAAGAAAAAAAATAAAAGGAATACAAATTGGAAAAGAAGTAAAATTGTCACTGTTTGCAAATGACACCATACTATACATAGATAATCCTAAAGATGCCACCAGAAAATTACTAGAGCTAATAAATGAATTTGGTAATGTTGCAGAATACAATATTAATGCCCAGAAATCTCTTGCATTCCTACGAAAGATCTGATCCAACGAAAGCTCAGAAAGAGAAATCAAGGAAACAATACTATTCACCATTGCAACAAAAAAGAATAAAGTACCTAGGAATAAACCTACCTAAGGAGGTAAAAGGTAAAAGGCCTGTACTCAGAAAACTACAGAAAACTACAAGACATGGATGAAAGAAATCAAAGATGACTCAAAAAAATGAGAGATATACCATGTTTTTGGATCAGAAGAATCAATATTGTGAAAATTACTATACTATCCAAAGCAATCTACAGATTCAGTGCAATCCCTATCAAATTACCAATGGCATTTTTTACAGAACTAGAACGATATTTCTTATTATATATTTAAAGATTGTAAGTAATGTTCATTCAGTATATTGAAACTATGAAAAGAATATGCAGAATGCTCATTGAACTCAGACAACCAGATTAGAGGCTAATATCCAGAGATGAAAAGTAGGAAAACGGCCATAGAAAAGAACAATTATATACAATATGATATTATTGAGGACTAGAGTGGAAATAAATGATAAGGACCCTTGATAGCCTGTATACTGAGTTTTAAAAAGACAATAATTAAGAAATAATTTCTTTTCTCAGAGGGAAAAGTATAAAATACAAACTAAGAAACATTTAGCTTTAATATTTTATTTCATGAATGAGTTTGTTAGTACTGGACACTATTTGAGTAAGTGACTGGGGATAGTGAAAAATAGACTGTGCAATAACGACCCATGTTCCCGGGAGGGAAGAATCAAGGGAAATAAATTCTGTGTGCTTTACACACTTGCTTAAGGATTTGATATAACCATAAATAAAACAGTTGGCTTTGCAGTAATATGAACAAAGCCAAATGCTTAAAAAAATGTTAAACTGTATCTGCATTGTATTAAGTAACCAGTGCAAACTGATTCATAAGCCTAAGGAAGAAAATGGCTAACATCTAACACTGGTGTAAAAAAAAAAAGAAGTTGTAAACTAGCTAACCAAACTTCAAACTTTTCCATGAAGAGACTGGGTCTCTGTCCCATTTATTTGAAGTGAAAGCAGGTATTGGACTAGGTTTTAAAAGAAAGTTGACTGTTTAAAAATTTACTTTTTAAAAAATGGGATCAATAAACTAAATATTTTCAATTAATGCAAAGTGCAAGAAAAAGAACAAAAAGAACCTTTCTCGAATTCCACTCCACACGAACACTGAATTGTCTCCAGAAATCACCTGTAGACCTCATGAAAATCATTCCTTCATTTAGGAAATCCCCCACCTTGTTAACAGTGTGAGAATGTAAATTTAAAGCACTTTTGACTGGGAAAATTTTATCACCATAAAAAGGTTTAATTTCCCTGAGCATGAAATATTCTCCCTCCAAGGAATGTATCTGTTAATGGCATGCTATGATTAATTAATTGGTTCTGGGAACTATTATACCATATTAGTCACTTTCATATTACTGTTCCCAAGAGTGGCAAATAAATAAGACAGTTATTGCATTTCTACATGTCCACCCATTTCCTGCCAAGACGTTTTGCTGAGATGTGGCTTCTGTGCAGTTTCCCACAGTGCACTTCTAGGCCGACTTAGGTCAAGCTTTGTTGGCTTAATGCTTAAAAATGACTCATGTTCTAGCAGGAAATCTTTCCCTCTCATTACTTTTCTGTGATATTATAGACAACCCATGTCCCTTGGGGGCATGACAATTGATCCCAGCAGGGTTATTTACAGTGACACGGTGACACCATTGCAAACGGGGGTTGCCAAAGGGGAGGCTTCTTCAATGTCAATTTTAACCCAGCAGCGATTTCTGCAGTTATAAATAATTCTATTTCATCTCTAGTCAGGTAACTGCTGTCAAATTAAAGAGATGTTGAGAACTCACAGCACAGTTTTGCTTTTTCATTATTACATCTGCAATTTGATTGGTGTGATATATTTTCTTGCATGAATGAGCATCAATTAAAGGAGATGGACATTTATAGGAAATTTATTCAAAACAGAGAGTCTTTTGATATTTTATATGTCAACGATCTGAATTCATATCACAATGATATTTGGAGAATATAAGAATGTAGTTTAAGTAACAGTATCTGAAATGTAATAAAATTATTTTCTTAAAATATTGAAACATGGCTTTCATTGATATCATATGCCCATTAAAATGTTGAATCATGTAAATATAATGGTACTAAGAATAAACATGTCAACCATTTCACTTAAATTATTTAATTCAAACTTCCTAATAACCTATGAATAAAATATAAATGGATAAAATTTTATATTATATAACAATTTTATATATGAACAAAGTTGTTATATAACTGATTCTCAGAGATAGAAGTAATTTCCCCAAATTCACATATTTATGAAGTCTATTATCTGCATTACCTGACACAAAATGTAACATAGTTTTCTCTATGACATGTTGGCTCTTCATATTCACAAGGTATTGAAGGACGCTGAGTGAAGGCCAATGGTCTTTGTCTGCATTTTAAGAACCAAAGTCGGGCTTCCCTGGTGGCTCAGTCGTTGAGAGTCCACCTGCCGATGCAGGGGACACAGGTTCGTGCCCCTGTCTGGGAAGATCCCACATGCCGCGGAGCGCCTGAGCCCCTGAGCCATGGCCGCTGAGCCTGCGTGTCTGGAGGAAGAACCGAAGTGACTGTCACTTTGTTTTCAGACCTATCCTGAGATCAATTGAAATGCTCTAATCAATTTTCAGCATGGCAGATATTCAAATCCATGAAGCAAATCATATGACCTCGACATCTCCTCTTTTCCATTTTTAATAGTTATTGCTGAAGTTAGAGTCAGGGCTGAAATTCTCAGTTCCTGACAGTGTGCTTAATCTACTCCAGCTTCTCAGTCGTCTTCCTCATGGGCAGTTCCCAAATTTTAAAAACATAGATTAGGTGTCACCTGATTATTTCTCAAAAATTACTGATTTTTTTAGTGAGGACTTCTATGATTGGGACGTTCATTATTTACCATTCAGTCTGCATTTTTGACTCATTGATTCAGCCAAACCACACAAACCTTCATCTTTTTGATATTTTATATCTCATAATGCATATCTTTCATGTGCAAAAAATAGCAATAATATCTGTTCATAAACTGTAGGTATATGAAATTCAGACCATAATTCTCTAAAAATAAGCTTAAAATTTAGGAGTTTTTTAACTAGCATATTCATATTTTAGTGAATAAGTACAAATACAAAAATTTTTAAATGCTGATAAAATGTAAATATTTAACATCAATTTGTTTTTCAGTTTATTATGCAATGTTTGCTAGTTGATAAACTTATTTTTCACTTACTAATAAGAAATGGATTGGATCCTAGAGATTAACATACCCTCACCTTTTTGGACAAGATTCTTTAGGCACATACACCACCAGAAATGAACCTATGTGATCATTTTCCACCTTATATGATTGATCTTGTGTATAAATATCATATTTATAGTAATAAAGAAACATTTTTCTCCTAATGTGTTTTTATTGATTTACTTACCTTGATTTGAGTTGGAAGATGATATTTATGAGTCATATTTTTAAAAATTAAAAGATAAAAAAATTTAGGTTGGAATAAAATGCAAACAGTGGCTGTGTTAGGATCTATTTGATTCTTTAAATTTTGTATTAAACAGGGTTTAGTATTATGGGAAATTAAATTTAACTACGTTACCAGTTTAAATGAAAGATTGAATCAATATCAGTTTGGATCCATTTAGCTTCTTTTCAATCCTGCTAGCTACCATCAGCTAAACAAAAAAGGGTAAAAAACATCTTAAATTATTATAAAAAAGGAATTGTAGCTAAAATGCATAATATCTAACTCTTCCAGAGAATCCCATATGGGAAAATTCCAAAGATAATTGGAATATTAATTTATAGTTAATTAAAATAATAAAACCTAGCTCATATGTAAAGGTGCTTTGATTTGAAAGTACTGCCCCCAGGAGAATGAGCTATTAGTAATTAATAACTTGCTTCTATTCATTGTCAACATGTTGCAAATAAATACTGTTCATAGGCACTTTGGATCTATTAATCCAGGGTAAGACATTGTCCTTGCACTAAAGGACATTTAATACACCTAAATATAGGTAAAGTTAAATTGCAATTAAATGAATAGACCTAACAAAGAATATTCTTATTATACATCACTCCTGACCATTAATGTAGAAACTAGAGTCTCATCAATTTTGCTGACTTTAATTGCTAGACTGTTCTTGTAGGTTCTGATCAAAATTTCAAAGAGCAAATATTTTGTCACCAATGAAATGAAATGTGGTTAACATAGATAAAGGGGAAAAAAACCCTCAAAACCCTAAACAAAACTAAATGTTGTTGATTAATCCATATATTGTGGATTACAATTGCTATTATTCCTATAGACTAATATATTTATTTCTAACTCTTCCTTCCAGGTATGGATACTAACTATCACCTGTGTGTCTATGCATTTTTCCATGCAACAAAAGTTATGATTCATGAATAGTGACAAGTGACATTAGTTTTATTATTTAAGAATCTTCTTACGTGATGAAAGAAAAAAATTAGATCTGTAAATGATGGGTCCTAATCCAAGCACAAATAATAAATTATTAAAGAAGTGTCCTATAAAGAATATTTTAAAATCAAACCCATACATGCCTGTATGGCCACAAAGATCTCATTTAGAGTGGAAATCATTTCTTTCACAATCTTATTCAAACACTCTATTCAAAAATCTTTGAAAGGTAAAACATATTGGTTGTCACAATTTCACATGAAAAATCAATGCAAAAAATTTAAAAATAGTGGTTTCCAGAATACTGTTTTATATTCAAAATGTGAAAAAGCTATCTTTGAGGTGCTTTTTAATCTGGTGAAATTTCCACAGCCTGCATATGATATTAGTTAGTTGTTTAATGAGTTGATAAATCAATAGCACCAAAAAAATTATTTCTCCTTCAATTCAGAATTGAAGTCAGAATTTCCATGGTGTGTAAGCAAAATGGAAAGGAAGTTTAGAGAAGTGCTTCTAAATGAACTTTCTAAATGCCTGAGTCCAAAAGATGGCTAGAGTACATATTGCAAAACTACTACATTTTTTGGACCAATCCAAAATTTTTACTTCTGAATAATCACATATATCAAATAGGGATAATAACACCTCCCACACTTAACTCCAGACATTGTCATATGAATGCCATAAGAATATGCAACTAAGAAGCTTTTAAAAATATAATGTTGAAAGTAAAGGCACAGAATTATTTTAAATACAAGATTTTCCCCCTACTATAAAAGCTAAGGGTCTGTACCAAGAAGGTATTCGTTTTCTCAAAGAAAAAGATATTCATGTAAAAATGACCACAAAAACAGCAACTTTAAAGAAAAGTTTGAAAATGACTTACAAAATTTGGTAAGCATACTTAGAAAATTTGGGGCCTTTTATTCCCCTGTCTTTAGTTACCATTTTAGTGATCATTTAAATAGAATTTTACTGAAGTCAATTCATTATACTCTCAGAGTTCAGATTTATGTTTTATTAAAGAAGATAACACATGTAAATTATATAGCCCTCTGCCTACCATATGTTAATAATGCAATACAAATTAGCTGAAAACTGTATTTATAGTAGTCATAGTACTATAACCAATTTCTCACACTGAAATTGCTTCCATTTAGAGGCATGAAACAACCTTTCAAATGATGCATTTTTAAGAGAGTCATTTCAAAACACCTCTTCTAATTATCCTATTTGTTTCTTGAGTCTAATTATATTTCACTTGTTCTTCAAAAGTGATTGGGACATTGAAACATCCTGATAAAAAAGTACCTTTGGCTGCACACAAAATGTTTTCTAAAGTTCTGCCTGATATCTTAATTAGAGTTCAGTGCATACATCATTGCCTTGATGTCTGAAAAAAATTGATCTAAGTAATAATTACTTGCTGTTGGCAGGGGACACATGCATAGGTTGGGGTAATAAAACTTACATTTAAGCATTTGAATTAAACAGAACAACCCAACAGGTTCTTTTCCTGCAAATACTGTGCTGTACCTTCCTGCAATATTTACGGTCAAATACATTACTTGCCAATTTTACTGCCTTGAAAAATATCAAATGGTAAACTGCACTGGCTATTTTTTAATGTAGTTTAAAAAATCTTGTTTGACTTAATTTTTGTTTTGCTTTGTTTTGTTTTGTTTTTAACATCTTTATTGGAGTATAATTGTTTTACAATGGTGCGTTACTTTCTGCTGTATATCAAAGTGTATCAGCTATACATATACAAATATCCCCATATCCCCTCCCTCTTGCGTCTCCTTCCCACCCTCCATATCCCACCCCTCTAGGTGGTCACAAAGCACTGAGCTGATCTCCCTGGGCTATGCAGCTGCTTCCCACTAGCTATCTATTTTACGTTTGGTAGTGTATATATGTCCATGCTACACTCTCACTTCGTCCCAGCTTACCATTCCCCCTCCCTGTGTTCTCAAGTCCATTCTCTACATCTGCGTCTTTATTCCTGTCCTGCACCTAGGTTCTTCAGAACCATTTGTTTTTTAGATTCCACATATACATGTTAACATATGGTATTTGTTTTTCCCTTTCTGACTTACTTCACTCTGTATGACAGACTCTAAGTCCACGCACTTCACTACAAATAACTCAATTTCGTTTCATTTTACGGCTGAGTAATATTCCATTGTATTCCATTGTATGAATGTGCCACTTCTTCTTTATCAATTCATCTGTCAATGGACACTTAGGTTGCTTCTATGTCCTGGCTATTGTAAATAGAGCTGCAATGAACATTGTGGTACATGACTCTTCTTGAATTATGGTTTTCTCAAGGTATATGTGCAGTAGTGGGATTGCTGGGTCGTATGGTAGTTCTATTTTTAGTTTTTTAAGGAACCTCCATACTGTTCTCCATAGTGGCTGTATCAATTTACATTTCCATCAACAACGAAAGAGGGTTCCCGTTTCTCCACACCGTCACCAGCAGTTATTGTTTGTAGATTTTTTGATGATGGCCATTCTGACTGGTGTGAGGTGATATCTCATTGTAGGTTTCATTTGCATTTCTCTAATGATCAGTGATGTTGAGCATCCTTTCATGTGGTGTTGGCAATCTGTATAGCTTCTTTGGAAGGTCTATTTAGGTTTTCTGCCCATTTTTGGATTAGGTTGTCTATTTTTTTAACATTGAGCTGCATGAGTTGCTTGTAAATATTGGAGATTAATCCTTTGTTGCTTCATTTGCAAATATGTTCTCCCATTCTGAGGGTGGTCTTTTCATCTTGTTTATGTTTTCATTTGCTGTGCAAACGCTTTTTAATTTCATTAGGTCCCATTTATTTATTTTTGTTTTTATTTCCATTACTCTAAGAGGTGGGTCAAAAAGGATCTTGCTGTGATTTATGTCATAGAGTGTTCTGCCTAAGTTTTCCTCTGAGTTTTATAGTGTCTGGCCTTACATTTAGGTCTTTAATCTATTTTGAGTTTATTTTTGTGTACGGTGTTAGGGAGTGTTCTAACTTCATTCTTTTTCATGTAGATGTCCAGTTTTCACAGCACCACTTATTGAAAAGGTTGTCTTTTCTCGATGGTATATTCTTGCCTCCTTTATCAAAAATAAGGTGACAGTATGTGCATGGGTTTACCTCTGGGCTTTCTATCCTGTTCCATTGACCTGTATGTCTGTTTTTGAGCCAGTATCATACTGTCTTGATTGCTGTAGCTTTGTAGTCTGAAATCCAGGAGCCTGATTCCTCCAGCTCCATTTTTCTTTCTCAAGATTTCTTTGGCTATTCAGGGTCTTTAGTGTTTCCATACAACTTTTGAAATATTTTGTTCCAGTTCTGTGAAAAATGCCATTGGTAGTTTGATCAGGATTGCAGTGAATCTGTAGATTGCTTTGGGTAGTATAGTAATATACACAATGTTGATTCTTCCAATCCAAGAACATGGTATATCTCTCTATGTGTTTGTATCATCTTTAATTTTTTTCAAAAGTGTCTTACAGTTTTCTGCATACAGGCCTTTTGTCTCCTTAGGTAGGTTTATACCTAGGTATTTTATTCTTTTTGTTGCAATGGTAAATGGGAGTGTTTCCTTAATTTCTCTTTCAGATTTTTCATCATTAGTGTATAGGAATGCAAGAGATTTCTGTGCATTAATTTTGTATCCTGCTACTTTGCCGAATTCAATGATTAACCCTAGTAGTTTTCTAATAGCATCTTTAGGATTCTCTATGTATAGTATCATGTCATCTGCAACAGTGGACATCTTTACTTCTTCTTTTCGGCTTTGGATTCCTTTTATTTCTTTTTCTTCTCTGATTGCTGTGGCTAAAACGTCCAAAACTATGTTGAATAATAGTGGTGAGAGTGGGCAACCTTGTCTGTTTCTGATCTTAGAGGAAATGTTTTCAGTTTTTCACCATTGAGAAAGAATTTGGCTGTGGGTTTGTCATCTATGGCCTTTATTATGTTGAGGTAAGTTCCCTCTATGCCTACTTTCTGAAGGATTTTTATCATATATCAGTGCTGAACTTTGTTAGAAGATTTTACTGCATCTACTGAGATGATCATATGGTTTTTATTCTTCAATTTGTTAATATGGTTTATCACACTGATTTGCTTATATTCAATTATATTTGCATTCCTGGGATAAACCCCACTTGATCATGATGTATTATCTTTTTAATGTGCTGTTGGATTCTGCGTGCTAGTATTTTGTTGAGGACTTTTGCATCTATGTTCATCAGTGATATTGGCCTGTAGTTTTCTTTCTTTGTGACATCTTTGTCTGGGTTTGGTATCAGGGTGATGGTGGCCTTGTAGAATGAGTTTGGGAGTGTTCCGCCATCTGCTATATTTTGGAAGAGTTTGAGAAGTATAGGTGTTAACTCTTCTCTAAATGTCTGACAGAATTTTCCTGTGAAGCCAGCTGGTCCTGGGCTTTTGTTCTTGGAAGATTTTAAATCACAGTTTCACTTTCAGTGCTTGTGATTGGTCTGTTTATATTTTCTCTTTCTTCCTGGGTCAGTGTCAGAAGGTTGTGCTTTTCTAAGAATTTGTCCATTTCTTCCAGGTTGTCCATTTTATTGGCATAGAGTTGCTTGTAGTAATCTCTCATGATCCTTTGTATTTCTGCAGTGTCAGTTGTTACTTCTCCTCTTTCATTTCTAATTTTGTTGATCTGAGTTTTCTCCCTTTTTTCATAATGAGTCTGCCTAACAGTTTATCAGTCTTGCTTATCTTCGGAAAGAACGAACTTTTAGTTTTATTGATCCTTGCTACTGTTTCCTGCATTTCTTTTTCATTTATTTCTGATATGATCTTTATGATTTCTTTCCTTCTGCTAACTTTGGGGAATTTTGTTCTTCTTTCTCTAATTGCTTTAGGTGTAAGGTTTGTTTATTTGAGGTGCTTCTTGTTTCTTGAGGTAGGATTTTACTGCTATAAGCTTCCCTCTCAGAACTGGTTTTGCTGTATCCCATAGGTTTTGGGTCATTGTGTTTTCATTATCATTTGTTTCTAGGTATTTTTTGATTTCCTCTTTGATTTCTTCAGTGATCTCTTAGTTATTTAGTAGTGTATTGTTTAGCCTCCACGTGCTTGTGTTTTTTACAGATTTTTTTCCTGTAATTGATATCTAGTCTCATAGCGTTGTGGTCAGAAAAAATACTTGATACGATTTCAATTTTCTTAAATTTACCAAGGCTTGATTTGTGACCCACGATATGAATTATCCTGGAGGATGTTCCATGAGCTCTTGAGAAGAATGTGTATTCTGTTGTTTTTGGATGGAACGTCCTATAAATATCAATTAAGTCCATCTTGTTTAATGTATCATTTAAAGCTTATGTTTCCTTATTTATTTTCATTTTGGATGATCTGTCCACTGGTGAAAATGGGGTGTTAAAGTCCCCTACCGTGATTGTGTTACTGTCGATTTCCCCTTTTATGGCTCTTAGCATTTGCCTTCTGTATTGAGGTGCTTCTATGTTGGGTGCATAAATATTTACAATTGTTATATCTTCCTCTTGGATTGATCCTTTAATCTTTATGTGATGTCCTTCTTTGTCTCTTCTAATAGTCTTTATTTTTACATCTATTTTGTCTGATATGAGAATTGCTACTCCAGCTTTCTTTTGATTTCCATTTGCATGGAATATCATTTTCCATCCCTGTAATTTCAGTCTGTATGTGCCCCTAGGTCTGAAGCGGGTCTCTTTTAGACAGCATATGTACGGGTCTTGTTTTTGTATCCATTCAGCCAGTCTATGTCTTTTGATTGGAGCATTTAATCCAGTTACATTTAAGGTAGTTATCAATATGTATGTTCCTATTACCATTTTCTTAATTGTTTTGGGTTTTTTATTTAGGTCTTTGCTTCTCTGGTGTTTTCTGCCTAGAGAAGTTCCTAGCATTTGTTGTAAAGCTGGTTTGGTGGTGTGAATTCTCTTAGCTTTTCCTTATTTGTAAAGGTTTTAATTTCTCTGTTGAATCTGAATGAGATCCTTGCTGGGTACAGTAATCTTGGTTGTAGTTTTTTCTCTTTCATCACTTTAAATATGTCCTGCCACGCTCTTCAGGGTTGCAGAGTTTCTGCTGAAAGTTCAGCTGTTAACCTTATGCGGATTCCCTTGTATGTTATTTGTTGTTTTTCCATTGATGCTTTTAACAATTTTTCTTTGTGTTTAATTTTTCATAGTTTGATTAATATGTGTCTTGGCATGTTTCTCCTTGGATTTATCCTGTATGGGACTCTCTGTGCTTCCTGCACTTGAATCACTATTTCCTTTCCCATATTAGGGAAGTTTTCAACTATAATCTCTTCAGATATTTTCTCAGTCCCTTTCTTTTTCTCTTCTTCTTCTGGGATCCCTATTATTCAGATGTTGGTGCATTTACTGTTGTCTGAGAGGTCTCTGAGACTGCGTCAGCTCTTTTCATTCCTTTTTCTTTATTCTGCTCTGCGTAGTTATTTCCACTATTTTGTCTTCCAGGTCACTCGTCTGTTTTTCTGTCTCAGTTATTCTGCTATTGATTCCTTCTAGAGAATTTTTAATTTCATTTATTGTTTGTTCATCATTGTTTGTTACTGTTTAATTCTTCTTGGTCCTTGTTAAATGTTTCTTGTATTTTCTCCATTCTGTTTCCAAGATTTTGGGATCATCTTTACTATCATTACTCTGAATTCATTTCAGGTAGACTGCCTCTTTCCTCTTCATTTGTTTGGTCTGGTGGGTTTTTATTTTTCTCCTTCACCTGCTGTGTGTTTCTCTGTCTTCTCATTCTGCTTAACAAATCTGTTTAGGGTCTCTTTTTCACAGGCTGCTGGTTTGTAGTTCCTGTTGTTTTTGGTGTCTGCCCCCAGTGGCTAAGGTTTGTTCAGTGGGTTGTGTAAGCTTCCTGGTGGAGGGGACTGGTGCTGGTGCCTGTGTTCTGGTGGATGAGGATGCATCTTGTCTTTCTGGTTGGCAGGACTGTATCCGGTGGTGTGTTTTTGGGTGTCTGTGAACTTATTATGATTTTAGGCAGCCTCTCTGCTAATGGGTGAGGCTGTGTTCTTGTCTTGCTAGTTGTTTGGCATAAGGTGTCCAGCACTGTAGCTTGCTGGTCATTGAGTGGAGCTAGGTCTTAGTGCTGAGATGGAGATCTCTGGGAGAGCTTTCTCTGTTTGATATTATGTGGAGCTGGCAGGTCTCTGGTGGACCAATGTCCTGATCTCAGCTCTCCTACCTCATAGGCACAGGCCTGACACCCAGCCAGAGCAACAAAACCCTGCCAGCTACATGGCTGAGAAGAAAAGGGAGAGAAAAAAAAAAGAATGATATAAAAAAATAAAATGAAGTAAAGTTATTAAAATTGAAAAAGTATATTATTAAAAATAAAAAACTGAAAAGCTTAAAAAAAAGGAAGTAAAAAGAGAGCAACCAAACCAATAAACAAATCCACCATTGACAGCAAGCACTGAAAACTATACTAAAAAAAAAATAAGGAAAAGAAAACAGACAGACAGAACCCTAGGACAAATGGTAAAAGTACAGCTACACAGACAAAATCACAGAAAGAAACATACACATACACACTTACAAAAAAGGAAAAAAATATATATATATCTATATTAAAAAGAAAAAAGGAGCAACCAAATCACTCAACAAATCTACCAATGATAATAAACTCTAAATACTAAACTAAAATAAATATAAAACCAGAAACAAATTAGAATCAGAAAGCCAACCCTAAGTCTATAGTTGCTCCCAAAGTCCACTGCCTAAATTTTGGGATGATTCATTGTCTATGCAGGTATTCCAGTGATGCAGGGTACATCAAGTTGATTGTGCAGATTTAATCTGCTGTTCCTGAGGCTGCTGGGAGGAGTTTCCCTTTCTCTTCTTTGTTTACACAGCTCCTGGGGTTCGGTTTTGGATTTGGCCTTGCCTTTGCATGCAGGTCACCCTACGGCATCTGTTCCCTGACCAGACAGGACAGGATTAAAGTAGCATCTAATTAGGGGCTCGGGCTCAGTCCGGGTGGAGGGAAGGGTAAGGAATGCAGGGCGAGCCTGTGGTGGCAGAAGCTGGCCTGACGTTGCATCATCCTGAGGCATGCAGTGTGTTCTCCCTGGGAAGTTGTCCCTGGATCACGGGACCCTGGCAGTGGTGGGCTGCACAGGCTCTCAGGAGGGGCATTGTGGATAGTGGCCTGTGCTTGCCCACAGGCTTCTTGGTGGCTGCAGGAGAGGCCTTAGCATTTCATGCCCATCTCTGATGTCCGCACTAATTTCTGCGACTCATGCCAGTCTCTGGAGCTCCTTTAGGCAGTGCTCTGAATCCCCTTTCCTCGTGCACCCTGGAACAATGGTCTCTTGCCTCTTAGGAAGTTCTAGACTTTTTCCCAGGCTCCCTCCTGGCTAGCTGTGGCGCACTAGCCCCTTCAGGCTGTGTTCACACAGCCAACCCCAGTCCTCTCCCTGGGATCTGACCTCCAAATCCCGAGCCTCACCTCCCAGCTCCCACCCTCCCCAGTGGGTAAGCAGACAAGCATCTTAGGCTGGTGAATGCTGGTCAGCACCAATCCTCTGTGCGGGAATCTCTCCGCTTTGTCCTCTGCACCCCTGTTGCTGTGCTCTCCTCTGTGAGAGGAGCTGAAGCTTTCCCCTGCCACCCCTCTCTCTGCCAGTGAAAGGGCTTCCTAGTGTGTGGAAACTTTCCTCCTTCACATCTCCCTCCCAGAGGAGCAAGTCCTGTCCCTATTCTTTTGTCTCTGTTTTTTCTTTTTTCTTTTGCCCTACCCAAGTAAGTGGGGAGCTTCTTGCCTTTTGGGAAGTCCGAGTTCTTCTGCCAGTGTTCAGTAGTTGTTGTGTAAGAGTTGTTCCACATGTAGATGTATTTCTGTGGTATTTGTGGGGAGGCAGGTGATCTCCACGTCTTACCCCTCTGTCATCTTGAAGGTCTCTCCTCGTTTTTTCCTATTTACAAGGGAGAAGTTGCTATTGATGAAGAGTATACATGGTTAATGATCATGTAGCTGACAGGTGCTAGATTTTGAGTTTAGATCCAGGGCATTCAAAATCTATATTTTACTATCTTTAAATTACTCCATGCTGGGCTTCCCTGGTGGCACAGTGGTTGAGAGTCCGCCTGCCGATGCAGGGGACGCGGGTTCGTGCCCCGGTCTGGGAAGTTCCCACATGCCGCGGAGCAGCTGGGCCCGTGAGCCATGGCCGCCGAGCCTGCGCTCCGCAACGGGAGAGGCCACAACAGTGAGAGGCCTGCGTACCACACAAAAAAAAAATTACTCCATGCTATATATAATGAACATAAGACCCCTAAGACTGTATTTAACTTTGGATGGTGGCCCTCATCATATTCATATGCAAAAATGTAGATTAATCAGAAAGCATAGCCCTCAGATCTATATTATTCTTTCAGTTATGCCTGGTTTGAAAACCATTTACTTTACAGAGATTCTAAATTTCTGCTTCCAAATGTACTTTATGGCTAGCCAGGGAAACAAAACAAAACAATAGAGAATCAAATGCACAAATTTTCACAAACATAAGACAAGCAGATATGTTGAAACCATAGAATCTTTTGATAAGAATTATCAGTCAAGTTTGAATCAACCAGGCAGAAGCCCTGGATGATGTGTTACAGATATATAGATATGTCAGATTTTTTACATGGATTTTTTTTCCCAACAAGGGTATAGGATTGAATACAATTTTTGTGAGGCTATTGTTTTAGTGCAGGGCATGCAGTTCATAAGGAAACATGGGTATAAGTATGGAAAGTGAGGAAAAATGGTAACCCGTAAGAGTGGAACCCACAAGAAGGGATTAAACAGGAATCAATCTCTCATTGCCTCCAAGTCTGCTACTCCAGTGGAAGTATCCTTCAGGACAACATGGTGCCCTTTCTCATGAAGCTGGACCAAGATTCAAGAAATTGAAGTGGGAGATTCTGGAGGAGATGGAAGACCTGTGGTGGTCCCTGCTGCCTACAACAACCAAGTGGGCCAGCAGATAAATGACAACATCATGTGTTAGTTGCAACAGACCCTCACACGCTACACACACCTTCCAGTACAAACAGAAGACTGCTGCTTTGCTTGTGCCTTAAAATTCTCATACAACATATCTCCTGTGACCCATCTCCCACAATAACCTGGGATCATGAAAGAAGAGAATTCTAGGGAATTTAGTTTTCTGAACTGACACAAAGCAAATCCACATCAAAAGAGATTTTAAACATTGCATAAGTCAAACATTTAGATGTTTTAAAATAAACACCAGAATACAATAACTTCTTTTTCTTAACTGCAATGTCCTTCATTTCCACTCAGTTCATTTTGTAGTCATGAAATTAACTTATGCTTATCATCATCCCAAATTGCTTCTCCTATGAAATCACAAACCACAATATGCTCCCTTTATTTCTTCCAACTCATATAATACACATATCTCCATTACATCTATTATCACTTTTTATTGAATATCTTTAGTTTTAGTGGAATGTCACTTTGAAATATTCTGTTTGTGTTATCACTCTTTCCAGATTTAAAATATAGTAGTGCAAGTCAGAGCAGGATGACAAATACCTGGGCATAGGTATGCAAATGTGTATGTGTTAGAGGTGATGTGTCATGTGTATGTTTGAGAGTGAGAGAAAATTTCATAATGATGCCTGCTACTGTCAGCCAAGATATTATATTCATATGGTATATAAGTTACACTATAACATAACTTGTGGGTTGTTGTTTGCCATGATTAGAAAAGACAGAAAGTTACTAAATTTTTAATCAAAACTTTCAATAATTTGTATAACTTCTTGTTGAAGAAATAAAAATATTTTTCTTTACACCTAACCAGACCACCTTGCCTCAAAGAAAAATTAGTTCCCCCAACCCATAAACTGAAGTAGATGGGAATCAAAAGAGAAAGAAGAGTGGAGGGGAGAAAATAGGAAGTAACAGTTACATAGAAAGAATATGGAGATTTAAAAAAAAAATTCTAGAGAAGATTTAATCCACTCAGAGAAATTAAAGCTAATATTCTTTGGGGATTTTTTGGTTTTTTTTAATTAATACTCATTGGAGTATGGTTGCTTTACAATGTTGTGTTAGCCTTCACTGTACAACAAAGTGAATCAGCCATGCACATACAGATAACCCCTCTCTTTTGGACTCCCCTCCCATTTAGGCTACCACAGTGCATCAGGTAGAGTTCCCTATGCTATATAGTATATATTTTATATCTATTTTATACATAGTATCAATAATGTATACGTGTCAATCCCAGTCTCCCAATTCCTCCCACCCCACCCCTTTCCACCTTGGTATCCATACATTTGTTCTCTACGTCTGTGTCTCTATTTCTGCTTTGCAAATAAGATCATCTATACCATTTTTCTAGATTCCACATATATATGTTATTATACGATATTTGCTTTTCTCTTTCTGACTTACTTCACTCTGTATGACACTCTCTAGGTCCATCCACATGTTTACAAATGATCCAATTTCATTCCTTTCTATGGCTGAGTAATATTCCATTGTATATATGTACCACATCTTCTTTATCCATTCCTCTGTTGATGGACATTTAGGTTGTTCCTGTATCTTGGCTACTGTAAACAGTGGTGCAATGAACACTGGGATGCATATATTTTTTCAAATTATACTTTTCTTTGAATATATGCCCAGGAGTTTGATTGCTGGATCATATGGTAGCTCTATTTTTTTAAATTTTTTTTTACTTTTTACAAGTCTTTTTAATTCACTTTTTTTTAATTGGAGTGTAATTCCTTTAGAGTGTTGTGTTAGTTTCTGCTGTACAATGAAGTGAATCAGCTATATGTATACATTTATCTCCTCCTTCTTGTACCTCCCTCCCCACCACCAGTAGTTTTTCCACTTTAGAGCAAGTCCTCTTCCAAATTAAATATTATAATGTTACCAAACCAAACTTGAGTCCACTCACCTGCACGCAGTAAAGTCAATCTATTGACACCAGGTTGGAGTGAAGGAAAGTGCAGTGTTTACTGTAAGATGCCATACAAGGATTCTGGGACAGGTAACACTTAAAAGGTGTGAACTCCCTGATCAGTTTCAGCAAAGCATTTTTAAAGGCAAGGTGCAGGAGGGGTGTCCCAGAGTAGGTGATCAGCTCATGCACAATTCTCTGATTGTTGATAGTGAAGTAACAGGGCAGTGTCACAGGTGTTAACATTATCAATCCTTAGGCACTGGTAGGTCTGGGGTTACTCCTCGTGGTCATCAACTAGTTAATTTCTTCCATTTGGTTGGGGTTTTAGCATCTGTAAAACAAGTCAGGAAATGTGCATCAGACACTATTATCTGGGTACTACAGAGAGGAGCTACAGCAGAGATATGGAGGAGGGGTCTGTCCCAGGAAGGCACCCTAAGTTCCTGCTCAGTTACAATAACACTAAATGTCAAATAGTGGTAAAGCTGCTGCTATAAATATCCATAGAACACTATGAGTTCAGAAAGACCAGTGGGGTTGATCTTAATGTGTAAGTTCCTGGAGAAAAAGGAAAACACACACACAAAAGAACCCCAAGCAACAACTAATAGGAAAGTTAATTTATGTTTGAAACTAACCAGTGCTCTAAAAAATCAAGTTGTTCTCAGATTTCTTTAAAGTCTGCTATATTTACAACTTTTCTCAAAACGGTGTTTATTTTTCTGAAAATAAATGAAAGGTGTTGACATCTGGCACTTCTCTAACCATGCCTGCTGTCAGATCAGAGCAGTTATAGTAAATGACTTGGAAGGGCTTGTCGTTTTATTTAAACTTGCTAGTTTCAACAACATGTCAAATTTTGAGACTGTCACTACCCTTTCACAGATTTGAAATAGAATTATTGAAAATATTTAAGAAGTTAGACTTTTTGTAAGTTATAACACAAAGCTTGCTACATTTAAGCAGAAATAATTCTTCAATTACTTGTGACAAATGATAAGGGAGTACTTAGGAAAAACAAATTGATTCCCAGAGGTTAAGATGACTTTGTTAAGAATGAGACATGTAATGTAACATTTCCTTTCTGGGTAAATTTACCCTCAGACTATCACTTAAGAAAATGTGATAATAATTTAACTAAACTTTTCATGATATTCTTTTTAACAAAGTGAAAAAGTATGGACTGAAGCATTATTAAATGTGGTGTATACAGACCTACATGTGTAATTTACACAAACACTATTGATTATTGTTTCTGCCATCCTGGAGAAAAAACTTACTAGCATGCAGCAGAACCAAATAATTATTTTGCAAAGTCAATCAATATTTATTCCAATAATTCTGATAAAGATGTACAAGGAGGTAATTAAGCTTGGGGATAAAGAACACTCAGCAATAAAGCTGATATGCTATTTGAAATAAATAATTTTTATAATGTCCCAAATGGGATGGGTTAAAAGAATAAAGTGAATTATCACAGTGGTTACTGTAAATTCTGCAAAGGGCATTATAAAAGATATACTGGATTAAGTATAATCTCAATGCCAAAAGTGAAGTAGAAGCAAAGTAGATGGGAGGATGGGGCTAAATATTAGTCTAAAATTACAATAAAGATTTAGTCTGGACATACATAGGAATAAAAATCAAGAAACACTGAGATAACCACAGACAAAACCAACAAGTAGAGCAGATTTGACAGGAAGAATTGAACATGGGTAAAATGTAATCCAATTCATATGAATATGTCCAGTTTCCACAATGTTAAATATTTAATCAGAGTTTATATACTTCATGGCTGCTAGTACAAAGCAATGTATCCCAATGTCTAGAATAAGTATGAGAAATTGAAGGATATAATATTGAAGCTTCCACATTAGACATAAATGATAGTGGCTAACTGAATATGGCTTGATTCCTGAGACTACAACCAATGTTTTCTTTATCAGCCCTTTCACACAGTCACAAATTGCCAAGCTCCTATTGTCATATGCAATTAGTGACTTAAACAGACAGTATGGTACATGGCTGTGATTCTTCAGTGGAGGTCTGTGTATCTATCAAGCAGCAAAATAGAATGCTAACGGAACACTGACTTCAAGGACAAATATATTGGGTCATTCTCTGCTCAGATATTTACTCAAAGACTATGGAAGTAATATGGAATAAAATATTACTCAAAGAATCTGGTAAGAAGTAAGCAAAATAAAATGATATTCTCTTAATCTCAAACAAAAATATTTTGTATATAAAATAAGCATTTCCTGGATATTTAAGATAAAGCACATTTAACTTTAAAAAAAATGACAACAACAACAGCAAACTTCACAGCTGTGATCCCAGACCAGTTGTAGAAAAGGAAGACATATATAATTAGTCTCCTTTGCCACTTGGGGTACTCCAGAAGAAATATTTTAGAAGTATTTCTTCCTGGCTTTCTATGAAATTTACCCTCTTGCTGTAAAATATAAATATAACTGTTGAGAAGAATCATCTTTGAAATTATCAGCAAAATAAAATTCGAACACACACCTTATATAAAAAAACACTCTTCTAGTGTATTTGTTAAACTACTTGTCAACTTTGAATACCCTGTTAAATGCAGTCTATGATTTTCAGAGGCTAGAATGTGTTCACCTATCAACTTCACTGTGTCATATATACATGTATGTGTACTTGTGCATATGTGTCTTAATTACTGGATTGCAATCAACTGCAGTGTCTTTAGTATGTGTGTCTTCCAGGATCTCTCCACAAGCCTCACGCTGGGTCAATGCCATGTATTCAGGCGTAATAACTAATTCGAGAATGAATGAATACAAATTCACATGGAATGTAGATTCAAAGCATAGCTTTGTTCAAACTCTCTTAGCCATACATACTTGCCCTTGTAACTAATCAGTCCTTCCAGACAATATTCATATTTCAATTATTTCCAGGACATAAAAACCATGATACCAGTCTAGGAGGTGATTTGAACGTGTTTGATTTCCCCCAAGTGATATAAATTGTGCAATATTGGCAGGCTTCAAGAAAGGATTTTTACCCTTATATTTTACTCAGATGGGATAAATAAATTCTATTAATAAAGCATTTTATTAACTCTGCTTACAGTGTATACAGTAGTCATATTTGTTTTGTCAATAAACTGCTCACTTTTATTGGTCATGTCATTTTAAGTAGAGCATAAAATGCAGCTACATAATAACCTAAGGCAGAATGGAAAGACTTTTACCGACAATATAAAAAAAATTGGAGAAGGTGATAATGTGACTACTAAAAAAATATTTGGTCAGCACATCAACACCCTAAAGTCATACAATTTTACTATATAGATCAAATTCTGCCTTATTAATGTGCATCATACTAGTATAAAATTATTTATTTTTTGAGTAATAGCTTGATAAATATTATATTTTGAATTAAGCCATAGCTAATAAGTATATATCTGGTGATCATTTTTTTATACGTTACACAATCAAGTAGATAGCATAACTCCACTGGGATGCATTTTAACTACTAATTTATATGAGTTTGGGCAGTGAATTAATTTCTCTAGGTCTCACTTTTTATGTTGTAAAAAATAGTGCATATGATGAAATAATTTTTTTCTTCATCAGTTTTATCACAATCCTGTCTATCATTCTTCTTAAAGACCCAATTTTTGGCTTTGATGATCCTCTTATATCTTTGTATTTATATTTATATTTCATTAATTTCTCCTCTTAGGAATTTTAATCTCTTTCCCTTACTTTAGTATGGGTTCTGTCTCCGATTTATTTTGCAAGTATTTAAGTTTGACATTCAATAATTTTATTTTCTATCTTATTCTTTTCCTAATGTGAGAATTTAATACTAAAACTTTCCCTTTAGCATTGTTAGTGTATCATACAACTTTTTTACATGTATTGGTTCCTTTATCCACTATTCCCAAGTAGTTTTTTATCCCCATTATGATTTTTTCCTTGATCCATCAATTTTTGTATGTGTTTTCAATTTCCAAATATAAGGATTGCAATTTTTTAGTATTAACTTCTCCTTTAATTGAATTAAATAGAGAGAAATAGTTCATATAATTACTATGGAGTGTGCTCTATTAATAATTATGGCAAATGATTTGAATATTTTGGAGTATGCTCTATTTATAATTATGGCAGATTTTTATATAGCACATATTACATGTCCGGAACTGTTCCATATGGCTTACATATAATGTCATTTAATCATCCACAGAACTATGAGAACATGGTCTCCATGTTTATGTCACATTTTACAGTACAGGTTGCTAAAAGTGAAAGAAATTGTGGAGATGAGTGGTTTTAAAATAACCCTCTAACAGTTCCAAGGCTGAATTGTAATAATGTTTCTCAGCCTTCCTTCTGTTTATAAAAATTAAAACAACTCTGCATTATTTTTGTACAAAGATGGAACAAACATGCAAAAGA
Source organism: Phocoena sinus (assembly GCF_008692025.1). Taxonomy (NCBI): domain Eukaryota; kingdom Metazoa; phylum Chordata; class Mammalia; order Artiodactyla; family Phocoenidae; genus Phocoena; species Phocoena sinus. The sequence continues at coordinate 174,035,152 of NC_045763.1, forward strand.
GGTAACTCATGCTGAGAAAATATCCATCTTGGCTGTGCTAATTTTCTCCATCACTAAGAATGGGAGAATGTACCATCAATCAAAATCAGCATCTTCTCATGTGGGAGGCCGTGTACTCCAGTGAAACTGATGTGCTACTGAAAACTTTCTTATAAAGAAAGCAGATCAAGCAGTAAGAAACCTTAAGAAAAAATTGAATACAAAATAAAAGAAAACAAAATAACTGAAAGCAGTACTAATATTTATCTTAATATCCACTTACATTCTCCTCCCACCCCCAAATCCTGGCTGCTATTTCCTATTGGCTGAACTGAGCTTGAACCACAAGGCAAGGGGAAGTAGGGCTTCAGTCTATAAGGGTCAGCTTCAGAGGGACCAGAGCAGGGTGAGGATGGAGAGTCCATCTCCAGGGGAACATGGATGATACAAGCACACATGTAAAGACCAAACTTTTCTTACTTAGTTATCATAGAGGTTGTTTGTAGAACATTAGTGTTTCATGCTAGTGAGTAATGAATTTTTAGCAAATGACGGTATGGATAACTTATCAAGCATACTTCACAGTCTGAAAAAAAATTACTGGAAAGGAAATAAGACTAGGTTCTAAGTCCAGTAAGGCAATTTGAACTAGAAGTGTCACATTGGAAAGTTAAATACGATTTCATATTTTTAAATTAAATATTGTTTTCTTAATGCTCATTAAAAATATATATTACATCTGATATATGTCTAAAGGTGCATAAGTGGATTAAAATAAACTCATACTAATCATAATAATGATATTTCAAATTTAATTTGAAATATAGTATAAATAGTCTATAAATATTTACTCTACTATATTTACTACACAATATATAGCTAAGTATTTATGAGTTTAATAAGATAATTTAAATCAAAATCACTCTCTTGAATCTAGTTATTAAAACAAATACATCTATCTCTTAAGAAAGTATTACTAATTTAAAGTGTACTCCTCATGAAGTTATTCCTTGGAAAATTCTTTGTGTTTATACTTATGAAATATTCTTTTTATATCTAAAATTTGCTAATTTCAATATGGAGTTAATATTTATTGAGACATTTTAAATGAAATAACGGTGGCCTAATTACTACATATGGATATTTTCTGAAACTAACTTTAACCCTATGAGAAATATTAGAATTACCTTTTTTAAAAATAAAGAAACAGAGTTTGGGATATTTCAAATAGTTGTCCAAGGTCTTGTACCTGGAAGATATGAAGTTAAAGATTGACCCTATGTCTCTACGATTTATGACCAATGTTTTTTAATCCCTATGTCACTGTAGTGGAAACCAATAAGAAAAAAAAGTTTGTTTGTAGCTCACAAACCTCTTTATGGTACTTATATGAATCATGATCTATTGAAAATTCCATAAAAATAAAGGCAAGTATAGGTACAAAATGGATATCTCATTTGCTTAAATGGTAAATTCTTTGAGGGCAGAAATATTTATGTTGTATTTAGTATCAGTCTTAGTTTAATGAATTTCTATCACTGATGAAATTTGTTTCTTATCACAGAAACTACACCAGATTTCCCTTCAGAATACACTTGTTCTAAGTAAAATTTAAAAGAAAATGCTTATAGAGAAGTGATCTCTGGAAGTGGTTTCTAATGTTTAGTAGATGGTGAGCACAGGGACCAAAGAACATTGGATTATTTTGTTCAATTTGTTACATATTCTATTGCCTCCAGTATAATTTAATTTTAATTTAGTACCAAAATATTGATCCAGGCCCTAACTACAATGGTAACATATAAATCTTTAATATCATTCAGTCCCAATTAACTGAGGATCTTTTGTACATTTTTCTCAATGATAATTTATTTCCAGGTGGTACTAATCAAAATCAACAGTTTTATATTTTATATTATGTTTTATATTGTATTGGCACCTAGCCCCATTCTCTTAAGAGGTTACTCATTAAAATTGATTAATCTTTTCTGAAATCGTATAATATAAATTCCCCTTTTCTCACTTGAATATATAGAGCTGTCATCTAAGCAGCTTATTTTTTTAATATATAAAAAGGCTTTTAAAAGTTTAGTGTATTTCATTATTGTGCTAAAAACTGCAGAGATGGTTTAGTATGTTTGCACTCTGTTTCCCTATGGAATTTGTTTTGTAATTTTATGTCAGTAAGTCTACTTGAATGTGAAATTGATCTCAAGTTTCAAAATCATAGATGTGTGACAGGTATTGAGAGTTGTTGATTTTTCTTTTTTTGTTTCTTAAGCCTTAGTCCAAATATTTATTTAATAAGGTATATAATTGCTCACCAATATTCATTTTAAACTGGTTAAACATGCAGAAATGAAAAAGTTAACTGTTGAGTACCTGTGCTAAAATGATATCTAAAGAGGACCACTATTTTAGGAGTGTCATCTCCACTTTCATATCTCAACCCCCTACTCTACCTAAGCCATCACCAACTGCCCATTTCCTTGTCCTCCATAATTTTTTGTTAACGTCAATTCTCACCAAGTCTGCAATTTATTTTAATCCTATTTCCTCATGTCCAGACTATTACAATAGCTATTTCACTACATCTAATCTATCCCTCTCCTATCCTTCCTGAACTTAACAACCAATCTCATTTTTTCCTAAAACCATTATTTTCCTTACAGCTCTTCCTCTCAAAATCTTCAGTGGATCCTTAGTGTCAAATAAAATGTTAAATACTTCAGTCTTGAATTCAAGGCACTAGAAGATATCATCTTCCCAAGCTTAGCTTCCACTATTCTCCTACATAGAAAATGTATTTCAGTGAAACTATGCTACTTTAGACATAAGGTTTTCATTGCATTTTTCACTACTATTCTTTTAATATATCATTTACCCTCTAATGTTAAACTGTTTCCCCCCCCCCCACATGTTTCCCTCTCTAAATTCTACCCTACTCTTCAAGCTCTAGCAAGTTAACCTCTTGCTTATTCCAAAAACCCATTTTAAGCACTCTTGGCGAAAGTGTTATTGTTTCTACTCTAAATGCCCATGTAATTCAACATCTGTCTACACTTTTGAATGTATTATTCACTAGTTCATAGAACTGTGAAAAGCTTTTCATATGTTTAATTTCCTAGATTGATTCTCCTAGATTGAGACCTATTTGAATCACCTTGGCTCTTAGAAGGGTGGCTTCCTGACAGCAAATATATATTTGATGAATGAGGATGCTATTTACCTAACAAGAAAAGAAGGAAATAATAGGGAAATTATTCAAGAGAAGGAGTTAATTCATAGCACTGCTAATACTTAGTTTCCTCTGAGATAGGGTTTTTTCTTTATTTCATGTCCTCCTTCAGCGATATTATGGTTTAACATTTATTGAGCATAGAAAATGTGCTTGGCACTGCATACAACTCAATAGATAGGCATGGTTTCTGTTCAATGAGCTTGAAATATTTATCATAAAAATAGGGCCAGAAAGGATATGAATGAGTCAGACTGAAGTGGCATCTTTATTATCAGCCCCTTCCTTTCCATTCTCTTTATTTTTTTCTCCAGTTTTGATCCTCTTTCTCATGTCTGGACAATTCCCATTGCTTCCAAACTAGTTTCCCTACAAGTACCCTTTTTCTCAATGCTTGTATTTTCCAAATTTCATGTATATAAAATATTATTTTTATTCAGGTTTCTCCTCTATTTAAAAACATCGAATAATTTCCAATAGCTATTACATGAGATCATTGTAGATACTTTCTAAATGCATATGTCACTGTCAGTCTAAATCAATCCCCACTCGTGTTTTTTCTAGTACTTTTGGAAATGTTATTCCTATTCCCACCTAAAACTGGACCCAATATTGTAACCTTCATCAGCTATTACTTCCCTGTGTATTCTACTACATTAAGAATCCCATCAATTTTGCCATACATTCAACTTTCCGCTATTTTCTCATTTTCACTTATGCCTAAAGAGTCTCAAATATATCTTACCTTAAAGAAACAAACCAAACTAACTAAACACAACACCCTAGGACACATGTTCCCTCTAACTTCCCAGAGTAGGTCTTCTTGCCATCATAGCCATATCAAAAAAGAATCGTTGTTCCAGGTGACACAATCCTAAATCAAATAGTTTTAAACAAAAAATGAAATATCTTTCTCATGCACCTTATAAAATGATGTAGGTCCCATTTTTGACTTGGCTGGATAGGGAATTTAAATGCCCTTGCTTCAGTCTTTTCCATAAGCCAGCCTCTCACATGATGGTAAATTGTTATAGGAACTATAGATCTCATGTCCTCAATGACCATAACTCTGGGAAGACAATATGCATCTCTATCTTTAAAGTTCCAACAGAGATCGGTCACATGTATTGGCTCTGATTGGTTACTTGAATCAGTTCCCTGGCTATGGGTGTGGGTTATGCTTACAGACTTACTGGCTGGAGACAAGCCCTAGAACTGGAGTGAGATAAACATTGGTGAGGATGTAAGAGATGTTAAGTTCCATGAAGAGAAAACTTTGTGCTTTTGATTAAATGATGGATTATATTTGTTGTGGAGGCAAAGAACAAATACCTACTATGCCAGTTAAACATATCGAATGAGTTGCTACCCTGCTCACTTTTCCCTATTATTAAAACAACAAAAAAATGGATACAAGTTTTTAACTTTGTCAATTTATTGAAATTCTCTATCCAAATCCATATTTGACTAACACCCACTTTTTTTTAACCATTCATTTATTCAACAAATGTTGAAAGCAACCTGTGTCCCTGTCACTGCTAACATGCATGTTAGATAGATTCATAAAGACGATTGAGAAGTGACTTTGCCCTAATGGAGCTTACATCTGGGAGAAGAAGACAACAATAAACATTAGGCATTCTAAACTAAGAAATGTCTAAAGGATTTAGGATTGCCAGAGTTGGTCCCACTGAGAAAAAGACATTTGAACAAGGGATTGAAAGACTTGATGTAGTTTACCAAAGGGTGAGAGGAAGTACAGCATTCCAGAGAGGCTGATGTCGTTAGACTTAAGTTGCCTCAATAAAGTGTAGAAAAAATTAGGTCAGAGTTCAGGTCCGGGTATATTCAGAACAGAAGGTCATTATAAGGATTATGGATTTTACTCTGAGGGAAACAGATGGGCATTTGAGGATTCTGGACAAATGGGTGGTGTAATCTGATTTATATTTTAAAAAAGAATTGCATCCATATGTTGAGAACACTGTATGGAATCAAAAGGGGGATCAGTTAAGAGGTTGATTATCCCAGGGTAAGATTATAGGGGTTCTGAACAGAGTGGAGGCTGTGAAGGTGATGTGAAGGGACAGATTTTGAAGGTTAATTCCTTGCCTATTTTTCAAGATGTGACTTTAAAATCTGCCATGCCTGAAATTTAAGCTCTATTCCCTCAATTATTTATTTACTAAACAAGTAATTTTGAGCATCCCAATATGGCAGTCACTCTCCTAGGTGCTAATTCAATGTAAAATAAGCTTATGCAATACATGCACCCAGGCTCTTATACACATTCATCTCTACATAAACTGTCCTCCTTTGCCCAGCCCCCATTCATTGATATATCTGCTCCTCAGCCTTTACAAATTCATTTTAAAGGATATGGAAATCTCAAATTAATTGAATGTTCAGAAACAGAGATGAAATAGCAGGATGATATAATTTTATGCCAGAAAAGTCAATTAAGAATATAAAATAAAGATATGTATAGAAAGGAAATATAATGAAAATTTATTGAAAACCTTATAACCAAGAAGACACATATTGAGTGGGGCATTTAAGGGAATTATGCATATGCAGAGATTTGAGAATGGCTATAATTTTAGTTTTTGCATCATGCGTAATGAATTGACTGAAAATGAAGAAATACAGTAATTCAGAAAACTAACACTGTCTAAGGCAACTAGAGAGGGTCATGGAAACTGCAACTGTACCTCCTAGTCTAAAAATGCAAATTTTATAAAATTCAACTCATATTAGAAAGCACAAAAGAACCCTAAATTAATAGTGCTAATTTTGTCTTCTCTAATCTGATATCTTACCCTTTAAAATTTTTCTCACTCAATATTTTTCAAATATTTTAATTTGTTAATTTATACTTCCATGGCAAATATTATAATCTATAAAGCACATAATATAATAAATGGAAGCCAAAAAATACAGTTTTTAAAAAATCTGTAGCACATTAAGTAAGCAATATCCTCACTATATAAATCATCCTTAAAAATACTGACAGTTTACATTTACTATCTCAATGGAATTGAAAGCAACAGGCAGGAGTTTCATTGACTTCTCGTCTTTCATTTCTGCTTTTATTTGTGCCTTTTCTCTTTGCTAGTCTAGCTAATGCCTTGTTGATTTTTTTTATTTTTTGAAGGAACCAGTTCTTTGATTTCATTGATCCCTTCTGTTGTTGTTTTTTCTAGTCTATTTTATTTATTTCTTTTCTTTTCTTTATTATTTCCTTTCTCCTAACAACTTAGGGCTTTGTTCTTTTTCTAATTCCTTTAGGTGAAAAGTTAAAATGTTTATTTGGAATTTTTCTTCTTTCTTGAAACAGGCCTATATTGCTATGAACTTCCCTCTCAGAACCACTTTTGCTGCATCCCATTGATTTTGATATGTCATGTTTTTGTTCTCATTTGTCCCTAGGTATTTTCTGATTTCTCTGCCAATTTCTTCAATGACCCACTGGTTATTCAGTAGCATGTAGTTTGATATCCATATTTTAGGGATTTTTTTTTCATTTTTTTTCTTGTGATTGATTTCTAGCTTCATACAATTGTGGTTAGAGAAGATGCTTGATGTAATTTCAATCTTTTAAAATTTATTGAGACTTGTTTTTGTGACCTAACATATGATCGATCCTGAAGAATGTTCCATGTGCATTTGAGAAGAACACATATACTTTTGGATGGAATGCTCTAGATATAGCTACTGAGTCCATTTGCAAATTGTGTCATTTAAGTCTACAGTTTCCTTACTGATTTTCTGTATGGATGATTTATCTGCTGATGTAAGTGGGCTGTTAAAATCTCCTACTATTATTGTATTGCTTTGAAATTCTCCCCTTAAGTCTGTTCCCCACCAGGGAAGCCCATGTTTTGTATATTTTAAAGCAAAATAATGTTATATTATTTTTAATGTACTTAGTAAAAATATTTCTAAAAATTCTTAAATATTCGAATAGATCTAATTACAGATGCTAAATATTTCTGGGGTTTCATATATGTTTAAATAATTACTATTTAAATACTATTAAATACATATATTAAATACATATAAATACTATTTATATCTAAATACATATATAATCTTAATGCCTTATCAAAATAAAACATACATCCAAAACTATTATCCCAGAGAGTTTTGGGAAGATGGCAGAATAGGAAGCACCAGGAATGTGTTTTCCTACCTAGAGAGAAATTGCACTGGCAGAATCTTCCTCATGTATCTATTTGGAACTCTAGAGTCTATTAAAGCCCTGCAACTCCCAAGGGAAAGACTTGAAGGCAAATTATGGTCAACTTCAGTGCTTAACACAGTAGCAACTACCCATCCCCCACCCCCACACCTTGGCAAACAGCTATACACGTATTCTGGGGCAACCTGCACGGAGTTTGCTGGAGTCAGAATGAACAAAGTAATGCTGTCAAATATCAGGGATCTGTGCTCTGAACATTGTCTGTGGCTTCTGATCACAGAAGTATAGGCAAAGAAAGGATAGTCATTACTTTTGCATTTCCTCCATTGTCAAAAGCCCCTCATCCTATGGCTAAATGACTTTCAGAGGACTTAAAGGTCCATCCTTTAAGTCCTCCTCTTTTTCTGCTTTTAGGAGCCAGACATTAAAGATTAGGTCATTCCAAAGCAACTAATGTTCAAGAAAAGTTACCACACATGGCCAGGGAAAGGTACAGGTTCAGAGAAGAGCCAAGAAGACCATAGTTTACACCTTAGGCTGATGCTAGGCACAGAGACAGAATACCACAATCAAAAATTAAATTAAGTTAAATTTAAAAACAGCAAACCCTGGGGGAAGAGGAGAATTTGAATTCCAGAGTTAACACGTCATTAGATTTCAATGTCTGGTTTTCAACAAATGATCTCATAAGACATACAAAGAAGGAGAAAAATATGGCCCATTCAAAGGGAAAAAAATAAATCAACAAAATGTGTATGAAAAGAACTTGATAGCAGATCTACTACACAAAGACTTTAAAACAATTGTTTTAAAGATGCCCAAAGGACTAAAGGATGATGTACACAAAGTCAAGAAGATGATGTACAGACAAAGCTGAAATATCAATGAAGAGAGAGAAAAACTTTAAAAAAATTCTGGACCTGAAAAATAAAATAACGGAAATGAAACAATCACTAGGGATTCAAAGGCATATTTGAGCAAACAGGCAAGTCTTGAAGCTAACTTGAAGATAAGATAATAGAAACTTATCAGTTCTGAAGAACAGGAAGAAAAAAGAAGAAAAGTAAGTGAAACACTGTGCCTGAGGGACATGAGCAAGTAGACCAACATATACATGTGGGAGTCTCCAAAGAAGAGAGGGAGAAAGGGCAGACATCATTTCTGAAGAAATAATGGATGAAAATGTCCCCAATTTTATGAAAGACATGAATAGAAACATCCAAGAACTGAAAAAAAAAAACCTCCAAGGAGAAAGAATTCAAAGAGTTCCACACTCAGATAATTATAATCAAATTTTCAAGTCAGTGACAAAAAATGTCTTGAAAGCAACAAGAGAGAAGTGACTTGTCACTATGAAATTCAACCATGATTTTTTCCGTTAGCTATTTAAAATGCAATAAACCTTCTCTATATCTTGAGTCAAGTCATTAGACTTTCCTAAGATAGCTTTTCTAGTTTCATAACTCTACAGATATCTTTTTTTTTCATTATGTGTTCAAATATTATCTAATAGTTGCTGAAATATTCCTCCACTATTATCTCCTCCCATTTTATCTGGACCGTATCTTTCTTTTCTCTTTCATACCTGTCTTGATCATTTTGAACATTATCTTCGACTCATATTTAACAGTGCAGCCCTTTGTCCCATATAGGTGATTAGATCTTTAATATTCTTATGGCTTACCAATCATTCTTACTTCCCTTTGCACTCACAGTGAGTTAGAGTCTGAAGATTTACTTCCTACTTTTTACTGTTCTTCCCTGAATAGCCAGTGTTGACAATAGAATTTACTAGATCTCTGGTCAGTCATGCATTCATTTGTCTTCTTTCTGTTTCAACGTATTTCTATTATTAGTTGAGTCATCTATCTGTTGATGGTCTGTCCCTATCTACACTGGTGGTCTGTCCCTATCTGCATAGATTGACATAGGTTTATAATTTTCTCATGATAGATACCATGCATGAGTATGTGTAAGTATATATAATCAGTATATGTGTGTGTGTATCAACAGAAGTATTAAAAGATATACAACATATTATTAGCACTCTTTATCCTAGGAAGGTTTTGAAAGAGATTTGGAGTGGAATGGGAAGGGATTATTAATTATTCCTGCATTTTCTGACTTAATACATCACCTAAATATAATTTGTATATAAAATATATATTAAAAATAAAATGACAAAGCATAGCATATCACAAAATGTTTAAAGTAGCTCTTGGCTACTCTGTTCCCCAAATTAAAATTTTGGTACCACTTGAATCAGAATAAATTGGTATGATGATTTAAAATTCAGATTCCTTTTCCCCACCTCCAAAGTAGCTGAAATCAAATTTTCTGTATTCTTAAGATATTCTGAAGGTGATTCTTACATAAATTAAAAATTAGAGACCATGTTCTCAGAGGCGAGATGGCTTGCATTATTTTCTAAGGCCGCCTTGATGGCATTTAGGCATTTTTACTTTTACTACTTCTATGTATAAAGTATATATTTATACAAATATTTGTGTTTAATTATATATCAAATTTTACCTCAGATCACCTTGACAACCAAAAAAGGGACAAACAGTAAAATGACATGTACATTTCTTATGCTGTATATTCATGTTTAGTTCTCATTACTTCACTAAAATTCAGTTTGTCTTTCTCTTTCTGTTTTACTTTAGTTCCACAAGACACACAACAATGCATATTTTAGTAGCGGTTGGTTGATTGTGAAATAGTTCTCATAGATCAGAATTTGATTTCTGGTGTAGGCAATTCAATGAATCATTTATCATACATTGTGCAGGTGTTCATTAGGAAAGCATCATACTCTAGTGGAAAGAACAGCTATTCTCTCAAGATCTTTCAAGTGCAAAATTACATTAGGGACAATGATAAGAGGTTAAGTGGCCATAAGTGCCATCTTTATGTATTATGTTATAAGCAATAACATAAGCAATAGAAATGACCCTTACAGTCTCTATGTTCTAAGCAATAATGTATAGTCCTTTCAAAACTATGCAGAATGCTCAGCATTTCCAGAGAGTATCACACAACTGGGCAGATTCACACTGGCCTCTCAAAATTGTTCCACAATTCTTGTCTTTTTCCTAGTCATCATCATCTTCAGATTTCTAAAATTACTATTTCAAAGCTCTTTACATCTCAAATCCCCCAGCTCTAGCTTTGCCCTTAGTATATGACCTAATTTTCTACTTCATATAGAAAACTTAAATCCATGACCAGTAACTACTTTAATTCCCCTAAAATCTATCCATTTGTACTTAGATAGTGATATCTTGCTTATAGAAAAAACAACAAGATTTTCTAATTTAGATACTACCCATTCATTCCTGTCACAGAACAATTTCTTATAAGGTTTGGGGTTTAAATATATCCTTTTCTTTTCCTTATCTCCCACTGGGTACGCAATACATTGCAATCAGGGATAGAACTCTACCAATCCAATGAAAGATTTCTTTAAAGTTCCAAATGACTTCTATGATATTAAATTGAATAAGAACAATCAAAACTTCATCTTGCTTGATTCTCATCAATGCTTCATATGTCTGACAACTTCTGCTACCTAAATTATGACCCTTATTTTTACTGTGACACTCAACGCTCTTTGTTTATTTCTTATTCATTGTCTCCTCTTTGTTTCTTAAATGCTATTATGACTTCTATTTCTGCCCTAGGCTCCCTGCTTTCTTAATATATAAGACTCCTTTAAGAACTCCATCCACTTCATTGGTGTAAATACCACTTAGCCTCTGTTGTGTGTAATAGAAGTAGTAACAGCATAGCACCCTATAACCAAAACAATGATAGTATTGCATAATATCCATATGAACTTTGAAATTGTTAATGGTTGCCTGCAATTAGATCATTGAATCTCAAGATGTGTATCTCTTAGTGCTATGAGAAAGTGAAAGAAAAAAAAAGGTCCAAAAGAGTCCTGTGTGATTGAAACCATCCAAAGCATATCACTTAAATATGAGATATGAAGTAGGATAGCAACTTTGTTGTTTGTATGTGTATGTTTACATATACATATGTGTATATATCAAACACATCATTTCTCTTAAAAAGAACAGTTCTAGGGAAAGACACTTACACACACACACATGCACACACATGCCCACATACTAAATTATATAAAACACAATGTAAAATGGGCAGTGAGTGCAAGGTAATAGAATTAAAAAGAGAAGATCCTAAGCTAGTCTAGGGAAATTGGGAAAGGCTTACTGTGTTCATATTCAATATTTAAATCATTCACATTGATCTCCTTTTAAAAGAATGTATCTTTTCAAATGAAGACAATAGATATTTAATAGATATTTTAAAAAAATTTAGGGAGTATAAGTAGCAACCCTGCTAACTGAATACATTGGAGAACAAAGAAAAGTGAAGCTGACTTCTAGGTATTTTTGTTGATGAACTGTTGGCCCTTAAAATGTTCTTCATTACTTTGATACTGTAGACACTGTTCTGTAGTTATATTAGTCTTATAATTTTGGTTATTTCATAGACATTATAATCACAACTTTGTATTCAAATTCTAATATCTTAATTTGTTTCCCTCTACTTTTGTCCCAGTTTTCTTCTACGTATCAGATAGGACTGTTTTCTGATTTAAAGTGCCTAATATTAATAGTGTTCAATCCCAGCAAATGATACTGATGGTTTTGGAAAAGTTTTACCAAGCTGATTTCGGCTGCCTATACTTATCCAGATAATTTGCATAAGCTATCTTCTATAGTTCCTATTCCCCAGGCTTTCACAGGCATTGCTTTCTATACATTAAGACTGTAATCTGCTCATTATGTCTTACTTCACCACTATTTCATCATCTTCTTGGCTACAGTAGAACCCGTTCTCAGACCCAACTACAAACACACTCATACTGCTGATAAACCTAAATTACCTGGTTATTCCTATCAATGCATCACTCTGCTTTTCTTTTTAGATTGCAAAATGTTGCTGCAACTAAACAAGAATATGTGTGTGGATGCATGGCCTCTTCAAATGTTATGTTTTGAGACTCTAATGCAGTATTACTGTTACTTGGAAACATTTTCATTGTTTCTCTTAATTCCTTAGTGAACTCCCTCACAGTAATCTCTCTCAATTATCTCTTGTCTCTTCCCTAGGTTTCTCGGCTTTAAAGACTGTTGAGTTCACAATCCTTTCTCTCTCCTCCTAATGCATTAATAACAAAAAAATTAATCCACATAACCAGCTGTGTTTATACGTTTCATGATTTCTTTATATATTCATATTTCTTCCCTTAAAAAGTTTTCATTTAATTTAGAAAAAATTAAGACAAGAGCAAAAAACATGAGAAAATGAGCTTTAGGTCCAGAAACCTATATTATTGAGAGGGTCTGGCAGAGCTTGGAAGTCTAAAAGCTGAGGAGACAGGCATGACAGGAATCCTTGGTCATCAATGTGAAAAGGATCCCAGGGAGACCAAAAGTGGGAAGATAATCCTACATGACATGGTCTTTTATAAATCTGCCCCTATTACTTCTTTGACTTAATCTCCTCCCACACTACCCATTACAGGCGATGCACTCACCTCTTCATTGTTCCTTGAACATGCCACACACACTCCCACAGTCTCTTTACTATTTCTCTACCTCTGTTGCAATGTGCTTCCATAAACTGCAGAATTACTAACATTTTTATTTCTTTTAGGTGTTTGCTCAAATATGTCCCCATCAGATGGACAGGACTTTCCAATCACTGTAGGGTAAACAGCAACCCTCACCACATCCTCCATCTTCTTTATTCTACTTCACAGCACTTAGCACCATATGACATTATATATACATTTTTTTCTTTTCTATTTCCTGTCATTTGGATGAAAACTCCCTAACGAGGAATCTTTTTCTTTATTGTTCACTCTTGAACCTCAGCTCCTGCAATAGAGCAAAATGCATGATACACATTCAATAAATATATTGAATGAGTCAGATAAGCCTCATACCCATGGTAAAGGGGCAGTTCGGGGGGTAAATACAAGCATCAGGAGCGCTGGAGGGAAGTAATCTTCCAAGCAAAGGGCAGGAATTCAGTTGTAGATGGTGAGCGAGATTCTCAATCTGGAAACTGATTCGCAGGTAATGGGCTTTGACAATGAGAGATCTATTTTTCTGCCTGGTTCCTTATATAAGCAGAGATGGTGGCATTACACTTATACCCCTTAGCTGTGATTGCCTGCAGGTGAGTTTGTGTACTTTCTGGAACAAGGCTGAGGAGATGATGGTGCCCATCCCAGCATCAACATTAGAGCCTGGCATCAAACCCATCATCAATTATGATGAGAAAGTGTAGGAATGCCGCTCTCCTAGAAATGTAATCCCATTCAATTCCTGAAAGAATTGAAATTCCTTGCTAAAAAATTCAAACTGTGGGCTTCCCTGGTGGCGCAGCAGTTGAGAGTCTGCCTGCCGATGCAGGGGACACGGGTTCGTGCCCCGGTCCTGGAGGACCCCACATGCCGCGGAGCGGCTGGGCCCATGAGCCATGGCCGCTGAGCCTGTGCGTCCGGCGCCTGTGCTCTGCAACGGGAGAGGCCACAACAGTGAGAGGCCCGCATACTGCAAAAAAAAAAAAAAAATTCAAACTGTTTTCTTGATTTCCAAATAGAAAGAATGCTGATATTCAGTACTTTCTCATGATCTATTTCTGTGGTCTATTGTCACTTTCCTCTCTCTCCACAAGAAGGCCTCACTCAGAGACATGAACATTTTGTAGATTTTCCCCAAAAAACCATTCGTACAAAACAGATGCGGCTTCTGGTTCCTCTTGGCATGATAACAAACATAACTAGCTAAAAGAAGTTTAACTGATTTCGGAAGTTAAGTTCAATTCAGCTGATTATTCAAGCTGTCAGTCACCTGCTACTTATCACCAAGGTTCTAGAGTTCTCATCTGACAAGATTAAAATGATGAAAGGAAGACTGATTCTAGAATTAATTGTAAGGGACTAAAAGAAGACAAACATATTTCAAAAAACATATGCACAATATTTTGTAGTTTGCATACATTTGCTCAATTTACTTATGTTTCTACTTTCATATCTTCTCAGTTTCAGTGGAATGTGGGGATATCGTGCCAGATTTAAATCCATCAACTGGAACTTTCCTTCAGTGACAGATACCTTGTGAGAAGGAAACCAATGAGTAGGTATTGAATTTTGAAAGACTTATATTAGAAAAGATTGTGAAAAGAATTGTTAAGAAAACATGTTCCGTGTTATGTACTAAACGTTAAATTCATAGCATACAGTTCTACGGAAAAAGCTCTAACTAAAACCAAGAGGCAGATGGTGAAGTTGGAAGACAAACACGATATCGCAATGAAGACATCATAACAGCTGATGTAAATGTGGCGTTGTCTTTGTCAGCCTGTGTAGTTAAGCTGTAACTGCCATTTTAAAGTTCTCTTGATGCTTTTCTCTACCAAGCCCTGCCATAATTTCCTGGAAAGATATTTTCCGTACTAAACAAAAAAGGAGCAAGATGTATGACTTTCTGTGATGTTAGTGCTGAACATTTTAGGACTTTCTACTCAGTATAAGACTGTCTTCAAATTTTAAATGAAGTGACAACTTGGTAACTTCATAAGTGGGGACCCCCCAAAAGGGTAATTTTTAGTGACTCTTAACTGTCTCTTAACTGGTTATGGATTTAAAAATAAGCCAGAGGAGAAATATCAAGTTTCTTGCCTTGTACTACGTGGACAAATCCTTAGGGCAGCTCTCGCTGTGCACTCTTATCCACAGTTTTGTAGATGAGTCTGTGATTACCACAGTTTTTGTAGCTAGAGACAGAGAAGGAACACAATTATGCTTTTAGACATTTGCCCAATACTAATTTTTGTTTGTTTGTTTTGAATTTGCCACAGTAGAATTTGAATAATAGATTATGCACTTTCCCAACCATGTATTAAGTTCGGGAATGTTGCTCTGCTCTGTGAGTTTCTTTTCTTTATTTTTTAAACTTATTTGTTTGTAGCTGTGCCACAAGGATTTCTGTTATAGTGCGAGGAGAAGGCATTTTCATCAGCACATTAAAAAATATATATAATAATGATTTCACCTCATGGGAAAAAATCTTTGAGCCATTTTTTTCCTAATATCTGATGTTAAACTCCAGATATACTCTATATGTAATTTTCACTGCATTGCATAATTCGATATTGAATGAGACATGCAATGTACCCACCCCTACTTTCCTCGGGAAATAATTTTAGGGAGGGAAACCTAAAACAGAAATTATCGAGGGCATATGGACATAAAAGGAGAACCAATAAAATTTCCAGGCACAAGTAAGTACTCAATGAGAAAAATTATGTTGATTATTCCTTAATACAACATGATTTTTTTTTTCTATGAACAGTTTCTGTTTTAATGAGAAAGGACATTATTTACAGCAGACATTAGACTGTAGTTGAATATGTACTTTAAACATTCTCTGTAGCTTTCTTAATTTTGCATAAACTGTTTTGTGCAACTAAAAGTTTCTTCATTTTTTTCCAATCTCTATATTCTAATATATTTGAATACTTCAATTTTATATTCCGTTAATATTGCTTGTAAAGTTTAGTATTTTTGGAATTGAGATTCCAATATTGTTTCCAAAGAGAGAAAAAGAAAACTAAAATGTTATTAATCATTGAAAGGCCATTTAAAATATCAATGACATTTTCTTTTAATGAACAAAATGTTAGTGACATATTGTCATAAAATAATTTATATATCTTTAGGATTTAGCATCCAGAGTTTCTTTTTTATTAAAGAAAATAGTTCTTCTCTTGTCATGCATTATGTTCATCTGGGTTTCAGAAAAGGATGCTTCCTAATATGAGAAATCCATTTACATTTTTAAATATGCAAAGGCAAATGAAAAGGTACTAAATTATTTAAATAATAATGTTTAGATGAGTGCATTTCTATCATACTGTCCTTTCTAGTTTGCCACAGAGCTGGGGTATTATAATCTTAGAATATTTCTGTGAGTTAACCCTTGAATTTGATGGAGGAAACAGACTTTTAAGTATGTAAAATTAAACTTTCTAATTACCGAGGTTACGGTCCTATTTTTTCATAGGCATTCACTGTTGTAAGGAATAATGAATTTTCATTTTTTTAAGGTATTGAGTCCTTATTCTTAACAAAAACACCCAAAATATTCTTTAATTTTTAATTCTTAAGTACATTGTAATCCCTAGGTATTCTTGCTTCTATTTTAAATGTTGAAACAATTTCATTTAATTAACATGAGGATGTATTATTTGTCCTCATATATTTTAAACACTGTATTTCTCAAATTTAATTATTAATGTATCTTTGCCATTGCTTCTGATGATGCTCATTAATGCAAGTGGCAATTATTTTTCTAGTTCATATACTTCTTTTTCAAATAGATCTTCTCTGTGACTTATGAATATTATTGTTGGCACTCAATTGTTAGTGATCTATACATAATTAGCCTGTGTCTTCATTAATTTCTTTAAGAAATTAAGCTAATTACCCACATATTTATGTTTTCATTCATGTATTATTTCTACAGGAAATAAATACTGCTAACATGGTATTAATAAGATGTCTTTCCACAAAAAGCACTGGCATTTCAGTATAGTAAGGTGAGTTTGAATTTGGATCAAGTTGAATTTGGACTTAACTATTTGTGTTGCAATTAAATAACTGTGTGGCATTTAGCAGGTTACTTAAGCCCTTTTTAATTCTACTCACTCCTAAAAATGAAGATAGCTATAATCATTTCCAAGAACTTTTGTGAGGATTTAATTAAAATCAAAATCATAAAAATCCTGGCATCAGTAGATATACTGCTACCATCCACCAGGATGGAAAGCCAAGAATCTCCTGAACTCTAGGGAAACCTATCTGAAATTTGTATATCTGATGTGTATTCAAAACTGCTGGGCTAACCTACAAAGCAGGCTGGTAGCAATGATTTATTTCCCATAATGCTGTTATTTATATCACCCTTTATGAACTTCTTTATAAACATTTTATTTTCAGAGAACTCAAGAAATAAAAGGTAGCATACCTTTATTTTTCCTCCACATTTTAAGCTCCTCAACTTGGAAACTATGAATTTTATAGTCAGGATAAGCCATATTAAGCTGAGGCAACAAAATAAAAAGCATGTTCCTTCTTCAGGGACTTTCCTTATTCAATAATACTGTCAGCTATGCCTCCTTTGGCAGGCCACATGCTTGACCTCAATATTTTGAAATAATATCTTGACTTTTTGGGGTTTTTTTGCGGTACGCGGGCCTCTCACTGTTGGGGCCTCTCCTGTTGCGGAGCACAGGCTCCGGACGCGCAGGCTCAGCGGCCATGGCTCACGGGCCCAGCCGCTCCACGGCATGTGGGATCTTCCTGGACCGGGGCACGAACCCGTGTCCCCTGCATCGGCAGACGGACTCTTAACCACTGCGCTACCAGGGAAACCCCGCTTTCTTCTTTATATAATGTATTCTATTTATATGGCATTCTACCAAGTATGTTTTAATTTCATACATTTTACCTTTTTAATTTATATTGAGAGCACATTTTTTATATATTATGTTTGTACACAAGAGTATTTTTTAACTTTATAAAAAAGTTTATGTTTTGGATAATCTTGAGAATTACTTTTTTCATTTAATGTTAAGTTGTTAAGACTTGTGCATATTTTTTCTGTGTTGCTATTATTTATTTATTTTGACTGATACATAATATTCCACTCTGGGACTATGAAAGACTATTCAGTCACTCTTTTGTCAATGAATATTTGCATTTTATTTGCAACTGTGACCGACAGGCACAGTGGATGTACTACAGACATTTTAGTACAAGTCCTCTGTTTTTTTCCCTTGGAAATACACCAAAATATAAAATTCCTGTGTGTTTGATATCTCAATGTTCAAATTTAGGAGGATTTGTCAGTTTTTCCAAAGACATTTTATCATCTTACTTGCCCATCAGTTACTGACTAGTAACTGTCTTTATGAAGTTTACTAATAAGATGTGTAGTGCTTCTGCAAGTGTTAGATTATCAAAAGATAATGAATGGAATAAGCAGCTAGATAAAAGCAGGGCATGTGAGGGCACATGTTCAGTGTGCCCTGAGCCCAGAAATAAAGTTACCACACTATGTGCCTCTGCTATCCAATAAGTAATTTCTTGAGAATACAAAGGTTGGGTATTCATTTAAGCACCCACTTCCTTCGATAGATTTTTCACCTACTCAATTCTAACAAAATTGCTTTTATCAAAATAAAAAAGACACACCATTGTAAAGCAATTATACTCCAATAAAGATGTTAAAAAACAAAATACAAAGGACATCCACATTGTTAACGTATCAATCTAAGGAAAACTTCTCAGCCCTCATCTTAATTTAGGAATCAGCTGCATTTGGTATAGTTGATTCCTCCCTCCTTTTTTGAACTTTCTTTGATAGAATCACAGAACTGGATACTTAACCTGTTTCTCCCCCTCCCCCCAACATTTCTGATAATTACCCCTGGTCCTCTTTGGTGGCTTCTCTTCTTCTTGACTATTTTCTAATGTCGGAGAACCTCAAGGCTCGGGTCTTGACTTCCTCTCTTTTCCTGTCTACACTTACTAACTTTTGTGTTCTTAATTTCCTGGTGTTTAACATCACACTTGAGCACTAGGCATTATGCCCAGCACTCTCTGACTTCTCCACTTTGATGTCTATTAAGAATCTCAAAATTAATATATGTAGATTGAGCTATTGGTTCTCCCCAGACCTGCTCTTCCATCCAGTTTAAAGATAACTCCCTTTTTCTAGTTGGCTGGCTCATTATTCTTGGTGTCAGCTTTTAATTCTCTCTGCCTCTATTGCTATCTTTCTCTTTGTGTCTCTCTTTCTCTTTTAAACACACCCCACAAATACACACACACACACACACACACAAGTTTCGACATCTGGAATGTATGAAAACTCTGTCATCTTCATCTTTAAAATGCAGTAATTCCAAATGGTGTTTTGAAATGCACCTTCCCGCTCTCACTACCCATTAACTATATTACTTCCTTCACAAGTGCAAAGCTCTACTGCAGAAATTTCTTGGGGAAATAACAAGAATTATTATAAAATCTTGTTTCAGGGATCTTCAAAATTACCAAATAGCTCTATTCTCTCCTGGTCCAAGCTTCTGTCATTGCTTTTCTTTCAAATAAGTCTCTACACAGCAACCACAGTATGCAATTAAAAATCTGAGCCATATCACAGCACTTAAAAAAATGATACAACACTTCAGTGACTTTTCACTCAAGTAAACTCAAAGTCTCTGGTTTGACTTACAAGACCCTGTAGGATCTGAATCCCTATTAATTTTTTAATCTTTACAATTCCTGCTATTCTTTCTTACCTTGTTTACTTCTTTTCTCTCACATTAGACTTAAGCTCCACGAAAATGGACAACTTTGCACTGCCTTTATCTCCAAGAGTTGAATTCATTTGGCAGATTGTAAGTGCTCTGCCAATATTTTCAAATAAATTAATTATTTAAAATATTTTTTCTTTGAATGTATGTATATTAAAGGCTTTTAAAAATCATATCTTTTATTCAAGAGAAAAGATTTGTCTAGAGAATCCTTTTTGTTTTGATTTTATTGTATTTAATTAAATTAGCTCTGCTAGTGTAAATGTTAATGTAGGAAACTGTAAGCATTTCCTAAATTTTAAAATAAAATGCATGGGGTTCAAACATCTGCTCTTTTAGGAGCAAAAGAAGAACAAATGTATCTTCTATTTTTTAAATATTGTATATATGTGATATGGAATCTAATTTTTTCCCTCAATACCTAAACAACTATCCCTGAATACTTTTTAAAGCCATTCTTCATTTCCTTATGATTTTTTTAATGAGTTCACTTCAATGACAAGACTTGTAACTATATTAGCAATTGCTTTTAGAATACCGTGTGTTCCTCTAAATACCTTGCAAAATAATGCAACATTAGCAGTATAATTTCCTCATAAACAACCACTAATTTGATTTGTTAACTTGATTGATTTCTGACTCTCAACCTATAATTTCATTCAAGTATAATAAATCCTATTTGACTTTTCTGGGGGGTTTATACCATATGTTATGAATTTGATTTGTTGATCTTTGAATCAAGAGTCCGTACCTGTACTTTTGGTTAGATGGGTCTATAGAATCCTTTTACTGGTTTGATTCTGTTGTTGTTTCTTCATTATTTTAGCTCTGCTACTGTACATTTTGATGTTGAAGGCTTCAAAAATTTTGTAAATTTTAAAACAAAATTGATGGAATTTACCTATTCTGTGAAATTTGGAAGAAATGAGAGTATACTTTTTTTAAAGTAGTAACTTAAGGGTATTTTCAATTTCTTCTAAAGTTTTTTTTTAAATACACAGTTTTTATTGAGATAATTCTTGATAACAAGAGCCAAATATTTAATTTTTCTCTTGAAATAAATGTGGTTAACTTGAAAAGAAAAGTTGTTAATATACGTTTGATCACTTCTAATTAAAAAAAAATGCTTGAAAGAGCAGTGGTCGTAGGCATTTAGTCCAGAGAGCAGAAGTTTACCTTGTTTTACCTAGAGGAGCACAAGTATATGGACCCAGATTATTCCACAGGAATATAGATAAAAAGCATGAAATACATTTTAAAAACTAAAGTTATTTTTGATGTATTTGTGTGAGAACAAAGGAAGAGCATAAAAAATGTAGTTGTCATGGTCACTTTTGGAAGATATTACATCAGATACAAATAAGCACAAAGAGAAAGAGTATGAGGAATAAAAGCCTCATCTGACTCAGAGTGGAGAGGGCCTCACAGTGTGAGGACAACCTCATGCTACATATGCCTGCTATTGTCAGGGCATGGTCCTCTGCATAAAGGATATTATTATTAATGAGACTCCAAGTCTCAATAAGGAAGTAAAATGCTGCTAGCCTCCAAACAGAATAATTGACTTATCAGGTAATAAACTGTGTGCCTTTTATAACATGTGCGATTATATTATCACTCTATAAGTTTTAAAATTTGTTACATTTAAAACGAAAATAATTTCAAATTTTAAATAAAATCAGTATCTTAGAGAAATAAGTTTCAATATACACCACCATACATGTGTGTGTGTGTGTGTGTGTGTGTATATATATATATATATATATATATATACAATGATATACATATTTATGTTGTCTAAATTCTTCCCTCAGACAACCTAGCATTCTTCTTGTATTTGTAATTAAATTTTCTCTATATTAGTTTGGGCTTTTCACCTCTGACATTAGGATACACAAATAAATAATAAAAGAAAAATATTATAACAGTTTTATTTTAATAAAGTTTATTAAGAACTTTTCAGGTAAAATAAATCACTGAAAAATTTCACCCTCAAAATCAAGGATAAATGGTAAAGATAACTTCCTCATTACCTTAAAAACTCTGCTTTCCATTATTACAAATAAATTTCATTTCCTACAATATTCTATTGGGAGCATAAACTCCCCAATATATGAGCTTTATTGGCATGTAAATAGTGAAGATTATTGATGCTAATGTCACATGAAGTTATTAAGCAAAGGTACAAAATCACCGGCAGCCTTCAGGGCCTTCTAAATCTTATAAGATCATGCAAATGATGACACAGAGGTGATAGAGACAGATACTAACATTATTTGGAAAACAGTTTTCATTTATAGTATCATGAACAAACTGTTAAGGTGTTGATGGGCCTAGATATTATTTTCCACTGGGGTCCACATCTTTGCATGTGAAAAAAAAGTGAGTGAGGGCGCTGGAGAGAAATCACTATTATTATTCTTGGATAATTTAGTGAGAGAAATACGAAGTGGACCAGAGAATGATAATAACACACGTCACTCTTCTTTGAGGAAGGAATCCCATAAATTCTGTTGTATACTTTTCCTATAATTATAAATTACTTGATTTAAAGTTAGATGTGATTATTAAATATAGCTTAATATTTGTTATCTTTTAGCAGGTTATATAAATCGTCTCTATTAAGTTTTCTGTTTTGTTTCAACATATTGTTCTTCTCATAGGAATTTGTTTTCTGCAAATCCAAGAATTTCACTATAGAAATTTAAAGGCATTCCAGGTTTAGCTGATCTATCAAACATGCACATAAAATTGGAGGAAAGGAGATGTGCAATCAATGTCAAGCGTCAAGGATACTGATAAGGGTCACATTGACATATTTTATGTTCAGCTTGTGAGCAAAGATGCCAGTAAATTCTGACAGGAAGCAGCAGTACTTTTGCTAAATTGCTATAATAAATTGTTAAGCTCTTTTAAAAGCTGGGAAGTATTGTGGGTGGGGGGATGTGTAATCCTGAACTTTATGACTCGTGAAAATTAGCTATAAATTTAGGGAACGAAAGGAACAGCAAGAGCAAGGGGTGTCGTGTTGTTTTTCTTTCTTCTTTTTTTTTTTTTAAAAACTACACTTGGAAAATATTTAATCTTCATTTTGTAAGTCCTTTAAAATAACATTTAATTAGTTAGCATACATTCTGATAAGGGACAGCAGTGAAGTCAAAATATTTTTTATGTGAGATAATATATTTTAACACATATAGTTTAAATTTTTTCATTTCATTTCGAGCCATCTCTAAATTGTGAAATAAGTAAGTGAATAATATAAATATAAATGTTCTTATAATTAAAGCGTACAATGAATACCACTGTAAAAGGTAGAATATAACCTTGAGTTTGTCTCTATATATGGAGACCCTTGTAAAAAAAGATAATATATCCATATGTATTTGAATTTTAGTTTGTAAAGTAGGGTCTACTATGTCTCAACATATATTTTATTAATTATTTGTGTTATGCCATACTGAAGGGATGCATCTGGTTAATTGACTATGTATGAGTCATTAATTTACCACATGTAATTAATAATAGAATTAAAGGATATGGTGTTTATAGATAAGTAAACTAAGTACTAAGGAAATTAACTGACTCTCCTAATATCAAATTACATATTCTCAGAGCATAATACCCATTTTTCAACTCAGAATTTTATTCTCACATTTTAAATGACAATTTTAATAATTTAAATAATATTTTTAAATTGTATACTTTAAAATAATTCTTTAATAATTTAAAAAGTAGTGCTGTAAGCATTTTATATAATTTAATGTTTAAAGGTCTGGGACTAAGAACTAACTAGAAAATGAAACTGTGAGGAAAATCAGTTGATCGTGGTATGCTAAAATCAAAGGGGAATGGTGTCTTTGAAAGAGTGTAGGATCAACTGCATTAAATCCTACTGTTAGGTCAAGCAAGATGAGAATGGATTCCGTACTTACGTCTATGGATGTCACTGGGATTTTGAAAAATGAAGTTTTGATTGAAGAGTATGGAAAATATTGAAACTGACTAAAGAGGATCGTGGGGAAAGCGGAAGTTGAAACTGAGTCTAGACAATCCTTTGGATGACTTTTTTCTGAAGAGGGAACTAGGCAGAAACAAAATTAGGGTTGAAATGAATGTTTTTTGTATGTAATGGGAGAAATTAAACTGCACACATTTAAAGTACATTTGTTTCAAAATAAGTGTACTCCAGGAAAGCAAAACCATAATCAAGAAAAGGAATATTTGCATCACCCCAAGCATATCCACATGGCTCAGCAATCCCTTCTTCTTACTTCTCCCAGACTCTCTCTCACATCCCCAGGCAACCACTGTTCTGCTGTCTGTTGCTAAAAATTTGTTGGGATTTCCTACAATTTTATATAATGGAATCATACCATATGTATTCTTTTTTTTTTTTTTTTTTGGTCTGGCCTCCTTCATTCAGCTTAATTATTTGGCATTCATCAACGCTGTAGAAATCAATAGTTCATTCCATTGTATTGCTGGGTAGGGATATATGACAGCTTGTTTGTCCTATAAACTGATGTTTGTTTCGGTTCTTTTCAGTTTTTTGACTATTACAAATAAAACTGCTATGGACTTTCTTGTACATGGACTTGTGCTTTCTTTCCTCATGTTTATTAAATGCCTAGAAGTGGAATAACTGGTGAATCATAAGGTAGGTATAAGATTAACTTTTTTAGAAACTGCCAAGATGTTTTCCAAAATGGTTGTACCATTTTACATATTCACAAGCAATGTATTAGATTTCCAGTTATTCTATATAGTAGCCATCACCTGCTATGATCAGCCTTTTAAATTTCACCCATTATAATATATGGCTAGCAACATCTCATTGTGGTTTTAATTTGAATTTCCCTAAAGACAAATTATATTGTGCATCTTTTCTTTTTTTTTGCTGTACATGGGTCTTTCACTGTTGTGGCTTCTCCCGTTGCAGAGCACAGGCTCCGGACGCGCAGGCTCAGCGGCCATGGCTCATGGGCCCAGCCGCTCCACGGCATGTAGGATCTTCCCGGACCAGGGCATGAACCCATGTCCCCTGCATCGGCAGGCTGACTCTCAACCACTGCGCCACCAGGGAAACCCTATAGTGTACATCTTTTCATGTGATTATTTGCTTACTGTGGCAGGCAGACTCTGAGATGGCCCCAGTTATCCCCACATCTTGTTATATTTCATGCCTTTGTGTAAAATCTCCCTCCTTTTTTTTTAGCATGGAGGTGATTTTGTGACTTAATTCTAATCAACAGAATACAGAAGCTCATGTGACAAAGAGCTGAGGGTAGCCTCTGGCCAACAACCAGCAAAGAAAGGAGCCCATCAGTTTGACAACTGCAGGAAACTGAATCCTGCTAGCAACCACCTAAATTTGGAAGTAGATCTTTCACCCAGTGAGTCTTACAAGAGACCCCATCCCTGGACAATATCTTGACTTCAGTCTAGTGAGAGACTCTGAAGCAGAGGGCCCAGCTAAGCCATTGCTAATATTCCCAACCCACAGGTACTGTGAGATAATAAAGGTATTTTGTTTAAACTGCTAAGTGTGTCAACATTACTATGCAACAACAGATAATAATGCACAATTGCTGTTATTTTCTTGGGTGAAAAGTTTGTTCATATCTTTTGCCCATTTTTTAATTGAATTGTTTTTTGTGTGTGTTTTGACAGTACATTATTCATTATTTATTTATTTGGTTGTGCTGGGTCTTAGATGTGGCACATGGGCTCCTTAGCTGCGGCATGTGAACTCTTAGTTGCAGCACGCATGTGGGATCTAGTTCCCTGCCTAGGGATCAAACCCGGACCCTCTACATTGCGAGTGAGGGGTCGTACCCACGGTGCCACACGGGAAGTCCCCATTATTCATTCTTGATACAAACCCTTTATAGATATTTCCTTTGCATAAAATTTCTCCCAGCCTAAGGCTTGTCTTTTCATTATCTTCATAGTGACTTCCAGAAAAAAGATATTTTTTAACTTTTATAATGTCTAATGTGTCCATTTTTTATTTTATGAATCATGTTTTGTGGCTCTACTGACTGATGATCGACCAAAGATTACACTGTAAGTACTTAGGGATGAATTTCAAGACCCATATTGTCAGAATATACCCTGTACTCACTGAATTCAAATTTAGCAATACAGATCCCTTGTGAGTGTCTGCATTAAAAATAAATGTTTGTAATGCCAGAAACCATAAAATTCATAGAAGAAAACATATGTGGTAAGTTCCTTGACATTGGTATCAGCAATGACTTTTTGAATCTAATTCCAAAAGCAAAGGCAACAAAAGCCAAAGTAAACAAGTGGGACCACATCAAATTAAAAAGATTCTGCACAGGAAAGGAAATCATCAACAAAATGAAGAGGTAATCTATTGACTGGGAAACAGTATTTGCAAATCATATATCTAACATGGGGTTAAATACAAAATACATTTAAAAAATAAAACCTCATACAATGGAATAGCAGAAAACAAACAACCTGATTAAAAAATTAGCAGGTATCTGAATAGTTATTTTTCCAACGAAGACATACAGACAACTAACAGGCACATGAAAAGATGCTCAACATCACTAACCAGAGAAATGCAAATCAAAACCACAATGAGATCACCTCACACCTGTTAAATGGCTATTATAAAAAAAGGTAAGAGATAAATTTTGTCGAGGTTGTGGAGAAAAGGAAACTCTTGTGCACTGCTGATGGGAATGTAAATTGGTGCAGCTACTGTAGAAAACACTATAGAGATTCTTAAAAAAATAAAAATAGAATTATCATATGATACAGCAATTCCACTTTGGGGTATTTATGTGAAGAAAATGAAAACACTAATTTGAAAAGCTATGTACACCCCAATGCGCATAGCAACATTATTCACAATAGCCAAGATATGGACACATACAACTGGAGTGTCCATCGATAGATGAATGGATAAAGAAGATGTGGTGTATGTATATGTACACACATGCACACAATGAAATACTAGTTAGCCATAAAAATGAGTGACATCCTGCCATTTGTGATAACATGGATGGACCTTAAGGGCATTATGCTAAGTGAAATAAATCAGACAGAGAAAGACAAATACCATATGAACTCACTTACATGTGTAATCTAAACAAACAGATAAACAAACAACAACAACAAAACAAGCTCATAGATAGAGATAACAGTTTGATAGTTGCTGGGGGTGGAGCTGGAAATAGGAGGTAGGTGGGCAAAATTGGTGAAGGGAGTCAAATGTACAAACTTCCAGCTATAAAATAAATAAGTCATGGGATGGCAAGTACAGCATGGGGAATATAGTTAATAATACTCTATTGTGTATTTAAAAGTTGCTAAGAGAATAAATCTTAAAGTCCTCAAAAAAAAAAAACAAAGAAAAGAAGATTTCTATAACTATGCATGGTGACAAATGTTAACTAGACTTGTTGTGAACATGTTGCAATATATACAAATATCAAACCATTATGTTGTACACCTGAAGCTAACACAGTGTTATATGTCAATTTTACCTCAATAAAAATTAATAAATAATAAAATAAAGTGCTTGTTGATTAATTTTTAACTGTTTGGATAGAAAGAAAAGAGACTATGCTAAATGCTTTAACCTTATGTTTTTTATATATTTTATTACAATTTTAGCAAAAACGTCCATTGTAGATAACACTGGGTAGGTAAAAACAAATTTAGTTTTTAGTCTTGACTAGAAAATGATTTATGAATTATGCCATAAAATTTTATGCAAAATATTTTGAAATATCTGAATGAAATTTTTCTTTGATAGACCTCGATCACCAAATATCTAACCCACAAGTAATGTGATTTCAGCCTCAGATTTATGTAATTATGAGTAATTTTTAGTATATTATTAATTAATAATACCATTTACATCATCTTTAAGGATCAAAATGTAAACTATTCTACCTTGATTAATTTTCTAACTGACAGGTAATACAGTGTTTCCCACAAGTAGATATTATTCATGAATCTGACATTATTAAACTTATTCTACAAAAATGCAGTTTTGAATAGAGAATTATTTTTAAAAATCATAAAAATGGAACTGTGTTCAGAAAATAATGTAGTTCCAATGTACTAGTTAATTCTTTATAAAAGTAATTGGGGTTTCTTTGTGTACTTTCCTTAATATGGTAGATTAAAAATTAAGAAGTGGATTTCATGTCATTACAGGTAAGATCTGACATGTCATTAACACACCCAGAGGAGTTTATGACTAAAAATGTGCATACGTTTTTAGCTATGTAATGAGCAAATTTTCAGATGAGAGTCTAAGCAAACTGCAAATAAACCTGTCATATATTTTCTACCAAAAAGAAAAACGTATTTGTACTTGAAAGGTCAAGAGCAATGCTAGCTAACAGTATTGCTCTGGAGATCACTTTATTCTTCAATTGTGTTTTTGTAGCATGTAACCCTGAAGCTCTAACCTTAGCTGGATGAACAATGAGTGGAAATGGCACCAAAGCAGCTGATCTATAGCTAGGAAGTGGCCTAATCATTTTCTTGTAACTACTTGATTACAAAAAGACCCTATAATAGAGAATGACTATTAAAAAAAAATTCATTCGTAAAGGAGTTCAAATCTCAAACAGGGAAGAAGGTAGATGATGCGAGAATGTAGAAGTGAAGAGAAGAAAGTTAGCTGAAACCATGACTCATCAGAGTCCATGAAATAAACAGAAATGTAAGGAGAATTTTGAAGGGCTGTGGGCTGAATCCACTGAATTGTGGGATGCTAGGGGAAGCAACTGCAGTCTTGGTCTGGAGGTTTGCCAAAGATACGTCTTTTTTTTTTTTTTTCTCCATGATCTTCAAGCTCCTGAGAAACACCATCATGTTTTATGTCTGGCTAAATAGTGATTCAAACTGTTCAAAGTGAGAAAACTTTCTGTTCATTTACTTTCCTGTATATTCTTTGAAGAGCTCTAAAAATTAAAGTCATCTGAGGATGTGTCTTCACTGCAACCCCCTAAATTCCAAGTGACTTAGCCAGCCACCTCATTAATTTTTATTAGAGAGTTCAGAAAAGTTTACTTATTTAGGACATTTGCCATGTTAAATTTAGACAAAAAGCAGGCAACAAAAATGGCTGTGTTGCCAAGCCACTAATCATAATTTCTAGGATCAGTCAACTATACTCCTTACTTTTACTGCCTAAGGGGGACTCAGGACGCGCAGATTGCTGAAAAACGTACTGCATGGGTGCCTCAGTGCAGCCAGAAGGCATTCATCCATTTCTGACACCCCATCACCTTTGTGTTCTATAGTTATTTTATTTATTTTTTTCACTGTTTCAGTTTTTTAAAATCTTCAGTCTTTTTCAGAGAGATTCCCATCTGCTTCATTTAAAAAAATCATCACTACCCGTAGTTGTCTTATAATTAAAGCAAAGTCTATTCAAATTATTTTTGAATTCATATGTTGGGGGATATATCTTTCAACTTGACAATCAGCACTTAAAAAACATCCTCAGAAAAAGAAGTTGTATTTCTCATGTTTTTATAACAACAGCAGTAGTAACCACACTAACACGGCTGCTCTTTTGAGCTATTACCTTTTGCCAACCTCTCTGCACTCAGTGCCAAGGGCTTTATCAACATTGTCTTACTTAATCTACACAAACATCTTTGAAGCTCAGCATTATTACCGATATTTTACAGATGATGAATCTGAAACTTAGAGCAGGTAAATAGTATGTTCGGTGCAGTACAATTATTAAATGGCAGTGCTATCATTGAGCCCAGACTGGTTTGACCTCCAAGCTCTTGCTCTTAACCACTTCATTATCCTGACTTCATGCTTTGTAAAACATGATATGTTATCATGTATGCATTCCTTTGGTTGGCTAATTCACAATTATATGGAGTAGGTCTTCCTAGTGTTATCAGCATCTTACAGATAATAAAATCAAGACATAGAGATTACACTAAAAACACAAAATTATTTGTTGAACCATATCAAAGAGTTTAAGAAAAACTTTTGATTACTGTGGTTTGCCATTAGCTTTATGTGATTTTTTTTTTCCTTTTGGCATAATGTTATCTACTAAGATATATTCTAGGGTAAAAATGAGGGACAATGAAAAGTTTCGAGATAAAAAGGCAAATGATCACTTTGACATTGATTAAAAACAATAGGAGTAATTGGGAAACTTCTGTGAATTATTTAGATATCAATGATTTTTGGTTTAGATTTTTTTTCCTCGGTACTTACACGTGGCCACATGTGGCTATTTATTGTACATTTACATTAATTACATGAAATAAAATTTTAAATTCAATTATTCAGTCACACCAGTCATATTTCAAGTCCTAAAAAGCCACATGTGGGTAGTGGCTAGCATATTTCAGAACACAAATAAAGAACATTTTCAGCATCAGGAAAATATGTACTGCAAAATATAGGTCTAGACACTTAAGCATACGTAGAAATGCCAAATTGGGTTAAGATGTTATCAAAAGCTAATCCTCAGACTTGGTATTAGACAAATACATATGTTATCAATGTGCTGCTTACAAAAATATAAACCTAAATGTTTGTATTTGGTGATTTGAGCTTTAGTTTTGACTGAAAATGGAAAAGAGTCGCAGTTCTAATTTATTTATTAAAGATTTTTAAATGCTAGATTTACATAATTATGTAAGTTCTGTTTGCAGGTAGAAAACTATAGTAGCAATCCTTTAAGAATATTTTTTCCCCAAAAATCATGGTATCAAATAATGTCTATACATCATTTAAGCTTTACAATAAAGTAGTTTTATCCTCAAATGTTAAAAAATAAATAATAAACAATTGAGGCTTAGGAAAATGCCCAGCACCCAGTTGATAACTGGTAGGTCTAGATGCAGGGAATTAGACTCAGATCTTAAATATACTAAATATACTCTGAGCTACAAAAGTACATTTATAGTGGGGGCTTCCCTGGTGGCACAGTGGTTGAGTCCGCCTGCCGATACAGGGGACACGGGTTCGTGCCCCGGTCCGGGAAGATCCCACATGCCACGGAGCGTCTGGACCCGTGAGCCATGGCCACTGAGCCTGCACGTCCGGAGCCTGTGCTCTGCAACGGGAGAGACCACAACAGTGAGAGGCCCGCTTACCGCAAAAAAAAAAAAAAAAAAGTCATTGCTCCAAGGAGCTGGGGTTACTTTGTTGGAAAATGATATTAGAAACCTAGATCTGGGTAAAAAGTATGATTTTTGCTACCAGAGTATAGTCACTCCTAGGATCTCTCAGTGGACAGAGCAAGGGGTACATGTGCACATTAACTCATGTATAAACACACACACACACGTGTATATATATGTAACCATCTGTATTTATGCAAATCAATTAGGTAAATGGTGAGGGTCAGGATTGCTGGATTGTATGATAAGACTGTATTTAACTTTGCAAGAAGCTTCCAAACTGTCTTCAACGTGGTTATACCATTTTTTATTCCCACCAGTAATGAATGAGAGTTCCTGTAGTTCTGCATTCTCACCAGTAATTGGTAGTGTCGGTGTTTTGGGTATCAGCCCTTTTAATAGGTACATAGTGGTATCTTATTGTAGTAATTAATTTGCATTTCCATGATGACAAATGATGTTGTCATCTTTCCTATGTTTATTTACCATGTGTACACCTTCTTTGGTAAAGTGTCTGTTCATATCTTTCGCCTAATTTTTTTTTTTTTTTTTTTTTTTTTTTTATGCGTTACGCGGGCCTCTCACTGTTGTGGCCTCTCCCGTTGCGGAGGACAGGCTCCGGACGCGCAGGCTCAGCGGCCATGGCTCACGGGCCCAGCCGCTCCGCGGCATGTGGGATCCTCCCAGACCGGGGCACGAACCCGTGTCCCCTGCATCGGCAGGCGGACTCTCAACCACTGCGCCACCAGGGAAGCCCCTCGCCTAATTTTAATTGGGTTAGTTGTTTCCTTCATGTTAGACTTAAAACTTCTTTGTATATTTTGGATCCAAATTCTTTATCAGGTATGTGTTTTGCAAATATTATCTCCCATTCTGTGACTTGTCTTTTTTATTCTCTTAACATGTCTTTTGAGGAGTGGAAGGTTTTCATTTTAGTGAAGTCCAAATTACCTATGGTTTCTTTCATGGATATTGTTCTAAAGTTTTATCTAAAAACTCACCCCTCTGAGGGGATGTGGGGGTTCTTGAATCTTAACCATGAAAACCTGGTAAGATTCCTGGAGGCTAACCCCATGAAAGTAAGGTAACTCCCCCAAGACTGCAGCTAAGGAATTTCTAACTTGCAAGCTGTTTCACACAGTCTCCAGGAATTTGTCATTTACCATTTGTGTTCCTACCACTATGGCGTGAGCAGCTTCTGCTCTAGAAAAGCAGAACTTTCCTGTGACTCTCTAAATTCCACCATCTCTCCAGATTTTATGGTGGTGGTTTCCCTTGCCTCACTTACCTGATAGGTACAGGAAAAGCCATTGATTTTCATTTTGTTGAGATTTTTGCTGTTGTAAGAACCTAAGAGACACCTTCCAAGTTCTTTACATGTCTGCGCTGAAACCAGAAGTCAGTAGAATTTTTTGTATATGTTATATCTCAGCAAATTTTATTTAAAAATAAATTAAGATATTTTAAAATATATTTTTACTCATCTGTATAATATATACCATTGCAGAAATATCTTACATAGAAAGCTAATACATATTAAATCATTTATGAATAGGGATTCTGCTTCTAACTTGCCACCAAACCTCCATAATATGCTTGGTCAATTTATAAAATACATCATAAAATGCATGAATGTCCTATTTAATTTATTCATTTTGTCAGGGGATTCCTTTTTGATTGATCATCTTAACAATTACCTCAAAATACCAACTGTTGCATAAATATTTAATAAATGAACAAACACACACACCAAGTGTAAATTTATTATGAACACAGTTAATCAACTTTTCAGAATTCATCTGTCAGTGGTGTCAACATTGGTAAATAGCACAAAACTCAAAAAAAAAAAAGCTTTTTGTGATGATAGCCCTGAAGGTTGATAGCAAATCTGGCTGAGTTATTAATGTGCATAGGCAAACTTTCTTCTCCTTTCAGTGAATTCTTTAAGCAATTACGAACTTTTAAACTTCTGCTATAACTCACGGAATATCCAACAAATTTTGTGTGTGTTAGGAAGGAAATATTTTTGAGTCATATGTTGTGTAGATTTTATGGTATTTGCTGAGCAAAGGGGTCAAGGATGCATACCAGTAAGATTATACAATGAAGATGAACATAGGTTTTTTGAAGGAAAAACTTAAAGGGGAGAAATGACACGGCCATTGTTTCTTTCACTCATATTTAAATAGCATGGACTGTAGATAGCTGTCAGTAGGTACAATAGTCAAGATTCTAGCAGTGATGGGCCTTTCCTGTCTTGCATAACACTAAGAACACTCCAAGAGAAAGTGACCCCCACTCTAAATCTATACAAGAAAATTTTCAATTGTTCTATAGGCCCAAGAACCACAGCAGGGAGTTTGCGGAAGAGGGCTAACAAATATAAACTCCTTTGTGATTGATAGTTATTTTTGATTGCTGCATGTAGTCCTATTCTTGGACAGATTTTAGCATTTGTCAGAGAGATTTTAAACAGGAAGCAGTAGCTCTAGCCTTGTGCCCAGAGCCATAGTGTAGAGGCATGGAGTTCGGCCTGGGAGTCCTCCTCTATGCCCCGTGGATGATCCTGGGGTGCAGGCTGGTCCAGTGATTTGTTGACACATTTACAACTACCTGCCTCCTAGGAGAAAATCTGTCCCTGGTGAACCTCATTCAGCATCCCAGGACTGCCTTTGATTCTCTGGAGAAGGCTCTGCATGACATCCTGCTTGGGAGTCACTAGCTCAAGGCTCATGGTCTCCTAGTGATGCCCACTAAGGACCCAGGGGAGCAGAACAAGCTGCTGTAACGGTGGGGTCAGGGACCAAGTCTAGGGACGTCCAAGGCTGAAGTTCTCAGAAGCCAAGGGCCAGGATAGGAAGAAAAATCTGAGTGAGAAGCTACTAAAGAGGGTACCATATAGTTTTACTTATAAGAATTTACAAACTGAAAGAAACTTTCCTAAACTAAGCTGTCAGTATCAATTTAAGATTTTTAAAAATTCAATCAACCATGCTGTAAAATAAGACTGAACTATCTTTCCATTGTCTCTATAGGAAATTACAAAGTTTCTTTTATGTGAAGAGACAAAAGAGTATTCATTTAAAAAATAGAGGAAAAAGTATTATAGGGTCACTTCAGTTAATTAAAATAATAATAGTTGAGCAATAATACATTAATATGTATAAAATAGATAACTAATAAGAACCTGTTCTGTAAAAGTAAATAAATAAAATAAAATTCAAAAAAGAATAGTTGAACAAACTGTAATTTTATATGCAATTGTAAATTTTTTGTTATTGAATATCTCCACAATTCTCCATAAATTTGCGAATTTATAATCTCAAATTCTCTCCAAACCTGGAATTAGCCTTTTAGGTAAAGGATAATTTACAATTGAATTTCTCACTATGTATAATATGTCTTTATCTATAGGATTTACTAATGGCATAATGGAGATCAGTTTTTAAAAAAATAGAGTTGAGTTATTATAATAAATATTTTACACACAACATGTAACTAAACTAATAACTTACTTTAAAAGAATATTTGAATATTTACAGCCAGTTATTCTCCAAGAATATTTTGGGAACAGCAGAAGGAAGTATTAAGTATTTGATAGAAAGAGTTTGAAACAAGAGTGAAATGGATCTGTCAGTTGAGGTTTGCAGTCAGCAGAATGAGGAAATGGGCTGTGGAATGGTGTTTATGCTAATGGCTTTACTGATCAATATCTAGAACCTTCAGTTTTAAGACTTTAGGAAGAGCTGTCATTGCCACATTTGGTAATAATAAGGATGATTGCAATCCACCCTCAAATATATGGATAGAAATCATAAAAGAAGCTGTATCTATACCTGCACAGATTTATCCATTAAAAAAAGTTAAACATAAAAAGCTTTGCAGGTGAAAATTTAGTCATTTAGAAATAAATAAAAATTTCAGTTACTATAGTTAGGGGAATGGCCTGTTTTCTAGCTACCGGAATTCTTGTTCTAGGACCTTTGGATCATCCTCTAGAAGTCTCAAAACATCTTTCTGAAGCATCTACCTCTTGATTTACAGCCCTGGCTAATTTCAAGAAATCATTAGCCTTATAAATTGCTCAAAGTTCACATTAAGAAATAAATCTTTTTCCGTAGATTCTGCAAAAGACTTTGCTTCATTCCAGTAATTTTGGCAAAATATTGGCTGCCTGGTTTATGTGTTAATGAGAATTTCTCCATGCTGCTGCTCTAACCTAAAAGCTCCAATCTACTTACCTGTCTGTGTTCTCTATTCCCGATGCTTTATCTCTGCCTCTAGCTTTGACAGCAAGATTCACTTCCTGATTAGCTTCCAAGTTCAAAATTCATTACTTCTTTTCAGTGCCAAGATATATTGAGAATAACACTTTTAAATGTCACACAGTCACTAGAAGCTCAGAGAATCATTATCAAACATTTTACTATCCAATATCTAATAGAGTTTACGATGTACCTAAAGTACAAAGAAAACATTAAAGGAAAGTGAAAATAAGTGCATAGATATTATTTAGAATTGCTAAGAGACTATATAGTGTACTATGCAAATTCTTACATGTCAACTCATTTAGCTTTGGCATTCCTAGTGAAAAGTTATCGTCAAGACCATTTAACCAAAGAAGAAATCAAGGCCCAAAATGGATAATCCAGCTTTCTTAATAACACTTTACTTGTATGTGGTAAATTTGGCTTGTAAAACTAGTAGAGCTGCACACTCTAAGCCATGTTCTTAATACATGCCATCACTGCCTTTTAAATCTAACATAGTACAGAGTTTTATATGATTTACTCATTTTTAAATTTACTCCTACTTATTGTACACATTAATTGTGCATCTACTATGTGCTCAATGGTAGGTTGCAATAAGTTTCTAGCTCATAGAAGCATTCACTGGGGCTGCCATTTTGATAATAGACTGATCTAGACAAGTATAGAAGCAAAGATATCCATTAGCAGATGATTACAGTCCAGGGAGGAGAAAATGAGGCTATGTGGTAGGATTAAACTTTGGTGGTGGTGAGATATAATCAAATACTATGTATATATATATATATATATATATATATATATATATATATATAATGATTTCAGAAGAGGTCCGAGATAGAAATACATATTTGGAAATCATCAGCTTACAAAATAATTCTATATATCATCTTTTGGTGTATCCCATGGTAAGATGAAGATAAATATAAAATAAAATCTCGTACTATAGTACTCTTGTGATATTACAATAATGCATTTGAATTATGACATCAGAAACAATGCATGTAAAATCCATTACACAGTTAATTAAAAAGTCATAATTTTAAAATCTTTGGTGAGTACTATTTTTCAATCAGTTGTCCACTCACTCTAATTGAATTATAGCTTTGTTATTTCATTGCCTATTGTTAAGAGTTACAATATGTTAAAGTGATGACATGGTACTATTTCTTTTATATGGCAACCTACATTTTATTTTTTTTTTTTTTGCGGTACGCGGGCTTCTCACTGTTGTGGCCTCTTCAGCTGCGGAGCACAGGCTCCGGACATGCAGACTCAGCGGCCATGGCTCATGGGCCCAGCCGCTCCGCATGTGGGATCCTCCCGGACCGGGACACGAACCCGTGTCCCCTGCATTGGCATGCGCACTCTCAACCATTGCGCCACCAGGGAAGCCAGGCAACCTACATTTTAACCATAAAATCTGAAATAGAAAGTGTAAAAAAAAAGAAGCCATTAGTACAACTATTTTTTTAATCTCTTAATGAAAATAGTTTTCATCTACTGAATGTAACCATACACTAATTGGAAAATAAGAACTGAGTTTATCAGTTATAGTTATCAGAAATAGCAAAATTACTACATGGGCTTTTTCTACTAACACACATGAAAAACTTTATTCTAGTCTTTTCCTTTTTTTAAGCTTTTATTTTAAACTGAGGTATAATTTACAATGTTGTGTTAGTTTCAAGTGTACAGCAAAGTGAGTTAGTTATACATATATATGTATATATATATATGCACATATATATATATTCTTTTTCAGGTTCTTTTCCATTATAGGTTATTACAAGATATTGAATATAGTTCCCTGTGAAATACAGTAGGGCCTTGTTGTTTACCTATTTTATATATAGTATGGTGTATATGTTAATCCCAAACTTCTAATTTATCTGCCCCTCCCCCATTCCACTATCTACTTTGGTAACCATAAATTTGTTTTCTAAGTCTGTGAGTCTATTTCCGTTTTGTAAATAAGTTCATTTGTATCATTTTTTTTAGATTCTACAAATAAGTGATATCATGTGATACTTGTCTTTCTCTGTCTGACTTACTTCACTTAATATGAGAATCTCTAGGTCCATCCATGTTGCTGCAAATGGCAATATTTCATCTTCTTTATTCTAGCCTTTTTCTAATAAAAAATAGTTACAGGTTTTGTGACAACATGAATTGGAGAGGACTAGAGTTATTTAATCAGTGATTTTGAAATCAATACATGTCAAGACCCTGAAAAAGCATTAACAAGTAATGATGCCCTGAGCCATTCCGCAGTCCGACCACATATTATGCTGTGCCATCACCACAGAAAGATGTGATGAAGTAAGAACTGCCTAATTCACTCCTTCAGCCTATCCATTTCCCATAGCTAGGATAAGGTGCCTCAGATTAACCAGTGTCCTGTATGAAATGTATAGAGGATGCCCATCAGGGAAACTGCCTAATATGCCTAAGCAGTCCTAAAACAGGATATTTTTATAGGAAAATCACATTATTTATGAAAAAATTCATCAAACTCTGTTGATTTTACTACCTGCAGCACTACTGGAGATTATTTACTTCAGAGTATTAACTTGAATAAAAATGTTCCCTATAGTACTTTTTATGTACTACAAATATTACATATATTGTCATACATTACATTGTTACATTATATTGTGTTACATTATGTTACGTCATGTTGTATTGTGTCGTTATATGTTATATGCTGTATCATACTATATTATACTGTATTATAATTAGATGCTTAGGATTAATGCTATCATTACTTAAATTATGGGCTTCTTTAGAACTTTAAGTTTCTATCAATTATATTTATTTACATATACTGTTGAATTCTGTCAATTACATCATAGGCAAGAGCTCCATTTATTAAGTAAACAAATGTATGAGTAAAAGTTAGGTCTTATTGAACAGTTGATTTGACATCAATACAGCTATTAAATATGTAGGGCTCTAATAAGTTCATGTATCCATCTAAATAAAAAGGGTACGCCTCCCATTTGAAAGACACCTTGTCAGAGAACAGTACTGGAAATGGCACAGTCAAGTTTTATTTTGGTAATTATTATAGAAAATATAAAGTTTCTATATGCCCAAGCCTGAAACAGAATTACATATTATTTATTTTAGATACATTACTTTCAATAATGCTCTATGTGATACCTCTTCTGAGTTGTATAGCTGAATATTTCTGTTCCAGTGTACTAAATATTGATAATGGAGATTCTCTCAGATGGCCCAGTTTCTTCCTCCTTTCCTAGACCTTTGATACCTCAATGTTCCAAGTGTCT
This sequence comes from Phocoena sinus, assembly GCF_008692025.1. Classification (NCBI taxonomy): domain Eukaryota; kingdom Metazoa; phylum Chordata; class Mammalia; order Artiodactyla; family Phocoenidae; genus Phocoena; species Phocoena sinus. The sequence goes on from NC_045763.1 coordinate 174,073,713, forward strand.
ATCAGCAAAACTGAAAATATAGCTAGCTCTCCTTTTGTGTAATCCTTCTATCATTGGAACACATGGCTATGCAGAAAATCGTTGACCAAAAAAGTGAGTAAACTACCGACTCCTATTTTTATAGTTGTACTTGATTCAGTTTATAGTATAAAAAGAATCTGAGTAGTTTATGTTCAATTCATTTTTCTATTAGATTAAGTTCATGCCGTACTAGAAATCTAGGTTTGTTACCTTTAAAAGTAAGGCAGAAGCAGTTCAATCACATAATGGAATATCCATATATTCAGGAAGGTGATTTAGAAAATGTGATATGAAAAATCTCTCAACTACGTTACTCTTATTATGGTTATTTTTTTCTTTAAAAATACTTTAGAAATGTTCTATGTAGGGATAGTCTACTTATCCTTACCCAATCTGGTGGGAAAAAAAATGCTGTGTAAATTTTAGAAGCGAATATTTTCTGTAAAATAGCAACTTAAAGAGGTTTCACATTCCTCTTTGAAGCCATTAAAAGGAATATCTGGACTTCTAATGCAAAATTAAACTTATCTTACATGGTACAGTAGCACAAAATTTAATTAAGGAAATAAAGATGTTCATAAAACTTTAAAAATTATTTTTCAATTT